>NC_132990.1:31625833-32239166 GCF_048564905.1 Vicugna pacos
AGAGGCTGAGCTTTCCTGATTGATAGTTTAAAAAAAATTCTAATGCCTGCAGGCCCTGAGAATGTGAATAACTGTGATTATCCTCCAGCCAATCCTTAAAGACTCCGGCCACAGCCATTCCAGAAGACAAGGAAAGATAGCACAGATATAGGAAACCTGGTTGGTTACATTTCTGCTTTCAAATATATGTCTGACCTAGGAGCAGGTCCCTTCTCTTCTGGCCTCATCCAAAAGTAAGACTGATGGTGAAGATCTTTGAAGCATCATCCAATATTAGTATCCTATATTTCTATTCAAGCCTAAGCACCTTTAGTCCCTAATACTCCTCATGAGTTCCCTGTGATGATCTCTTAGTCATTTTTATTTATCTTTTTTGGATTTACTTCAAATACTTCACTCTAGAGAGCTAGTGCTCCAAAGGGCTAATGGGGGCCCTGTGTGAAAAGGCATATTTCTCTGTTAAGATCCACGATGACTCATACTAAATGATAAGAAATGTGAAGTTTCTATACAGATAGGTGAAAAATAATTGGTTCCATTTTCCAAATGAGATTTAAAAAATATCCATAGTAGGATTAGCAGCCAATTTTGCTCTGCCAGATGATTGTATAATTCCCATGCTTATGTGAGAACATCATTTTTCTGAATACAGGCCTGTATTTATGACTTGAATTAGGTTGTTATAAAGTGAGGGTTTAGATTTCATATTTCTCTTCTGAAAACATCTTTTCTGGAAATCTCACTTAACATTTCCTGTCAGCAACTACTTAGTTTTCCCTCCATTTCTGACTTCCTTTTATAGTCCATTTCTGTTGTAACTTAGTTGTTGAGATAAGCTTGTCTAAAGCAAAAATTTCTGGATTGTCTCTATGTTCATGTACCCAAACCATGCTTAGGTGAGTGCCAAGAGATAGACAGGAAACTAAAATTTATTGAGTGCCTTCTAAGCGTCAAGTACATAAATTATATCATTTAATCTATATACTGTCCCTATGAGGAATTGCATCATCTCCATTTTCCAGGTAAGGAAACTGAGGTATGTTTAAGTTAAGTTACTTGCCCAAGATGACACCTGGGGAGCCAGGTTTAAACACAGGTTTGTCTGACTGCACTACACCTTGCTGATTCTATTCATGTGTCAACATTCCCACCAAAACATTAATATTAGGTCATTCATCAGTCAATGCCCAGTCAGAAAAGCTGAATTAATCTAGGCATTTCAAATAGAATAAAACCCAAAGGGGCCAAAGTGGGTAAGTGAAAATCTCAAAGCTCACAGGAGTTGTATTACTGGAGCTGTTGATACTATTGAAGCAGCTGCTCAGCTTTTAAAAAGCTGAGAATTTGCACTTTTACTAAAGCTGCAAGCATTTAGGGGCCCACAGTCCCATTAATCCTACTGGACTCCTTGCCAGAACTTCTGGAGCTTATGGTTGCCTGTTGCCACTGATAGATCCAAAGGCAGAAAATGGAAAAGATGTCTTCTCCCTTCCTCTTGCCTAGTCTTTCCCTAGGACCTGCCTTTGGTGGAATCTCACTGGAAACTACCTGGCAAGGAAACCTAGAAAATCTAATTTGTAGATCTCCAGCAACATAGAGCACGCTGAAGGGCAGAGAGGAAAATGAAAATCAGCTTTCCCAAGGAGTGATATCATAGTACTGATTCCCATTATCTGCTTAGTTTTAGAGGCCTCTTTTTCTTATAAACTGTCGTGATTCAGTGCCATCCCTGAGCAACTGGATTCCCATCTCTTATGTACTTAAGCAGAAAGTGGATTCATTGGAAGGATAATGGGTAACTAACAGAATTGAAGGGAAACCTGGAAAATCTGGTTTAGGAAACAACTGGATCTGGGAAACAGGAACTGATGGGGATAGGGTGAGGGTAGGGGCTCTGCAAGGCACTCCTGCTTGGAGAAATTCACTCTATCCATTTTTTCATTTTTAAATCTCTACTGAAGATTCAAAGTTTAAGGAAAGAGAATTAAGTTGGTCAATCTAGAAAGGATAGCAACTTCATTGGGAAAGGCAATTTCCCCAAAGTAAAATAGGGAGCTATCAAAGATATGGACATGGTTTTTGGGCAGAATATAAACCAAACAAACATAGAGACAAATGAAACCAGCTACCCTTGCAATCCCCATTACCAGGTATTTACTCTAGTGTTCTCTCTCCATCCTGAGTTCATTATAGTTTCCTCTGGGATAATGGTATTCGTTCCACTCCCTGAGAATTGCCCATCTCTAAATTAATTTTTTTCCTTAGGAATTAAAACAGAAGTTTTAATGAACTTTCACCTCTCTTCTTTGACTTGATGAGCCTTTCTGGATATCCTGTTCATCCAGGACAGTGTCCAAGTAACCCTCCTATCCTCACTGTCCCTTCGAACTTACCTGAGAAGTGAATAAAAAGCCATGACATTCTCTTCCCACCCTGTCTACTCCTTCTTTCCTTTCTTTCTTCCTCCCAGGGAACATTTTCTGTGCTCACTCCATTCTTCTGTCTGTTTAACCTGCATAATAAATATGACTGCTGTTTATTGGGTATGTACTGTGTACTTGGGGCTTTATACATATTATTTCATTTAATTGACACCAGAACTCCAGTGAAATTCTCATTATATAGGTAAAATTAAGGCTCAGAGAGCTTAAGTGACTGATCCAAGGTCACATACCTGGTTAGTAGTGAAGCTCATATTTGAGCCCAAGTCTGCCTAATTCCAAAACTTGTGTTCTTTTCATAGAGCTGTGGGATCTGTGCAGCCTTTCATATGAGGGCATAGGAGATGGAAGAGAGATCAGAAAATCTATTCAGGCATCTTGCCAGGTCATTGTTTCAAAAGAATATTTTAGGCAAAACTAAAGGATTTTTTTTCCTGCCTCAGGTTTATTTGTACAAACAGCACAGGTAGACATGAGCCCCATGCAGACAGCAGCCCAGGGGTCACACTAGTCCTTATTTCCTCACATCAGTAGATGAAAGCCTCTACTCTAGAGCCTTTGTGGGGGCCTGGGGGCCTTTGGGAGCCTGAGCTGCAGCTGCAGCTGAAGCTGCGGCCTTGGTCCGAGCCTTGTCCTTGGTCTTTGGCCGACAGAGCCTGAGACCCTTGGTGATGCAAGCATGAGCACGTTTCCCGAGCTTGGGGTGAACAATGTAGGCAAGTCGACTGAGCTTGCGGCTATTGCCCTTTGGAATCTTGGGCTTAACCTCCTTGGGCTTTACAAGAACCTTGATAGCCTCAGCACGTGCACTCATGGCTTTGACGTTGTTGTCCTGCATCTTCTTCAGGCCCTTCTTGTTGTGCTTCTTGGCAAAGCGCATGTTCCTCAGGGAATTGGGGTCTACCCCCTTAAGAGATTCGTATTGTTGTGAACGGGGTTTTTTGATGCCGTTTCTGTGCCATTTTTGGGACTAGTTGTGTGTGGTTTGGTTCTTCGATTTGGCCATGCCTGCACCGGAGCCGGGAGATCCCGAATCGCCTGGGACCAGAAGAGAAAGAGCAAGGATGTTTTAATGTAAACATAGTGAAAATCAGAAAATCCCCATCTTTATCAGATTGATTTAATTTAATACTTTCAGAATGAAGTACACACAGTGACTTCTGTATTTCTGGATACTTAGGAATTTAGCCTTCTGCTTGGTTCAGCTTGCAAATAGAAAATGAAAAAAGAAAATTAAAAAGTTTCAAGAAATTATTGTGCAGTTTTACTCAGAAGTATGATGTTTCCTCCTTGAGAAAGGGGCTTAGTCAGGTTTGGTTTCCAGGTGGTACCCTTTGCTGTTTAGAAGACATAATTTGTGATCCAAAAGAAATAATCATTTACACAATTGATGTAAATTTACAGAACACATTATTCCAAGAAGTGTATTACCTGCTATTGTGATGACAGCTGCTTTCATTTAGGAACAGCTTTGCCATTAACCATGTGCTTTAATCAACTCTTTAGATTCTTAACAGTTCTGGGGGATAAAGAGTTTGGAGGAAAGGTATGCACATTTACTAAGTATCCACAAAGTTCCAAGCTCTGTCACAAGCACTTTAATTTATCTCATTTGATACAGAATGTTATGAGGTAATGCTATTATTATCCCTGTTTTCAGATACAGAAAAACTCTTAATAGTTGAATTCTTCCTTTTTTTTTATTTGAACTTTAAATTTTGGCTTTTCTTTGCTCTTTGGAGAGGACCAAAATACAGGGAGGTCAGGATTGGGTGATTCCATGGAAAGGTAACAGAAGAGGAGGCTTGATTGGGTCCATCATCCTCCAGCTCCCTCAGAAGGAGGAGCAGGGAGACGGTTTGGAGGTAAGGGGGCAGGGAGGGTACTGTGGAGGCCAGAGGAGAGTAGGAATGATGGGGCTCATTCTAAATCTGGTTCTCCATTACTCTCTGCTATCTCTATTTTATTCAGTAAATTTAAGAAACGTTTAGATAGAGTCATAGAGAAATATATCACTAGAGAATTATCTAGAAAATCCCAAGAATTCAACTTTAAGAAGAAACCACTGGAGGTCTTAGTCTCATGCTATACATTCTCCCAGGGCCATTTTATCCATGTCCGTAGCTACAGTTACACTTTATAAATCAACAACTCTCAAATCTGTGTCACAGTCCAGACCTCTCTCCTAAATTCCTCTTCGCATATCTGATTCTCTTCCTGCACATCGAATTTGGATGACCCACAGGCCCCAAATGGAAATATCTCTCTGCTGCTCTGCTCCTGCTTCTTGTTTCATGTTCCAGTGAATGGCAGCACCATCCACTCAGTTTCTCAAGTAAGAAAACTAGGCAGCTTCCTTGACATCTTGTTTTCCCTCACTGCTCTCCATCCACCCAACCCTGAATCTAATCAATCACCAAACCTATCAACTCTATCTCCCAAATATCTCGACTCCATATGCTTCTCTCTGTCAGGAGCTCCACTGAGCTGGAAAGCTGAGCTGTCAGGTATTGGAGCAGCTGATTAATAATGAAACAAAATGGAAGTAACAATCAAGTCTTTGATCACTTAAATGCAGTAGTACAAGGAAGAAAGTAAAAGCAGACAGTGTCGACTCCCTCCTTTCTGTTTTCTGCCATGGAATGGTGAGTGGGTGGAGTTGACACTGTTGAGGGAGTCCCAGACCAAAGGCTCCTACAATTTTATGAACTATGGGGCCAAAAGGGGAGGAAGAGGGAGAAGGGCTAGGAGTGAAAAGTACTGAGTACTGTGTCAGAGTGGGAAAAGTGTCTTCCAGCTTCCCTGATAAGGAGACCTCCAAATGGAGATGCCTGGACTAGGAATGCAGATCTATGTAAGAGAATGGCTGCAAATTCCTTTAGAAACTGCAGTGCATTCACTGCCTACCACGTCTAGTGTGGGAAGGAAGCTTTTCCCTATGAGGCCTGCCCAGTAAAGCCTTTGTAATTGCCTATTGTAGGACCTGAAAAGTCCTAAGTAGGATTTTGGCGAGAAGCACGACTCCTCACTCCCAATCTGTAGTTCTGCAACCTTAGCCCAAGCCATCGTCCTCTCTTACCTCCAGGACACCTTCTTTACTGGTCTCCTTGAAGCCAGTCTTGCCATCCTCTTATCTGTTTTCCATAAAGCTGCCAAAGGGATCTTCATAAAACAGAAATATGATCTAATAATTCCTACATTACTCAGGTTCCCAAAAGGAAATAGACTTTAATTGAGATGGTTCAAATGAAAAGCTTTGATAAAAGGGCTGCTTACTGAGGTGTAGGCAGGATTAAGGAGACTAGAAACAGGGCAAGTCATACATACCCATCTTTAAGGCCTGAAGGAGCAAAAAATAGTTACTCAGTGAAAACTAGAGCCACAAAGAGTCTGCCTGGCAGGACCTGTGGTCCAGGAGAGATATACCCAGTGTCAGAGATACATTACTGAAGCAAGAGGGCACAGGGCATAGACAACTCACTGGCCGAACTGAACCAGAAGCCAACAGGACAAAGAAACTAGCTGATGGACCATGTGGGGATCAGGTTTCCAGGGCAGGAACAAGGCAAAGAGTGGATCTGCAGGTGAGGGAAACAGAGAAGAACCAACACAACTCGTCTTTTTAAAAGTCACCACTGTCTTCACAGTGCATATAAAGTCCAAAATCCTTGATATGGCTTCCAGATCCTTCTTCACCAGTTTTATCACATACTTCACTCTCCTCCTGGTCTACACTTCAGCTACACTCAACTTGGGCTCTTTCATATCTAGGCCTTTGTAAGGACTATTCTCTCTCCCCAAAATATTTTCTCTACTTTTATTTTTTTCTTTCAGTTTTATTGAGATATAATTGACATATAACACTGTATAAGGTCCATGTGTACAGCATGATGATTTGACTTACACACATCATGAAATGATTATCACAGTAAGTTTAGTGAACATCCATCATCTCATGTAGGTACAAAATTAAAGAAAGGAGAAACCTTTCTTTGTAATGAGAACTCTTAGGATTTACTCTCAACAATATTAGTATGTAACATACAGCAGTATTTATTATATTCATCATGGTCTATATTACAATCAGTCACTCTCACTTTAATCTGGATAAATTGTACTCATTTTTCCAATCTCAATTTAAATGTCACTCCCTGCAAGAATTCTATTATGACATGGCTCTGACTGGGTTTAGTGCTTTCTCATGAGTCCCCGTGTCCTACTTCCACATCAAAGCCTTCAATAAACTGCCCATCACTCCCACTGTAGTGTAAGCTTTAGGGAGCACAGTTTGTATCTATCATGTTCACTATTTTATCCCCAGTGTACCTGGTACTAGTAAGTACTTATTGCATTAATGAGCACATACTAGATTTTGTACGCTTGTCATTCACTGCCCTTTTTTTTCATTGATTTATTTCTATTTTATTTAGAAAGTTTATTAAGACAGGCTATAGGATTTTATCAGTGCCTTTTCAGCAACCATATGACGTATTGTCATATGGTTTTTCTTCTTTAACTTGCTGTTGTAATGAGTGAGTGATTTTAGAGCATATACTTGCATTCCTAAAATTTCCATCATTTAGTAATAATACCATATTATATATATACATATGTATATATATATACATATATAATACATTATATTATATGCCAAATTTTATTTACTGATAATTTATTTAGAATTTTTATATCTAGATTCATTAGTGAAAATGGCCTGAAAGTTTTACTTTTCATGCTTTTCATCTGGTTTCAGTAATAGGATTATACTGGCTTTATAAAATAAATAAAGGAGAGTAAATTGCATCAGAATTATCTGTTATTTAAGAGTTAGAACACAGTTATGAAACTTCTGATGCTGATGCCTTATTTTAATAATCACCTATATTAGGTTCCTATTACTATTGTAACAAATTACCACAAATTTAGTGATGTAAAACAACACAGATTCTCTCATAGTTCTGGTGGCTGAAAGTGCAAAATCAGCTTTACTGGGCTAAAGTCAGTGTCATCGGGGCTGCACTTCCTCTGAAAGCTCCAGAGGAGAATTCATTTCCTTGTCTTTTCCAGCTTCTAGAGGCCACCTGCATTTCTTGGCTCCTTTCCTCCATCTTCAAAGCTAGCAGTGTAGCATCTTTGAATCTCTGCTTCCACAGTCACATTGCCTTCTGTGGTCAGATCAACCTCTATCTCTCTCTTATAAAGACACTTGTAATTACATTTAGGACCAGCCCAGATAAAACAGAATAATCACTCCTCAAAATGCTTAACTTATACCTGCAAAAATATCTTTGCCATATAAGATAGTGTTCACAAATGCCAGGGGTCATTAATTTATCCACCCACTCTTCCAGTCATATATGAACCTTGGAGATTACATCATGAGGACCAATGAAATAATGCAGGATAATCTCTCTATATAGAGCAACATATTCACAGATTTAGGGATTAGTGCACAGACCTCTTTGGGGGATCATTATTCAGCCTACCACATTAACTTTCAAATCTTTGCTATGGAAATTGGTCTTATGTTTTATACTTCTTAGGTCAGTTCTAGTCATTTCTATTGTGGAAGGAAATAATTTCCTTCTAGTCTTAAAATTTGTTGCTATAGATTTGTAAAAAATATTCTCATAATTTTTCATCTCTTCATTTCTTTGACAGATATCCTTTTTCATTTCTAATCTGGTATGTTTTTGTGTTTTTAAAATTTTGGGCCATAATTAGGTTAGTGAAGGATGTTTTTATTGGTCTTTTCAAAGGAATAACTTTTAATTGACCTTTTTTCTGCATTAAAGTTTTTTCTGTTTCATCAGTCAATTTTAGCTTGTATTTTATTTTTCTAGTTTTTGTATTTATTCTTTCTAATTTTTAAGATCACCTTTATATTTCTGATTTTATTGGATTATAAACAGTTTATAGTTTTAAAAATCTCTGCTGTTTTATTTAAAAATTTGTTTTCACCATATATAATTTTTGTAAATGAATCATGCTCAGGTAAAATATGTATTAAAAATGCTAAAAATGTAAGTTTCTATATATATATTAAATCAAGTTTTATTTATATATTAAATTCTTCTATGTTATTAGTTATGTTACAGTGGATTAATGGGTAAAACTTGTTCCCTTTTGACGCATCTTTAAGGGAAGTAACCCAAGTCCTACAGTTTGCAGATTTTTGAGGAGGTGCTCATGATATCCTGGGAATTGGGTATAATCATTTCTTACAGCCTAGGATCATGCCAAAATACCACCTGAAATATTTTCTTTTCTTAATAATTGATTTATTCTCCCCACAGCCTCTCTGACAGGAAGTTTAAGCCTTAAGGGAGAAGTTTATTTTCCTAGGGAAGACAAAGCAGATACTGTCTAGGTAGAAAGCTGTTGCAGGCTTTTGAAAGTCCATAGTGAAAAAGAGTTTCACCAGACTCCTAAAACTAGTCTTCCACATGTTTAAAACAGAAACTTGGCAGGTTAATCATAGATTAAATCTGAGTGGGGAAGGTCCCACCACACAGAAAGGAGGTCATTTGGGTGGGAGGGGAGATTAATAGATAAAAAATACCTTTTGTTTTAGCTATACTTAAATCTCGTTAAGAAGTGCTCTTATTCATAGTTTGAGTTTTCTGTTTCTTCCAGCAGCAATGGCCATTTCTCTCCTATGGCTCATCTCCATCCTCTGGTCCCAGCAGTGTCTAGGCATCTTAACCATTCTGGAGTATGTATTGCAGTTGGGGGCACTGGAGCTCCAGGACATTTAAGTGAGTCTGTTTCTTGAAGCCACTCTTAAGCCATTACTTTCTTGCTGAATACATAGTTCTTGCTACAGTAGAAGCTTGGTTTTTATGAATTTAACACTTTCAATTACAAATAGTTGCAAGTGATCCCACCTTTCTATTGCATGTGTTTGAATGAGAGGTATTAAAGGTTGAAGTTATTTTGTCAAAGAGTATGCCTAGCTGATTACTTGGCCTCTGTATCAATTTGCATTTGTTGGACTCCACCTGATATAGCATGCTACATTTGTGAAAAAATAGAAACAAGTTTTTGCATGTGAAAAATGGTTATCAGAGACAGGAAAAACTTTAGTGAAAGTTGAAAGGGAGTTAAAATCTGTGGTATGAGGATATGCACAGGAAACACGAAGCATACTATGGGAGCTGTGATTTTGGAGAAAGCCAAAACCTACGTAAACATCTCTATGTTCACAGATTTGGAGATTCATGACCATCTTGGGATGTGTTCGTTATGAATATTGAGGTTTTATTGTTTTGAGCTATGATTTTTCTTTCATTTTAGTTTAGTTGATTTACAGTGTTGTGTCAGTTTCTGGTGTATACCAAAGTGATCCAGATATATATATATATACACACACACACATATTATATATATATATTCTCTTTCATATTCTTTTCCACTATGGTTTATTACAGAGTATTGAATATAATTTCCTGTACTACACAGTAGGACCTTGTTGTTTATCATAGCTATGATTTTTTTCCATACTATGATTTTTTAATAGTTAATTACTCTCACACGCAAAAAAATCTGAACAAGTTGCTCATTGGCAAGATGTGATCACTTTTCAAATGTGTCTTTCTTACCTGGTTTGTAAAAAGAAATGTGTTAAAATTCTGCCTTACCAATCAGTTTTGATCTATTAAGTAACATTCTTGTTCTTCACAAAGGGAAATACCTGCCTAGTACAGTTACTGCTGTACTGCTTCACTGAAGCCTGCCTAGGCAGTGATTGAAACAGTGTTCTATCCACATCCCCCCAACACTAACAGAGAAGTATCCAGGTAGTAAGATACTTTCAGATGCCAATTTCAGTCAAGTTCTTGTCCCTTCAAGAAGCTCATAAAAGAATAAGAAGGTAGTTTTTCCCTTTCTGCCTTTCCTTATTGTAGAATGGCCCAGCCTTAGTATTCTGAGTTTGAGGCCTCCTTGTTTTAGATGGGAGAAAGTGGTTAACTTTCTGTGTGTTTCACAGCAGAAATTGCCATGTGATAGGATGACAGCAACCACCAGGGTTTTTATTTGGGAAATATCAACCCAATGAGAGTAAGGAGGATGGGGCTTAGAAGCTTATACTATGAGTTGATAAAGGCAAATCAAGCCTGATCAAGGAGACAAAGAGTTAGCTTCCCCAAGACTGGGTCAAAGTTTCAGGGTTTTCATGAATGACAAAAACCCTCCATGGCGGGTGGCCAGCGAAAGCCTGTAAGAGTTCACTACTGGTGTCCTGGTCTTGAGAATAGCAGTGAAAGCTTCCATTGCACTGCCTGTGGTCAGTGAAGATAACCACTATGGGGCACTTTCTGAGCGCCCTAGAGCAGCAGAATATGACAGATAGTTCAGGACCAGGCTTGAGAGCAAAGACATTTAGTAAGAGGGGCAAAAGGAGCAGTGTTAACCAATATGGACAAAGGGCTACTAGAGCTTTTTAATTTCTTTTTCTTGCTTGATTGCTCTGGTATATATGATATTTATATGTGTATCAATTATTAACTAATACAATTAATATATAACATTGTATAAATTTGTGCTGTACAATGTACCAATTATATACCAAAAAAATATATATATATAATCTATTTTTAGATTACCAAATTAATCTAGTTAACACGTCCATCAGCTCACATAGTTACACTTCCTTTGTGGTGAGAGCTTTTAAGATTTACCATCTTAGAACTTTCAAGTGGACAATACAGTATTGTTAACCATGGTCAATGCACTGTACATTCTATCTCTAGAACTTGTTTATCTTATAACTGGAAGTTTGTTCTTTTGACCACTTTTACCCATTTCTCCACTCCAAACCTGTACCCCTGCCGCTGGCAACTACCAATCTGTTCTCTGATTCTATGATTTTAGATTTTTAGATTTCGTAAATAGGGGAGATCATGTAGTGTTTGTCTTTATTTGCCTTTCCCTATCTGACTTAGTTTACTTAGCATAATGCCCTCAAGGTGTATCCATGCTACATCCTGTAACAAATGGTACAATTTCCTTCTCTAAATAAGTTCGTATTGTGTCTACATGCCAAATTTTAGTAAATTATTTCTTTTTCTTACCTAGTTACTCTGATTAGGATTTCCAGTATTATGTTGAATAGGTGTGGTGAGAAAAGTCCTCATGCACTGTTGGTTAGAATGTAAATTGGTACAACCACTATGAAAAACACGGTGGAAGTTCCTCAGAAAATTAAAAATAGAGCTACTATACAATCCAGCAATCCCACTTCTGAATATTTTCCTGAAGAAAACAAAAGCACGAATTAGAAAAGATATATGTGCCTCCATATTCATAGCAGCATAATTTATAATAGCCAAGATATGGAAGCAACTAAGTCTCCTTCGATGGATGAGTGGATAAAGAAGTTGTGAGATATATATATATATATATATATATATATATATATATATATATATATATATATATATGCAATTAGCCATAAAAAAGAATGAAATCTTGCCATTTCTGACAACATGTTTGGATCAGAAGGTATTATGCTAAGTGAAGTAAGTCAGACAGAGAGAGACAATTACCATATGATTTCACTTATAAATAGAATCTAAAAATCAAAACAAATGAACAAATATAGCAAAACAGAGTGGTGAGAGTGGACAACCTTGTCTTATTCCTGATCTTAAAGGAAAAGCTTTCAGTCTTTCCCCATTGATTGTGATGTTAGCTGTGGACTTGTCATATATGGCTTTAATATGTTGAAGGATAGCCCTTCTATATCCAGTTTGCTGAGAGTTTTTATCATGAATTGATGCTGAATTGTATCAAATGCTTTTTCTGCATCTATTGAGATGATCATATGATTTTTATCTTTCATCCTATTAATGTGGTGTATCTGTCGACTGAAAAAAAATACACAATGTGAGAGTTGTGAGTTAAGTTTTATTTAGGGCAAAATGAGGACTGTAGCCTGGGAGTAGCATTTCAGAAAACTCTGAGGAACTGCTTGAAGAGGTAGGGTGAGAGGTCAGTACTGTAGATGATTTTAGTGAAGGTGGGGACATGTAGTCACGCACATATTTTGGCCGAGGCTTGCTGCTAGTCATGAGGAACAGATGTCACTCTTAATGATTTTAGTACTTTTCTAGATATGAGAAGATACAAAAATTTGGGCTTATAAAATCTACCCTTGAAAATATCTAACTATCTGAAGGCCTGTTCTGCTGGTTTTTCCCAGGGCACAGACTATCTCATTCCTGATCTCCACCCTGAACTCCTTTCAGAGTGTGTTGAAGATCAGCAACTGCAGTGGCTAGAGATTTAATCCTTGTAGAGGCAGATGGCAAGTGCCAAATTTTAGTTGATATATCACATTTATTGATTTATATTTGTTGAACCATCCTTGCATCCCAGGAATGAATCCCACTTGATCATGGTATATGATTCTTTTAATATGTTATTGAATATGCTTTACTAGTTATTTTTTTCAGAACTTTTGCATTTGTATTCATCAGGGATATTGGCCTACAGTTTTCTTTTCTAATTAATGTTCTTATATGACTTTGATATCAGGGTAGTGCTGGCCTTATACAATGACTTTGAAAGTATTCCCCCCCTTATATTGTTTGGAAGCATTTGAGAAATATTATCATTAATTCTTTTTTAAATGTTTGATAGAATATACCAGTGAAACTATCTGACCATATAAGCATGGTTTTAATTCTGGCCTCATTTATTTTATTCCATTGGTCTATGTGCCTGTTTTTATGCCAGTACCATACTGGTTTGACTACCATAGCTTTGTAAATATAGTTTGAAATCAGGAAGTGATGCCTCTAGCTTTATCCTTCTTTCTCAGTTTGCTTTGGCTATTCAAGATCTTTGGTGATTTCTTAAAAATTTTAGGATTTTATTTCTATTTCTGTGACAAATGCTGATATAATTTTGATAGAAATTGCATTGAATCTGTACATCACTTTGAGTGATATGGACATTTTTACAATATTAATTCTTCCAGTGCATGAATTTGGGATGTCTTTCCATTTATTTGTGTTTTCTTCAGTTTCTTTCATTGATGCCTTATAGTTTAAAGTGTATAGGTCTTTCACCTCCTTGATTAAATTAATTCCTAAGTATTTTATAGTTTTTGATGCAGTTGTAAATGGGGTAGTTTTCTTAATTTCTCTTTTAGATAGGTCATTGTTAGTGTATGATAAAACAACTGATTTTTGTATATTTACTTTGTATCCTGCAACTTTACTGAATTCTTTTATGAGTTTTCACAGCTTTTTAAATGAAGTCTTTAGGATTTTCTATATATAAGATCATGTCATGTGCAAACAGAGGAAATTTTACTTCTTTCTGATATAGATGCCTTTCATTTCTTTTCCTTGCCTGATTGCTCTGACTAGGACTTCTAGTACTATGTTGAATAAAGAGTTAGCATCCTTCTTTAAATGCTTGGTAGAGTTCATCAGTGAAACCATCCAGTCCTGGTCTTTTCTTTGTTGGGAGGTTTTTGATTACTGATTCAATTTTCTTACTTGTTATTGGTCCATTCAGATTTTCTCTTTCTTCATGATTCAGTCTTGGAAGGTTGTAAACATGTAGGAATTTATCCATTTCCTCTAGGCATCCAAATGGTTGCAGTATAATTGTTCATAGCAGTCTCTTGTGATCCTTTGTAATACTGTAATATCAGTTGTGATGTCTCCTCTTTAATTTATAATGTTATTTAAGTGGGTCCTCTCTTTTTTTCCTTATAAAGTATAGCTGGAGGTTTCTCAGTTTTATCTTTTCAAAAACCCAGTTATTAGTTTCTTTCATCTCTTGTTTTTCTAGTCTCTATTACCCTCTAATCTTTGTTATTTCCTTCTTCCTGCTAACTTTGAGCTTAGTTTGTTCTTCTGTTACTAATTCTTTGAGGTATAATGTTAGGTTGTTTATTTGAAATATTTTCTTTTTTAAATGTAGGCATTTATCACTATAAACATCCCTTGTCGAACTGTTTTTGCTGCATCACACAAGATAAGGTATATTATATTTCCTTTTTCATTTGTCTAAAGATATTTTTCTATTTCCCTTTTGATTTTTTCTTTAAATCATTAATTGTTCAGAAGTGTACTAGTTTCCATGTATTTGTGAACTTTCCAGCTTTCCTTCTGTTATTGATTTCTAGTTTCATATATTTGTGGTCAGAAAGGACACTTGACCCCAGTACCTCCTCTAGAAATAAATAAGTAAACCTAATTACCTTCCCCTCCAAAAAAAAAAAAAAGGAAAAAGAAAAAGAAAAAAAAGGACACTTAAAATAATTTCAGTTTTCTTAAATTTGTTGAGTCTTGTTTTGTGACCAAATATATGATATATTCTGGAGAATATTTTGTGTGTGCTTCAGAAATTGGAAGTTCTGAGTGTGTGTGTGTATATATATCTTAGGTACATTTGTTACCTAAAGTTTAGTTCATATCCATTATTTTGCTGTTTATTTTCTGACTAGATGATGTATATATTGTTGAAAGTGGAGAAGTAAAGTCTTCTACTATTATTGCTTTGCTGTCTACTCTGCCTTCAGATCTGTTAATAATTGCTTAATGAGAATATCTTAAATTTAATTGTATATTTACTTTTGTCATTCCCCACCACCGTGTGCAATGAAGCATCGCTGATTTGCAGGTACTACTAGTTAGGGTTAATTCTTCTCATTTACCAAGATTGGATTTGGAAGGCCAGTTGATCTTTGAGAAGGTGATTATTTTCTTGTGGGAGTCTTTTCTATAATTAAGGAAGGTAGCTCTGTTGTAAATTAAGGTTTTTAAATAAAAGCTACCATTTCTCTGAAGAATTATGTAGTCCATAATTGGGAGTAGCTAGAAGAAAGAGAACAGTTTACATTCCCACTCACTAACTCTTTAAGAGAAAATTGCAACATGCTATTGAAAAAAATCTTAAAGCATTAATAATCACTATTTTTTAATTGAAATAATCTCTATTAATAGGGTACCCAGAGAAAAATGTGAAAACAAATTCTCTAATTTATTGAGTGCTTAAATTAAATTAAATTAAATTTCGAGGGACTGTTCCAAGTATTTTACATTTATTGTTCTAATTAAATTTTCTGATGTAGGCACTCGAAATGAGAGTTGTTAACTCTGTTTCACAAAAGAAAAAAGTGAGACATAGAGAGTTGAACTGACTAACCCAAAGCTACCAAGGTGATAAATAGCAAAGATCAGTTTTGAAGTCAGGTAACCTGGCTCAGGACGCATGCTCTTACTTGTACAGAACCCAACATCTCAGCATGTTTTTGTATAATGTAGTCTTCTTACTTATCCTCACCCATAATCAGCCAGTAACCAATTTAACCCTGTTTCAGAGAAGTAAGGTAATGTGATACTCAAAAACATATACCCTGGAGCTTATCTCCACCAGATACAAGTTGTGTGACCTTGGGCAAATTACTGAATTTCTCTATACCTTAATTTCCCTTTATATAAAATAGTGATAATAGTAGTACCTAACTCATAGGATTGTTGAAAGTATTAAGTGAGTTTGTATATGTAAAGTGTGTAGAACTCATAGTAAGCACAATATAACTATTACTATAATTCCCTCCTCAGGATTGAATGTAAGCATTATTGCCAATTCCCTGTAAAATTTTCTTAAATTTAGATCTTCCAATGGTTTGCCTAAGGCTTCAAAACCTCAAATTTATTGAAAGTCCAAAGCATTTGCAAGGCTACTCCCTAAGTTCACCCCTTGCCTTGGGAACTGTTTAAGCTAGTAGTACAAGTGGTGCAAGTTTCTTGTTGGTCTTCCTAGGCTAGCCCTAACAGATCCTTACTGATCCTTTGGATTCCATCCTCTTGGCAAACAAGAAAAAGTGGTTTGGTCACGCATGAAAGAAGTTCTTTCTGGAATCTTTCCTGAAATCAAAATTTCTCCTGTCAGCTAAATTCTTTACTTCTTTACCTTTCTTGTTTTAGTTTAGGAAGTCAGCTATCCCTGACTTTTCTTACTTTTTAATCTTTCCTCGTCCCCGTCAAAAATTAGTTTTGATAGTAACTGCCAGGAATTCTCTGAGTTTTCACAATTTCCTTCTTGTTTATCCTTTTTAGCTAGTGTTACTGTCTAAGCTTACCAAAACAGAATGTCAAAAACATATTTTTTTCAGAAATCAACATGATGATTAAACATGAGTATAAAATAGTTTCACTAGAAGTTACAGAAAACCTAACACTTCCAGAAAGGCAGTTTTTCTCTCATTTCATAATGTGTAAAATATGTAAGATCAAATCAAATGCCCTTCTAAAATAAGCATATAAAATGTCTTTCACATACATGGATCTATTTTACAATACATCTATAGAATTTTTTTTTTGAAACAAATTGTACCTAGTTTAAAGTGTACTTCCAGGATCTTTCAGGAGTTCAAATGATATTTTAAAGATACATTCTGGTATATTCCCAAGTAGAGATTTATAACCATATTCTTTCCTTTCAAATTGTATTTTTAAAGAGTATAGTGTATTTATATGGTTGCTGAGGGTTTAAATTGATATTAAATGCCCTCAGTAAATATACAATGTTATTCTTTATATTTAACATTCTCTTTTATCCAGAAATCCCACCTGAAAGAATTATCCTAAGGAGAGAATTAGACAAGTATGCAAAATACTTAAAAATATCCATCACAACATTATTGATAACAAATTAATATTTGAAAATCTATTCATAGAGAATTGGGTAAATGAATTATGATACATCCATAATATGGAATATAATAGAGCCATAAAAACTTTTTTTGAAGTGCCATCAGATACAACATGTCAATTTATGGTATACAGCACAATCTCCCAGCCATATACATACATATATTCATTTTCATATTTTTTATTGAAGGTTATTACAAGATATTGAACATCATTCCCTGTGCTATACAGCAGAAACTTTTTAAAATCTATTTTTATATATAGTAGCTAACATTTGTAAATCTCAAACTCCCAAATTTATCCCTTCCCATCCTCTTTCCCCAGTAACCGTAAGATTGTTTACTATGTCTATGAGTCTATATCTGTTTTGTAGATGAGTTCATAGTGTTGTTTTTTTTTCAGATTCCACATATAAGTGATATCATATGGTATTTTTCTTTCTCTTTCTGGCTTACTTCACTTAGAATGACAATCTCTGGTTACATCCATGTTGCTACTAGTGGCATTATTTTATTCTTTTTTATGGCTGAGCAGTATTCCATTGTATAAATATACCACAACTTCTTTATCCAGTCACCTGTCGATGGACATTTAGATTGCTTCCGTGTCTTGGCTATTGTATATAGTGCTGCTATGAACAATTTGGTGCAAGTATCTTTTCAAATTAAGAGTTCCCTCTGGATATATAGCCAGGAGTAGGACTGCTGGATCATATGGTAAGTCTATTTTTAATTTTTTGAGGAATCTCCATACTGTTTTCCATAATGGCTGCACCAAAGTACATTCCCACCAGCAGTATAAGAGGGTTCCCTTTTCTCCACACCCCAACATTTATCGTTCATGGACTTTTGCATGATGGACATTCTGACTGATGTGAAGTAATACCTCATTATAGTTTTGATTTGCATTTCTCTGAATATTAGAGATATTGAGCATTTTTCCATGTGCCTATTGGCCATTTGCATGTCTTTGTTGGAGAATTGCTTGTTTAGGTCTTCTGCCTATTTTTGGATTGGGTTGTTTGGGTTTTTTTTGTTATTAAGTTGTATGAACTGTTTATATATTCTGGAAATTAAGCCTTTTTCAGCTGTATCATTTGCAGATATTTTCTCCCATTCCATAGGTTGTTGTTTTGTTTTGTTTTGTTTATGGTTTCTTTTTCTGTGCAAAAGCTTTTAAGTTTAATTAGATCCCATTTGTTTATTTTTGCTCTTATTTCTATTGCCTGTGTAGACTGCCCTAGGAGAACATTGCTAAGATTTACGTCAGAGAAGTTTTGCCTATGTTTTCTTCTAGGAGGTTTATCGTGTCTTGTCTTATACTTAAAGCTTTAAGCCATTTTGAGTTTATTTTTGTGTATGGAGTAAGGGAGTGTTCTAACTTCATTGATTTATATCCTGCTATCCAGTTTGCCCAACACCACTTACTGAAGAGACCATCTTTTCTCCATTGTGTATTCTTGACTCCTATGTCGAAGATTGACCATAGATCTGTGGATTTAATTGTGGGCTCTCTATTCTGTTCCATTGATCCATGTCTGTTTTTATGCCAATACCACACTGTTTTGATTACTATAGCTCTGTGTATTGTCTGAAGTCTGAGAAGGTTATTCCTCCAGCTTTGTTCTTTTCCTTCAATGTTGCTTTGGTAATTTTGGGTCTTTTGTGATTCCATATAAATTTTAGAATTGTTTGTTCTAATTCTGTGAAAAATGTCTTGCATAATTTGATAGGGATCATATTAAATCTATAAATTGCCTTGGGCAGTAAGAGCCATAAAAACTTGATTAACACAGCAGTAGATTGAATGAGAAAAGTAGTGTGCAAAATTGGATAAGAGATTACTTATTAATGTAAAGTTATATGTATGTACATGCACACATATAGAGGAGTACCTGGAAGATGTTCTCCAAAAAATTATCTGTGGTTTTTTAATTTTTTGGTTTATTTTATTTAAAATTACTTCTACATTAAAAAAATTATAGTCAGTGAATTTTATTTTAAAAACCTTATTACAAAATATGAAGATGAAACAAAATCTATAAAATTAGTAAGGACAAAGCCAGGACTAGAACCCAGATCCCCTGATTCTTTGTTCAGTCCATGGTCTATCTTACCACCCTAGATCTGGAAATGGGAGATTTGAATGAATCTTTCCAAATTAATCAGAGAGCCCCCAGCTCCCTACCTTTTTTTTTTTCCTCCTTCCCTGAGAAGTGTTTGCTGGGATGCAGTCATTCCAGGAGGTTATAGTGAAACTCTTGCAATCTCTGTTCCTATAGATCTTTCTTGACTTTGAGTCATGGCTGTATCAACAATGTGAATGGCACTGGGAGTGCCTGAGATGTGAACTTAATCCTGCCTGGAATTTGATCTTTCAAATACTTTTTCACATGCTAGTCTGTATCTTAAGCTTCCCTCTCTTTAGTTAAATAATGCCCATGGTGAAGGTTTGCAATTCTTTTACACTGAGACTTCCACTGGTTCTTTCTTTGGATTTTGGGTCCTTCACTGAGACCATTAGAAATCTTAAACTCTAATCCATTCTCAGTATCCTTCAAGGACTGAGGGAATTAAAATTGGGAATTTGAAAAAGAGACACTATGTATATTTCTGGAAAACATTCAATGTAGATGTGGAATTATACATGTTAGCCCTTTTTTCAAAATTTTATTCCAAAGACTGGAGCACTGGAAGAAGAAATGATTTATCTGTTCAACAAGCATTTCTTTGAGCACTGAATGTACAAGGCATTGTGTTAGGAGACTGAAATATAAAGACACTATGATATACTTGTTACTCTAAAATGCTAACAGTTCAGTGAGGGTCAGGGACAGGCAGGTAAACAAATTACCTGTAAGCAAGAAAGGTGCTATATGGTATATAGGTGTGGAGATGACACAATGAATGTGGTCAATCCTAAGAGAGGGTTCAAAAAAGGTATTGAAGAGAAAGTAAACTTGTTCTTGATAGGTGAACAGCAATTGGCCAGGTTGGCAAAGGGGAGAAGAATCTTGCAGGTAGATGGAGCAGCTCAGTGAAAGCAGAGTAGTAATAGACTCAGGCATTTTGTGGGAGCAAAAAGTAGTTTGGAATGTCTGAAACCTAAGATCAAAGGATTATGGTAAAGAGAAAAATTAGGTTGGAGTAGATATTAGGATTCAAATTAGTAAGTGTTCCCTGGTCAAGCAAGAAGTGTGGAATTTGTCATAGAGAGTATGGAAAAGTCTTGAAGGTTTTTTATTATGAAATTAATATAATGAGATTTTCATTGTTTAAAATTAACTCTGATGGAAAATGGATTGAGAAGGAAAAGGCTAGAAGAAAGAAATTATTGGAATCATTCATAGTGAAGTGAAAAGGCAGGAACCATAGGAATGGGAGAAGGAGCTGTTTGAAAGACCCATTTAGGTATATTTTCCCTCATTTCTTTCTCTCCAAGGATTGATCTTCTCTTCCCAAGGGTTGGGGAGTCCTCAGCCATGTTTGTGCTACATGTTCCTCACCTTCTAGTCACAGCTGATTGGGTCAGGTGGTATGTTTGCCTAAGACAATCTCTTTCTCAATCAGTCAGTCCCTGTGTGTGACTGGAACTGTGGGGTAGCCATGTTATATCAAATGTAAGAAGTAGTGAACTGCACATCCTTAGAAAGAGAAGACAACATAAAGAATATAGAGAGAGGAGCAGAGATGAGAGAACCTATGGACTATGGACTTAGGAGAGAGAGAAGGAGATAAAAACGAAGAATGTGAGACACTTTTATTTCTAAATGCTCTTCAGGACTTTGTTCCTTCTTAGAAGTTAAGAGAAGAGAGAATCAAAGGTCACTAAATATGCATGGAAATAAGCTACCATGAGGAAGAGTCAGCAGAAACATTTAACAATAGATTTAGAGTTATAAGGACTACAAATATTAAAATTCTCAGATACGTAGACAACCTATATATTGTGTTTAAAGAAATAAAGCTCCCACAAAATGTTCACAAAAGATGAGTATGCAACTAGAGACTATATAACAAATGACAAGTCATATTTTTAGTGCGAACAATTGGAATTTCTAGAAATGAGAATATAATTGTGTAAACTAAAAAAATTTGATGAACAAGTGATTTAGAAGAAATTGAAATAGGATTGATGAACTGGAAATTGAGCCAAAGAAGATGCCTAGAATACAACACAGACAGAGAGAGGGAAAAAAAGGGGATGAAAAATGAAATTTATAATATAGAAGACAGGATGAGAAAGTCTAATATATGTCTAATTTAAGTCCCAGAAGAAAAGACTAGAAAAAATGAAGGAGGGCCAAATTGAAAAGATAAGGCTGAGGACTTTCAAAATTGATGAAAGACATGAGCTCAATATTGAGGAAGTGTTCCATACCGTGTAGATTTTTTTTAAGCAATTCATGATTAGATGCATCAGAATAAAGCAATTCATGACTAGCTACTGTATAATACCAAAGATAAAGATGTAATTAAAGCATGGAGAGAGAAAAGAGACCCTACATAGAAAGAAAAGACAATCAGGCCAACTATGTATTTTTTAAAATAGTAATAGTGGAAGCCAGAGGTAGTGGAATAATATCATCGAGTGTGAGCAAAAATAACTATAAATTTTGAATTGTTTATCTACCAAAACTATCTTTTAATGAAGAGTGAAATACTCTTTTCAGGTAACTTAAAAACAGAGAATATAGCGAGGGGACATAGCTCAGTGGTAGAGCATATGCTTAGCTTGCACAAGGTCCCAGGTTCAATCGCCAGTACCTCTATTAAATAAATAAATGAATACATACATACATACATACATACATACATACATACATACATACCAGTTACCCACCCCACTCTCCCCAAAAATAGAGAATATAAAAGATGTAGTCCTAGAAGGAAAAAATGACCTCAGAAGGAAGGTTCAATAATAAATACAGGTATCTCTGAATATAAAGAGAGCTAGTTTTGAGGGGCAAAGCTGACCAATGGAAATGATAGAGCAAAAACATGGAAAGAACATGGATTCTTCATGACATTATTACACCAATGAACTAACTAACCCTGGAGCCACCCTATACTGGAACTTCTTGTTGTGTAAAATAATTTTCCTGTTGCTGAGAAAGATAGAGTATATGTATGTGACTCAAGAAAAAAATAATAAATGGTATCAAACTCTGTGGAGTGGTCAAGTAGGATAAGGATGGAAAAGAGTCTTGGTTTTGACAACTAAAACTTCATTGATGATCATAGCAAGAGAAGTCCAGTCTTTCACGGGACTTGGCTGCACTCCCCAACTCTTGGAATTAAGAAAGAGACACACCCTCCCAACCTGTGTCCTTTTAATAAATCTTTTTTTTTGCATCTGTTAAAAAATAGACTTACCATATGATTCAGCAATCCCACTCCTAGGCATATATCCAGAGGGAATCTTAATTCAAAAAGACACATGCACCCCAATGTTCATAGCAGCACTATTTACAATAGCCAAGACATTTGGGAAACAACCTAAATGTCCATTGACAGATGACTGGATAAAGAAGTTGTGGTATATTTACACAATGGAACTACTCAGCCATAAAATATAATAAAATAATGCTATTTACATCAACATGGATGGACATGGAGAATGTCATTATAAGTGAAGCAAGCCAGAAAGTGAAAGAAAAATACCATATGATATCACTTACATGTGGAATCTTTTAAAAAAGACAAACAAATTTATTTACAAAACAGAAACAGACTGACAGACATAGAAAACATACTTATGGTTACCGTGGGGGGAAGTGGGTGGGAAGGGATAAATTGGAAGTTTAAGATTTGCAGATACTAACTACTATATATAAAATAGAAAAACAACAAGTTTGTACTGTACAGCACAGGGAATTATATTCAATATCTTGTTATAACTTATGGTTAGGAAGAATATGAAAATGAATTTATGTATGTTCCTATATGATTGAAGTATTGTGCTTTACACCAGAAACTGACACAGCATTATAAACTGACTATACTTCAATAAAATATATTTTTTAAAATCCTTTTTTAGATTTAGTTGGTCTGAGTAAATTTCTTTTACTTATAACCAATAGAGAGTTGAATACAAAAGGATAATTTGGAGAAATGTTGAGAAGGTTGAATTGAAAAGACTTAATGAATGATTGCCATAGACTGCAGGAAAAGATAAAGGTTATGACTGTATTTCACTTAGCATGGTTTTCAGATCCATCCATATTATAGCATATATCAGTACTCCATTCCTTATTATTGCTGAATGATAATAATATTGTATGGGTATACCACATTTTGTTTATGCATTCATCAGTTGATGGGTATTTGAGTTGTTTCCATCTTTTGGCTATTATGGATAGTGATGCTATGAACACCCATGTACAGTTTTTTGTATGCACATACATATATTTTCATTTCTCTTGAGTTTGTGCTTATGAGTGGAATTGCTGGGTCATATGATAATTCTGTTTAAATTATTCACTTCAGGCTATCTTCCAAAGTGACTGTACCATGTAACATTCCTGTAAGCAGTGTATGGAGGTACCAGATTCTCCAAATTGCTCCATTAGATGAGACATTATTTTCCTATCTTCTTTTACTTCTTTAATCATGCTTTCCTTTAGTTCTGTGAATTTATTTATTATGGCTGCTTTCAAGTCTACAGCTGTTAAATCTAACATCTGGTTGCTCTCACAGGCAGTTTATGTTGCCTGATTTTTTTCCGGTGTATTGGTTATACTTCCTTGTTTCTTTACATGCTTCATAATTTTTCACTAGAAACTAGGTATTTTAGATAATTTATTGTAGCAGCTCTGGGTGCTGGTCCTTCCCCACCCCAGCTTCAGGCCTTGTTCTTGTTACTTGCTTATTTGTTTAGTATTGGTTGGTTTATTTTAGTGAAGACTACCTCCCACCCTCCTACACACACCCCCGCCCCACCCTCAACATACACACATGCACACAGTGTTAAGTCTCTAATATTGCTCCTCAGGGAGTCACAGTTTTGGTTTTGTTCAGTCCCGCGGACCACACTCAGCTGTTGAACTTGACTAATTACTGGCTAATTGCCCTATTGTTTTCCATGATGCCCTGGGGCCTCAATTGTTCTACAAACTAATCCAATCAAATTATGGCTGCTTTTGAGGTCACTGTTAAATGTATGTTCCGATCCCAGGAGGACTCCTCCCAGCTGTGTTACTCCTAGGTTCCCTTCTAAAAACTAGCCAGACTGCAGTCTAGACTATAGTCTAGAAAATGTTCTCCCAATTGCCTTTCACTCTAACCTCTATTCTTTTAGGGAGTGCCTATAAACTTGAACTTACTGTATTGTAAATGAAGTCAGTTCATTTGGGGAAACAGTAGAAGCTATATGTTTAAAGGGCCTTCTCTCCTCTCAGGCAAAATCTCTGAGCCAGGGATCTGGAGCTGAGTAGGGACAATGGCCCAGTTTTCTGAATGCTATCCCATTCTAGACCGAGTGCTCAATGGAGAGGGGCAAGTAGAAACTTGAAGCCCTTTCAGCTTTCCTCTTCTGGCAGGGAACTGCTACTTCAAGAGCCAGGCAAGGATATCGTAGTCCCAGTATTCTCAGCGTAACATGCCCAACATAGAACCTCTGTTTTACATGTTGAGGCTGGGCAGAAAAAGAAAGCCCCCACCTTTCAACCACATTTGTCTGAGACTTAGCCTCTGCAACAGGTAGCTGGGACAGGCTGATAAACACTGAAATTTTATGCCTCCTGGGAAGAAAACCCTTTGTGAGTAGGGAGAAGAGGGACCCCTTTGTTCCTAGCCGTAGCAGTCTGGAGAGGAACCTCATTGAGCTGAAAAGGGGGCTGGGGGAGGGAGTAGTTTCAGTTCAAATAACACAGACTTTCACTTTTCTTACCAAATTTTGTGTATGTTCTTGAAGAGATGTTTCTTCATTTGCTATTCATCTTTAGGACAGTGTCCAGAGGCTTTAAATGTTGTAATGATTTTTTAAATAATTTTTTACCAGTTTTACTGGTCAGTGAAGTTCCTCACAGTCATGCTGAAGGTTGATCTCCTCAAATTCCTTCTTTTTTTTTTCTTTTTTGTATGTATGTATATTTTCAAATTCCTTCTTAAAAATAAAAATAACTATTATTCTGACTTTTAACATGATAAATTATGCTTTTTAAAAGTTTTTTTGCTTTTGTTTTTTGGCTAACAGTACTTTATTGAGATGTTCTTTATGTATGATAAAATATACTTACAATGAGATGTAAGTATACATCTTAATGAATTTAAATACATGTATGCATCTTTTATCATCACCCAGATTAATTTAGAAAGCTCCCCCTCCTCTACTCTACTAGCAATCTCTATTGTGAGTAATCTCTATTTTATTACCATAGATTTGTTTTCTTCTTCCTTCACTTCCCCTACCACCACAAAAAGCAAAGCAAAACCCAAATGGAGTCATGCAATATATACTCCTTTGTGTCTTGCTCCATTAGTCAACATAATGTTTTTGAGATTCATTCCTATTGCTACATGCATAAATATTTTATTTCTTCTTACTGCTGAATAACATCCCACTGTATGAATGTACCACAATTTGTTTATCCATTTGTTTGTTAATGAATGTTAGATTGTGAAGAAAAAGCCGGGCTGGGCCTACTAGCAAATCTAAGTGTAATAAGCATTGGATTACTGATCTCAGTTCTGCTGGGCTAACTCGTAAATCTAAGTTGATAAGTGTTGCTTTGCTGATTCCCTGCTCATGGTTTTTTTTTGTTTTTTTTGTTTTTGTTTTTTTTTTGCTAGCCAGCTGGATTTTCAGAGAGACATATCTGGCCTTGAAATGTTGGTTTGCTGCCTCCCTGCCTCTACTTTTGTGATAATGATGCTGCTAAGGCTGTTCCATGCCTATTGGCCGAATGCCCCAAGCTTGTAATTAACCCTATAAAACCTCTTGCACATGTCTTGGAGGTGCTCAGAGCTTTGGAGCAGAAGCCCCTCTGAGCCCGCCAGTGTAATAAATCTGAGTACTCCAACTCTCCGAATGGTGCTTGTTTCTTGGCTGGCCTGTCATTTCCATAAAAAGATGATTTCCACTTTTGGCCTATTGTGAATAAAGCCCCTATGATCATTCTTGTACAAGTCTTTTTGTGTGCATATGCATTATTTCTCAGTGATTTCCACTGTTTACATAATAAAGGAAAATCTGGATTGAAACAGAGATCTATGTTTAACTTTATTTGAAACTATCAAATAGATTTCCAAACTTGCTATACCATTTTATAGTCCTACCATCAGTGACTCAAAGTTCCTTTTGCTCCACATACTTGCCTACATTTGGTATTATCAGTCTTTTTAAATCTTCGTCATTCTAGAGGATATGTAGTGGATCTCATTGTGGTTTTAAAGTTGCAGTTGGCTAATAATTAGTAATGTTGAGTACTTTTTTGTATGCTTATTGTCCTTTTGAATACTTCCTTGGTAAACTGCTTTTTTAGGTCATTTTTATATTTTCATTGGTTTGTCCTTTCATTACTCATTTGTAGATTTTCTTTATTTTTGATATAAGTCTTAACTGGTATATGTACTGCAATATATTTCTCCTTGTCTATGACTTGCCATTTTAGGCAATAGCTTTATTAAAATACAATTTACATACCATACATATTATCCATTTAAAGTGTGTAAATCAATGGTGTTTGGTATATTCACAAATTTGTGCAGCTATCACCACAATTTTAGAATACTTTTATTACCCCAAACCCCTTAGTCATGACCAATCCAAGGTCATGAAGATTTATGCCTGTGTTTTCTTCTAAGAGTTTTATAACTTTAGCTCTTACATTTAGGTTTTAATCCATTTTGAGTTAATGTTTATATTGTGAGAGTTATATACTGTGTGTGTATGAGTTATATATTGTGTGAGGCAGGGGCTCCAACTTCATTTTTTTGCACAGTGGTATTCAGTTGTGTCAGTACAATTTGTTGGAATAAGTATTTTTTCCTCCATTGAATTATATTGGCACCTTCATTGAAAATCAGTTGACTGTAAACATGAGGGTTTATTTCTGGACACTAAATTCTATTCTACTGATCTTTATGTCTATTCTTAAGCCACTACCACACTGTCTTGATTACTGCAGCTTGTTAGTAAGTTTTGAAATTAGGAAGTGTGAGTCTTCAAGCTTCTTTTTCAGAATTGAATAAAAGAAGATTCTTGACCGTTTACAATTTAATATGGGTTTTAGGATCAGCTTGTCACTTCCTGAAAAGAAGTCAGCTGAGATTTTGATAAGGATTGCATTGAAGCTGTAGATCAGTTTGCAATAATAGTACCATCTTAATACTGTTAAGTCCTTTGATCCATGAACATGGCATATGTTTCCATTTATTTGGGTCTTCTTTAATTTCTTTCAGCAATATTTTATAGTTTTAATAATATAAGTTTTGTATATTTTTGTTAAACTTGTACCTAAGTAGTGTATTCTTTTGCTGTTTTTGGAAATGGAATTGCTCTCTTTTTTGGTTTGCTCATTGCTTCTGTTATAGAAGTACCATTGATTTTTGCATACGAAACTAGTGTCCTGCAACCTTGCTGAACTCATTTATTAGTTCTAATAGTTTTTAGTGGAGTCCTTAGGATTTTTCAGTATAGACACTCATATGAAAATAGTGATAGTTTTATTTCTTCCTCTCTAATCTTGAATGCCTTTTATTTCATTTTATTCCTTACTTTCTTAATCATAACTTTTGATGAACAGAAATTTTTAATTTTAATCATCTAATTTTTCAATATTTTTTAAACATATTTTATGATCTAAGAATCTTTGCCTACACCAAAGTTTTCAAAATACTCCACTTTTTTTTTTTCCTAGAAGCATTACACTTTTAACTTGCACAGTTGGGTCTGTAATCCAGCCCAAATTTATTATTGTTTTTTTTTTTATTAGTGGGACATAGATCAAAGCTCAGTTTTTTTTCCCAGAGATATTTAGTTGTTCCAGCACTGTTTAAGTTTTATTTTTAATGATGTTTAATATTATATTTCATTTTAATATTTCATATCTAATCATAAATGTTATAAGCACAAGAAGAAAAATAGACATTACAGTTATGCACAAAATAAGGCTACTGGTCTTTTTTTGAGAACAGCTTTCCATGCATGAAGTTTATTGAGATGATGAAATTTACTTAATCCCCCTTTCTTGAACATGTACATGGTTTCCATTTTTCCTTATTATAATTGAAGCTGTTATTACCATCCACATGGTTAAATCTCGAAGATACCTATAATTATTTTTTGCAGTGAATTTCTGACAATAAGCTCATCCAAAACATCACAGATACATCCAGAACAATGTTTGGTCAAATGTCTGGGCACACTGTGGCCCAGTCAAGTTTCACACAAAATTAGCCATCATTTTCTTTTTTGAAGGGTATTTTCTTTAGGTATGGAATTTTGGGTTTGACAATTATTCTCTTTCAGCACATTAAACACATCTTTCCATAGTCTTCTGATTTTGAATATTTCTTCCGAGAGGTCATCTGTCATGTAGATATCTGTGACTGGCTTCTTTTACTTAGCATAGTGTTTTTTTTTTGTTTTTTGTTTTTTGTTTTTTTAGCATAGTGTTTTGAGGTTCATCCATGTTGTTTCATATATCAGTAGCTTATCCTTTTATATTGCTGAGTAGTATTCCATTGTGTGGATGTATCAAAGTTTGTTTTTCCACTCACCAGTTAATTATTATTTGGGTGATTTCCAGATTTTAGCAATTATAAATAGAGCACCTTACTATATATTTTTTTTGGTCATTCAGATATGCTCTTTTTTTGAAATGCCTTTTCAATCTTTTACCCATTTTTTGTTGATTTGTTTTTATTAATTTGTATTGTTTCTTTATATATCTTTGTACATAAGTATGTGAAGTATATATAAGTATATATGTGAATGTATATATTTATATTATATTATATTATAGTACATGTACAAATCTTGTTGGTAATAGGCATTGCACTTATCATTTCCCAACCTGTTACCTGTATGTTCACCTTCTTTAATGAACAGGGGTTGATAATTCTTAATATGGTCAATTTTTCAATATTCCTTTGTAGTTAGTGCTTTTTATACCTTGTTTAAGAATTCTTTCTCTACCCCAAGCTTACAAAAGTATTACTCTGTAATTTCTTTCAGAAGCTTTATTGTTTTATTTTTCCTATTTAGCTTTACACAGCATATGAAATTCATTTTTATTTCTGAGGTAAGGGGTACATTTTTTTTTCCATAAGCATATCCACTTGTCCCAGCAACCTTTATTGAAAAGACCATACTTTTCCCATGGCTTTGCTGGACCCACCTTTATCATTATAGAAGTATTCTTATGCACGTGGGTCTCTTTCTGGATTTTTGTTTCTATTCCATTGGTCTATTTGTCGGTCTTGGTATCAATACTGCATTGTCTTAATTACTGTGGCTTTATAGTAAGTTTTGCTATCTATTAGAGTAATTATTCCAACTTTATTCTTATTCAAGATTGTCTTAGGTATTCAGCAAATAAAGTGTGATGAAAAAATACAGTGATTAAGAGATATTCATGAGATGTCAATTAATTACAATATTTGAATCATGATTCAAAAAATAAACTATAAACACACATACATTTACACACACATTAGTAACATATTTGAGAAAACTGGAAATGTGAACATTGGCAATAGGGTGCACAAATTGATAGCATTAGGACTTATTTTTTGTTTTATTTTAGTGGTATCATGTCATTGTAGTTTCTTTTTTAAATAAATTCTCATCTTTTAGAGATACATATTAAATATTTATGGTTGAAATAATATGATATCTGTGGGGGAAAGTAAGTGGAGGTATAGATAAAATAATATTAACCATGAGTTGATAATTGTTGAATATGGGTGATAGATTTGTTATATTTTTCTGTCTACTTTTGTGTGTGTTTGAGATTTTCCATGATAGCAGGTTTTAAAAAAATTATCTTTGCTATTCTTGGCCCTTTGCATTTTTTTCTTCTAGTTTTTTCTTCTAGTTTTAGTAAGATAAAATTAACATACAGTACTGTGTAAGTTTAAGATATACAGCACAGTTATTTAACTTATGTATATTCTGAAAAGATTACCATAATAAATTTAATGGACATCCATCTTCTCATATAGATACAAAATTAAAGAAATCAAAAAAATTTTTTCCTTATGATAACTCTGGATTTACTCTCTTAACTTTCATTTATGACATCAGCAGTGCTAATTATATTTGTAATTTTGTACATTACATACCTAGTACTTATTTATTTTATAACTGGGAGTTCATGCCTTTTGATTACCCTTGTCCAGTTCCCTCTCTCCCCATTCCCTGCCTCTAGTAACCACAAATTTGATCTCTTTTTCTATGAATTTGTTTGTTTGTTTGTTTGTTTTAAGGTATAATTGACCTACAACACTATGTAAGTTCCTGGTACACCAGATAGTGGTTCAGTATTTGTATACATTGCAAAATGATTACCATGACAAGTCCAGTTGTCACTATACAAAGATATTATGTATTTATTAAATTTATTCCCTACACTGTATGTTTCATACTTTTGACTCATTTATTTTCCAGCTGAAACCTTGTACCTCTTAATCTCCCTCACCTATTTCTCTGCTTATCCCAAACCCCTCCCCTCTGGCATCCACCTATTTGTTCTCTATATGTTGACTCTGTTTCTGTTTTGTTTGTTCATTTCTTCTATTTTTTAGATTTCACGTAAAACTGAAATCATTCAGCATTTGTGTCTCTCTTCTGATTTATTTCACTTAGCATAATGCCCTTTAGGTCCATCCATGTTCTCTCAAATGGCAAGGTTTCATTCTTTTTTATGACTGAGTAATATTCCATTATTTATATATATCACTTCTTCTTGATCAATTCATCTATTGATGGTTACTTAGGTGGCTTCCATATCATGGCTATTATCAACAATGCTGCAATGAACGTAGGAGTGCATATATCTTTTTGAACTAATGTTTTCATTTTCTTTGGATAAATATTTTATGTAAAGAATTCTTTTATTTAACATTTTTTATTGATTTATAATCATTTTACAGTGTTGTGTCAAATTCCAGTGTTCAGCACAATTTTTTAGTCATACATGGACATATACACACTCATTGTCACATTTTTTTCTCTGTGAGCTACCAAAAGATCTTGTATATATTTCCCTGTGCTGTACGGTATAATCTTGTTTATCTATTCTACAATTTTGAAATCCCAGTCTATCTCTTCCCACCACCTGCCCCCTTGGCAACCACAAGTTTGTATTCTATGTCTGTGAGTCTATTTCTGTTTTGTATTTATGCTGTGTTTTTTTTTAATAGATTCCACATATGAGCGATCACATATGGTATTTTTCTTTCTTGTTCTGGCTTACTTCGCTTAGAATGACATTCTCTAGGGACATCCATGTTGCTGCAAATGGCGTTATGTTGTCAGTTTCTATGGCTGAATAGTATTCCATTGTATAAATATACCACATCTTCTTTATCCAGTCATCTGTTGATGGACATTTAGGCTGTTTCCATGTTTTGGCTATTGTAAATAGTGCTGCTATGAACATTGGAGTGCAGGTGTCTTTTTGAAGTAGGGTTCCTTCTGGATATATGCCCAGGAGCAGGATTCCTGGGTCATATGGTAAGTCTATTCCTAGTCTTTTGAGGAATCTCCGCACTGTTTTCCACAGTGGCTACACCAAACTGCATTCCCACCAGCAGTGAAGGAGGGTTCCCTTTTCTCCACAGCCTCTCCAGCATTTGTCATTTGTGGATTTTTGAATGACGGCCATTCTGACTGGTGTGAGGTGATACTTCATTGTAGTTTTGATTTGCATTTCTCTGATAATTAGTGATATTGAGAATTTTTTCATGTGTCTTTTGACCATTTGTATGTCTTCCTTGGAGAATTGCTTGTTTAGGTCTTCTGCCCATTTTTGGATTGTGTTGCTTATTTTTTTCTTATTGAGTCTTATGAGCTGCTTATATATTCTGGAGATCAAGCCTTTGTCGGTTTCATTTGCAAAAATTTTCTCCCATTCCGTAAGTTGTCCTTTTGTTTTACTTATGGTTTCCTTTGCTGTGCAGAAGCTTGTAAGTTTCATTAGGTCCCATTTGTTTATTCTTGCTTTTATTTCTTCTAGGAGAAAATTTTTGAGATGTATGTCAGATAATGTTTTGCCTATATTTTCTTCTAGCAGGTTTATTGTATCTTGTCTTGTGTTTAAGTCTTTGATCCATTTTGAGTTTATTTTTGTGTATGGTGTAAGGACTGTTCTAGCTTCATTGCTTTACATGCTGCTGTAAATGCAAATGCCCAACACCATTTGCTGAAGAGATTGTCTTCATTCCATTGTATATTCTTGCCTCCTTTGTGGAAGATGAGTTGACCAAAAGTTTGTGGGTTTATTTCTGGGCTCTCTGTTCTGTTCCATTGGTCTATATGTCTGGTTTTTTTTTTTTTTTACCAATACCATGTTGTCTTGATGACTGTAGCTCTATAGTATTGTCTGAAGTCTGGGAGAGTTATTCCTCCAGGCTCTTTCTTTCTCTTCAGTAATGCTTTGGCAATTCTAGGTCTTTGATGGTTCCATATAAATTTTATTATGATTTGTTCTAGTTCTGTGAAATATGTCCTGGGTAATTGGATAGGGATTGCATTAAATCTGTAGATTGCCTTGGGCAGTGTGACCATTTTAACAATATTGATTCTTCCAATCCAAGAGCATGGGATATCTTTCCATTTTTCAAAGTCTTCTTTAATTTCCTTCATCAATGGTTTATAGTTTTCTGTGTATAATTCTTTCACTTCCTTGGTTAGATTTATTCCCAGATATTTTATTACTTTGGGTGCTGTTTTAAAGGGGATTCTTTCTTTACTTTCTTTTCCTGTTAATTCCTCGTTAGTGTAAAGAAATGCAACTGATTTTTGGACGTTAATCTTGTAACCTGCTACGTTGCTGAATTCCTCAATCAGTTCTAGTAGTCTTTGTGTGGACCTTTTAGGGTTTTCTATATATAGTAATGTCGTCAGCATATAGTGACACTTTTACGTCTTCTTTTCCAATTTGGATCCCTTTTATTTCTCTTTCTTGTCTGATTACTGTGGCTAGGACTTCCAGGACTATGTTGAATAGGAGGGGTGATAGTGGGCATCCTTGTCTTGTCCCAGATTTTAGTGGGAAGCTTTTGAGTTTTTCACCATTGAGTATTATGCTGGCTGTAGGTTTGTCATATATAGCTTTTATTATGTTGAGATATGTTCCCTCTATAGCCACTTTGGTGAGAATTTTTATCACAAATGGGTGTTGAATTTTATCAAACGCTTTTTCTGCATCTATTGAGATGATCATGTAGTTTTTGTTCTTTCTCTTGTTGATGAGATGTATTACATTGATTGATTTGCATATGTTGAACCACCCTTGTGTCCCTGGGATGAACCTCACTTGGTCATGATGTATAATCTTTTTTATGTGTTGTTGGATTCTATTTGCTAATATTTTGGTGAGGATTTTGGTGTCTATGTTCATCAGTGATATTGGCCTATAGTTCTCTTTTTTGGTAGTGTCTTTGCCTGGTTTTGGTATCAGGGTGATGGTGGCTTCATAGAATGAGTTTGGGAGTATTCCCTCCTTTTCAATCTTCTGGAAGATTTTGAAAGGACTGGTATGAGTTCTTCTTTGTATGTTTGGTAGAATTCCCCGGTGAAGCCATCCGGTCCTGGACTTTTATTTGTAGGGAGGTTTTTTATTGCTCTTTCGATTTCATTTCTAGTGATCGGTTTGTTCAAGTGGTCTGTTTCTTCTTGATTCAGTTTTGGTGGACAGTATGTTTCCAGAAACTTGTCCATCTCCTCTAGGTTATCCAGTTTGGTTCCATATCATTTTTCATAATATTCTCTTATGATATTCTGTATTTCTATTTTATTTGTTGTAATTTCTCCATTATCCTTTCTTATTTTGCTAATTTGTGCTCTCTCTTTTTTCTTCTTTGTGAGTTTGGCCAGAGGTTTGTCGATTTTATTTACTTTTTCAAAAAACCAGCTTTTGGTTTGGTTGATTTTTTCTATGGTCTTTTTAACCTGTATTTTATTTATTTCCTCCCTAATCTTTATAATTTCCTTCCTTCTGCTGCCTTTTGGGGTTTTTTGTTCTTCTTTTTCTAGTTCATCAGCTGGTGGGTTAAATTGTTTATTTGAGATTGTTCTTTTTTGAGGAAGGCCTGTATCGCCATAAACTTCCCTCTTAGCACTGCCTTTGCTGTGTCCCATAAATTTTGTGTGGTTATGCTTTCATTTTCATTTGCCTCAAGGTATTTTTAAATTTCAGCTTTGATTTCCTCATTGACCCATTGTTTTTTTAATAACATATTGTTGAATCTCTGTTCTTTCCTTTTGTTCTCCTTTGTTTCTCTGTTGTTGATTTCTAGTTTTATGGCAGTGTGGTCAGTAAAGAGGCTTGAGATAATTTCTATCTTCTTAAAATTGTGAGGTTTCTTTTGTGCGGTAGTACATGATCAATCCTGGAAAATGTTCCATGTGCACTTGAAAAGAATGTATATCCTATTTTGGGGGGTTGTAATGCTCTGAAAATATCCACCAAATCTAATTTTTCTACTGTGTTATTTATTTCTCTGTTGCCTTATTTATTTTCTGTCTGAAAGATCTGTCTAGTGATGTTAATGCGGTGTTAAAATCTCCAACTATGATTGTATTCCCATCAATATCCCCCTTTATCTCTGTTAGTAATTGTTTTATGTACTTAGGTGCTCCTATATTGGGTGCATATATATTAACGAGTGTAATATCCTCATCTTGTATCACTCCTTTAATCATTATAAAATGTCCTTCTTTATCTTTCTTTATGGCCTTTGCTTTAAAGTCTATTTTGTCTGAAATCAGTACTGCAACCCCTGCTTTTTTGGCTTTTCTATTTGCATGGAATATCCTTTTCCGTCCTTTCACTCTCAATCTATATGTGTCCTTCACCCTAAAGTGGGTCTCTTATATGCAGCATATTGAAGGTTCTTGCTTTATTATCTAGTCTGCCACTCTATGTCTTTTGACTGGAGCATTTAGTCCATTAACATTTACAGTAATTAATGACAGATGTGTGTTTATTGCCATTTTGAACTTATCTTTGCAGTTAATTTGTTATTTCCTCTTTGTTCCTTTCTTCTTCCTTTTGTGGTTTGGTAATTTTCCTATGTATTATCATGGATTTTATTTAATTTTTGTGACTCCCTTGTAACTTTTTGGCTGGTGGTTACCCTTTTTTGTAAGTCGATTAGCCCATTATTATAACCGTTTTTATTAAACTGATAGTAACATGATCTCAAACCCATCCTACCAGAACAAAAAATTTAAAAAAGAAAGAAAAAAATATTCTATATTTTCCTGCCTCCCTCTCCCACTCTCAATGATTTGTATGCCTTCTTTTATAATTTCGTGTTTATTTTATTTGTAATTCATGAGTTATCGCCTTTCCAGATGTGAGTTTCTCATTTCTGTAACATCCTGCTTCTTTTCTATTTAGAGTAGACCTTTCAATATTTCTTTTAGCATGAGTTTAGTGATGCTAAACTCTTGTAGCTTTTTCTTGTCTGTGAAATTCTTTATGTCTCCTTCTATCCTAAAGGATAGCCTTGCTAGATAAAGTATCCTAGGCTGCATCTTTTTTTCATTCAGGACTTTGGATATATCTTGCCAATCCCTTCTGGTCTGTAGTGTTTGTGTAGGAAAATCAGCTGAGAGCCTATGGGGATTCCCTTGTAACTCACTCTTCGCTTTTCTCTTGTCGCCTTTAGGATCATTTCTTTAACCTTGACTCTGGCCATCTTTATTATGATATGTCTTGTTGTGGGTCTATTTGGGTTCTTCCTCTTTGGGACCCTCTTGAGTTTCCAGTACTTGGATATCTGATTCCTTCTTTAAGTTTGGGAAGTTTTCGGTCATGATTTCTTCAAAAATCTTTTCAATCCCCTTTGATCTTTCTTCCCCTTCTGGAACCCCTATTATGCGAAGATTGGGATGCTTTATATTATCCTATAGGTCCCTTATGCTATTTTCATTTGTTTTTATTTGTTTATCTTATAGCTGTTCTTATTGGGTGCTTTCTATTGTCCTGACTTCTAGGTCACTAATTTGTTCCTCTGCATTATCTAGTCTGCTTTACACAGCCTTTAGATCATTTCTCATCTCAGCCAATGAGTTTACCAATTCTACTTGGCTATTCTTTATAGCTTCAATTTCATTTTTGACATATTTTATATCTCTAAACACTATCTCTTTTAGTTCCTTCAGTACTTTGATCACTCGTGTGAAATCTTGATCTAGTAGGCTATCGATGTCTATTTCATTGATCGTTCTTTCAGGAGATTTCTCTTGCTCTTTTAATTGGGAATGGTTTCTCTGCTTATTCATCTTGGTCCTACCTCTCTGGCACTGTGGTTTATGGAGTATCAGTTATTTATTGTGGTCCTTAAGGAGTTTATCTATCTAATGTGTATGTAGGAATAAAACTTAGAAAAGAAAAAAAAGATACAAAGAATTTTAAAAGAAGGGAGAAAAAAAGATTCGAAAACAGTGTATAATGAATAATAGAAGAGCAAATTGAAGCAGAATTTTAAAAAATAATAATAATAAAAATATTTTTAAAAATTTTAAAGAGATTAAAACTGGGGTTATATGTAATTGTTTAAGAAGTGAAAATTAAAAGGGTAATAGAAAATAGAAAAGGTAAAAACAGATTTAAAAAAAGGGGGGGGTGAGGTCGGTGTTCTCCTGGAGACTGTGTGCTTTTAATGTGAAGTCTTTCTGTCTTCGTCCTGTTTTAGAAGGTCAGTTTGCTGTTTTCAGAGGCCCTCTGTTGGCACCCTCGTCTATGCTGCTCCCAGTGCCTGTCGGCAAGCAGATCGCGCCTCCTCCCAACCCTGGGTCAGGTGCAGCTCTCCTTTGCTGTGCGCGGGCGGGTCACTGCCCCTCCCGATGCCGCAATCAGATGTTGCAGACTGGCCAGGTAGGAGAGGGGGGTCACGCCCCCTCCCAGCACCACAGTCAGGGGGCTGCATTCCTGCTCGAAAGGCAGTGGGCCGGCCGCTCGCCCTCTCCTGGCACTGGTTGCTCCACTGCTCTGTGCCACTGTGCACTCCGCCTCGGGTTGGCGCTCTGCAAGCTGGCTGGGGGAAGACCGAGGAACAGCCCTGTCCCTGCTTTGGGCCAAAATCCAGCTCCTTGTTTGTCTTGGCGGAGCAAGTTCTCTGAGGGTCCAGGATGGGAGGATCCTATCTGCCTCGGGCTGTAGACAAGTCTTCGTCTGGCCTTTGAGGCTGCTAAGTACTTAGGTACAGATACAGGTTTCACCCCCGCCCTCTCCTGGGTGCTAAGCACTGGAGGATATGGCGGCTATGCCTGAGCCCTGCCTCTCTTCACCCGAAAACTTCCCATGGGTTTTCAGAGATGGGGGTATTCACCCTTCCCCCCAGGGCACATCAGCCATGTTGTTTTATGGAGGACCCAGGTTGTTGCCCTGTGCACCCACAGCCATGGCGCACAGCCCCTTGCAGTCCCCTGGGGCTGCCTCAGTGCAGTGGTCCCCATCCTCTGCCCATCTCAGGCAGCCTGGCCCTGCCCCCAGCTGCCAGGCTGCATCTCAGGCTGGGTGTCATGGGGACCCTCTGTGCCCGTTTTACTTAGTTCTGTTGGTCAAGGGCTGCTCTGAACAGATCTGAGCTTCGGAGGCTCCCCTTCCGTCCTGCTGGCCTCTCAGTTGGAGAAGGGAGATCCAGCGATCGAGCGCCAGTCCTCCTTTGCCACTTTCTTCCCGCGGGACCCGTCCTGCTCTGTTTTGCCTTTTCTTCTGTCTTTTTTCCTTTTCTCCTACCAGATTTTTGGCGTCTCTATCTTTTGAAAAGGACAATGTTCTGTAGGAGTTCCTCAGGTGCTCTGGTTGGCTGAGTGGGTCTGTGGATGTGAGTCTTGGTGCATTTGTGGGAGAGGGTTAGCTGCGAGTGCCCTTCTACTCTGCCATCTTGGCCTCCACTCGAGTCAGGTATTTCTAATAGCAACCACAGTTACACATAACCTTACTCAACAATAGTTTCCAGAGAACTATACGAGGATAGGCAGTTGTGATAAAGACCCTAGTGTGACCCCAGTGTGATAAAGACTGTGGTAAATGTAAGCACAGGGTGCCTTAAGACCTGTAAGTGAATCTTAGGTCAGGGAAGTCCTCTTAGAGGAAGTGACTCCTAATCTAGAGCTAAACAATGAATGGAAGTTGCAGGTAAAAAAGGAGGAAGAAGACATCAGGGAAGGGAACAGCACATTCAGAGACTCACTACAGAAGATGATTATGGCTTGTTCTGGACACTGAAAGTAAATCAGTATCAGCGGGAGGGTTGGAAAAGATAAGGGCTGGAAAAAGAGATGTAGAGATGACTTCTTGAAAACCTTCCAAGAATGTAGGAAGTCCTGTAGAAGAGGTTCAATGGTTTCCTGGAATCTGAGAGAAAGAACTGAAGGGTTTTAGGCAGAGAAAGTATATAAAAAGATTTATACTTCAAAGAAAAAAAACTAGTAAACCTTTTATACCAGCAAATATTGGTATATAGTCCCACCACCCCAGACAATCCCTAATGTTATACTAATGGTTAAAAGTGATATAGCCATGGTTTAAAAACTCAAACTATGTAGACTGATATAAAGTGAAAACTAGTACATTATCACCAAACTGTTAGATTAGAAGAATTTAAAAGATATATCAACCTAACTATAAAGTGTTTGGATTTAGAATCAAACAAATTAACTGTAAAATACATTTATAATGTATCTGGGGAAACTGGAGCCCTAGCATTAAAAATCTGATGATGTTAAGCAAATAATATTAATTTTTAGATGTGATGTATAGCAATTATGTTTTTAAAAAATAGTCTTTATTACTAAGAGCTGTGCTATCCAGTAGGATAGCCGCTAGCCATATGTAGCTATTCAAATTTAGATTTAAGTCAATTAAAATTTAAAAATTAAAATATTTTGTTTCTCAGTCACATTAGCCACATTTTGATGCCACATATGCCAGCTATGTATTGGACAGTATATATATAGAATATTTCTGTCATTGCAAACAGTTCTATGAGACAGCAGATAAATACTGAATACTTAGAGATAAATACTGAAATATTTACCAATGAAATAATAAAATGTCTGTAATTTCCTTTAAAATAATCCATTGGGGATAAAAGTAGAGTGAGTGGGGCTCAGACAAAACAAGATTGACTGTGAGTTGATCATTACTGAACCTGGATAATGGGGAAGAAAAGAATTATCTATTCTCACTACATATGTGTATGTTTGAAAATTTTCATAATAGAAAGTTAATAAAGTCTTCAGATCCTCTGCCTTTACCACTCTAGGCCCTCAGTACTTCTCCTTGTAGATAGCCATTCTCTTTGAAATATTTAGAAAAACATTAAAAATAATCTACACATGCATATGAAAACATTTCACATACTTTATAAATTTGCCTAAAAAGATGATACCACAGATACTGTTTAGTACTTTGCATTTTTTTACTAAATAAAATATTGTAGAAAGCTTTCTATTTAGCACATACAAATCTGCTTTATTCTTTCTAAAGGCTATTCAATAATACATTGTATAGGTATATCATAGTTTATTACAGTTTATTTAAATAGTCATACATGGATGAATACAGAGGAAAGAATGGATTTGGGGATGCAGGGATCCTGGAGTAGGTGCAGAAGACCTTAAGTTACTTACCTGAGAGAAATGGATTAGAGTAAGGTAATTCAGTGGGATAGAGAGAAGAGCTTAGATTTTTTTAAAAATTAAAGAAGCAGAATTAAGAGAACTTGGTGATTCCTTGAATATGAAGAATAAGGAAGTAGGAGAGGTCAGGGAGCACACCAAGCTTTTTGACCTGAACAAATGGTTATACCAGTCTTTAAAGAGAGATATGAAATCACTCTCAAGAAGTGGAAAGCTGATGAGCTTTGCTTTAGACATGCGGAGAGTCAGCTGTCTGTAAGTCCTCATAGTTGGCTATATGCACCTAAGGTCAGGGGAAAGTGGCGTGAAGCAGGGGTCTTCAGCATATACTTGGTAATGAAGCCAAGAGTGCATTAAATCACCTCCAGCCTTTCTGGGCCACAGTTCCTTCTTTAAAAGGTCTGATAAGGCTCCTCTGACTCTCAACTTCCAGGGCATACACACAGAGACAGAGTAGAACCATTCTAGAGTCACCACCATGATTTAGTCTTATGATGTGCCAATGCTCACTTATGCATTATTCGTGAACATAGAAAGAGTGACATGATAAGATCTGTGTTTTAGAAAAGTTCTAAGAGGAAAGAGTGAAAGCTTTGAAGCTATAAATTGTTACTCTAGTCACCTAGATGAATAAGAATGAGAGCTTAATCTAAGCAGGGCAGTGGGTATGGAAATGAGGACACAGAGTTGGGAAATAATTATGCTAATTTCTCTTTCAAGTTGCAAGGCACATAGGCTCGCTCAGATGATATCAGGTAATAGAGTGGAAAGATGAAGAGATAAGAAATACGAAACTAAGTATTCTCAGCAGGTTTTATAGAGAAACGGACGATTATCAGGACATAACACAACTCACGCAAACTTGATATTTATCAGTTTACTCATAATTTCTGCTCACTCATGATTTCACTGCCTCATGGCTTTTGCTTTTACAGTTTCCTCTGTGTTACTGTCTGTTTCTGTGTTTCTCTACCACCTGTGTCCCTCTCTACATGACTTATATTTGCATATAAATTGTATAATAAATCATTACCCAATGTAGAGTAGCCTTGTGAAGAAGAGATCTTTCATGCCTCCTTGTGGGTTGCTTCTGAGTCAGATTCCATTCCTTTTTCAGTGGAGCATTTAGGTATTATCAGTACAAATATAGAGGATACATAATCTGTTGAAGTTTGAAAGAAATGCTTGATGTGTTTGTGTTTAAGATATTGTCTAGAGAGACTGGTGGTGTCTAACACCTAAGAAGCTTCACAGAAAGTGATAAATTTCTCAATCTTTTCCTCAAACTTGCAGTCTAAGAAAACTACTTTGAAAAAAAATGCCAAAACTAGGTTTATCTCTCAAGGTAAAGTCCAATTAAATAGGCCTACTTAGTCTGATATAGGAAGCAGAATGCCAACTTATCCATTTACAACGAGAAATTTTAAATTATAGGGACTTAAATTACTAAGTCCATGTAACTTGTACATTTTCTCCTAAAGGGAAGATTCACATCTTCATTTCATGCAGGAAGAAAGGGAAAGACAAAGAGTACAATGTGCATGCCAGCTGAGACTGCCTTTACCCCTACCTTCTTAGGAGCTTTTTTAGGAAGCACATTCAACAACTTCTGCTTGTATTGCACCAGCCAGAACTGTGTTACATGGCCATATTTACCTATAAGGTGAGCTGAGAAATACAGGTTTTGGCTGGACGTATTGCCTCCCACAAATATATCACCATTTTCCTAGGAAATAGGGAATAATGAATATTAGGTAGGCAAGCAATCACTACTCTCTTCACAAAAAATAAACCAAAAAAGTAGAAGACATGGGATCCCCTATTTGCATTTATTCTAAGTAAACGTCACTTAATATCTATCTTTCTCATGAGATTGTTAGTTCCAGAATATACAAATAACTCATACAACTCAGTAACAACAAAAAACAGCCCAATCTAAGAATGGGCAGAAGACCTAAGCAGATATTTCTCTAATGAAGACAAAAAAATGGTCGACAGGCACATGAAAAGATGCTCAGTATTGCTAATTATCAGAGAAATGCAAATCAAAAGTACAGTGAGGTATCACCTCACATCAGTCAGAATGGCCATCATTAAAAAGTCCACAAATGATAAATGCTAGAGAAAAGAGAACCTTCCTACACTGTTGGTGGCAATGTAGTTTGGTGCGGCCACTATGGAAAACAGTATGGATGTTCCTTAAAAAGCTAAAAATAGAGTTACTTACTGTATGATACAGCAATCCCACTCCAGCATATATCAGGAGAAAACTCTAATTCAAAAAGACATATGCACCCCAGTGATCATAGCAGCACTATTTACAATAGCCAAGACACTGAAGCAACCTAGGTGTCCATCAACAGATGATTGGATAAAGAAATTGTGAGATATAGATAGATACACACACACACACACACACACACACACACACACACACACACACACACACACACATAATGGAATACTACTCAGCCATAAAAAAGAATGAAATAATGCCATTTGCAGTGAAATGGATGAACCTAGAGATGATCATACAAAGTGAAGTAAGACAAAGACAAATATCATATGGTATCACTTATATGTGGAATCTAAAAATGACACAAATGAACTTATTTACAAAACAGAAACAGACTCAGAGACATAGAAAACAAACATGGTTTATATATAAAGTAGATAAACAACAAGGTCCTGTATAGCATAGGGAACTATACTGAGTAGCTTGTAATAACCTATAATGAAAAATAATATGAAAAAGAATATACATATGTATAACTGAAACACAACATTTTAAATCAACTATACTTCAATAAAACAAACAAATCAGCTCATAGAAAAAGAGATCAGATTTGTGGATACTGGAAGTGGGGTAGGAGGAAGGAGTCTTGGATGAAGGCACTCAAAAACTACAAAGTTCCTGTTTAAGATAAATAAGTACTAGGGATTTATAACGTACAACATGATAAATATAATTAACACTGCTATATGTTATGTATGAAAGTTAAGAGAGTAAACTCTGAGTTCTTATCACAAGGAAAAAATTTTTCCTCTTTAATTTTATATCTATATCAGATGATAGATGTTCACTAAACTTATCGTGGTAATCATTTTATGAGGTATATAAGTTAAATTATTATGCTGTACACCTTAAAGGTATACAGTGCTGTATTTAATTATACCTCAATAAAACTGGAAGAAGAAAAAGCAACATAGTACTAGCACAAAAACAGACACATAGATCAATGGAACAGAATAGAGAGCCCAGATATAAACCCATGCTCTTATGGCCAGTAAATCTTCAACAAGGAGGTAAAAATACACAATGGAGAAAAGACAGTCTCTTCAATAAGTGGTGCTGGGAAAATGGACAGCTACGTGTAGAAGAATGAGATTAGAACATTTCCTCACACTGTATACAAAAATAAACTCAAAGTGGATTAAAGGCCTAAATATAAGATCTGAAACCATAAAATTCCTAGGAGAGAACATAAAACACTCTTTGACATAAGTCATAGCATTATTTTTTTTGGATCTGTCTCCTAATGCAAAAGAAACAAAAGCTAAAGTAAACAAATGGGACCTAATTAAACTTTTTAAAAAGCCTTTGCACAGTAAAAGATACCATCAACAAAGCAAAAATACAACCTACTGAATAGGAGAAAATTTTGCAAATGATATGACTGATAAGGGGTTAATATCCAAAATATATAAACAACTCATACAACTGAATATCAAAAAAACAAGCAACCTGATTTAAAAAATGGGCAGAAGACCTGAATAGATATTTTTCCAAAGAAGACTTAACAGATGGCTAACAGGCACTTGAAAAATGCTCAACATCACTAATCATCAGAGAAATGCAAATCAAAACTACAATGAGGTATCACCTCACACCTGTCAAAATGGCTATTATCAAAAAGTCTACAAATAACAAGTGTTGGCATGGATGTGGAAAACAGGGAATGCTCACACACTATTGAAGGAAATGTAAATTGGTGCAGCCAATATGGCAAACATTAGGGAGGTTTCTCAAAAAACTAAAAATAGAACTACCATATGATCCAGCAATTCCACTTCTGGGTATATATGTGAAGAAAACGAAAACACGAATTCAAAAAGATACATTCACCCTAATGTTCATAGTAGCATCATTTACAATAGCCAGAATATGGAAGCAAACTAGTTGTCCATCAACAGATGATCAACATCTTCCTTATGGGGGGTGTGTGTGTGTGTCTGTGTGTGTGTGTGTGTGTGTGTGTGTGTGTGCAAGGGAATATTACCCAGCCCTAATAAAGAACAAAATTCTACCATCTACACAACATAGATAAACCTAGAGGGTATTATACTTAGTGAAGTAAGTCAGAGAAAGACAAATGCTGAATGTTACTGGAATCTAAAAAATAAAACAAGTAAATGTATATAACAAAACAGAAATGATTAAAAGATAAAAAGAACAAACTAGTGGTTACCAGTAGGGAGAGGGATAGGGGTATCAGATTAAAAGGTATAAGCTACTATGTATAAAATTAAAAAAGCAACAAGGATATACAGTACAGTACAGCAAAATATCACCATTATTTTGTAATAATTTTAAATGGAGTATAATCTATAAAAATATTGAATTACTATGTTGCATATTTGAAACCAATATATTATAAATCAACTATACTTCAGTTTAATAATGAAATGAAGTATTCACAGATACAAACACATTTTCATGTAACCTTTTCAAAAACATTAAATCGCATAGATATACACTTGTAACAAGCTGAGAAGATCCTCTTTTGTCAGATAAAACAGATTTCTCAAAACATATATCTTTGAGTGAACCATAGATTTAAAAAATAAACTAATTAAGTCATCTTTGTTTAATGCCATGAATAGTTTACAAGGCTAATTGGAAACACCAGCCTTCTCCCAGCCCCTTTTGCTTAAAAACGCTTTAAAGGAAGAGTCTCTTATGTTTCCTAACATTTAGTTCTGTGCTAACTCTCTCTCCAATCCCCTTACTCCTGCTAAAAAAAAAAAAAAAAAAAAGGCCAGGAGAGTTAAAGTCTTAGAAAAATTGATTTTTAGATTTGATAGAAAACTGTTGTGAATATTTTTCTTGCCAAGAGAGTTAAATCTAAATGAAGATTAGGTGATACAAATTCAGTATCACACTTTCTTCTAGTTTATTCACTTCCTGTGCCTTACAACTTTTTCTGCATCAGTATTCATCCTTCTCTTCCATTAATTTTGTTTCTTGGTGTGTGTTCTCAAACACCTGACCCTGCTCACCAAATATTTCACTTACAATGCCCTTTAGCAGTATTTTTTTATGTATATGTTAATTTTCTTTTAATGAAAAATTTTAAACACATGCAAAAATAAGGAAGTTGCATAAGGAACCCCCATTTACCTATTACCCTGCTTTAACAATTATCACATGATCCTCCCATTTCACCCATACCACCACCTACTTCTCACCACCACCTTCTCTCTCATATTCTTTTAAAGCAGATTGTTTTGTCCGTAGGTATATGTTGCTTTTGCCAACATGACCAGCTGTTTTCTATTTCTTCCTTAAGTTCTCCATGCAATTTCTATCATATGCTTTTCCATTCCTATGTGGGAGTTGTATTTTCTACGTTGAACTTTCCATCTGCATCTAATAAATGATAGAATCTAGTTGGTATTCAGTGCATGTTAAGTATGATGTCTTTACGTACAAAAATCAAGAATGGAACTAACAGGAAAAATAAAACCCTGACAACATGAGCAAGAAGAATAATATCACAACGTGTTATCTCTGTGTTGAAGAGAATCTATTATATTGTATAAAATAAATGTTTAGGGAATTGGTTGGATAATGGGTCCTCAAAACCTTGCATTTTTGTATTGTATACTACTTTGAAATAAAACCCCATCACATGTTATATATTAGATCATAATGTCTTAGTTAAAGGATTTGTTTTTTATCTGCTAGGACTTTGACCATTCTCTTCAGACTAAGATTTTTGTGACTTTCTGCTGCCACATCATACCTTTGTTCCTCAAACTTCTCTGACGTAATTTGTATTCCTGGTCGAGGAGCTTACCTTAGTCTCCCTTACTTCTCAAAGCAATAGCACCACCCTGTGGTAAAATTAAGATGTTTCCACACACTGGCACATAAAAATTTTTGCAGCTGTTCTTAACATGCCAACTAACTCTTCAGCAGTCTGGTGAAATTTTGGAAGTCTTCTCAAATTAATATTTTTAAATACATAAATACAGAAATACTGCTGAGTCCAGGTATTCAGATTCCAGTTAAGCCATAATAGGAAACTAGGTACATGAAATTATGGTTACTTCAGAAATAACTCTTCCCTGTTATTCTTATAATTAAGGATTGTCATTCAAGTTGTGTTTGCAGATAGGCAAATTACATAATGATTTTGGTTTAATCTCTATGAATATTTACATGTTTTGTAAGAAGGGACAAGATTGGGGTCTTAACAGTGAAAAAATGTTGAGTTTTGTACCCAGGTCCTTTAAACACTTGAAATTTAGCATCTTGCCAAAAAGAAAGAATGGATTTCACAGAGTGCTCCTGAAAGCGTGGCCTTGGAGCATAAGGGCTTACCCTGCGCACTTTTATGGGGCCTACAAAGTGGGGCAAACTGGACAGTTAATACTCTTACACAGCTCTGCTGGGTGAATTCTGAAGGGCTCAAGAGTTAGTTTGTTCCTCAAAGGACTAATGAGGTAGCTCTAGGTACCAGTAGAGGGCACTATGAGGACTCTTTTGCCAGTCAGGTGGCTGTTGGACTGCAACCCCCCTGAAATGGGGGCCCAAAGAAGGGTCCAGGGGTGCAGTAGGGAAGATGATTAACATTGCAAATCTTGGGTTATAAAGTAAATAACAATAATACAGGCTTACCAGATATTTCAGGATCTCCTATCTCCTGGCCATGTGGTGAGATTGCACGTTCCTACCCTCTTCAGTGGGTGGGGCCATATGATCGGCTTTGTCAACTAGAGTGACATGTATCTTTACTGGGTAAAGCTTTTAACTGTCAGGTCTAGCTCCTCTAGAATTTTCTTTCCCTTTGACATAGGGAAGGACGATATTCAAGATGATAGCTACTCTGCCTGGATCTTTGAGTAACTATAGTGAGCAGATTTTGTTCTCCTGCTGACCCACAGAGGACATGTTGCATGACTGAGAAATAAATCTCATTTTAAACCAGATATTTGGGGATTGTTCATTATTGTAGCATGACATAACCCATCTTGACTGTCACAGCCAGGTACTCAACTAAGTGCTTTAAATATATTCAGTCCTCTCAATAGATTTATTCCTTTTTTTCTATTTTTCCAATGAGGAAACTGAGGGTTAGTTTAAGGACTTAACCCAGGTCATACAGAGGGTAAGTCCTTTGACTCTATATTGTGTCTCCTTAAGTATTATTTATACTACCTCCCAAGACCTGTTAGAAGCTGCATTACCGGGTCCTAGTAAAGGGAGGAGAAATGCGTGGCACCAGGAAAGCAAGAGGGAGAATTGCTGAAGCTAGTGTCTAGCCTGTGGATCCTGAGTCATCCTCAACATTTAGCAGGTAAGAGTTTAACCAGCCACTCACTGATTTGAACTGGATTCCTCTTCTCCTTTCCCACAAACCCTCACCAGGTTTTGTAAGTCTTCTACCTGGATTCCTTGCCTCCACCTCCTTACTCCTCCTTGGCATCTCACTTTTCACACTGCTCAAAATCATCTTTTCTGTTAAAGGTTCTTAGCTCTAGCTCCCTATTAGGACCACCAGTGAAGTTTAAGGTTAGGGTTAAGAGCCTTGCAAATACCCATGCATAGTTCAGTTGGGGCCTGTGCAAGTGTATTTTTCGTATTTGGCTACAACTATGGACTATAATACAAAAGACTGTGATTTCATGTTTCCATGCTATCAGGCCCCAGTTAACATTTTCTAAGTTTTCACCCACACAAACCTCCCTCCTGTTTCAGTTACAATAGAGAAAGTGTTACGCCTTAAATAAAATATTTAGAATATTTTTCCATCTCCAGGCCTCTACCCCAAGTTGTTCCCTTTACCTGGAATTTATTCCTCTTCCTCATAGGCAACAGTTCTACCATCCTTCAAGTGCTACCTCCTCCATTTAGTCTTCATGCTGTCTCAAGTCAGAAGAGATGCTTAATTCCCTGGACTCCCCCTATACCTGGCTGCATCTCTACCATACTTTTTATTATTCTACCTTTATTACATTTATTATACATGTCTGTTCCCCCACTAGCCTGTTAACTCCTGAAGGTAGGACCCAGAGTTTATTTCTTTTTCTTTTTGCCCAGTATTATTTTACTTTAGTATTCCACAAAGCCCCTCTCACAATGCTTGATATCTAGCAAATGCTTAATATTCTTTAAAATGCAATTTAATTTGATGAATTAAATATTTATTCACCTATTCCACAAATATTTGAGTGCCTATTATAAGCCAGGCATCAGACGTACAAAATCCCTGTCTTCGTGAAGCTTACATTCGAGTGGGGAACCCATATGATAAATAAGTTATATATGTAGCATATTGGAAGATGATAAGTGCTGAGAAGAAACAGAGCAGAAATGGTATATAAGGATCTATTTGAGTGATTTATATGCAGACTAAAATTTGAGAAGCTGTGCTGTAAATGAAGCAGTATTCCTTTCAGGGATTCTCTTCAGAATAATGAGTGAAGGTACACAGCAGATCCCCAAACCAGCTCTTTTTGGGGATCAGGGAGATTGCAGGCCAATTTCTTGGAGGTTCAGAGCCAAATTCCAACATCACACAGGTAAAAACTCATAATGGAATCATAGCACTTACTAATATCTTTACCTCTGATTTTTAGAGAAGGCTGTGTGGTTGTGCACATGCTTATATTTATTCATGTGTGACTAGAGGCAGGGAACTAACCTTTTTTGTCTGTTTGTTTTGCTTCCCTAAGTTTTTCTTAGTGCCTGTTGTTAGGCATTGTGCTACCATAGCAGAATTAAATTTTAGACCCCAAATAAGGATATATCAAGAAAGACTACATTTGTATTTAATCAAATTAAATTAGTTTCTACTCTAAACATATACATATTACTTTTTTAATCAGGAAGAAAATAAATTTTTACATATTACTTTTTTCAATACGTATATATTTTTATTGAGTTATATTTGATTTACAATATTATATTAGTTTCATGTATACAGCTTAGTGATTCAAATCTTTTATAATTATAATTCATTTGTAGTTACTATGAAATTTTTTTAATAGACTTTATTCTTTTAGAGCAGTTTCAGGTTCACAACAGAATTGAGCAGAAAATACAGAGTTCACACATAACCCTTCCCACCCACACATACATACTCCCCTACCCTCAACATCCCTCATCAGTGTGGCATATTTGGTACAATCGATGAACCATCATGGACACATTATTATCAACCAAAGTCTATAGTTTACATTAGGGTTGACTCTTGATGTTGTACATTCTATGGGTTTTGACAAATGCAGCCACCACTATAATATCATACAGAATAATTTCATTGCCCTAAAAATCCCCTGTGCTCCATCTGTTCATTCCTCCCTACCTCCCTTCCTCCCTCGCTCTCCCCAAACCCCTGGAAACCATGATCTTTTTATTGTTTCTGCAGATGTGCCTTTTCCAGAATGTCATTTGGTTGGAATCGTACAGTTTGTAACCTTTTCAGACTGGCTTCTTTCATTTAGTAATATGTCTTTTAAGTTTCTTCCATGTCTTTCATGGCTTGATAGATCTTTTTTTTTTTTACTGCATATGTATTTTTAAATTTACATATATGTACTGTTCATTGTTTCTAAGAATGTTTAGAGCTTTAGCCCTTTAAACTTACATAGTTATCAAAGGAATAAAGCCAACCACAAAATAAGAATTAACTCAAAAAGATACATACACCCTGCTATTAACAGCAACATTATTTAAAATTGCCAAGATATGGAAACATCTTAAGTGCACATCAATAATTGAATAGATAATGGAGATGCAGCATATGTATATGTAATGGAGTACAACTCAGTCATAAAAAAGAAGGCTATTTTGCCATTTGCAGCCCTTCATTCACTTTTTTTTTTTTCACTTCAAAAACCAGAATTTTATAACCGGCAGAGACATTTCCATTACATCAAAAACAACAAAATACCTAGAAATAAACTTAACCAAAAAGATTACCTATACTCTGAAAACTGAAATGACGCAAAGAAATGGAAAGATTTCTTGTGCTCTTGGATTGGAAGAATCAACACTATCAAAATGGAGACCCTCCAAAGCAATCCACAGATTCAACGCAACCCCCGTCAAAATACTCGTGACATTCCTCACAGAATTAGAACAAACAATTCCAAAATTTATAAGGAACCACGAAAAGACCCCAAATAGCCGAAACAGTCTTTTGTAAATCTCTTTTTTTTTTCTCTTTTTCCTTTTTGTTCTCTTTTCTTATGGTTTGATGATTAGAAAAGGTCCTTTAACATTTGTTGTAATGCTGGTTTGGTGGTGCTGAAATCTTTTAGCCTTTGTTTATCTGTGAAGCTTTTGATTTCTCTATCAAGTCTGAACAAGAGCCTTGCTGGGTAGAGTATTCTTGGTTGTAAGTTTCCCCCTTGCATCACTTTAAATATATCGTGCCACTCCCTTCTGGCCTATAGAGTTTCTGCTTAAAAATCAGCTGATAACCTTATGGGAGTTCCCTTGAATGTTATTCATTGCTTTTCTCGTGCTAGTTTTAATAGTCTCCTTATCCTTAATTGTTGTCAGTTGGGTGACTATGTGCCTCTTTGGATTGATTCTATGTGGTACTCTCTGCACTTTCAGGACTCGGGTGAGTGTTTCCTTCCCCAGGTTGGGGAAGTTTTCGGTTATTATCTCTCCAAAACTTTTCTCAGGTCCTTTCTCTCTCTCTCCTTTTTCTGGGACCCCTATGATGCAAATATTAGAGCACTTCATGTTGTCCCAGAGTTCTCTTAAACTATCCTCATTTCTTTTTGTTTGTTTTTTCTTTGTTCTGTTCTGAAATAGTGATTTCCACTAATCTGTCTTCTAGCTCACTGATCTGTTCTTCTGCCTCATTTAGTCTATTCTTGGTTCCTTCTAGTGTATTGTTCATTTCAGTGATTTTATTCTTCAACTCTGGGTATTCTTTATATTTTCCAACTTTTTGCTAAAAACTTTATTCTGTGCATCTATACTCCTCTTGAGTTCTCTGAACATCTTGGCCATCATTACTTTAAACTCTTTCTCAGATAAATTGCCTATATCCTCATCACTTATTTCTTCTTCTGGGATTTTGTCTTGTGCCTTGGCCTGGGAGATATTCCTTTGCCGCCTCCTACTGTCTATCTTTCTATGTGTTTGTGGATTCCTTCCACAGGCTTTGGGATTATTGTTTTCTTATTTCTAGTATCTGCCCCTGGTGGATGAGGCTGGACTAGAGGCTTATGCAGGTTTCCTGGCAGGAGGAGCCAGTGCCTGCCCACTGCTGGGTGAAGCTTGGTCAAGGACCCCTGGTGGGTAGGGTCATGTCTAGTGACCTTTGTGGCTTAGGAAGTCTGCTGATGGGTGTGGCTGTGTTCCCACCCTGTAGGTTGTTTGGCCTGAGGCTTCCCTACAGGCTGTTGGCTAGGGCTAGGTCTTGGCGCTAGTGATCCAATCAAGATGTCAGGCTCCAGGAAAGCTCACGTAGATTAACACTCCCAGAATGTCCACCACCAGCTTTTATGTCCCCTGAGTGAGCCACAGCCATCCCCTACGTCTCCAGGAGACCCTCCAAATCCAGCAGGCAGATCTGGCCCAGGTTCCTGTGAAATCACTGCCTCTGTCCTTTGACCTGGTGCACATGAGTTTCCGTGTACGCTTCTCAAGCGAATGGAGTCTCCATTTCCCCCAGTCCCATGAGGCTCCCAGAGCCAAACCCCCCTGGCCTTCAAGACCAGATGTCCTGGGGTCTCCTTCTTTCCCAATGCCAGGACCTGAGCTGGGGAGCCTGACATGGGACTTAGAGCTCTCACTCCTGTGGGAGGGTCTCTGCAACTTAACAAATCTTCAGCTTGCGGGTCACTCACCCAGAGGATGTGGGGCCCAATTATATCACAAGCATGCCCCTCCTGCTGTCCTGCTGTGGTTCCCTCTTTATGTTTCCAGTTGCAGAAGATCTTTTTTGCTAGGTTCCAGTCTTTCTTCAATGGCTGTTTAGATTCGGTTGTGGTTTTGTTGTCCATATTACTTTTTTAATCAGGAAGAAAATAAATTTTTAATATCTCTATGCCCTATATTGCTCAGTCATTATTGAGACTGTATCAGACACCTGGAGCCCCACTTCATATCCTCAACTTCAAATCCAGTCGCACAGCTACGGCAAACTGGTTCCTGCAGGCTTCCTCCCTCTTTGCACTGAAACCACCTCATCTCAAGCCTGTGCCTTATTTCTCTCACTCCCTGCTTTAGGGCTTACCTGAATCCTTTCTGTGCGTGCCCATAGGTGCCTGCACAGCACTCATACACATGCAAACCGGAGAGGTTAAAGTCCCAACCAATGGGAGGCAGGAGCAGAGGAATGAATGCTTCTCCCTCTTGTTCCTGATCATTTCGCGGGGCGGGGGCGGGTGCGGGGGCAGGGGGTGAATTTTGATTTGAGCTGAGGCCAGTAACCAACTCAATAATGCAACTTTGTATTGATTTCCCTTCATTCCCTGTGCCAAACTCCTGCTCCATGGAATTGCTTCTCAAAAAAATTAACTACATCCTAGCCTTTGTCTCAAGTTGTGATTTCAGTGGAATACAGGCAAAGACACACTTCCATCCAACTGAGTTATACAAAAGGTCCAGTCTTATAAAGAACAAGATAAATGGAGAAAACACTCCAGCCTTTGATCCACACTTTGAGCCACCAATTGAGATGTTCATTACCCAAACTCAAATAGTCCCTTGCAAGTATGCAAGTATGGAAGTGTGCTCCTTTGGGCACAGTAATGTTTACAAGTCTGGGGGCCAGGTGTTAGCATATTTTCACCTGTACACCCCATACCTGTGGAGATCCAGCCTCCATAAGAATAATAGTTCCCTGTCCTCATTGAACATCTTTCATCCTTTTCCTAAATTTGGGGGAAATACCCATTTCCTCTCTGTGCCTATTTCATACCCTGTTAGGATACCCATCCCCCTCCTACCCCACCCATACCTAAAACAACCTCCTTGATGAGTTTAAGCTTTCACAAAAACACAAGAGAAATTACATTGTCTCCAAACAACAGCTTTCTTCTTTATAAATTACTCCCAAGGAAGGGATACACCAAGAAACTTCTTGGGAAATGGGGAAGGGGAAAAAAATAGAGAAAAAAAAAAAACTCCACATGAATTAATATTGCAAAAAAAAAAAATTCTACATCTATATTTTGTCTCATTTAGATGTCACAATGACCTAGTGAAGTGGGTGTTATTGTTCCCCATCGAAAATGAGCAAACTATGGCTTGAAGAAGTTTAGTAATTCTCCCCAAAGTCTCACACCTATTAAGTGGTAAAGAAAGAATGAGCCTAGAGAGAGTTTATAGCCTGAAAGAAGGGCCCCCTTAAAAGAACTGTAGCTGTAGAATGCAGCCTGTACAAGAACTGCAACAAGATGGGGAGAGAATGGGGTGGAGAGATGAGGAGTACATACTCTACCCCTCTTCTTCCCAGGCTCTTGCTGAAGCCTCCCATTGGCTAATTCAACCAGAAGGTGGAGAGCAAGGGAGCACTAGTGATTCGGTCAGTAGATATCAGCCTCCTGGGCTACAGAAAAAGACAGACTGTAAGGAGGGAGGGAGGGAATCAGTGGAGAACAACCAGCACATAATGATGCTCACGGTCTCTCACATTTTTGCACATCTTTTGAGCAAAGACGTTCTGGACTATATTATGTAGTGAATAGCCTTGGATGACAGATTATGTCTTCTGCTGGGACAAAGGGCAAGCGTGATTACTGTTCACAATGAAAAGATAATACCTCCTTCTGGAGAAAAAGCAGTCAGGTTTGCTGCCCATTATAAAAGATTCGTGTATCTAAGCTCAGTGTTCCTTTCCTGTAACACAATCCATGCTGTGTACAACTGGCGTCTATCCCTCTTTGCATCATGCTATAGGAACTGGGGGTTGGGAACCAGGGTAAAATGCTGATACTCTGACTATTGCTATTGCCATGAGTAATAAAATTATTTTTTGTCCCTGATGCAGATTCTCATAATCTTTTACCATCATCCATGAAACTAGGGCAGGCTAACTTGTTAGCTGTGAAGTAGGGTAAAATCTCAGACCCTTCATAGCTCTTGACAGCTCAAAAAAAGAAAAGCCAAACAAAACATAAAACAACTGTATTTATCACAAATGGAGGTAGCTGTTACTCAACTCCTTACTGTGAAAGTTGATAATTCAAGAGAAAGAATTAAGTACTCCTTCACAGTTTCCAAGCCACAGATCATGAGGGAGAGCTCTTCATTACAGAAAAATGCCAAATCATACACATAGAAAAATGATTAATTTAGAATAGCCCCCTTTTCCCCGCTCTCAGTGAAATAATAGATTCAGGCAAGGACAGCCTGCAGGTTGTCAAAGTACTACTCCAAATATAAATTATTGATTTCAAGGGGAAAAACAAAATGGAGAGATCAGGCAGTCGCCACTTAAAGCTTAGTACCAATAATTGTAGGACAACCAAACATTAAGTACACTTGATGAAATGCATATGAAGTACATAGCATTACTTATAAAGGATTCTTATCAAAAGTGCTTAACTTGAATCTAATTTAACCTTTATAGATAATGACTTCTTACAAATGGTATTTTCCAATATTTAAAAAATGACTGAAAGTTAGGATAGCCAACTTTTCCACTTTGCCTGAGACTGTCATGGAGCTGAAACTTGTACATTCCAAGAAACCCCAGTCCTGGGCAAACCAGGATAGTTGGTCACCCTAATACACATTTAAACAATTAGACTTCTCACAATTCTAATACATTAGATTTTCAGAAATCTTTTAAAAGTAGACATACAATAGTAAATTTGACATATAATGGCTACAAAACAGATCAGTACACTAATACCAGTTTTATACTGACAGGAGTTCTAATTCAATGGATAACTTATTCTTCATTATATCATTATTATTATTACTTCTTCCTAAATATACAATTTCTTAAACTTACTTAAAAATTGAGGCTTACCTGTCACACCAGCTGAAGATGCATATAAAAATATTTTGGCATCTTCCAAGATGATCTTACCAAGTATACTACCCAGTGGGACTTGTCCTTTTCATAATTTATATTTTGTCTATTGCACAAGAAAATGTACAAAATATCGTCTCTAATTATTCAGATATATTTTCATTTTTATAACCCTAATATTATTGTTACTAGTAATACTACTAGTAGTAGTAGTATAAAAGAGACACTCTTCCAAGTGTTTTATCTTTGTAAGGTAAGGTTTGGTTTAATATACCTGCTTTGTCTTTTTTCTTAAAACTGCAGCTAATATAATTTATAATTAAGCATTTGGAATGGAGCCCAAATTGATTCCTACTTTGGTTCTTTTCTCGTTCTTCACAACTTCTGCCCTGGGCATTGCTTCTACTGGGCTCTGTCTAACCCAGGGAGTCGGAACAAAATATTCTCATTTTAGGAGAACAAAATGACATCAAATGTCCGGATGGTTGATGTCCTCCATCACTATTATAACTTTCCTCTCAGTTATTTAATCTGTAATTAAAATTTGTTTAAACCTATGTGTATCCTCCTTTATTTATTATAGGAATTAAATCAATTAGTACCTGCAAGTATCTGCAATTAGTACCTCAACCATCTGGTGAAGAAGCCAGTTGAGTACTCACATAGTGAGTTTCCAATTCATTATGTCTCTATTCAACTTTGATTATTCTGAATTATTGCCATGTAATTCTTAACATTAACAGTGTTTTACTATCATGCTTCTCATACACTTGGAGGTAAGAGGTAATATGTTAGGAAATAGGTAAAACCACAGATTAAACATGGCTGGTCTTCCTGGCATGAACTAAACAGTTCTAAAGTAGATTGTAAATTTCATAAAGGTAGGCATTCTGTCTGTTTTACAGTTTACTATTGTCTCCTTAGTGTCTCAGTGCAGTGCCTGGCACATAATAGGTACTTATTAAATACTTGTTGAATAAGTGAATCGAAGTGGAAAGCTTAGAGAGAAAACAATTTCATATGAAAAAATATGAAAATCTTAGCAACTGGAACATCATATTTACATTTAAATTTTAAGTTAAAACATAAGCTGCTCCAGGTTATAGCCCCAAAAGTATCTTTCTCCTTAGCTTGTTTGTTTGTTTTTGGAGATGATCTGAGTGGACTGGAAAAGTTGAGATATTATTCTAAATCAATAAGTTTACACTGAAAATAAAGGAGAAATTTGTTTTCAGTTTTTATCTTGCCCGTTATTTAATTTTTCAATGCACAGTGTGTATAGATTACAAAAAGTTCCTAATTATACACAAATTCATAAATTCATCTGGACTTCAAGTATCTTAAAAAATCTGAAACCTAGAGAGTATTTTCTAAAAATTGCAGTGTTCAGTGATTTAGAGTCACTGACTCTAACTACTTGGGTTTAAGATTTATTGCAAAGCTATAGTAATCCATACAGTCAGTGTGGCATTAGAATAAAGTAGGCATTTAGATTAATGGAAATGAATAGAAGGTTCAGAACTGCTACCTTTAAGCTCAGAGGAGGGACCTCCCAGAGCTGTGGGTGAAACCTCTGCGAAAGGAGTGCCCCCAGACTACTGTGTGCCCCCACACCAGGCTACTGCGCCCCACCCCCCACCCCAAGGCTACTGGGGGCACTCCTGCAGACAGGAAGAGATTGGGCTGCAAGAGGGAGGAAACTGCTGCCACTAGGAGGAAGGGCCACTGCTGGGACAATACAGATGAGAAAAGGAAAAACAGGAAGGATCAATCTCTTTTCTGTCCTTTTCTATCCTATATCTAGCGGCTCCTGTTGGTGGAAACTGTCAGAGCCGCAGCTATGGAAGGAGAAATTTTGTTTCCAGAACCTAATCTGAGCATCAGAAAACAAATTAGAGAAAGTATGAATGTGAAGCTGAAAGACAACATGTAAATGAAATTTCTGGTTTATCCCACTTTTAATAATATCAAGATTAATCAGTAACTTCAGGTGGTTTCGTCCTAATCCCTCTCTTATTAAATTCCCAATCAATGTTTCATTTAATGGTTTTAGCATCCATTGGTTATTGTTACCTACGTTCATTATTTCATTTGGCGTTATAACACAGCAACTTTCTGATTTTAGCATTTTTTGTGCACTTATTAGGTGGAATTCTGTAAAGAAGAGTGTGAATAACTATTTGGTTATCCTAAAATACAGTTTGTACAGGAAAGACTGGAAAAATCTTGATTTTTTTCTCTTTATCAATTTTCAGTTGGTGACCTAGCAACCTCCAAAGATAGTAAGTTGGTTGCCTTTGTTAGTATTAGAAACTCTGAACTTTTGTTTATATATTTGAAGTATTTTTAATTCATAGCAGGCATCATTCTTTTTTATATTCAGGTTGTCCATCTTAGGTCAGTCAGAGCCTTCATAGTATTTTTTGTTTTCTGTATTTTTATTTATTCTGGATTATTCTTGCAAAAATGTCAAGTATTTCCAACTTAATTTTATCCCCCTCATTTGACTCTAAATCTCTCATATCTTGGAAGAAATTTGCAACTTATTTTCACTTTTCCCACTTAGTAAGCTGCTAATAAACACTTGAATTGTCCACTATTTGAGCCACCTTATGGAAACATTCTTAAATGGCCTCTCAACGGTGCAAACAATTTTAAAAGCCAATTTTAATTACTAAATTTAATAAATTCTTCAACTCTAACCAAATCTTCAAGTCCAGTCTTGAAATCTTGGGTATTATGTGTGATCCTTAGTGGGGGAAAGGGAAATAACAATGTAAAAAGTAAATAGAATAGGATTATGCAATCTAGAGAGGAAGTACCTTAAGATTTTAAATCCGTGTATATTTTTCTAAAATAAAAGATCATAAATATTTTTTCCTAAAATGGATTCACTTTATCTCCTACTAACAATGACCATCAGTATAGAGTGTGGGAGAAACTAGAGAACAAAATATGGATTCTGGGACTCACCTTCTTAGGGAAGCCTCTTTTTCCTTCAGAGAGAGTTAGTAGTCTTTTTGTCTGCATTAATACTGTTCTTTGTTCGTATGTAAGTAAAGAAATAGGTAAATTTCAGCATCTCCAACCAGATGCCAGGCCAAAACTTGGGGAGATTTCCTAGGCTTCTCCTTCCCCTGTGAGGTGCTATTGATATGACTTCTTAAGACCTCTCCAAACTTTGCCCTCTTTTCTTTCCTTCCATCACTGCTGTGATTTAGACTTTGAGCTTAACTGAATTAGGTCATTGGCCTCCTAAATGCCTTCAGTCTTCACATTTCAGTTTTCACACTACCATCAAAGTATTCTTCCTAAAAATTGATTATTTCACAGCCCTTGATTGAAATTCTTAAACAGCTCCTCTTTACCTTTAGGGGGGAAAAGCCAAATTTCTTAACAAGGAGTATAAGACTCCTTATGATCTGGCCCTTGTAAAACTCTCTGTCTTCCTCATTCCTGCCTATGTCATCCCCATTCCTGCCTATGTCATCCCCAGGCCCCCTCAAGTTCCTTACCCAGTGCTCCAGCATTGAAATACTGGCAAAACTCACCATTCTAGCCTCTAAGGCCTTCTGGCATTTGAACATAGCTATTCTCTTTTCTTAGAACCTTCTTCTCTTTCTTCAAATAATTAATAAAAGCTCATCCTTCAAAAGTAAGCCCTGATATTACCACCTCTGGGAAGCCTTACCTGCACTCCCTTAGCTGCCTCCAGAACCCCATGTGGTTCCATGGCGGGCTTATCATCACCACAATGATCACTACACTATGACATTTACTGTCTCTCATGAGCATCCTCATGTATTTCATCTTTATCCCCAGCACACAGCAACCATGCTTAAGTATACCCTCAATGAATGTCTGCTGAGAGAATTAACGAATAATTAAATTATCTTAACCCAGCATTTTCTAAACATTTTTTTCAGAGTGGGACTACCAATTTACTTAAACTACCACCAAAAATATCATTGAGTTCCCTGTTGTTCTGCATTCTCACCAGCCCTTGATATTCTTAGACTTAAATTTAAAACATTGTGGTGGGTCTATGGTAGTATCTTATCCTAGTTTTTAATGTCTTTATTATACTAATAGATACAGCTTCAAGAGAAGTCCACCCTCCTCCCCCCACATACTTATTAACATTTCCTGAAATAGCAAACGCAAGGGCCCTGCAGTTAGTCTTTTTCATGGAATGGTAAGAAAGCCAATGACTCTGGAACAAGACGCAGAACTGCAGTGAAGATATTGGAATCAGAACCAGAACTGAACTCATCAGTGGTTCTCAAATTTTGGTATTCATATGAAAACCCAGTGTGCTTGTTAAAATTGAACATTCATGGGTTGCATGCCCCAGAAATTCCAATTCAATACTTCAGAGCTTGGGCCCTCATATATATGTTTAAAAATAAGCTTCTCAATTGATTCTGATGCAATTGGTTTTCACTCTACAGAATGAGAAATGCTGTTTAGAGAAAAAGATTTCTTCCTATATAAGCACAGTATTACATAACATAGTATAATTTATCAGGCTACTTTGTCTATCATCTGGTTAATGCTAAAGGTGTGATTTTTCTATCTTTGTGGGTATATGCAGCAGCATATTACAAAATTAAAATTAAGCCCACTTGGAGAAGTTTAAGGCAAATTTTGCAATAAGAGAAGTCCTCTGATCATGTTGCAAAACTAAGAGTAATTACAGGGAGGTGGTATGGTGAAAGAACCTTGGTGTTGCTTTTGGAAGAAGTGGATTTGAGGCTCAGGCTGTGTCATCTTAGGCAAATTTAACTTCCCTGATTTTTCATTTTTCACCTAAAATTAGTATTATACATATCCTACCAACCTTGCAAGCCTGTACAATGGTCAGAATGACAGACTGGCAAAGTGCTAATACAAAAGTAAGATCTAATCATTGTTAGAGAAATGATCATTGTTTTTGATTTAAACACCTGCCTGAATTAAAGAAATAATATTTAGCCTCGGGGCATTTATTTTTTAGAATAATCTCAGCAGCTTCCTACTAAAAGAAAAACTGTAAAAGCATTTTATAGTTCGCAAAGAAAATCTTGAGTGACATAACCAAGGATACAAAATCTATTTAGAGACAAGACCAGGATTCTAGTCTTCTAATTACTGGCCCAGGTCACTTTCCACTATACTTCACTCAGTTGTCTTTCTTATTCTTTATTATAATCGACAGGCCAAGTGATCCTGGCACACACCTGAGTCTAAGCACCACTGATCTACTGCACTGGGTGTGGTTGTGCGGTAGTAATCATTGTCCTTGTTTTTGTATAACACTTATGTGATAAACAGCTTTATTGAGATATTGTCACATACCATACAATTCACCACTCTAAATTGTACAGCTCAGTGGTTTTTAGTATAATCACAGAGTTGTGCAATCACCACCACGATCAATTTTACATTTTAATTACCCAAAAAGAACCCCTCCTGACAGCAGTCATTCTCTATTCTCCCTTCCCCTCAGCCACTGCGAAACACTAATCTACTTCTGTATGGATCTGCCTATTTAAAACCATTTATATAAATGGAATCACACAGCATGTGGTCTTTTGTGATCGTTTTTTTTCCTCTTGTTTTAAAGGTGTACTTATTGTTTTAAAATTATCAGCGTAACAATAGAGATAGTTGAAAATTTTTTAAAAAGGGAAAAAGTCACCCATAATCCCATTCTAATGCAATCAATATCATACTTTTATTCCTTTTTTTTTTCTTCTCTAGATGCATCTTCATCTGATGAGAAAACAGGTGGAGATGACCCTCATTCCCACCGCGCTCGCATCTATCCCCCGCCTCCGGGTTCCCCACCTCCCAGAGCCCAGCAGCGCCCAGGCAGCGGAGGAAGAAGCGGCCCCGCCCATCCCCCCTGGCGCCTTGCTTACGTCACATATTCGAGTCGCAGACCCCCGCCCTCCTTCTCCGTCGCGGTTGCTTTGACAGAACGCGATGGCGGCGGCCGGGTCTGCTGGAGTACCGGCGACCGTGTTGGGAAAGCAAGAGTTTTACCAGCTTCTGAAGAACCTGATCAATCCAAGCTGTATGGTGCGGAGGCAGGCAGAGGAAGTCTATGAAAATATCCCAGGTCTGTGTAAGACTACATTCCTCTTAGATGCCGTCAGAAATAGAAGAGCAGGTTATGAGGTGAGACAAATGGCTGCCGCACTGCTCCGACGGCTTTTGTCTTCTGGGTTTGAGGAAGTCTATCCAAATCTGCCTTCTGATGTTCAGAGGGACGTCAAGATTGAACTGATACTGGCTGTTAAGTTAGAGACACATGCTAGCATGAGGAAAAAACTTTGTGATATTTTTGCAGTGCTGGCCAGGAATTTGATAGATGAGGATGGTACTAACCACTGGCCCGAAGGTCTGAAGTTCCTTATTGATTCAATCTACTCTAAAAATGTGGTTCTATGGGAAGTTGCACTTCACGTTTTCTGGCACTTTCCTGGGATTTTTGGGAACCAAGAGCAGCACGATTTGGATATCATCAAACGGTTGTTGGACCAGTGTATTCAAGATCAAGAACATCCAGCAATCAGGACATTATCTGCTAGAGCTGCAGCTGCATTTGTACTTGCTAATGAGAATAATACTGCTCTTTTCAAAGACTTTGCAGACTTGCTTCCTGGAATCTTACAGGCTGTGAATGATTCATGCTACCAGGATGATGATTCAGTGCTAGAATCCCTTGTTGAGATTGCAGATACTGTACCTAAATACTTGGGTCCTTATTTAGAAGATACACTGCAGTTGAGTCTAAAGTTATGTGGAGACTCTAGACTTAGTAATCTGCAACGCCAGCTGGCCCTTGAAGTAATAGTTACCTTGTCTGAAACTGCAACCCCAATGTTGAAAAAACATACAAATATTATTGCTCAGGCAGTTCCTCATATATTAGCAATGATGGTTGATCTACAAGATGATGAGGACTGGGTAAACGCTGATGAAATGGAAGAAGATGATTTTGACAGCAATGCAGTTGCTGCTGAGAGTGCACTAGACAGACTGGCTTGTGGGCTCGGTGGAAAACTTGTTTTACCAATGACTAAGGAGCATATCATGCAGATGCTTCAGAACCCTGACTGGAAATATCGACATGCTGGATTAATGGCCTTATCTGCTATTGGAGAAGGATGCCATCAGCAAATGGAATCAATTCTAGATGAAACAGTTAACTCTGTTTTGCTTTTTCTTCAGGATCCTCATCCAAGGGTGAGGGCTGCAGCCTGTACTACACTGGGACAGATGGCTACAGATTTTGCACCTAATTTCCAAAAGAAATTCCATGAAACAGTGATTGCAGCTCTGTTGCGTACCATGGAAAATCAAGGTAATCAGCGTGTGCAGTCACATGCAGCTTCTGCACTTATTATTTTTATTGAAGACTGCCCCAAATCATTGCTAGTTCTATATTTGGATAGTATGGTGAGAAATATACATTCTATCCTGATGATTAAACTTCAAGAGTTGATTCGGAATGGAACTAAGTTGGCCTTGGAACAGCTTGTGACAACCATTGCCTCAGTTGCAGATACAATAGAAGAAAAATTTGTTCCATATTATGATATATTTATGCCCTCACTAAAGCAAGTTGTGGAACTTGCTGTTCAAAAGGAGCTCAAGCTTCTGAAAGGAAAAACTATTGAATGCATTAGTCATGTTGGTCTTGCTGTTGGTAAGGAAAAATTTATGCAAGATGTATCAAATGTGATGCAACTACTGTTGAAGACACAATCAGACTTAAATAATATGGAAGATGATGACCCTCAGACTTCTTACATAGTTTCGGCATGGGCTAGAATGTGTAAAATTCTTGGAAATGATTTTCATCAGTACCTGCCACTGGTTATTGAGCCTCTTATTAAGACTGCTTCAGCTAAACCTGACGTTGCTCTCTTAGACACACAAGATGTGGAGAATATGAGTGATGATGATGGATGGCAGTTTGTAAATCTTGGAGACCAGCAAAGTTTTGGAATTAAAACTTCAGGACTTGAAGCAAAAGCAACTGCTTGCCAGATGTTGGTTTATTATGCTAAGGAGTTAAGGGAAGGGTTTGTGGAATATATAGAACAAGTTGTGAAACTGATGGTTCCTTTATTGAAATTTTATTTCCATGACAATGTTCGAGTAGCAGCAGCAGAGTCCATGCCTTTTCTCCTGGAATGTGCAAGAATTCGTGGTCCAGAGTATCTTGCACAGATGTGGCAATTCATATGTGATCCCTTAATCAAGGCTATTGGGACTGAACCCGATACAGATGTACTCTCAGAAATAATGAATTCTTTTGCAAAGTCCATTGAACTAATGGGTGATGGGTGCCTTAATGATGAACACTTGGAAGAACTGGGAGATATACTGAAAGCAAAACTTGAAGGGCACTTTAAAAACCAAGAATTGAGACAGGTTAAAAGACAGGAAGAAAACTATGACCAACAGATTGAAATGTCTCTGCAAGATGAGGATGAATGTGATGTTTATATTCTGACCAAAGTATCAGATATTTTGCACTCATTATTTAGTACTTATAAGGAAAAGATTTTACCATGGTTTGAACAGCTGCTTCCATTAATTGTAAGTCTAATTTGTTCTAGTAGACCATGGCCAGACAGACAGTGGGGATTGTGCATATTTGATGATATCATAGAACACTGCAGTCCAAGCTCATTTAAATATGTAGAATATTTTCGGTGGCCAATGCTACTAAATATGCGAGACAACAACCCTGAAGTCAGACAAGCTGCTGCTTATGGCCTGGGTGTTATGGCACAGTTTGGTGGAGATGATTATCGTTCTTTATGTTCAGAAGCTGTTCCCCTGCTGGTAAAAGTTATTAAGTGTGCAAATTCCAAAACCAAAAAAAATATCATTGCTACAGAGAACTGTATCTCAGCAGTAGGGAAGATTTTGAGGTTTAAGCCTAACTGTGTAAATGTAGATGAAGTTCTTCCACACTGGTTATCATGGCTTCCACTGCATGAGGATAAAGAGGAAGCTATTCAGACTTTGAGTTTTCTCTGTGACTTAATTGAAAGTAACCACCCAGTTGTACTTGGACCAAATAATTCCAATCTTCCAAAAATAATCAGTATAATTGCAGAAGGAAAAATGAATGAGACTATTAACTGTGAAGATCCTTGTGCCAAACGCCTAGCTAATGTTGTACGCCAGGTACAGACTTCTGAAGAATTATGGTTGGAATGCATTTCCCAACTTGATGATGAGCAACAGGAAGCCTTGCAGGAGTTGCTAAATTTTGCTTGAAGCACTTTAATATTACTTGAATATCATCTACCATGAGTAACTCCAAATGAGTGTTGTGAGTGGATTCCGTTATGATTGAGAAAAGTGTTCTCTCCCTGCTAAACAGTTTATATTTCCTTCCCCATGTTTCTCCAGGATTAATCAGTGTCATAGCCTCTGTTCACCTTGCATGTTTTATCTCCTAAACACAGACCTTGGTGATAACCTGTGCTTCTGTTGTCTTAGAATGTTTGTCACTTTTTCCCTAGTTGATGTGAAGTATATAAATTATCACTATTTGTCTGAATTATTGATGCTGGGAAAGCAATATACTTGGTGTTAGGATGTCATGCTGCCTACCACAAGATGCTAAAGCTCACAGGATGGGTTAGGAGAACTTCCAGGACAAACATCTGTGGAATTGTGGGTGAAGAATATAGTGGCAGGCTTATTCAACCTTGATAATACTCCCAGTTTTCATGGTAATGGGAGGATGCTGAAATTGCAAAAGAGTTTTGAGATAGTGCAGTGGATGTGGGGAGTTTTCTCTATAATATATGTGAACTTTTTAATAATGCCCTCCTAAAAAAGACTGGGTGAGACATATCTACATTCTAGTTCCCAAAGCGTCCAGCCAAGAGTTAGGAGAACTTAGCCAGACTGGTCTTTCCAGGACTCTAAGAACCATGGTTACTGAAAAGAGTGTCTTGGTACATCTAACACTGGTAGCATGTAACATACTGTAACACAGTTACAGTTTGATAGATTATTTGTGTGAGTCAATCAGTCTTACGTGTTTGAGCAGAATACTGCATTGTGTATGTATGCCATTTTCCCCTGCAAACTAGTTCAACAGTAAGAGAATCCCCGATTCAAAAGAAGCATAAATAGATTTCTATTTTGAAGAATCTTTTAATAGATTGTATAGTAGCCCTGAAGGCTATTCTATTGTGATAATGAAAGGGAAGCAAAATTAATTTTATCTTTAAACATTAAAAAAGAAAACAGCTTTGAGACCAGTCATTTAGCAGTAGATATACATTGTAAGAAAACAGTTCTATAAATCTAAGGTTAATTATACTAATTGGAATGTTGGTTTTTAATGTCAAGCTTTTCATAGGGTAGAAAAAAAAAGCATTCTACTCAGCAAATTACTGATCCAAAATTTAAGAACAAATATATTTGTCACGATTTCCTGGGGCTACTGTGAGTACTGTGTATGTAAAGTATTTAGTAAATATTTAAGACCTAGTAAGTGCTTAATAAATGGTAGCTGTTACTGCTGTTGGTGTTTGTACCTTTGCTATGTTCTTTTTATGGTTTGGAATTCCTTTCACATTAGAATCTCCCTGTTTCACCCTCTACCAGTTCTTGAGCAGGTCATCTAAGCCTTTGTGGACAGAGATATAAAGTTGGGATTTTAGATATGCAATTCCTGTCTGTTCCCTATAACTATTTATTATTAATGAGGGAAAAACTAAAAGGTCATTAAGTGCAGTATAGTCACAATTTTATTAAAAAATGAATTTTAAAAGTATAGATGAATAAATAGAAAAATTCCACTTCAAAGTATTAATAGAGGTTTCCTCTGGATGGTGGGATTAAAAGGCAGTTTTTTTCCTCACTTATCTGTATTTTCTAGTTTACCTACAACCAACATATTTCTTGTATAACAGTTTTTTTTTCTAAGTTCAAGGACCTGATCCTACTTTCATAATAGCTAAGATCACAGTCAGCTTGGCCTCTCCATGACCTGTAGCTGAGGAACCTTCAACTCACCTGTGCTTCTTTATCCTAAAATCCCTTAATTAAGAAGCTTTCCTTTGATCAACATTTCTAGCGATTCCCTACACTCTCACACATGAGGATTTGGAAAGTCTGCTAGATGACTTGGAATTAGGTACCTGGAGAATTCTGCCGACCTAGATTTGAATTTTGGCAAACTACTTTTTTAACCTAAGCATCAGTTCTCCATCTATGAAATGGGCATAATATCTAGCTCATAGGATTGTCAGAGTTAAAGGAGGTAATGTATATAAAATGCCTAGGGGCACAGGTTTCAGTAAATACAAGCTAACATTATCTCAGAGTCATAAAACAGGGTTGGTAGCTAAAGACGAAGAGGGGTTATTTGCTGGGGTCCAGATTCTTGGGCTTTGTCAAAGGAAATGAGGGACATCCAGTCAGACACATTTTTGGTTGCCAGGTGCTGAAGGAAGACTGGTCCCTGCCTTTGTTCCTGAGCTGAGGTACGTCTATGGGCTCTGAGGAGAGAGAATGCTGTAAATGCCTAATAATTACAAATGTCTGATAAGGTGAGAACAGGCCCTGAAAACTAGATAATGGGCATAAGTGTGTGCGGGGGGTGGAGGGAGGGTGAGGGGAGCAGGGTTATGGGGGTGGGCAGTGTCAATGGCCTAAAATGTTAGAAGTGTTCCCACTTACCTATATTATCTAAGACTGCTATTTAAGTCTGGACCAAAAGAAAAAAAAAAGCTTTTTAAAGTTTTGAATTTTATCAGCGCTTTAAAGGTCCACATTAATGGCAAGTAATGGGATGTAAACAATCTTAAGAGTCAGTATATCCCAAACATTTAGTTTTAAGGCTTTTACTTTTAAAATGCTTGATTTCTAGAACTTTGTTTATGTTTAAATAATTCCAGTTTTCAAGTAAGAGCGTTCTGTGTTAAGCAGAAAAAGTAATGTGTGCTTCTTTAAAATAGAACATTGAAAATAGTATATCTGCTTTATGGAACAATTAATTCCTTTCTCCTCACTTTAAGCAATGGAATGAGTCCACTTTTTACATATTCCCTAAATGCCTAAATGTTCCCATAAAAAAATAATCTTTAAATGTGTAGTGAGATTGTAAGGTCATGCTAACGACTTGACTGTTTAATGCCGAACAGCTTAGATTTGAAATATTTGAACTGTTCTTAGTCCCAAGAATTTTTTTAAAAATTAGGTTCCATTCCCTTCCTTTACTGTTAACAGATGTCAAGAATCAAGAGAGTGGAAATGTTTATTTTAATGTAAAACAGGAATTGATGTTAAGACCGGGGGACAGGGGTTTCAAAAGTTCGAGTTCTACAGATCATCTCCTTTTCTTTTGCATGTGAACATATATTTCAGTTGGTCGAGTCCTGGAACCTCGCTTCTAAACTTTTCAAAATTCTAGTTTTATATTTTAAAAAACCGGCAGTCACAAGGGGGAGGAAGTGTGCAAAGAGAACCTAAATTTTACAATAGGACAGGATTTACATTTTACTCATTATTATTTCCCAGTAACGCAGGTTATCTAGCAAGCTCTTTCAGGATTAATTTTAGCTTTTAGCACTAAAGGGTTTCGCAAAAGAAATACCCTCTTGCAGCACCTGCCTATAAAACCCCTTCAGCCTCCCTCTCTGGAGGGGTCAAGCAAAGCTGCGCAGGCGCTTTACTTCATTCTCCACTCCCGCCCCTTACAGTCGTCTATAGGCTGATGACATCATTAGCCCGCGCAACCTACCGGGCCTTAGGGACTGTAGCTGAGACGAAGCCCTTGCTTTAGCGTAGCGGAGCGCGACGTGAAGTGGGGGTGGTGGTGTTCTACTACGCATGCTCACCGGGGATGGCGACGGTGCCTCTTTCTTAGTCTCCACAACTCGCCCCAACCTGGAGGGGGGCGGGCCTGAGTGCCCTCCCCCTTCTCTCCCTGCCCCTCCCCTTCCCCTTCCCCCGCCCAGAGGGGCTTCTAACTGACAGTTGTCGTCGGGCCCCGTCCGCGCGCCGCCTCCTCCTGCCCGGGTGCCCCGCAGGTAGAGAGGGGCGGGAGGGGGTGTGAGGGAGAGGAGGAGGAGCCCGAACCTCCGCGGCCCAGCGCTTCGGCCCCGTCCCGGGAGGCGAGAGAAGAACGCCCCCCCTTCCTCCTCGCCCCCTCCCAGCCCCCAAGCCGGCCAGGGAGGGGGTGGGGCGCCAAGGCCGCGGAGGCCAGACCGGGCCTGGCGGGTGAAGAGCGGGCGGGCGGGGCGCGGAGGGGTGAGGCAGGCGAGGGCCGCGCGCGCGCGCCGCCGCCGGGGGGAGGGGAGAGGAGGGCACCTAGGCTCTCCTCTTCTCTCCCCCCTCCCCCGCGCGCCATGTAACCCCGCCCCGCCGGCGGCGAGCTCGAGACCCCCTCGCGCACCGAGCCAAGCCGGCGGCTGAGGAGAACGAGGCCTGATGCGGCTGGGGCTGCGCGGCGCAGCCGAGCCCTGAGGAAGCGGCCCGCGCTCACGCCTGCCCCGGCGCCTCGAGCGGCCGCTCCACGCCGCCCAACCTGGGCCTGCCGGGGGTATGAGCGTGCCCGGGACGCCGGGGGAGATGGAGCCGGCCGGGGAGGAGGAGCGGCCGCCACCAGTGGCTGAGGAAGAGGACGAGGAGGAGGAGGAGGTGGCAGCGGCGGCGGCCCCGGCCTCAGGGCCCGCCCGAAAGAGGAGTGCCTTCTCGCGGGAGGACGCGGACGACCAGAAGGAAGAGGAGGCGATGGTGGTCGCGGGCGGTGGCTGCAAGGCACAGGAGCTGACCTACGAGCTGCAGCAGGGCTACCGCATTCTGGGCGAGTTCCTGCAGGAGAAGCACCGGGGCCTCACCGCCCCCTTCCTGCAGCCCCTGAGGGGCGTTGCCACCGGGGAAGAGGAGGCGGCCGAGGGGCCGCGCAGCGGGGGCCGGGGCAGTCGCGCCCTCCCGCAGCAGCCCGGGCAGGGCATATGTCTGCTGAAGATGGAGGAGAAGTTCGCCAGCGGCCAGTATGGAGGCATCACCGAGTTCGTGGCGGACTTCAGGTTGATGCTGGAGACATGCTACCGCCTGCATGGAGTGGACCACTGGGTCTCCAAACAGGGCCAGAAGCTAGAGATGATGCTGGAGCAGAAGTTGGCGCTTCTGTCTCGGTGAGTGAGCCCGGTCCGCGGTGGGACTGACGGACTGACACAAACACACCCTCGCACGTGTCCGAAGATGGGTTGGGCCAGGGGCCGGGGGGCGTCTCTGATAGGTGCTGAGTCGGTGCTGGAGAACCCCGGGAGGAGGAGCAGCGCTGGGCGGGGGCCCGCAGGGGTGTGGTGGGTGTGGGCTGAGCGAACCCAATGCCCAGCTGTAACGAAGCTGAGAAGGAAGCCGAGTCTGGACTGCCGGAGGGCAGGTAAAGTTTGTAGATGTAAACCAAAGTGGTGCCCATAGAAAGAGAATTACAGGGATAGGGAGAGGAAAAGTTTTAGGGGGATGGAAGTTGGACCCGCAACTTTTAGACAGTTTTGGCGTGAAATTTTAAAACGTTTTTAGGATAAAATATCGTTTAAAAAGTAATTTGGGCTCGTGTAAAAGGTGGTTTCAAACTATTTTAAAATAATTGTATCGTTTTACTACTCAAGTCGGCCGTCGGAGATTTATGAAGTGTTACTAAATGCTAAACGATTACTTTGGCGTACTCCTGATCTTTTCTTTCAGCTTCATCTGAGCACACTGAATTTTTGCAATAATAGTGGATGCATCAACACAAGATTTTTAATACTTTTAGAAATTTGTGTCTATTTTGCCGGAAGGCATAGGCAGTTCAGATGGCACTGTTCTCTTGATGTACTCCACTCATATACCCCGAGTCAATTATTTTTCTTTCGTAAGAGGAAATAATGCAACACAAGAGGCTACTAAAATAAACATACTCATTTATAATTTTATAATTGATATGAGCCAAATTAACTTCTCAAGTGAAAATTCTTCAGGAATAGAAAAATAATTGTTGTTGGAAATCGTAGTTGAAGTGAACCAGTAGTTTGACTCTTTACTAGCGGAAGAGAACTTGAACAAGTTACTTCATCTTTTTAGCCTCAGTTTCCTCATCTGTAAAATGAGGATAATAATAATAATAACTAATTTATGCGGTTGCTGTAGGATTACATGAATCATTTACATTTAGTAAAGTCAGAAGTGCTAGTCCCATAGTTACCCCAAAATAAGTTTTAACCATTATAACATTAGTAGTGGTAGTTGAATAAAAGGAATATTTTCATATCTGAAGCTGAGAAGTGTACTAGTGCTTTTATGGAATAGCTCCTGAAAAGTTGTGTTAATTTTTTGGTCCTTGATTTACAATTGTAATTTTAAAATAATCTAATCTGTAACTGGCTTCCCATATGCTGTTTTCAAGACTATCTGTACAGTGATGTCTTTCACTGAAAACAATGGTTGACAGTGCTTGACTCATTAGGGGAGCTCAATTTAAACTAAGGAACCTTTGCTTGAATCCTTTCATAATGTAATTGTTAATAGAATAATTATTCATAAATTTGCCTTGTAAATTACTTTTAATATTTTATTTAGTGACATAATACTGGTGTAGTGTGTTTATTACCTTTGTCTCCACAGTGTTTTATAGTTGTGACTCACATAAGAAACAATCCATTCACATGTCATTATTTTTAAGTAATAAAATATATTCCAAATTGATGTCACAAAATTTTAGACCTGGAAGAAACCATAATGTTCACCTAATCCACACATCCAGTTTTACAGATTGGAAGCAGGGGTTGAAGCTGGAGAATGGCTGCAAGAAAGTGTTAAGAAGTTGCATATAGATTTGAATAAATTACAGGTTTTCTCAGAAGCATTGTGTATATAATAAATATTTTCTCAGTCCTGCAAAAGAACAACGAGACTACTTCTCTTTTATATAAAGATAAATTTCTGAATGCTTAGTATCATTCCTAGTGACTAATGCTCAGAATCCTATATTTGCTAATAGTATCCATACTTAGGACTTAAAGGTAAAACATTCTGTTGTACATAAACATAATCATTTCTGATATTCTTAGTCCAAGAGAGATAAAATTCTTGCGGTTTAGTAGCAAAAAGTAATATGATGGTCTCAGATTAAAATTAAAGTTTTGAGTCCCTCACTTTTTTGATGTATACAAATATTTTGTAAGTAACAGTTTTGCCAGACCACACTTTTAGATATCAGGAAATCATTTCTTTTTCTGTATTAGCCTAAAATCTGAGTCATTACTAAATAAATGCTTTGAGTGAGCACAACTTTGGAAAAACCATAGATTATAACTGTTTGGTATGCAGTTAAGATATACAGATGCTCTAGGATAGTATACTATAGATTGTCCACATGAATATGGTTTACAGCAAATAGATGACTAGTGGTTATTTTAGTTATAAAAACAATCACTTAGATACTATCATTGTTTTCTTTTCTCCTAGTATATACTTATAAGATACAGAATTAACTTATTTTCACGTTTACTGTGAGGAGAGTTTTATAGCTGCTGCATATACGACTGAGCCTTTGTGAGCAAGAAATACATTAGATACAGAAGATGCCATGTTATCATTTCAGAACAACCTGGTGGTGTTAGTACCTTAGGAATCTCAGTTTCTCAGCTGTGCTGTGAGAGTGTTGATTGTATAAATATGTGAGTATCTGTCAGGGCTAGACATTCAAGTCCCTGATACTAAAAGATAAGTTCCCTGCCCTTAGCCGGTGTATAGTTGAGTAGGAAAACAGATACTTTAAAAAGATGGTGATTCTATAAGGGACATATAAACAAGGCTCAAGGTGAACTTAGGAAGAAGACCTAAATCTGAAGGGGAGGGAATAAGTGTGGGATGGCAAGTGAAAGGAGGAAAGGAAGAAGGGAAAAGAGACTAGTTTAAAGGTATAGAGAAGTTTATACTTGAACTGATTCGTAAAGGAGTTGAAGATTGCTTCAGGATTTTTTTTTTTTTGGAGGATTTGAGAGGGGCATTCCAGAATACTGAACTACAGTGAGCTGAAGTATATTCTCAGTATATTCTATTTTTATTTTAGCCTTTTAAAATTTCTAAATTTCTTGATTAGTTTTTTGTGGTGTTTATAATAATACATGTACATAATCAAATAATCTATAAGGCTAGTATTTATTATATATGATGTGTATTAGTAATTTATAGCAATATATTTTATATATATTTGTGATAGAATTAGGACTAAGACAGCATACCTAGTCTCAAAGTTATATTTTAGAAGGAATCTCATTTATTTGAGGCAGCTGAGAGAAATAGCAATTAGCATTAGAAATAGGGAGAAAATCACCTACTAAGTGGAAAAGAATAGAAAATACTTTATAGTTAGGAAGTTATGCCTACTAAGAATTTTAAATTATATTTTTGAAAGCTTTAAGAATATTGCTTTAGTTTGAAAAGGTTGTAGTTACAGAAGAGGCATATCTAGTCCCCAACAGAGCTGAACTTGAAATTTTTATTTTGACCATTTAAAATAATATTTTGCTGAAAATAAGCTTGAATACAATACATCCTTATTAAAATTATGGTTGACTTCTGAATTAAGTTGCTGTTAAACATGGTACATGTAATGGGCTATTAAAAAAGACTTTCTTAAAATATAGTTAAAGATTATTTAGTTTTGTAATTGCTTTTTAGTTGGCAGAATATTTTTCTTGGGGATGGAAGTGCAAAAGCATCATCATGAAGCCTCAAAAATTTAAAAATAGAGGTTTCCAAGTGCAAGTAGTAGTTGAAATATAAATGGATTTTTCAGACTGATTTTAATCTCCTCAGTTAAATTTAAATTTTTTGACTTGTTTATTCTCAATTAAGATGAAAATTCAGAAATTAATTAGGAATTTTAGAAAGATGCTTCTTTCTCTGTAGTAGTGCAGCACTTCCACCCTCACTGAATTCTGTAATTTTATCTTTTTAATATAAATCTTTAAAAATTGAGTATACTTGGTAATACAGTCTGGATTTGCTTTTTGTTCAGAACTAGAGAATGTTAGAGCTTGATACTCCATGTAGTTCTATTTATTATAATTGCCATTCTTAAAAAAAATGTGCTATTTAAGAAGGTTCAGAAAATGCTTTAGTGCAGTGATGAAAGGCTTTCAATTAACAAGACATTTATTGAGCACCTGCTTTGTTCTGGGACTTAGGGAAAAATTCCTGCCCTCAAGAGTTTAAAAAAATGGTATATGCACAATTGTGAAAGGTAAAACATGTTAAAACTGTGATTCTCCAACTTGTTCTATTGTCAGAACACCAGGAAGTCATGGGACTATTTGCAGAGTATTCTGAAATATGGGTATATTTAGTTGTATGATTTTCTGCTAGGGGATCCTAAAGGCTTAAAACAAATTATGGGAGGAAACCCTTAATTGAAGAGATTCTTAGTAGATCCTTAGTACCTTAGTTTCCCCTCCTACAAACGGGGAGAACATGATCACTTTTGGATTTTTGTTGGTGTGTTTTGGTTTAGTTCGTGAAATAACTACAGTTAACGCTTTAACAACACAAGGGCTGGGGGTGCTGACCTTCCCTGCTGTTGAAAATCTGCATCTAACTTGGCCCTCTGTATACCCTCCATATACTTGATTCCTCCACATCTGGGGTTCCGCATCTGTGGATTCAAACAACTGAGGATCAAGGGTCCTATAGTGCTGTGGTATTTACTGTTGGAAAAAAAAAATCCATATATGAGTGGACTCATACAGTTTAAGCCTTTGTTTTTCAAGGATCTTTATATTCTAAGGGCACATACTTTATATTCTAAGGGCGCATACTTGATAAGCTTTATTATAGAGTGCTAGGGGAGTGCAGAGGAGGGATAACTAACTGGGGGAGGTGGGGAAACTGGGATTGAAAAATACTTTATTAGATTTTATTCTAGAAATCATAGATTTGTAGGATGGGCAGACTATTAATAAGTGAAGTTGAGGCGTTCATTAAACAATTATTTGGCCTATCTTATCAGTAGTATGTAAAGCACTGTAGTTACAGTGGTAAACATGACTTTATCCCTCACTTCAAGGTGGTAGATAGACAAACAGTTACATGTATGGAGGCAGGAGAGTACAGAGTATTCCAGATGAATAGCTTATATCCAGTGGTTATTTAGAGTATAGGATGATGAGGTCCTTTAGTGGCAGATAAATCTAGAAAGATAGATTGGGGCTAATTATAGATGACCTTGATTGCTTGCTAAGGAATTTAGAATGTAGGCTTTGTAGATCTATCACAGGATTTAGCTAAGAGAGTGACTTTGAAATACTAGTACTTTTACTAGTACTTTGAAGTTTGAATGCTGAGTGGAAAGAGAGTGAATGAAGAAAGAAAACCAGTTAAAAGACTCGAGTTAATACCATCAAAAGTTAGTAAGCAGTAGAAATAAAAAGGTGGATGAGGATACATGAGAGGTAAATTCAGCAAGTGAAAGTAGTGTAACGGCAAGCTATTGGATATGGATGCAAAGGATGATGTCCAAAATAAATTTGAGCCCAGGTGATGGTGATGCTGAGGGAATGGGAGAGAGGAGGCATTCATTTGAAGATTTGAAGCTGAGAATTATTAGAAAGCTGCATATGGAGCTCAGCAGAATGACTAGGAATAGATTAGAGATATAATTAGAAATTAACATGCAGAAGGATGATTGAAGAAATAGGAGTGAATGAGATTGCCCAGGACAGAGTCTAGTGAAAATACAAGGGGACCAAAGGCAGAATTTTGTGTAAGGATTGACTGTCTTCAGTCTGAAAAGACTGAAGAATAGAAAATATGATTAAAGTGTATATAATGCATATTAAAAGCTAAAATGCTCAATTAAGAAGAGGAAGTTAATGAAGGTGAAAAGAGTTTATTCTGGAATAAGTAAAAGGTATTCATTGGAAGGTAGTAAACTGATAGACTTTAGTATTTTAGGAGGTTTTGTTCCATTTGAAAATAATAATTTGAAAACAATTTAAATTTAATACAGTAAAAATGCCCTAATAGATTCAAGTGTATTTTGCTTTAAAGTCTGTTTCTCATTGTATTTATGCCCTTGTACTTAGTTTTATTTCTAAGGAAAAGGCTAGAGCAGGAAAAAGAAACCATGTTTTTGCAGAGAATATTTAGTGCTTTTCAGATGTCTTTTAGCTTTCAAATCACATTTAGGCTCTCTCCACAAAATTAGAAGTACATAGAACAAATAATAGCTGTTTTCTTTTCCAAGGAACTTCTATAATAATATGAATCTTTAGAATATATATTAAATTACTTGAAGTGGTTGTTGTTGTTCTTTTTTTCAATGGGAAACACTAATAAACCCCAGTGGTACTATTATACATAACCAAGCCCTTTGTTGTATCATCTTCCACCTGGCACCTGTACATGTTCCACAATTAATCATCCTTAAAAGTCAAGATATTATAAGTATATATACTTTGAAAAAAGACTTAGGAAAACCAATAGAGTGTTAATAGTGGTTATTGCTAAGTAGAAAGATACTGGGCATTTTTCATTTTCTTCTTTTAATGTTCTGTATATGCTAGATTTTCTACAATAAGCATATTTTATAATTAATAAAATATTTTATTTAAAGGAAAGTAGTGTTTAACAACTTTGAATCAACTATATAGATAAAGAATTGGGTTAAAAATTGTATCTTCAAAATTGTAAGACAGTACACTTATGTTAAATGTTGTAGCTGGGTAATGCAATTGTAAGTGATTTATTTTTCCTTCTACTTTCTAATTTTTTTTCTGCAGTGACCATGTGTTGCTGTTATTTTTTATAATACAATTGAAAATATAAAGCCCACAGATTTTGTAGTTGCAATTTTAAGGACTTGGAATAGCCAGTGCTAAGAACTTAGCCCAAACTTTCATATTTAAAGCTTTTGGGTACAGCTATCTGAATATACCTTCAAACAAAGATAATTCTTCTGATAGCTTCTTTTATACCTCTTTAAATGTTAGTATGTCTGGGAATTTAGACCTGTTCATTTCTGTCTAGGCACTACTCTAAAAGATAAAAACAGATGAGACTACAGATTGAGATAAACCAGTTTAAAGTAACACAATTAACCTTTTGCTATAATTTGTAAGTACTACTTTACTAATATTGCTCGTTTGTGGGAGTTTAAACCTTCTAAATTAGCATCAATGAAAAAATATTGCTAGATATAATGCAGAAAGTGTTTGAATTGCTATTTAACACAGGAAGTATTTTGGGGAAGTATATTCACTTTCCAAAAGATAGCTTCTTTCTCCTTTTGTTATATCTCATCTGCTAGACATAAGTTTTCTTTCAAATGATAACATTTATAATAGTTACAGTTCGGGTTTTCAAAAGCTATAAAGGTAAACATTTTTGTTTAAATTTTACAATCTATACTAGCCTAGTATGTTGACTTTTTTTTTAATTTATTTAAAAAAATTTTTATTTAAGTACAGTTAATTACAATGTGTCAATTTTTGGTGTGCAGCACAAAGTCCCAGTCATGCATATACGTAAAAATACTCATTTTCATATTTTTTTCCACTAAAGGTTGTTACAAGATATTGAACATAGTTTTCTGTGCTATACAGAAGAAACTTTTTTTAAACCTATTTTTATATATAGTGACTAACATTTGTAAATAAACTCCCAAATTTATCCCTTCCCACCCCCTTTCCCTGGTAACCATAAGATTGTTTACTAAGTCTGCGAGCCTGTTTCTGTTTTGTAAATGAGTTCATAGTGACTTTTATGGTGATGGTGGTGTATATTCTCAGCTTTTTGAGGTTGAGATCAGAAAGAAAATCTCTCTTACAGAATGTGTATGCAGGTAGAATATTGACATTATTCTCCCTATGGCATTTCAAGTTTTATGTTTTTAAACTGCTTTTCAATTTCGGTGGTAGATTGCCTAACAAATACATAGAGGACACCAAGATTCTGCTAAATACACAATTCGTAGTGAATTCAGGAACTATTCTCATGTTTGTTCTAAAAATGAGAACATATCTATTTCATTTTGCACTGAGGAGAGAAACGGATCATCTCTCAAAAAGTTATTATATAGAAATGTTTTCCCATAAGAAATAGTTACAAAGGTAGATTGTTTCCACGTTAGCCTGCAAGCCCAATTTTTAACATCTGAATTAGAAAAATTGGAAGATAAAAATACTAGAATATAATCAGTAAATAAAATTGAAGACATATTTCATATTTGTCTTGAATATTTGTGCTTGAGGAAAAGCAGGTTTAAATTTGACTCTATTCCCATAGATAAACTCATTCCCTGGCTCCCTCATTTTCTTCTCTGATGCTGCCTTATCTGCAAGGCATTCCCTCTGTCTGGTCAGCCTCTATCCTCCTCAACCTCCTTTGTTTTCTTTCGTAGCATTGATTGCAACCTAATATATAGCATGATTTAATGATAAATCTTTTTCTCCTAACTAGAATGTAAAATCTATGAAGGCAGAGACATTTTCTGCTTGGTTTGTTGCTATTTGACTTCTGTAAATGTTGATTTGAAATTAAGTAGTAGGTGGTTTAAATTGTAGGTGGTATAGGTCATTTTCAAAGGTTTATGGGGCACGTCTCTCCCAAAGGGTGTTTCCCAGATTGCCAGCGTTAGAATGATGTTAAAGCAGATTCCTTCGCCCTCGAATAGCATATTTAAGTCTGTTAATTCAGAATCTGAGTGGTGATTAGAAATCTACATTTTTAATAAGCTCCCTAAATGATTTTTACGCACCATAAAGTTCCAGGACTGATACTTCAAGATAAAGTAACACTGTTTCATGGTTGATTTCACATCAGAATTTGGAATTTTCCATTCATTGAAGTGTTTTTATCACTGCTTTTATACTTGTCAACCTTTATTAACATTGTATTTTGGGTTATAGTCAGAATGAAGGGGAAAAATTGAGAAGCAGATTCATATATTCATGGTTTCCTGGGAAATACAATTTGAAGAAATTAAATGGGAACAAGTCAGGGATAGTGTTGGGGGAGGGATGAGGAGACATGATACTAGGTGTTTGCATTATTCCTCTGAGAAAGACTGGAGAGAGCTTGAATGTCATGTGTTTGTGGAAGACTATTACACAAAGTAGTCTCTGTTTTTAGATTTTTTTTCATTGTTTTAAAGCTTTTTATTGGTGAATTTCTAGCATATAAAAAAATCAAAAGAGTATTTGAACCTTTATGTTCCTCACAGTATTTGTGGCTGATTTTGTCTCATCTATACCTTCTGTATACCTCCCTTCTGTATTATTTTGAAGCAAATTATTAACATTAGATTTTTCTGTAAATGCTTAAGTTTGTAACTCTCAGAAATGGGGATTCTTTCATTTAAAATGTAATTACTGTACCATATCACACCAAAAATTTTTTGGTGCACAAATTTTTGGATAGCAAATATCCAGTCAGTTGTCACATGTTGCATTGTTTCAAAAATTATTTTAAAAATTTGATATATAGTTTGAATCACAATCCAGATAAGTCCACGAGTTATATAGTTGGTTCATATGTATTTTAATTTATAGATTTCCTTTTCTTTTCTTCTGTGTCTCCCCCCACTCTTCCTCCCCAACCTTCTTGCAGTGATTTTGTTGAAGAAAACAGATTGTTTGTGTGGCGTCTTCTGCAGTCTTGAATTTTGCTGATAATGTTCCATTCTTTTGTTCTCTGTATTTCCTATAAATTGGTAGTTGGTTCTAGAAGGTCCATCAAATTCAGGATCACTTTTTTAGGGGAGGCAAGGGCAAGACCATAACTCTTTAGATAATGTTGGGTTCATCCATCAGTTTCTGGTTGTATGTTTTAACTCAATTATGAATTGTTAGGTTTAGCATGATGGCACGATGTAATTTTGCTGAATTTCTTAAAATGAAAGGTAATGAGTGGTGATTTTATAGTGAAGTTTTACTTACTTTCTTTACATTTAAAATTATCTGTTGAATTTTCTATGACAAGTCATTTTTTTCTGTTTCTTCCTTTAGTAGAATTTAGAACATGAAAGTAATTTCAGGAATAAGCTATTTTATTTATCATCTGAGAAAATTGATTTTAGTTTAGAGTTATATTAAAGCATTAATTTTATGAGTAATCCCTGTTATGTAGGGCTAATATGTTAAATAGTCCAAAAATTTTAAAAACCTGAAGTTAAAGACCCTGGATTCTATTCCCATATGCTTTTATCCATTTAGATGTGTTTGTGTGATCTTACATCATTTATCAGCTGTGGATAATAATACAATTCTTTGTGTTTCTCATTTGGTCTTCGGGAGCAGTAAAAAGAATTCCAAAGTAAGCTCTCATAACATTGCTTTGCACTATATTGGACAACATAATAATACACTAATTGACCTCGTAGTCTTCTGGCTCACTTTTAAGTTTTTTGTTTCTCTGTTATAGTTGTGTATGAGTGCCAAGCCTTTATAAAGTTTAAAGTTTTTAACTAGAGTTCTGAAACATCCTCCAACGCATACAGTATGCAAAAATGTATGTGGGAATATGACATACATCTAAGTTTTTCCAGGGAAAGGATGCAAAATTTTAGGTCATCAGAGGAGCACAGACCCCAAAAAGGGTTAAGAACCATAGTTTAAAATACAGAATTAACAAGCACCCAGTAAGTTATGATGATGTTTAAAGTAGAGAAGATTCCAATTCAGTGAAGAAAAATTAGGCCTTTAATGGAATTAACAGAGAATTCAAATAGTACCCAAAGATAGTCTTATAGTATGCCTGTGTTTATACTATTAGGTGTTTAAAGAGACTTGTTTAACTCTGACCATGAAGCAATACTTTTGCTCTGTGCTAAATTAAGAGGGAAAATGTCTTGGAAATAGTCTTCTTGGTGTTCTAGAACTCCGAAAGAGTTAATATATGACTTACTGTACTGGAGATGTCTTAACTTTGTGAGTAAAGTGAATTTAATTCTGGTTTTGCCAGTGACACTTGTGTTGAACTAGACATTGACTTTCTCATTTCCAGTCATCGGCCTTTAACTTCATCAAATTCAAAACAGTTTCGAAACACTTTAAGTGACTTCTTCTCTTACTTATAAGTCTCTTTCTTCTTTCTATATCTAGTGAAATCCTAATTATCGGAGGCTCAGCTCAGATTTTATCTCCTCTAACCTGATACATAATTAATTGCTTTTTTCACTGTATTCCATGATTCTTTGTTTTGCATCTGTTTATAGCACTTAAAAAATTCATGTTATGATGGATCTGTCTCTCTATATTCTGATATAATAATTGTTTGGTAATTCTTGAGTTAATGAAATAAATGAGCTTTTGCAAAAATCAAATAAATATTCAGTTATATCAAATCAAAATTCCTGCTTGTTTTTTTAATAAGACTCAGCAGAGTTGTCATCTTCTCAAGAAAACTTCTTTATGCATTTTTTCCTCCCTCTTCTTTTCAGCTTTGGTTAGGTATATTCTTCTGTTTTTACAGAACCCACCTTTTGTGTTCATATGATTTGTATTTGTTTGCATGTCTGTTTGCCACCCTAAAGTTTAAGATTTTCTTATGTATTTTTGTATCTCTGCAAACTGGCTCTTCAAGTGCAGAGAAACTCAATACATACTGAGTTGAATTCAAATACCATATCCTCTCCTAAAGTATGGATCCAGTATTTAAAATCATGTGATAGGAGGTAGTACATGACTAATGTAGTAAGACAGGTACTGTTCCTTGTATTCAACAATGCTTATTATTTGATAGACACTGTAGAAGGATTCAAAGATGAATATGGGAAGATAGGAGCTGATAAACTAAGTTCATGTAGGGGTCATTCCAGGCAACAAGAATAGCACATTCAAAAGTGCGAAGGGGAAAAAGCCACTGTATACAGCTAAGGAATGATCAGTAGTTTGTTTTGGCTTGAGTGCTAGTTATATATAGAAAAGTAATGACAGCTGTGACTGGAGGGGCCAGATGATGGTGCCAGCCCATAGAGGGCCTAATATGCTCTGCTGATGAAGAGTTTGATATTCCATATTAGTGAGTTATTAAATTAAAAGCTTTTAAGTTAGAGAATTACAAGGGACACATATGAAATGAATTAGAAGAGAAGACTAACATCTATTTGATCTTTTCCCATCCCTTAATTTTCCGCTTGCCTTAATTTTAATTTTGTATTTGATTTTGCTTCTCTTAGGCAACAGATTTGGTGAAAGATTTATATAGAAATGTATCTGAAAAGTTGTGTTTTATATTAAGCAAAAATCTTAGAATAATGCTAGAGAAAAGAGAAAGACAGAACTTTTTTTGCCAAATAATTTAGATAGTATACCGGATCTAAATAATTAAATCATTTAAGTTGGACTTAGTTGTTTTGTTTCTTTAACTGGATTTGCCATATGTAGTTTTTTTTGAACATTTTTTATTGAGTAATAATCATTTTACAATGTTGTGTCAAATTCCAGTGTAGAGCACAATTTTTCAGTTATACATGAACATACATCTATTCATTGTCACATTTTTTTTCCACTGGGAGCTACCACAAGATCTTGTATATATTTCCCTGTGCTATACAGTATAATCTTGTTTATCCATTCTACATTTTAAAATCCCAGTCTGTCCCCTCCCACCCCCCAGCCCCTTGGCAACCACAAGTTCGTATTCTATGTCTATGAGTCTGTTTCTATTTTGTATTTATGTTTTTTTTTTCAGCTTCCACATATGAGTGATCTCATATGGTATTTTTCTTTCTCTTTCTAGTTACTTCACTTAGAGTGACATTCTCCAGGGACATCCATGTTGCTGCAAATGGTGTTATGTTGTTGGTTTTTGTGGCTGAATAGTATTCCATTGTATAAATATACCACATCTTCTTTATCCAGTCATCTATTGATGGACATTGAGGCTGTTTCCATGTCTTGGCTGTTGTAAATAGTGCTGCTATGAACATTGAGGTGCAGGTGTCATTATGAAATATGGTTCTTTCTGGATATATGCCCAGGAGTGGGATTCCTGGGTCATATGGTAAGTCTATTCCTAGTCTTTTGAGAAGTCTCCATACTGTTTTCCACAGTGGCTTTCCTTGCTTCCCTCTCCCACTCTTAATGACTTAGATGTCTTCTTTTACAATTTTGTGTTTATTCTATTTGGAATTCATGGTAGTTATCACCTTTCCAGTTATGAGTTTCTCATTTTTGTAGCATCCTGTTTCTTTTCTATTTAGAGTAGACATGTCAGTATTTCTTTTAACATGGGTTTAGTGTTGCTAAACTCTTTAGTTTTTGCTTCTCTGTGAAGTTCTTTATCTCTCCTTCTATTCTAAAGGATAGCCTTGATGAATAGAGTATCCTAGGCTGCATCTTTTTTTCATTCAGGACTTTGAATATATCTTGCCACTCCCTTCTGACCTGTAGTGTTTGTGTAGAGAAATCAGCTGAGAGCCTATGGGGGTTCCCTTGTAACTCACTCTGTTTTTCTCTTGCTGCCCTTAGGATCATTACTTTATCCTTGACTCTGGCCATCTTGATTATGATATGTCTTGGTGTGGGTCTATTTGGGTTCTTCCTCTTTGGGACCCTCTGAGCTTCCTGTACTTGGATATCTGATTCCTTCTTTAGGTTTTGGAAGTTTTCACCCATGATTTCTTTAAATACCTTTTCAATCCTCTTTGATCTTTCTTCCCCTTCTGGAACCCCTATTATGCATAGATTGGCATGCTTTGTATTATCCCATAGCTCCCTTATAATGTTTTCATTGTTTTTCTCTCAGCTGTTCTGATTGAGTGCTTTCTGTTGTCCTGTCTTCTAGGTCACCTATTCGTTCCTCTGCATTATCTAGCCTGCTTTGTACAGCCTTTAGATCACTCTCATCTCAGCAAATGAGCTTACTGATTCTACTTGGTTCTTCTTTATAGCTTCTATTTCATTTTTGACATATTTTATATCTCTAAACACTATTTCTTTTAGTTCCTTCAGTACTTTGATCACTCCTTTTTTGAAATCTTGATGTAGTAGGCCATCAATGTCTATTTCCTTGATCATGCTTCCAGGGGATTTCTCTTGATCTTTTAATTGGGGGTGGTTCCTCTGCTTCTTCATATTGTTCATATCTCTCTGGCACCAGTGGGCTGGCAGGTCACTCCCCCTCCCGATGTGGCAGTCAGATACTGCACTGGGGCAAGGCAGGTGGGCAGATCACGTCCCCTCACAGCACTGTGGTCAGGTGCTGCGTTCCTGCCAGGAAGGTGGGTGGCCGCCTGCCCTCTCCTGGCACCGGTCACTCCGCTGCTCTGTGCAGCTGCCCGTTCCTCCTCCAGTCCGTGCTCTGTAGGCGGGCTCAGGGAAGACCATGGAACAGCCCTGCCTCTGCTCTGCCAAATCTCAACTCCTTGTCTGTCTTGGCAGTGTGAGTTCTCCGAGGTGCCAGGGCAGAAAGACCCTATCAGTCTCAGGCTGTAAACAAGTCTCAGTCCTGCCTAGGAGGTTGTGGAGCCCCTGATTGTGGATTCAGGTCTCAGCCCTGCCCCTGCCCCTGCCCAGGTGCTGTGCACAGGAGGATATGGCGGCTGTGGCTGTGCCCTGCCTCTCTTCTCAGAGAAGTTCCAGTAATGGCACTGCAGGTCTGAGGAGACAATGGCTATGGCGCCCCCCCCCCCCCCCATGACACACCAGCCGTGTTGCTTTGCTTTTTTCACAATTTATGGGGGACTGAGGTTGTTCTGCTCCATATCCCCTCCCAGCCACGGCATGCAGCGCCATGCAGTCCCCCAGGGCTGCCCAAGTGCAGCTGCCCCAGTCCTTTGCCCGGCTCAGGCAGCCTGTCCAGCTCCCAGCTGCCGGCTTGTGTCTCAGGCTGGATGTCGCGGGGACCCTTTGTGCCCGTTTAACTTAGTTCTGTTGGTCAAGGGGTGCTTGGGGCATATCTGAGCCTCAGAGGCTCCCCCTCTGTCCCTCTGGCCTCTCCGTTGGAGAAGGGGAGACCCAGCGAACGAGTGCTAGTCCTCCTTTGCCACTCTCTCCCCGTGGGACCCATCCCACACTCTTTTGCTTTTTCTTCTTTCTTTTTTCCTTTTCTCCTACCAGATTTTTGGAGTCTTTGTCTTTCGAAGAGGGTGATGTTCTTTCGGAGTTCTGCAGGTGCTCTAGCTGGCTTAGTGGGTCTGTAGATGTGAGTTTTGGTGTATTTGTGGGAGAGGGTGAGCTACAAGCATCTTTCTACTCTGCCATCTTGCTTCTCAGTGCCATGTGTAATTTTATATCTTGCTTATCACTTACTAGATTTGATTTTACCTGTTCCTTGATTGTTACCTGTAAATATTATTACATATGTGACTATACACTAACAGGATAACAACAGTGGGACCTTGTAGTGAGGGTTTTGTGTTTTGTTTTGCTTTGTTTTGTTTGACCCTGTGGGGTTTTTACCTAGGAATTTTATTTTTTGCCATGTGAATTAGTTATGTTTTGGTTTGTTTGGCTACCAACAAAAAATGACAGACCACTTTCACTAAAAATTAGCCTAACATTGACAGATAACTAAATAAAGAAGTTGTGGTATACACACACACATATACATACATGCAATGGAATACTACTCAGCCATAAAAATAAATAAATAAAATAATGCCATTCGGTGCAACATGGGTGGACCTGAAGACTGTCCTTCTAAGTGAAATAAGCCAGAAAGAGAAAGAAAAATACCATATGATACCACTTATATGTGAAATCTAAAAAAAAGATGCAAATGAACTTATTTAAAAATAGAAACAGACTCACATATATAGAAAACAAACTTAACAGTTACTAGGGTGGAAAGGGGAGTGTGGAGGGTTAAATTGAGAGTTTGGGATTTGTAGATGCTAACTACTATATATAAAATAGATAAACAACAAGTTTATACTGTATAGCACAGGGAACTCTATTCATTATCTTGTAGTAGCCTATAATGAAAAAGAATATGAAAACAAATATATGTATGTATATGTATGACAAAAATATGGTTTACACCAAAAATTGACACAACATTGTAAACTGACTATGCTTTCATTTGAAAAAAAAACAAACCCTAAGAAAAATAGACTAATTCATTAAGAAGTAGGTTAAAGTCATCAGTCATGGCATGGTTTGTGAAACTTAAGAATATACCTTAAAAATATTTTTAAATGTTTGTAATCACACAAGTTAGCTAGTTCCTAACGTTTTTATTACTTTATGATTGTCCTTTTCAACAGTACTTTTGATTAATTTACCAATCTAGAGTAAGGAGTAGAGGCAACCTGCCTTGGCTGCCTTTAATACACAAAGGCCCAGCAGAAGTTTTGAAATTACATTTTATTTATCATAATTTTAGTAATTGTTATGTGCCACTCGGTCACTTTTGGAAAAGCTTTATCTGTATTAAATTATTTAATCCCCACGACATCTCTTCAAGTAATTAATGATTTATATAACTTGTTTTACAAATGAAGAAACAAGAAAGACTAATTTGCCCAAACTAGTTAGTGACAGAACCTGAATTTGAATCCAGACTGGCTCCAGAGCCGCAGGTGCTTAATCACTGTGCTGTGCTGCTTATGAGCAGGAGCTGTAGGGATTGAGAGAAATGAGACTTTCTACCTGAGAGAGAGGCTAGGGAGGAATGAATCATTAAAGAGTCCAAGGCAGAGGGAGCATTTAGATACTTGTGGTATAGGATCAACAGGATGCACTTGCAATATAAATCATTACTAATTATGTATGTAAAATATAACTGTTGTGAAAATCTAAAGGAAATAATTGAAGTGTAATTATAGTGTACATGGACTTTGCTTAGCACCCCAGTGACTAGTGATTGTTTTATTAATAGTTTATTAATTAAAAAATAATGTGTACATCTTGGCAAAAATTAAACATTACAAGAAGTATTACAATAAAAATTGTTTTCTTCTCTCCTGTTGCCTGGTCCCGTACTGTTAAGAGGCTACTGCTGTTACTAGTTTCTTATATTCAATTAGGTGTTTCAGGTTTTTTTTCTGTTTATGTGAAGCTTTACCGTTTTTTTTAAATTGAGGTATAGTTGATTTACAATATTATATTAGTTTCAGGTATACAATATGATTCAAAATTTTTGTAGATTATAAAATTATTTTAAAATATTAGCTATTTTCCCTGTGCTGTGCAATACATCCTTGCAGCTTATTTATTTTATACATTATAATTTGAACCTCTTTATCTTCTACCCCTATCTTTGCCTCTCCCCACTGGTAGACATTTCATTGTTCTCTATATCTGTGAATCTGGTTTTGTTTTGTTATAGTCATTCATTTGTTGTTGTTGTTTTAGATTCCACAAATAAGTGATATCATACAGTATTTGTCTTTCCCTCTCTGACTTATTTCACTAAACATAATACCCTCCAAGTCCATCCATTTTGTTGAAAATGGCAAAATTCCTTTCTTTTTTATGGCTGAGTAGCATTGCATTGTGTGTGGATGTATATGTGCATATATGTGCACACACACACACACATACATACATACATACCACATCTTTATCCATTCATCTATTGATGGATACTTAGGTTAGTTCCATATCTTAACTATTGTAAATAATTATAAATCCTGCTAGGAACACTCAGAAGCATGTAACTTTTCAAATTAGTGTTTTTGTTTTCTTCAGATTTATACCCTGGAGTGGAATTATGGAGCATATGCTAGTTCCATTTTTAGTTTTTTGAGGAACCTCTATAGTATTTTGTACAGTGACTGCACCAATTTACATTCCCACCATCAATGTACAAGGGTTCCCTTTTCTCCATATCCTTGCCAGCACTTGTTGTCTGGTCTTTTTGATAATGGCCATTTTGACAGGAATAAGATGATGTCTTAATGTGGTTTTGATTTGCATTTCTATGATGATTAGCAATGTAGAGCATCTTTTCATGTGACTGTTGGCCATCTGTATGTCTTCTCTGGAAAAACGTCTCTTCAGGTCTTCTAGTTGTTTGTTTTTTGGATACTGAGTTGTATAAGCTGTTTATATATTTTGAATAGTAAACCCTTGTCAGTCATAACATTTACAGATGTTTTCTCCCATTCAGTAGGTTGTCTTTTCATTTTATTGATGGTTTCCTTTGCTGGGCAAAAGCTTTTAAGTTTAGTTAGGTACAATTTAAAATTTTTTGCTTTTGTTTCCTTTGCCTTAGGAAAGGAAATACTGAACAGGAAATATCAAAAACTTACTGGTATGATTTATGTCAAAGAGTCCTCTGCCTATGTTTTCTTCTAGGATTTTTATGGTTTCCCATCTTACATTTGGGTCTTTAATCCATTTTGAGTTTATTTTAGTATATGATATAAGAAAGTATGTTAATTTCATTATTTTACATGTAAGCTGTCCAGTTTTACCAGCACCACTTATTGAAGAGACTGTCTTTTTCCTGTTGTATACTCTTATCGTAGATTAGTTGACCATTAGTGTGTGGATTTATTTCTGGGCTCTCTGTTCTGTTCCATTGATCCATGTGTCTTTTTGTGCTACTATCATACTGTTTCGATTATTGTAGTTTCTTAGTGTAGTTTGAAGTCAGGGAGCCTGATACCTCCAGCTCTGTTCTTCTTTCTCAAGATTGCTTTGACTATTTGGTGTCTTTTGTGTTTCCATACAGATTTTAGAATTATTTATTCTAGTTCTGGAAAAACACTTTTGGTGTTTTGATAGGGGTTGTATTGAATCTGTAAATTGACGTATGTAGTATGCTTATTTTAACAATATTAATTCTTCCAGTTCATGTACACGGATTATCTTTCCATCTGTTTGTGTTATTTTTAGTTTCTTTCACTAGTGTCTTATAACTTTCTGGGTACAGGTATTTTACGTCCTTAGATCTATTCCTAGGTATTTTATTCTTTTTGCTGTGTGGTAAATGGAATTTTTTAAAAATTTCTCTTTCTGATAGCTCATTATTAGTGTGTAGAAACTCAGCAGATTTCTGTATATTAATTTTGTATCCTACAACTTTACTGAATTTATTGATGAGTTTTAGTAGTTTTGGAGGGGTGTCTTTAGGATTTTCTGTGTTTAGTATCATGTCATCTGCAAACAGTAACAGTTTTACTTCTTTTTCAATTTGGATTCCTTTTATTTTTCTTGTCTGATTCCTGTCTCTAGAACTTCCAATACTATGTTGAATAAAAGTTAGCTGTCTCAGATTTTAGCATGTTCAAAACTGAACTTTTGGTTTGTTGTTTTGTTTTTCTAAGCCTGTTCTTACTTTCTGAGCAAGTGACTCCACTATCTGTGAGGTGGCCCTGGCCAAAAAAAAAAAAAACTTTTTTTTTCCTTAAAGACACTCTCCAATACTGAGTACTGTGTCGTTTTGATCTTTACACATCTTGATATGAAAGAAACATTTTCTTTTTTGTATTTTAATTACAAATGATAAATATCAGAGCTTATATTCTTATTTTTGATGAGTAATAAAGGATATTACTTTCTCTTTGATCTTTGTTCTGAGAAAATACTCTTTTAAAAAGTGGTTTCTAACTTATCTTCTCTAATAAGAGTAAAGTTAAAGGATAAAATTTAGTTTCTGACTTGTTTACATAACAGTTTAGCCATATGACTTAAAACTTTCCTCAACTCTCCTTATCCCTAATGCTCTGCATACATTGTGACCTCTGAGATGTCATCATGTTTCAGTGTAATATTATCCATTAATGTTCTTTTCCATTAGTACTGATGAGGAAATAATTAAAATTACATAACTAGTTAGTTCTCCAGTGTAAGCACTTAAAAGGAACCCAGGTATACCCATTCAGTATCTTTTATTGCCATTTTATTTTCCTTAGGCCCACATTCCTCACTCCCAGACCAATTAGCTATCATACAGATATATACTATTCTGCATAAAAGAATCACAGCCTGAAACATATGGATAGATAAGCTCAAATTCTTCAGCATTACTGGAAAATCAGTTTAAACCTTCATGACCTGCCTAAAGCTGAATTAGTTAAAATGTAATCTCCTTCTAACAAACAAGCAAACAGAAACCCATATGATACTGCCACAGTTCAGTAGAACCTTGCAGTCATACCATTCATGGGTCCTAGATAGCCTGAGACTAAGATTGTTATAAAGTCATTCTAACTTAGAGCAATAAACCACCATGAACATAGTCCGAGATGGACAGGAGTTTGATTATAGTTTATGCCATAAATGTTTATATTTTGGTGAACCTTTAGCCTATTTAGCCAAAAGAACTCCTATAGGAAAGCAGGAAAATATGACTACAGGATCAACTTTTAATTTATATAGACTCTTAACCAGCATATTGAATGCTTACTTCAAGTGTTGACTTGATTTTGCATTGTAGAAACAACATGTACAAAACCTCATAGGCTCTGGGAGATTTTACAGAGATGAAACACCATATATTTTACCTGACGCTTTTCATAATTAACTCATATAGATTTACAGTTAATGCATATAAATTCAGAAGTCAGTTTTTAGTCTAGACTTAAAATTTTACAGGATTAATGTGTGTTTCTTTTTTCAGTATAAATGGTTTTAATTATTTCAGATTCATGAAGGCAATTCATGGATAATTAAGCAAACTGCTAAGAAACTTTTTCATCATTATCTTTAATCATTAGATTAGTATCTTAGTATATTAATAAAATATTATAGGGTAGGGAGACATTTGTGGTGAGGTTGAAGAGGAAATCTAGATTCCTAGTTTTATAGTTTAGTCAGAAGGTTTCTAAATGTATACTTATATACTGTAGTTGCTCCTTTGTTTATGATTTCTTCAGGTTGCTTATATACCATAAATTTTTTTCTCCCAGAAGATTTTTGTATTATGTATACTTTCCCATACTAATAATAAGTAGTATGAAATATATGAAGAGATGTAAAGATAAGCTACGTTTAATTTTGCAAAGAATAAAAATTTTTTCATTAAAGACATCTTTAATAATTTTAGTGCTTCAGTTTTGTGTATATTTTTAATGTAGGGAAAAGACTCTCATTCAGACTGATTTTATGACATGAGTGAGGAAAATTAGAAATTATGTAGGGAGGATAAAAATCTGGAACATAGCTAAGCAAGGTTTAACTAAATACCTTTTATGTAGTTAGCAAAAAGGATTCTTCTTAAGATGCTAGTAAAGGGGGTTTATTGCTTACCCAGAAGATTTGACCTGTGAATTGACTTATTCTTCTCCAAGGCACTTGAGAGAAAAGACAACGATAGCAGTTACATCTAGAGGCTATTATGGATTGGAGGATGAGAAGGGAACTGCATGTACTTCAACAAGGCGTCGGTCAACACCGCGAAGTTTGGCAGGCTTGACAAGTGGAGTTTTTGAATCTATAATGGTTCAAGTTTTGAGACAGGAAGAACAGCTGAGAGCAAAAGAAGAAAAAAGGTAACTGTTAAAAAAAAAAAGTTAAGTTTCATGTTGTTCAAATTTTCAGAAACTACATTTCAAAGATTAGCTGTGTAACTTTTTTTTGGCCATTTCAAACTTCTGGGCCCATTTCAGTAGTGTTCCAAAATGCGTTCTCACCAAAGTATGAGTTAATACTGAAATATCACAATAAAATTTATTTTAAAATACAGTTTTAAATTTTTGAACCAAATTACTTTGAATTTATACAAAAATAATTTTTATAAAAGATTTCAGGACGCTTTCTAGATTTCTGGAAGTATCCTCAAATGAATTATAACTTTTAAATTAGAAGAATTTTATATAGATTTGTATAGCTTTAAAATAGAATCAAAGACCTTTAAAATTAGGAGAAACTCCAGAGATTATGTGGTTCAAATGACATACAAGTTCATGTCTGCCAGATCCTTCATTGATATTAATTTCCTGGATAACTGTGCTTACTCTGGACCCACCAGGAAAGAATGCTATGCTCAGTGTTATACTTGTAGGGTCTAGGAGCATAGAGGTTGATGATACTTCTATAAGTTTTTCTAATAACAAAAGAGACTAGGACCCAGAGGTAAGTGATTACTCAAAAAAGACTGGCGATTTTTATACTAAATCAAATCTCAAACTCTGTTAGGCATGATTGCTGAGGTAATAGGGAACTACTAATGCTATTCAAGGGAAATTTATAACATATTGTTGCTCCTCTTATTTAGTGATAAATTTAGCCTGCTTTGATATTTGTAGGATTAAAATTCAACCTTGAGACTTTGTACCACAACATTTTTTATAGTAGTGGTTAATTGGGAACCCACTGTGAAATACTTTTTTCCTTGTGGAGAACCTCATAGAACTACTTCTGCTATAGGAAAAGGGATTTTATGGCAGAGTAAAGATTAATCTGACAGTAGTGTATAATAGATTGAAATAGAAATTGAAGAAAAGGAAGGCTTGTAGAAAGCTGTATGTAGTAGTCTAGACTTCCACTACTGGTGACCCGAAGTAGGAAGAATGTCATAATGTCCTGGGAACAATCAACAAGACTTAGTACCTTCTTTGATATGGGGGAACAAAGGAAGTAGTTGTAATAATAGAAATAAGAAGATTAAAAAAAAAAAAGAATGGTTAACATTCATTGAGCATGACTGTTTGCCAGGTTTAGCTCTAACCACCTTATTTGTATTCAACATTTGTCCTGAGGCACAGAGAATTTAAGTAACTTGCCCAAGGCCAGGCAGTTTTTCAGTGGTAAGGTTAAGATTTGAACCCAGGCAGTTTGGTTATAGAGCTTTTGCTCCTAAGCAGTATGCTGTCCTTGTGACTTAAAAATGATGGAGCTAGCAAAGAAAGTAAAAGAGCTTAGGTCCATGGTGTGGAGAAACATCAGTGAACTCCAGTTTTTAATAAGTTGTTTGAAGTGATGAGGAAACATTTAAGCACATAAGTAGGAATAGCCAGTAGGAAGCTAGAAATATGATTGAATCTTTTTCTTTCCTCCAATTTTAAATATATTTATGTGTCCTGTGCTTAACATTAAACAACCATAGGTGAATAAGACATAGGGGAAATTCCGCCATCGAATGTCTAGGGACTATGATAATTTAATATGAATTAACCTTTCTCTTTGGGTACAGTGCTAACTTTCTCTTTTTCAATTAGAAATATTTTAAACATGGAGCAAAGAATAAATAAAATTCTAATAAAGGCCTAAGTACTTACTACCTAGGAATTTTTAAAGAAATTAAGCATCAATACTATATTTCCTTTATTTTTCCTCTGTCCCCAGAAGAAACCACTAACCTGACTTAATCATTCCCATGCATTTTATTACTGAATTTTAAGAATTCTTTCATATATTTTGGATACAAGTCCTTTGTTAGATATATATGCATTGCAAATATTTTCTCCTAGTCTGTGGCCTTCCTTTCATTTTCAATGTTAATGAGAAAGGGAAAATTTTAACCGAAGTTCAACTTTTGTGCCTTTTGTGACCTAAGAAATCTTAGTTTACTCAAGCTTATAAAGTTTTTTTTTCCCCCCTTTTTTTTGCTCTGGAAATTTCTAAGTTTTGTTTTTTATGGTTGAATCTGTGATCCATTTGAAGTTAATTTTTGTGTATGGTTGTTTGAAGTAAGGATGAAGGTTTATGTTTCTTCTATGCGGATAATCAGTTCAAGTATAATTGTTTGATAAAACCATTCTTGGATTCCTAAGTTACATTTGCATCTTTGTTGAAAATCTGTTGAACATACATTTGTGAGTCTTTCTGGACATTCTGTTGTGTTCCATGTATCTATAGGTGTGTCCTTAAGCTAATACTATGTTGACTTGATGACTATAGCTGTATAATAAGCCTTGAAATTTGGTGGTATGCGCCTTCCACCTTTGTGTTCTGTTTTGTTTTGTTTCAAAATTGTTAGGCTATACTAGGATGTTTGCATTTCTTTATAATTTTGGAATCATATTGTAAATTCTACAAAAAAAAACCTGTGGGAACTTTGATTAAGATTACATGGAAGTTATCAATTTCTGGGTAATTGTTTAAATTCTCTCAGCAGTATTTTGTAGTTTTCGTTGTATACATTTTCCACATATTTCATGTTTTTGATGCAGTTGTAAATATTTAAAAGTTCAATTATATTTTGTTGCTAATATATAGAAATACGATTGATTTTAATATAGTCACCTTTTGTCTGTTTCTGCTTTGAGTTCTGAAAGAGTTTGCCTCAGGTAGTTTGAAACTCTGCTATTGGATATGTACATATTTATGATTCTTAGAGGGTTTTTTTGATGGATTGACTTCTTTCTTAGAAGTGTTCATTTTGGTTCCTGATAATATTTCTTACATTTTTTTTAATAATACATTTTATCTCCATATTGGCTTATAAGATGTGCATCTTTTTTTCTTTTTTTTTTTTTTAGTGGTTTCTCTAGGGTTTACAAGACGTGCTTATCATATCACAGTTAACTTCAAATGTTACGCTTCACAGTATACTTCTCTTTACCTCTTCCAATCCTTTTGCTGTTGTCATACATTTTACTGCTACATGAGTTATAAACCCCAATACACTGTTATTGTATATCCTTTAACTAGTTATCTTTGGAAGAAATTTAAGAATGAAGGAGGAAAAATATCTTATAGTTATCCATATATTTACCCTCTCCAGCGTTCTGCCTTCCTTTGTATTGACCCATGATGCCATCTGGTGTCATTTTTCTGCTGCTTGAAGAACTGCATTCATTTCTCATAACGTAGGTGTGCCAATGATGAATACTGAGCTTTTCGTTTTTTGGTCTGAATAAGTTTTTATTTCACCTTATACTTGAAGGCCCTTCATATCCACAGATTTTAGAACCTACAGATCCCAAAGGCTGACTCTGTGTGTGTGTGTGTGTGTGTGTGTGTGTGTATGATTCTAGATTGACAGTTTTTTTTCCTATCAGTACTTTAAGCATGACATTTGCTACCATACATAGTTTTTGAAGAAAAGTCAGCTGTCCTCTTTGTCTTTGTCCTTTATACATAATGTGTCTTATTTCTTTAACCACTTTTAAGATTTTATCTTTGTTACTGGTTTTCAGCGATTTTATTGTAATGTGCCTCTTTGGTGTGGGATTGAGTTTATGTATGTATCTGTTCATTATTTTGCTTAGGGTTAATTTTGCTTCTCTGATCTATAGACTTTCAAGCTTCTTTCTGTGGTAACTTTTCAAATTTGCTAATTATTTTTAATACAGTGTCTAATCCAGGGAGCTTTTTATTTCGGAAATTGTATTTTTTTCAACTCTATAAGTTACATTTCCTTTTTTAGTATCTTCATTTTCCATCATTATGTTCATGTTTTAATGTCCTTATTGGCTAGCTCCATCATCTATGTCTTTTCTAAGTCATTCTACTGACTGATTTTTCTCCTGAGTTATAACCTTTTTCTGTTTTTTGACATGTTCAGTAATTTTTAAAATGGAAATTGGACATTGTGGTCGTTACCCTGCTGAATATCTGGATTTTTATTTACCTTCCTAAAAGAGGATTGAACTTTGTTCTGGTAGGAAGTTAAGTTCCTTGTGGATCAGTTTGATGGTCCTTTTAAAGTCCAGGTTTTAAGCTCTTACCGAGTTGATCTAGAATAACTTTCACTCCAGTTCAGCCCTACTACTAAGGCATAACTTCTCTGGGGTATCCACCAAATGCCCCCAAGTGATGACTGAGGACTCTTCACTTTAGCTGGTGTCCCCATCGTGTATAAGCTCTCAGAGCTTACAATTTCCTGATCATTCTTGTCAGATTTTTGTAGATCTTTACTCTGCACAAGCTAGTACTCAGCAGAGTTTCAAGGGGAACACTTGTGTACATTTCTGAAGCTCTTTTGTTCATAGTTTCCTTCTTTTTGGAATTATCTCACAACTTCTAGGTGCCTCATTCTCCCCTAATGCTGATTTTCATCTCTTCACCTCGACTCCACTGGACCGTTTGGATTTTCCTTCTCTGTACTTGTAGCCTGGGAATTAATTGCTTTTTGTTGAAAAATTGATTCATTGAAGGAACTACCTCATTTGTTTTTGCTTCTTAGGGATCACAGGCCTGCACTGTTTGATATTCAGTGTTTAAAAACATTTGTTTCATGTTTTTTGTTCAGTTTTGTAATTGTTTATAGTGGGAAGAAGGTAAGTTTTGTTCAGTTAGTCCATCATGACCACAAAAAGGTCATTTCTTATCTATTTATTCATAGATAATACATTGCATTGTTTTGCATGTCTTTAATGTTTATATAAATGGCAACTTTCTGTTTTCAGTCAACATTATGTATCTGAGATTTAAACTGTGTTAAATTATTTAATTCTAGTTTATTTAAAGTGCTAATATATAATACTATACTATCTCACTCTATTACAGTTAATCCATTTACCTGATAAAATGCACATTTTGAATTCTTTCTAGTGTTCTGTTATAGAATGCTACAAAAAAATGCATGGATGTGTCTTCTTTAAGGTCAGAGATATAGATAGAGATGTGTGTATTTGTATCCTTTCTACTCTTTTTTTGTTTTGTTTTTAATTTTATTCTTTTTACATTTTGACTCTCTTAACCCATTTCTCCCACCTCCAATCACTATGCTTTGGCAACCACCGATCTGTTCTCTTTATCTGTGAGCTTGGTTTTTGTTTTTTTGGTTTGTTTGTTTTTAAGATTCCACATATAAGAGAGATCATGAGTATCTTTTTCGATCTGATTTTTTTTTCACTTAGCGTAGTGCCTTTGAGGTCTATCCATGTTGTCACAAATGGCAATATTTCCTTCTTTTTTATGACTGAAAAATATTCCACTGTATATTTATACCACAGTTTCTTTACACCTTCATTGATTAATGGACACTTAGGTTGTTGTCATCTATTGGTGGTTGTAAATAATGTTGCAGTAAACATGGGGATACATATATCTTTTCAACTTAGTGTTTTAATTTTCTTCAGATAAATGCCCAGAAGTAGAATTGCTGGGTCGTATTGTAGTTCTATTTTTAATTTTTTGAGGAACCTTCATACTATTGTCCATAGTAGCTGCACCAATTTACATTTTGGCCAACTGCTCAAGCGTTCCTTTTTCAACACATCCTTGCCAACACTTGTTACTTCTTGTCTTTTTGGTATTGGCCATTCAGACAAGTGTGAGGTGATATCTCATTGTGGTTTTGATTTGCATTCCCCTGATGTTTAGTGATGCTGAGCATATTTTCATGTACCTGTAAGCCATCTGGGTATCTTTTGAAAAATGAATATTCAGATCTGCCCATTTTTTAATTGGATTGTTTGCTTTTTTTGCCATTGGAGTGTATGAGTTCTTTATATATTTTGGATTTTAGCCCTTTATCAGATACATGCTTCACAAATATTTTCTCCTATTCAGTAGATGGCTTTTTCATTTTGTTGATGGCTTCCTTTGCTGTGGAGAAGCTTTTTAGTATGATGTAGTCCCACTTAGTTTTTTTGTTTTTACTTTTGTTGCTTTTGCTTTTGTTGTCAGATTGCAAAAAGTTTTACCAGGACCTACGTCATGGAGCTTACTGCCTCTGTTTTCTTCTAGAAGTTTTATAGTTTCAGGTCTTATGTTCAAGTCTTTAATCCATTTGAATTGCTTTTTACGTATGTTGTAAGATAATGGTCAAGTTCTATTCTTTTGCATGTAGCTATCCAGTTTTCCCACCACCATTTATTGAAGAGACTGTTTCCTGTTGTATATTCTCGGCTCCTTAAATTAATTGACCATATATGTGTGGGTTTATTTCTGGGCTTTCTGTTCCTTCTCATTGATCTGTGTTTCTTTTTATGCCAATACCATACTATATTTATTGCTATGACTTTGTAACATCTCTTGAAATGAGGGAGCATGATGCCTGTGATGCCTCTAGCTTTGATCTTTCACCTCCTAGATATTTTATTCTTTTTGATTCAGTTGTGTATTCATTCTGCTTCTAATCTTATGGTCATGGCAAGTTCTTTAATGTGTTAGGGAATCTTGACACACTAATATGTTTTTAAAGTTGTTGTGATATAACCTCTGTAAAGAGAGATTATATTGATAAGGTAGTTACTATCATTGATTTTGTATAAAGTGTTTAATAAATTGTTGCAATAAATGTTTTATTGTGTATCTTTAACTTAAAGAGTAAATTTAATATACCTACTCTCCTTCCTAACAACACATGAATATTCAAACTTTTTAACTCTGGTCACTCTCCCTCAGTTCTATGTGCCATTGTTTCCAGTATTTAGTTTATTCTGGTTCTTAACTGCCCCAGGTGTTGCCACAGCTCTAGTTTTTGTGCGAGAGTCTCTCCTTTTCTCATGTTATAGTTTCTTCATAAGTGATCTGATCCATGCCCATACCACCTATATGCAAAAGACTCATAGATACATGTCTCTTGCCCAAACTTCTCTAAGTTTTAGACCTAATTGTGTACTTAATATGTTCTCTGGATGTAGTATCTATTAGTGACAGTATCAGTGTTTCTCATCCATCAGGAAATATTGAAATTGGAATAATTCAAAGAAGGTTTATTTCCAAAGAGGTTAAAATATAGCTGAATATTAAGATAATAAGGCTGTTAGCCCGAGCGAGCAAAAGGGAGTACATACTGGTACCCAGGAGAGAGTTACAAAGAAGAGACCATGGGGACGATGTCTTCTTTTGAAGAACACAGCCCAAGGCAACCTCACAGAGAGGAAGCCAAGGGAGTAAACACTTTAGCCTACTTTTCCTGTCTTTATCTGATCCTTGCCAGGGCTCCCTTGACCAAACCCAAGGAAAGCTAGTAGGTGAAGTTGCCTATTGATACAAATAAGTTATACAATGAAGCGTAGAGAGTAGATCTGGAGGCAAACAAAAGATATTTGGTATATATGTCATCTTCAAATTGATTACATCAACAGTTAATTATGAAGGCATAATATTTCCTCTTAAAACTTGAATTTTTCTGTAATGTTTCCTATCTTGGTGAATAGTACCACAGTCTATTAGATTAAGTAAGTTAGAAACCTGAGTTTCATCCAAGACACCTTTCTTTCCCTTGTACACAAAATAGATCCATCCCCAAACCTTGACAATTTTATTTCCTAAATCTCTCTTGAATCTGCTTCCTTCTCTCTATCCCCTCTGCCTCCATCCAGTTTCTTCATCTCTCATTTAGACTACTGTAATCTTCTCTTAATTCATTTAACAGTGTCCATGCTTGCCTCATTCCAGTCTTTTTTTTTCACACTGAAGCTAGAATGAACTTATCCAAGTGCAGATTTTATCATGCCACTTACCTACCCCATTACTTACCACCTCCCCAAAACAAAGCAAGTACACACAAGAACTTTAATGGCTTCATATAATTTATAAGAATCATATAATTTCACCTTTTGGCCTCACCCTGCCCTTCTAACTTCATTTTAAACCTTTTCCCCCCACATTCTTGCTATTGTTGCCACAGTGGCCTTCTCTTCAGTGCCTAAGAGAGTGTTAACTTTATGTGCATCCAAATTTAGAGTTTGCATAAAACACATATAAAAATCACTATTCTTTTTCTCTTGTTTTAACCTCTGTTTCCTGAATTTTCTAAAATAACAATTCTTTTCTTTTATAATTAAAAATATAATAAATATTAAAATTTATGAAGTGCCACATAACTAGTGGGACAGGAAGAGTTTTTTAAATGTTTTTGATCCTATCTCAAGATTTCTTTTGAGTCTTCAGAAGGAAAATGTGACTTCTAGGCAGCAACATGTGGTATGATACATATGAGTGCTAAACAAAGTCTTCCTCCCTGTGTACAGTTATCCTACCATCTATCATGATAATACTACCAGTCTATCGATTTTGTCAATCTAATATCCTCTCAAGAGTTAGTCAGAGACTAGCTCAGAATAAAGATACTGCAAAATTTGGTCTGGAAGGGACTTTGAAAACATTATAAGGAAAGGTCAAACTGGAAGACAGGGAAGGTTGCAAAGATCATATTTAAATTACTGTGCTTAACACCTGGGTGTAGGCTTCTCTTCTTTTGTTTTGCTTTTTAATTAAAACTTTTGACGTAAGAAGTGAGAAAATAAAGTTTCCCTCCTGTTCAGTAGGTTTAAACAGCTTTTTATATCAGAAATTCAAGTCGGCAGCAAGCTGAACAATTCTAGTCCATATTATAGTGTGGTAATACTTAAGTTAACTGATGGGCATCTGATAATTTTTAGCTGATTATCTGGGCAGACACAAACCCGAAAGTAAATTATTTTTAAAAATCTTTTAAGTCCAACAGTTAGGTCTCTGATTTGTGATCTAGTCCAATTAAAGGAAGGAAGTCCATACTCTGTATTTTAATTTGTATACAATATGTAGTCTCCCTTTTTGGTATAGTATGTGCCATTAAAGTCCAAAATCCTGGCATTCCTATATTACTACCTTCACTTTACTTGGATGTGTTGGAAACCAGTGCAGAGAAGATGACGTGTGTTGAACAGAGAGGAATTAATATTGAGTAAGGCCTGGTTATCTGGCTATCTCCAGTTAAATGCTGTTAGAACAGCAGGCACTCTTGGGACCGATTAGTGTACAGAGCCACTGTTGATTTAGAAGACAGCAACACTACAAGTCGGGGTTCTGGGAAAATTGATTGAATGAAAGGGCTGGTTAACGTATAGTTGCTGAAATTGTCCTTAAACAACTAATGACCTCTGTATTCTGTTTATAATGGTAACCTTGAGGCTTTAAGGAAAGATTGAATTATATTTTATATACCTTATTTATTAAGCAGGAAAGTATATAATACATTTTAGATAGTTTTTTAAAAATAAAATTGTTTAAGTTGGAAGCTAGCTCTCTTCATGTGAATTTCTGTTAATCTGGAATATGACATTGTTAGGTAGCAGTTTTGATCACTAAAGCTGTTTTTAAAAATATTAGACCTGTTCACCATTCTTTTTTGCAAAATTGTTTGAATTACCAGAAATACTGTGCATGCTTTTATTCTTGTTTCATATATTTGTATAAACTTACTGGTATTTTATTGATTCAGTAATCACTGGAGTTAAAGTAAAAATGTTTTCTACATTTTTATGAAATAAAAGCTATGGTCTTTGATTAATGATTTATTTTCAAATTCTCTTTAACATAAAGTAGCAGTGACTTAATGAAGTAGACATTTGTCATTTGTGACCACCCACCATTTTTGAACAGCTTCCCTACATTTTGGTAATTTCCCATTTTGCAAGTCCTGACTTCCCAAAGTAGATGGTGAAAAATTTATATTCTCATACCCATTCACAGATAAGGTAGAAGCATGTGACCACTCATACTCTTCACACTTGAAATTGCTTGGGAACAACATGAGGTGGCAGTCTTGGGCAGGGGCGTTTATCTTTTGGCACAAGTGGTGGTGGGAGCTTCTGGTTGTTCTAGATTCCTAGAATCAAAAGTGCCAAGCAGTGGTGACAGTCTGGTTTTTCCTGGAGAAACTCTCATAGTGTGGTTGGGATTCGTACCTTTATATCTCTTAAGATTGACTCTGTCATCCTTAACAAAGCTTAATTCCTTTTCTGCTTTAACTAGCCAGAAGAGATTCTTTTGTTGGTAGCCAGGTAAGAAGCTTGACTGAAACTTAGTATGAATGGTTGGTCTTCCTAAAATACAATATTTTATATTACTCATTTTAGAAAATGTCTTGCTTTCCTTTTTCATGCCAGCAATTTGCACACGTACTGTTTTTTCAGTTAACACATGATTTTGGATTAAATCTCCTGTATATGTTTCTTACTAGAGTGTAAACTTTTTGAGTGTATGTGGTCCATACTTTCACCTCTTTGTATTCTCATACATGGTAAGCATTCACTAAAAGTTTATAAAACTAATAAAGCTAGGATACTTTAGGATACTTTAAAACATAATTTTCTATTGTAAAACTGTACACTCATTAGTAGTATTCCTGCCAAGTTATACACGACCAGAATAACCTTAGGCACAGCTATTAGTATTTTACATAGTAAAAGGTAAACATTCTCTAAGCCAGTAAGGACCAACATCAAAAATGAGAGCTTGTCCAAGAAAAAAATTTTGGAACACTTTTTTAGTTCATTTCATGGTGGTTACTTTTCTTTTCTAGTTTTCCCCCAGTTATATTGAGAAATGATTGAAATACATCACTGTATAAGTTTAAGGTATACAGTATGGTGGTTTGATTTACTCATATTATAAAATGATTATCACAATAGGTTTAGTTAATATCCATCATCTCATATAAATGTAATAAAAAGAAAAGAAAAAGATTTTTCTCCTTGTAATGAGAACTCTAGGATGGGCTCCCTTAACTTTTCCTGTAACTTTTTTTTTCATTAGCAAATGTAGTTTTTATAACCATCCTCAGGCAATCTTTTAGCATTTCTCCAATACCATAGGCTTAATTTTTTGAGCTAACATTTTAAAAACATGCAGTACTGTATCTGATTTTAGTATAATACTTTGGAACAAATTTTTAAATTGAAAGAAAATAACTTTAAAAACTTTTTTATCTGTCCTCATGAGCAAAGTGTGGTTTGCTTCAGCATTTTGTAATATGTTTTTTAAATGTTTTAATTATATTTTAAGCGTTTGACAGAGTTTTTTTAAATTGACAGATTATAGACATTAACTCTAGAGCTCTTTGGCAAGCTCCCATTCCATATATATCATACTGCTGAGGATTGGAGACTCACAGTCCCAGTTCTAAAGGACTGTTCTGTGTGTTAATGCTGGCTTACACCAGACTGGACCTTGTTTTTCTTCCTTCTACCTCTTCAGTACTCATGGTCTGAGGCTAGAATCCATCATTCTCCCTTGAAAGGTTTAGTTTATAGAGAACAGAAGTGTGAGTAGCAGACCTTGAGTAACTTTAGGCAATATCCACTTTCGGCAGCATCATACCCCAGCTATGTTAAGGCTTTTCCAGGCACCTGAGCCAGCAGAATGTGTGTCTTATGCAGTTGCCTTGTTTTCTTCTTCTTCCAAGAGTAAGCCAATTGGTGCTAATTTTGGCCTACCAATAACAAACTGTATTTTTGGCACTTACACTAACCCACTGTGTAAGCATAAGGAAGTTACCTTCTCACCCTTCTATGTCCTTAGTGTTCCCATCTATAAGTTGAATAAATAGTGTCTGAAATTACCATATTCTAATCTTTATTGGCCAAAGGTTGCTAACATTGCTTGAGGCAAAAACAAGTCCATAAAAGTGTCTCAGTCTACTCTAACTTCTTTCATTTTCTTCCCTGAGCACTAGTTGTTACTCTCAACTCTGCAGAAACAGAGCATGATTGATTGTGACAAAGTTGACCAAAATCAGTTTCAAAGCCAAGCAAACTAAATGAATGTGTTTTTTGGTGGTTGATATTCTAACAGATACAGTTTTCTATACCAAACTTTTAAACAAACTTTGAGTTACATTTGAAAAAGTTAAGTGTAGACATGGAGAAGATAAAAAATAGACACAAATCAAACTTTTACAGATAAAACCTTTTTTCTTTAGTTAACAGCAACATAATGAAGAAATGATTACCCTTCTCAGTATATAATGTGTAGAGAAACTCAGTTTCATAGGAAGATACACAATATCCACAAATCTAACATAAACAGGCTCTTTAAAATCTCCTGGCTAATATTTTTCAGCTTTTGAAAAGTTGACTTAAAAATTTTTTTTTAATTTCACATGCTCTATAATTTAAAAGTCACTTTAGTACTATTAAGACTTTTAATGAAAGACTGAGCAGCCTCACTTTAACTCATCTTCAAATCCATGACTTGGAAACATCCACCTTTAACTTTTAGCTATTTTTTCTAGTAATTATTTTCACATTTCTAAATATATGCTTACATTGCTATTTCTTGATTTTTCAATTTGGCATTATCTATTGACATCCATCTGTGGAAGATGAAGATTTATTTCACTTACAACTATTTCCACTGACTTAAAGGTTATGTGCTCTATTTCTGTTAATTCTGGTCTCTTCTGCCTCATCTGTCTTATATGTTATTGACTAATAATTTAGCTCTATCTCATTTTTTACCCCCGAACTAGACATTATTACTGTTTCTGTAATATATCACTTATGTACCATATGATGATTCACAATTTGCTTTTCAATACTTCTTTCATCTTAGAACTTCTTTCTGTGATCATTTTTTTCTTCCTGAAGTGTATACTACATAAGTATTTTCTCTGTATCTTTGAATTAGTTTCTTTTACTATCTTCAAATTCACTAATATTTTTTTCTGCTGTCTAATTTGCCATTAGTCCCATTCATTATATTTTCATCTCAGATACTGTAGTTTTTAATCTCTAAAAGTTTGATTCGTGTCTATTTTTTATCTTCCCCATGTCTGTACTTAACTTTTTGACTATATGGATTAGTTTCAATAACTACTTCAATGGCCTTATTTGCTAATTCTAACATTTGTTTCATTTCTGGGTCAGTTTTGATTAATTGATTTTATCTCTTCATATGGATCATGTGTTTCTACTTTGCTATATGCCTGGTACGTTTGGTTTGGATGCCAAACATTGTTGAGTTTTATCTTGGTAGGTACTGAATAGTCTTACATTCCTGAGAATCTTCTAGAGCTTTTTTCTGAAATGCAGTTAATTACTTGAAAACAGTTTTATCATTTTGGATCTTTTGTAATTTGTTACTTGGGTCCAGAGCAATGCTTAGTATAAGGTTAATTATTCTCTACTGCCACTGCAAGACCTTGCTGAATATTCTATTCAGTGTCCCATGAATTAAGTGTTTTTCAAGAATGACTGGTAGAATAGACACTATATTTTCTAATTTTTTGAATGTTTTCTTACCACCTAGTCTTGGGCTGTTTCGTGATCAATGCATGTGTGTAAGGAATATTTGAAGGGGACTCTGTACATCTTTTGTGTTCTCACTTTATGCAACATTCCCCTCTTTAGTATTATGTCCTGTAGAGACTAGCTGCCTTGGAATCTCTGGATTCTTGACTCCTTCTCAACTCAGGGAGTCTGCTATGCTCTGCTTGGGTCCTCTCTCCTACATCGTGGCCCAGAAATTCTTTCAAAGTGATAAACTGCAACAGTTGTTGGGCTCCCCTTCTCTTTTTGCCACCTCTCTGAGATCACTGTCCTTTGCCTGATGTTTAGACTTTTAAAAACCACTGTTTTATCTATTTTGTCAGGGTTTTTATGGTTGGTTCAGGTGGGAGAGTAAATCTCATTCTTTGTTTCTTCATCTTGGGTGGAAGCAGAAGACACTTTAGTTAGAAAGAGTTCTGCTTTTTGTCTAATTGAAAATTTAATCTGTCCTCATCCATGAATGGTAGTTATTGTTTCTGGTTTATTTTGTTGCTGTTGAGAAATCTCTCAAATCTTTTTGTCATTTCTGTATATAATCTTTTTTCCCCCCTTGACTGCTTATAAGATTTTTTTTTGTCTTTGATGTTTTATTGTTATACTATAATATGCCCAAGCATGGTTCTCTTAATTTGTTTTCTTGGGTCTTTTGAACTGGAGATGTATGTCCTTCATATTTCTGGGAAATTGTCAGGCATTATCTCTTTAAATATTGCCATCATCACCAGCCTCCTACCACTCTTCTGTAATCTTATTTTCTGGAGCTCCGAATTGTTGTTTGATGTGTTTTAATCTGTCCTCCATCAGCCTTTATATTTCTTCCTTATATTCTGTATCTTTGTCTCTTTGCACCAAATTGTTTGAAATTTCTTCAGTTCTACTTTCTTTTCCCATGTACAATCAACTATTTAACTTATCTATCAAGTATTTTATTTTTGTGTTTATATTTATTTATTTTTAGAAGTTCCTTTTGTTTCTTTTTCAAATCTGTCTGGATCATTCTGATAATTTCTTGTTACTTACTATTTTAATCTCCTCTTTTACTTCTTTAACGTGTCTATTTTATATTTTGTTTCTAATGATTTCATTAACTAAAATTTTTGAGGTGAATTCTTGTGAAGACTTTAGGGCCCCAATTTTTCTGTATGGGGAAGATTTTAAAGTGTATAGTTTCTTTAATAGATGCAGTATTATTCAGTTTTCATTCTTGTGTCAGTTTTGTTGATTTGTATTTTTTAAAATACTTGTATGTTTCATTTAAATTGTCTTTTGACATAAAGTTGCTTATAGTATCCTTATGTCATCTCTATCTGTAGAATCTATAGGATGTACCCATTTTCTTTTTTTGTTTTTAATTAAAAAAATTTTTTTTGTAATGGAGGAAGTGGAGATTGAACCCAGAACCTCATGCATGCTAAGGGTGCACTCTACCATTGAGCACTACCCACCGCATCCTCTACCGTCATTTTCTCTTCTAGTATTGGTTTTGTGTTTTTGTTTTCTTGATCAAGCTTGGCAAGGGTTTATTAATTTTAGTAATGTTTTCAAAGAACCAACTTTTGAATTTAATGATTTTTTATTATGTATTTGCTTTATGGTGTATTGGTTTCTGCTCTTTATTTCCTTCTTTCAACTTTGGGGCTTTGATTTGCTGTTCTTTTTCTGATTTTTTTTTCTTTTAATGAACACATATATTTGATTTTCAGTTCATTTCTAAATATACATTCTTAGCCTATAAATATCCCTCAGACTTCATTGGCTACATGCAAAGTACATACTTCCTACCACTTTTGATTATTATATTATTTTTCCTTCTGTGTTTCCATTTCTATTTATTTGAATATTTGAAGTCTGTTATTTTAGTATCTATAGAAACTTTCACATGAAAAGTTAACTTATTGAAGCCTAAAATTAAACAGTATTTTTTATCATCTTTCTGATTAATACAAGGATCTTGGAACACTTTCAACTTTAATCATTTTTTGCTCAGCTCATTTGCTATTGTTATAATGTGTTTTAATTCTATCTTGTCTTTTTAAGCTCAACAAAACATTTTTGTCATTATTTTGTGCTGTGTCTATGTCGATTATTATATTAACATTTTTTTTTCTATTTTCCCATCTCTTATCATCAGTCAAGAATCTCCGACCTTTTCTTCCATTTGAAATAAATCTTTAGAATTTCCTTTAGGTGGAGTTCCGTTCATTCACAAATACTGAGTTTTTGTTTAGAAATATCTTTACTTTTGTCTTCATTTTAAAAATATGTTTTTGTTCTAAATGGAAATTTGCATTGATAGTTATTTTTAAAGTACATTTAAGATATTTCATTGTCTGCTGGCTTCCATTATTGCTGTTGAGTTAGGTGTAAATCTTTTTTTCTTTTAATTCCTGTATTTTTTCTATCTAGAGATTCTCTTTAGTTCTTTTTCAAAACTGCTTTGCCATTTTTTATATTCTCCTCTTTACTCACGTTTTCAGTTTCTTTTCACTAGAAGTATTTTCTACCTCCTATATTTCCTGTATCTATAGTTTTTTGAAGGGTCATATTTTTTCCTGTCCCTCATAGTAACTTATTTCCTTTTATATTTTGTTTTCTTTGACTGTGAACTTGTTTCTGTCACTGTATCAGTGCGAGATCCTTAAAATCTAGGTATAAGGTACATTGCTTTAGAGATTTGCTTTTTTTCTGTTCATGTACCTGACAACAATTTTGGCATGAGACCAGACCACGTTAAACTCATTTCTTAATGTGATATTTTTCTGAGCACCCAGGAAATGTGAATGTGGGCAATAAATCCACATGAGCCAGCTTACAGTTACAACTTCTTGGGAGAGATTTTATTTTTTCCATCCAACAGTCCAGTTGTGAAGACAGTTTTCCTTGAAGTCCCTTGGTTGGGGCCAACAGAAGGGACTTTTGTTGCTAGTACACCCTTCTGTTGATTTTGTGGGCTTTGGGAGTACCAGCTTTGTACTGGGGAAGCCACCACCATCCCTGTTCAGTAAAAAGCTAAAATTCCAAACTAGAAGCACTTTTGAGAAGATTTGAATTTACTAAAAATTTCTAACACTGTTTAGTTATTTAAATGTAATTAAGATATATAAATGCCAAGTCACAAATGACAGTTTCTTTATTAACTTTTTTAATGAACCAGAACTGCTTGATCAGATAATTTGTTGTATCTGTAATAGCAAGGTAGTGACAGTGTGGCCTCTCAGCCAGAATTATAAAAGTAGGCTTCTACTATAAAAGAGAAAGTCCTGATATTGCTAAGATAATATTCTTACTGTGTATTTGTTTTAACAGATTACAATATAATAGTACAGAAAAATAGCCAGTGTCAGACATTATGCTTCTGTTTTCATTTAGAGCCCATGAATTAGTTACATCTCCATGTTTTTATGCATCTTTTCTAGAGGAAGGAAAATTCAACAGTAAGGTAAATTATTATATTTTACGTCCTTTGTTGTTCTGATTTCTCTTCCAGAACTTCATATGCTTTGATTTCTTTTTTATATAGCTTTATTGAAATATAATTTATATACCATAGAGTTCATCTATTTAAATATAAAATTTACTTGTTTTCAGTATATTCACATAGTTGTGCAACCATCCCTGCAGTCAATTTTAGAACATTTCATTACCCCCAAAGGAAAGACTATTAAGTCACTCCCTATTTCCTCTGACCTCCCCAGTCCTGGGAAACCACCAGTCTAGTTTCCGTGTCTGTAGATTTCTTGTAAATGAAATTGTACAACATGTAGTCTTTTGTGGGTGGCTTCTTTCACTTAGTACCATGTTTCAGGTTTCATCTATGTTGTAGATATGTCAGGACTTCAATTTTTTTTTTTTGCCAAATAGTCTGTTGTACGGATATGCCACATTTTATTTATCCATTCGATAATTGATGGACAGTTGGTGTTTCCACTCTTGGCTACTATGAATAATGCTACTGTGAACATTCGCATACAGGTTTTTGTGTGGACATATATTTTCATTTCTCTTGGCTATATATGTAGGAGTAGAGTTGTTGGATCACATGTTGAACCTTCTGAGGAACTGCTAGATTGTTTTCCAAAGCAACTGTTCTTTTAACAGTATATGAAGTTTCCAGTTTCTCCACATTTTTACCAGTAGTTGTTATTATCTCTCTTATAGTCATCTTAGTGTATATGAATTGGTATCCTGTTGTGATTTTGATGTACATTTCTCTAATGGGTAATGATGTTGAGCATCTTTTCATGTGCTTATTGTTCATTTGTGTATCATCTTTGGAAAAATGTCTACTGAGATCCTTTGCCCATGTTTTTAGTTAGGTTATTTTATCCTTTTCTTATTGCATTATAAGCAGTAGTCTCTTATTTTTAATATACATTACAAGCAAGGGTATATTATTTTCTAGATACAGGTCTCTTATTAGATACAGTATTTGATTTGCAAAAATTTTCTCATCTTCTGTTGTCTTTTCACTTTGATAGTGTCTTCAAAACACAAAAGTTTTTAGTTTTGATGGTCATCACTTTATTTTTTCTTTTGTTGCTGTGCTTTTGGTGCTGTCTCCAAAAAATTGCCTAATGCAAGATCAGAAAGATTTCTGTCTTTTTATCTAATTTGTTTTTTTAATTAAGAAAATTTAAAGCAGTGCCAGTAAAGCAAATTTTAAGGGGAAAAAAGTACTCCTAATCTCATAACCTAGGAGTCATTTATTTTTGCAGTACTGTTATCTCCTTGTTCGATGTTTGCATATTTTTATCATCACTATTATTTGCTAAGTACTTTGTTGTGTTCTGATACTTTTTGTGTTTATACATGATATTCATAATTTTGATTTTCACAGCTACGTGATATAGCCATCATATTTCCCAATTGTGTAATACAACTTCTTCATGGTTTTATTTTTTTATATAAAATTCCAGTTAATACTGACAAACATGTAACTTTTTGCTTCTATTAAATTATTTTAATATAACTTTTTAGTAATGAAATTATGGGGTCAAAGGATGTAGACATCTTTACAGCTCTTATATGAAATCATATTACTTCTAGAAACCATTAAACTGCTTTTGTTTAGTAAACATTTAAATTTTTTTCCATTTATCTTGAAGTTGATACACATTGTGAGTTGAAGAGTTTTACTTTGAGTAGCAATGTCAGTGATAACCCTCCATCAGTAAAATCAGGGTCAAGTTATATGTGTATTTCTTCATCTAAAAAAAATGACAACAGTGAAGACTGGAACAGCCAGTTGCCTTGTTGAATGAAGATAAATATGACATACTTAAAATTTAGTATTTTATGATATTCACTACTTGAAGTAATAATATAATTTGTTAATTTTTCTTTAGGCTTCGGGAACAGGAAAGAAAAGAAGCAGAAGAAGCTAGTCAAAAGGAAATAGAAGAATGGGAAAGAAAACTTCTAGCTCAAGCAGCTCCAACGTGTATGGAGACCATGTGGGAAATTCCAGCTATCGGGCATTTTCTTTGTTTAGCTCAGCAAATCCTAAATTTGCCAGAAATAGTCTTTTATGAATTGGAACGTTGTCTTCTGATGCCTCAGTGTAATGCTTTTCTATCTAAAATAATGACTTCTCTATTAAGTCCTCCCCATCGCAGACCTACCTTACATCGAAGACCTACTTTGCCTTATAGGGCCTGGGAAGCAGCACTGAGACAGAAAGTGCAACAGTGGTACACAGCTGTAGGGCAGACTGAAAATCCTGATAACAGTGCTGAAAAACTTGGGCTGTGTCCTCAGTTTTTTAAAGTTCTTGGAGAAGTTAATCCATTGGAAGAAAAACCTTTTCATGAACTACCTTTCTACCAAAAAGTATGGCTACTTAAGGGTCTTTGTGACTTTGTGTACGAAACACAAAAAGAAGTTCAAGATGCTGTACTTGGACAGCCTATTCATGAATGCAGAGAAGTTATTCTTGGTTATGATTATTTGGAAAATGCTTACATACATTTTCCACAGTTCTGTGGTGCAGATGTACGGATTTATAAACAGAGACCTTTTCAGGCCCCAGAATTTCCGATTCCACCCATTAAAATACAAAGAGTACCTCGGATTAAACTGGAGAAATTGAAGTGTGACTATGTTAGTGCAAGTAATGGAGAACATAGGTGTGGTAGAGAAGGCCTGCCCTCTGCCTTCAAGAAAGAGCCAGAAATTACTTTTCATCCAACTTGCTGCTCTGCGAAATTAAACTTGGATAATCATGACATCTCTGTTGAAATGGAATTGAAATCCAACTGTGAAATTAGAATTCGAAGGCCCAGTGAAATGAAAAGAACTGATTGTTGTAAAGAAAATTTAGAGAAACCAGGGAGTCCAGGGGAAGTTACTGGCTTTGGAGAGCCTCTCAGTCCTGGTGAAATAAGGTTTATAGAAAATCAGGAAAAATATGATGACACTTCCAGAGTAAAGCCTGAACCCATTCCATTAAAAGAAAATGCTCTAAAATCTTGCCAAATACATGTAAATGGAAGTCACATTGATCATCCAGAAATCAGTTGCCACAAAGTTGTAAGGGATATTCTATTAGAACAGTCACTGCAGAGCCACAAGAAACTCAAACTAACTAAAATGAGGGCAAAAAAGAAGAAAAAGAAAAAAAAGAAATTGAAAGATGTTTTGAATGAAAACTTACAGAGAAAGCGCGAAGGTCTTCATTCTCTTGCATTCAAGTCTTGCAAACCTGAGATCCAAAATAAGTTATTAATCATCAAAAAAAAAGCAAAACATAAGAAGCACAAATCTGGTAAGCTAATACAAATGGGTGAGAATTACATTTTAGCATACTTCAAGTAATTCTTTCAGTGAGGCATCATGGAAGGCTCTGACTGACAGAATGAAATGCATGTGTATGTGTTTGTTTAAGGGTCAATTTTTATATTTTTCCTCATAATTAAAACCTAGAGTGAAAGAGGTTTTATATACTAACAATAACAAAATATTGGGGTAATACATTTGAATTTAATTCTCAGTTGAAAATATTGGGGCATTATGTTTTTACATTTCTCTAAACCAATTTCTTCATGAGTGATGCTTCCCATCTTTTATAAGGAGTGTTTTTTCCCCAGGCTAAGGGCAATACAGTGCAATGGAAAAAGCACTGATATCAGGAGATACCACTCCCAGGAGTAAGGTTTATAGCAACTAGCTTCTTAAACCAAGGCAAGTTAGATTATCTTTCTAGGTTTTAGTTTTTTCCTGCATTATCTATTTTACAACACTGAAAAATACTTCTAGTATATATTTTCATCCCCAGAAAAAATGTGAAATATAAGGGAAAAGTTATATCAACTAATAAGATATGAAGCATATTTTTTAAAGATTTGTAAGTTTGTCTTATACCAAATTTAAATACTCACTGTATTTGCTGCAAGCCTCTTTGAACAAAAACAACAAGAAAAATCCTATAAATAGTGTCTTCAATAATTGGTTGCTCTGTTTTTTAATTACTCAAGTGCTTTTGCTTTTCCTCTTATTTGTTATTTAATTAATTTATGTCTGTTATCAAAAAGATAGGTGAGATAAAAGTAGATGATCAACTTCATTTATTAACCCTAATAAAAAGTTGTCTGGGAAAAATTTGAATTGTTTACTAAAATGGGTTGTAGTTTATCATCATCATTTTTGGTTTCAGTTTTTTACTCCTTCCCTTAGTAACAAAGATAATTTAAATTGGACAGTAAATTTGATGAATTGGCAAATGAAGGAGTGAATTTTGTTTAGCTGATACAGTTGCTGTAGTACCATAGTTACTTAAATCATTAAATACAGTTAAATGTATTTAAAAATGTGTATGTGATATATAAGTGATAAAGAAGTAGTATAAAATTTACTACCAAGAACAGGCTTAATTTGTTGAAATAAAAATTGCAAAATGGTCCACATTAACCCAGGCGATAAAAAGCTATAATTTTTTAAAGTAACTTTCAGCAATAAATCCTTTAAATTTTACAAACAGTTCATTAGACTATATAAACTTAGTTTGATTTGGCAAATTCTCTTTGAAATGTAAGCCTCTAAAATATTAAATATTTTAAAATTTGGAATATTTTTAGTGCTAAAATATGTAGTATTGTTTTATTAATACTGTTGCCACCTAAAACCTTTTTTATGAAGTGTTTGTTTATGACCTACTGTTCATGTGTTCAGAAGTATGATTTATGGTGGTTTATAAAATAAAATAGATATTGATATAGCTCTTACACTAACTATACCAATAGCGAAATCAAAATATTAACTCCTAAGGATTGGAGTAAAAGGAATTTATATTATAAGCAAAATAAGTGTTGCTGCATTTTTGAAATGGAAGTTCAGAATGTTTGTAGATCAGAGAGAAAATGTGTGGGAGGTTTGTGCCCAGTTCTAGAGAAGTCATTGAAAAAATCTCAGACACAAATTCAGAGTATTTGTGTGTACCCTCTCTGAGCCTATTTGCTGGGGAGAGAATGCTTAAGGCATAAAATAGAAGAAAATAGTGCACTTGCCTATATTCTTTATCATTTTATCTTGAGGGCAAATTTTAGAAAGTCAATTTTCAGTCACAAAAATACTTGGATCTGGCTTAATATATTTCCCTTTCCCTTGTTAGTACTGCATAAGCAGAAGCCAATTCTTTTTTCTTCATCAGACACTAAACTTCTTACTGTCATAACAATATTACATAAAATTGTATAATAGTCATAAAACATTTGTTTTACATCATTTCTGGACACTTGTCTTTCTGAGGCTTTGCACTGGGCTCCTTTATTAGGTATGAGACACTATGGCCTTTGATAGTCAGTTTTGGGCATACCATAATCCAGTGTTTCCTTTCTCACTCTTTTTAAAAGAGAGCCTCATGATCACAGGTTTAGGAAATGTACCTCTAGTAGATTGGCCTTATGCATTATTGCATGTCCACAATGCATCTTGTAAAACTCTTATACCAGATATGTTTTAGAATTCAAAAGTTATAAGATTTTAGAAGGGTATTATGATGTATATAATGTTTATTAAATAATATCCCCAATAGAGCTTAGGGTAGCCCCTGTAATCAGATGTATAATTTCTACAGAAAAATGTATGAATAGTGAGACCGAATGAGATGAAAACTATTAAGAATCTGATAATAGTTTAGATCAGGTTTTGCTACCATACACATTATTTTAAAAACTTTAATTTTCGGGATCTTTTGGACTTAACAATTGTGCATAAGTGATTCTGGGCCTATATATTATGGACTCCAGAAAATCTTGAAGAAAAATGTTTAGTTTTGTTTAACCTAGCATTTTCAAGTTTACTTGAACACAGGGCTTTTTTTTTTTCAAGTAATAGTATTATGTAGATAAGCTGTATCATCTGTGGCTGATTCATGAATCTTTACTTACGGTGAACTGAGTGTGATTAATCTGGACATAAGTGGTTACTCTGGTCCACTTTATGTTGATTACACAGGTCTTAAATTTTGGTGGCATCTCCAAATTTAATAAAGTTTTATTGTGATGGGAGATGGTTTTAAGTAAAAGGAAGAGACAAATTTGTTGAAAATGATTTGATAATATTAGTGCACTATGAGGCAGTTTTGCAACTCATAAGCATTTTAATCTTTTTCAGAGTTGGAGTTTTCTTTCTGCTTTTTAAATGTTGAATTCATTTTTAGTTATTTAAGCGTGTTCCTTACTCTTGGAAGCATTGTAAAATAGAAAAACATTGGAGTTTTCCCAGTCATCCATACTTATAGCACTAGATACGTCTTCATAATACTTATTTATGAAATTTATCTTAATAGTTGCACTTATTTCTGGTTATTTTGATGATTTATCTCCTCTCTATTCTATAACATTCTTGAGAACAGAAGGATTATTTCTAGTTTTGCAGCCCTAGCACTTAGCACAGTGATGGACACATTGTGTAGGAATCTACTGAATAAATAAATGAACAAACATAATATGGTTCACCCACGTATAACTAAGATTAACTTCTCAATATATATCTTTTATATCCTTTCAAGGCATTTATATTTTTGAATAGGACTATATGATACATACCATGTTATAGTCTGATTTTTCCACATAACAGTATACCATGAACATCTTTGTACAATATCTTTTTAAATGACTGCATAGAATTCTATTATATGTATTTTGTAGTTCATTTAATCAACCTATTTTGGATGTTTTGATTGTTTTCATAACAACCTTTGGTTCACAACATTTGATTGTATAGAGCAGATAGAGTTGTCTGAAATGAATTAGAAATTTAAAACATTAGAGGACATTTATAAAACCTGAAAAAACAGACAAAAAGTTTTCAAGGTACATTAATTGTTTTAAAAAAGCTTGTGTCTTAAGTTACTCATTTCATCCAGTTTGGTTTGGAGGGTTTTTCCCTCCTTACATAGTCATTACTTTCAGCCAAATCATTTTGTGTTAGCTCCTCTAAACCAATTAAAATGAGTGGTATTACTTTCTTATATGTGAAGAAACTAGAGTTCAAAAATAGTGAATAGCCTCATTTTGATCATTTTTAAGTATATAATAAAGTCTATACAGTCAAAGGTCAAATAGAGGCTGAATGTGCTATAGCAAGATTTCATAGTTGATTAAGGACTTTGGAAAATAAAGGAGATTGGATAGGTGGAAAATGGTTAATAACATGGAGGTGTGATTAAACCAAGTGTCACTGAAAAAATTAGCATAATTAGAGAAAAACTTAAGGAAAAAAGTTGAAAAGTTGGGGATTTAAAAGGTGTTCGAATGATAGAAATGCCATTTTGAGGTGATACCTTTCTGAGTATGTGGTGGTTTTTTAAATATTTGAATCAGGAGTACAGTGCAAGGAAATGAGCTTGAAATAAGGTATATCAAATGTATAAAAAGTAGTGAGCTGCTTTATAGGAAATAGACTGAGAAAGTAATGTCATCTACAGTATGATTATATCCAGGCCCATATTTGTAAAACAGTTGTATAATTCTGTGTTATTAGTATAGAACCTGTGTGTGTCTTTATGGGGAAAAATTTTATAGGACCAACTCAAGATGCCAAGATTTAAGAGGGAAAGGATTGACTGTACTCCATGCTTCTTTATTTTAATGCCTTCTACTTCCCCCACCTCCACCCAAAAGCTCATACTCATATAATGCTTACTATTTACCAGGCACTATTCGAAGCCTTTGTATATATATTGTTTTGTTTAATCTTCATCAAAACTTATAAATAAATACTATTATTATCCCCATTATATAGATTTTATAGATAAAAAAAACTGAGGCACAGGAAGGTTTATTAATGTGTCCAAGATCACAGAGCTAGTAAGTGGCAGGATTAGGAGAAAGAATCTTGCAAGGTAATTAGGATGCCATAAAGAAGTATGAAAAGAAATTGGCGCTGTTTAGATGAAGAGGTAGAAGACAACTTTAGGAAGAGGAAATTCTAAATCCAAGTAGGGAATTATATGACTCTTCTGTCACATTGACAGAAGAAAATAACATTTTGAGGGAGATGTTGCAATAAGTAGCAGAATTTGACAACTGATTCAGTATTCTAAGTTAAAGGGGAAAAAATGAAATAGATTTTCAGGAGTTATTGAATTATTGATAGGGTTAAAAAAAGCAATACGATGAGAAATTTGCTCATAGGCAAAGAAGGAAAATCAGCTGTTTTGTTAAGGTCATATTGCTTAGAGATAGAACATTTCAGAAATTTCTATAGAATATAAATATTAGCCAAGATATGCACATTTAGTAAATAAAAGTCAAATTTAGAGTCTGTTTCTGTGACTTCACATTCTAGGCATTTTCCAGATTCACTATTTAATAATACAAATGCCCTTGGGTTTTTACTTTTAACTAATTAATGTCTTACTATCAGTTCACATTAAGATTCCTAAAATGAAAGCACTGAGAGAGTAGTGTTTGCTTTGGAATAATTTTTAAACATTGAGAAGCCAAACCTAAGAGCATTGAGGTGGAAGTCTGAATAATCCTAGGGGCCAAGGAGTGAATACAGGCAGGGAAATCAGGTGAAGGTAAAGATGAAGAATAAGAGTCTGAGGAAAGAGGAGTTGGATTGGAAATGATAATCACCTTCATTTTTCTAGTAAGAGGTGTATCTCCACAATCTAGAAGACTAGAATTTTATGCCTAGATTATAGTGTAAAATATATTTTTTTAGTTTTATTTTTCCCTACTAAGTTGGGCTTCCTTTGCTAGAGCTGTTCTAAGCATAGTTTTAAAAAGCCTCATTAGGCTGCCCTTCTAGCATTAATTATTAGGCCATATTAAGGTTTACTTACCCATTTCCAGGTACATGTTGACCCTCACTTTTCACCCATGTCTATGTTTTAAGCTCAGGAATTGTGTTGAAATTCTGTGTATATTTTAAACTGACTTACAACTTCAGCACAATTCTAGATCTGAGAGTTATATTTTATGAGGCCAGGTGATTTAGGACAATGAGGGTAAAAGCCCTGGGGTATGATCAAGGAGAAATGGAAGCCCACTAGGGGGCAGTATGTAACTTTCCCTATCTATATATCTTGTCCTGGAGCAAAACCAGATTACCAAATAAAGGCCTTGTGCTTTTGTAGTATCCCATACTCCTTTTAAAAGTAATATTTATAAAAATTAATAGCTGATTTTTATTGAAGAATACAGGATATGGTATTCAAATTTTATTGTTGAAGTTACAGATACAGTATTAAGTAATAATGAACATGAATGAATCTTCTAACCCTAATCAAAAGCAATGCCCTTAAATCAATTAGAAGCAGAAAATCTGGGGGGAAATGTATTTTACCATAAAAAGAGCACAGCTTTGAAGTGAGACAGTTCTAGTACAAATATGTGCCCTAGTGCATATTAGCTACAAATTCTCCACTTATTTATCTGTTTATAATTTATTTACCTGCTTATATTTACATGTGAAAAATGAGGTAATATGTACCTTACTAAATATTTACAAAGATTAATGCAATAGCAAATGCATAGCACCTAACATGGTGCTGGCACACAGTAGGAATCAATAAATGGTAACTATGATTTTTAAGAGGTTAGAATTACATAATGGAAAGAAGTTGGACTTTGGAGTTAGAGTCCCTGGCTGTGAGGCTTAACTTACTACAGTGTAACACTTGAGTAAGGAATCTGTTTGATCTTCAGTTATCCTACATTAAAATGAGGTATTGCCTACCTTGAAGATTTGTTTTGAGAATTAACTGAGGTAATTTGTATATCCCCTTACCAAGTGTCTGACACATAGTAGGCTCTCAATAAATGTTAGTTTCCCTAGTACCACTCCTAGGTCATGCTGTGATACTCTGATAAATTGTGTAAATTATTTAAAGTCATTGTCGGTGTTTTCCTCATTATAAAATGTACTCACATGGACCCTCAGAATTGTGAACAACTACCTTCCTCCCTTTTTCTATCTCCAAACTTGTGGAATTTCTGATGAAGAGTAGGATTCTTGTATTTGAGGATCATTTCTCTTAACTTACTGTGCTAAATGCTGTAAATACAAAATGGATAGTAGGATTTCTGTTGTCAATAATTAACAGTCTAATAAGGAAGAGAAACATATAAACAGATCATTATAATACTTTATGATAAGTGTCACATTATTTGATTTATGTACAAAGTTGTGTGGTAGCCCAGAGGATATAATAGCAGGAAAAACTGAAATGAAGGAGTAAGTTAATAAAAGAATTTGAAGAAGGTTAAAAGATACTAAACATTTTATTTAGACTCTTATCACAACTTACTGAGGCAGCTAAGGAACAACAGCTAACATTTATTGATCATTTACCTTGTGCCTAGCAGCAGTCTAAGCTCTTGACATGCTTTAACTTTTTAAATTACAAAGTAGGTAATACCATTATCCTTGTTTTACAGATGAAGTAACTGTACAAGGAAATAATTTGCTCATAGTCTTGCAGGTAGTAGGTAGTTTAAAGTTGATATTCCAACCTATGTAGTTTAGTTCCAAAACTCGAACTTAAAACCGCTACACGATACTACCTTCAATTACTTAGTAACATGTAAGTATCTTAATGACACAGTGAGTGAAGATATCCAGTAGCCACCTCAGCTGCTTAATTCATTCAAATAGAGTGGCTGCTAGAGTTAACTAAGAATTTAGTACTTAAGTTTAGTGCCTGTGTGGCAACAATATGAAATTCACTGGGAATATCAAGAGTGACCCTTGTTGTGTTTATAAATAAATGTAAAATCAAACTTTTAAAAAACTAATTAGAGGAGTGCTGAGGGGGCAGGGGATAGGAATGATGAAGAATTTCAATTCCTTCAAATTGCTGTTTTAAATCAGCAAGACAGTTAAGCCTTTTTCCTGAACTTTCAAAAATGGTGAAGGTAGCACATAGAGGAAAGGCATTCTGGTGTTCAGATTCATCAGTCCCCTCGAGAGGTACCATTGCACCCAGTTTAGAAGTTAATTACTACTGTGTTATAGAAATACCAAGAATTTAATCACTTCTCCCTGAATATTGCTTAAACAGCCCACCCACTTCCATGTTTTTGTAGTTTGGTTATAGCATAGGTACTGTTCTGTGCACATAAGCAAATAACAATGATGAGAAAAGAAATACAGGTTATGTTTTAAAATTTAATTAAAAGCAAATGTCAAATAACACCAGGTTGTTACTTATTAAAACAGGACACTAAAACACTTGTGAATCCCAGCAACCGAAAATTTGCAATAGTTCAAGTATGGTGTACTTGTTTATTGAATCAAACTTAGAAATAATACAAATTGCAGTCCTGTGATATGATTAAAAAGGAATACTGTAAATTATATTGTAAACTAGAATTGTGCTTATGTGTTGAATAAAATGTTGCAAATCGATTGTTTTCACTGAATATGTATATAGGAAAATGTTTAGAAAACAACAGTAGGGATTATGTAGTATAGCAGAATTGCCTTGGGTACTTATTCATTTTCTCTTTTGAAAAGAGTAGTAATTTTAGCTGATTTTAGCCTGCAAATCATTGTGAGCTAAAATTAACTTTTAAGTCTTTTGAATTAATTTTTATTCCCTCACATAGATTGTAAGCTCCTGAAAGACAGGGTTTACATTTTTATAATTTTTTGTTGTCCCCATAAATTGTACTATATCTCATGTTTGTTAAATAATTAATAATTTATTAATTGATTTTACTGATTGCAAACGGGGAGAAAACATTTACTTTAACATGTTTCTTACTGAAAAACAGAGTATATGAATAATGTATCTCTCTTGTCAGGTTAATACATGGAGTAGATATACTTTAATCTATGCTATGAACCGGATTTCTTTAAGAATGTGGATTTATTTTTACCAGTGATTTCTGATTGCACAAATGACCAGGTGCAGTTTAAAGGGAGATGTTTACCTTGTTTTTAACACTGGTTATTGAATACTGCCAACAGCAGCCCATTAGGTGAGTGCAGAGCTAAAGGGGTAGAAAGAAAACCTGGTTTCCTAAGCTACTGAGGATTTTTCACATTAGGTTGAGTAAAGACCATAGTCTTCAGAGTATAGTTGTATGCAAGTTCCTGACTACAGAACTCATTGTTAAAGGTAAGATTTTTTTATTATGTAACTCATTTTAAGTTGTGAATTAGGTTTTAACTGAAGGTAGTAATGTGACTTTTTTTTGCCAAATCTTGTTGTAATAAATTCTAACACTGTGCAACACATTGGAAATGATAATTTAGTTCTCCTATAAAGAAAACAGCGTTTGTTAATATGTCTGTTTCAGGTAGTTATAGTTTAATGTTTGCTTTTACTGAGGCTTGTTTTGATTCATCATTTTTATTTGACTCACTAGAAGCCATCTGTTAGTTATAATTTAACTTTCAAGGTTCTATGTAATTTGGTTTTTGTTAATGAAGTGCTAAAAACAGCATTATGAAGCTTTTCTCTTTTAATCTTGAAAGGAAAAAAATCCATATCTAAAAAAACAGTCACGAAGAAGAGGAAAACTGTTGCAAAGTCACCTACTGTACCAGAATTTCAGGTAAATGTTTCAATTTTGTCTCAACATTTTTTTAGTTTGTTGTTTTAGTGTTTATATCATTCCTCAAGAGATTGGCTAAATTCTAATATAACATACAATACTTTCAATAAAATGTTTTCCCTGAAAGTGCAGACATAGCTAATATTTAATCTGCTAGTATTTCAAAAATTTTTACCTATTTTTGTTTCTTGATGTCAGGCATTTTTGTTTTTTAATATGCTGTACTGTTTTGTAGAAGTAGTTTGATAGAAATATATATATATATATATATTTTTAGAAGTAAATGTGTAAATGAAAGTTTTCCAAGAACAAATCATGATTTGTGCATGGTAATATTGCCTAGATGATCCATTTTCATTTATTTGGGCACTATGTAAATAGACTTGTTATCTTAAAAAACAAATCTTTTAACTCTTATGAACTTCAGAGAGAATATTAAGTAAAGGTTAATTGAATGGTATTTTAACTTTTCTACAAAAAGAAAAAAGTAATTGTATGTACTGCCATATGACTATGTGAAGAGTTTTCTGTTTGTAGCTGTTACTAATATGAAAATTTAACTCTGATTAAATAATATTTTTATTTTATACTATGTAAAAGATGAGTTTTCTGCAACAAATGACTCTAAAAATTTTCTCTGTATTAATGTGTTCAGTGTACTTCTGTTTTAGGTTATAAAACTAATACTGAATTGCCAAAGAAATGATGTTAAAATGAATTTATGTGAGTCAAGTAAAGAAGGAAATAAGAGTAATAACTATGAAAATATTGATAGTGTGTAATGTGAGTTTAACAGTTACGTATATACAAAAATATAGACATCTGTTTTTCAGTCAAATCTTATTTTGGAAGTTTTTTATGAAAGTTACTAATTGGTAAAAGTTTAATACTTTTAAATGAACAGTAAAATAAAATAGACATTTTTCTCTTTTAGTATTTTAGAACATTTTTAAGGGTGAATTATAACCATTTCTACAAAATCCTTTTATATAAAGTAACCTTGGTTCCAGCATATTCAATAAAAAAATGGGTGTTTACTATTTATTTACAGACCTTTCTACCATTGTGTTTACGTATTATTTAATACTGTGATAATACATCGTCATTCTTTCACTGATTTCTTGCTAGCCTTTGCTGTTTCTCCCACTCACTTTTTTTCCTCATTCCCTCAAAGTATTATTCATCCTGGGAATATGCATCTCAGGAAAGATCTGACCCACTGTTAATATTTGCCTCCAGTATTTTATTAGTGGATGGACTTTTATATGCATCAGTGGCACAGACAGCAGAGACAATGTTTTTAACATTGCAGGTGGTATTCATTAGTGAGGCATGAAATCAGTTTAGTGGATCGCATGACCAGCATTTCTTTTTTAAGCTAACAAGGTTAAAATAGAAAAGAAATTATGTACAGTCAAACTGTAATAATTCTACCTAATAAATCTGAAAAAGGAAAAGAAAAAAAAAGAAAAATTATAACAGCGTGTCAAATATAGTAAGGGTAATATTGTTTCATAAAACTTTGGTTTTGTGTGTGTTTACTGGCATGCAGTGAAAAATGTCTTTTTGACCATAGGCTGTGGGCAAAATAGTTTGAAAAACACTGTCTTAAGTGATGCTTTTAGTCAGTTACTGACCATTTGCTTACCACTTAGAAACTTAAGGTCAAAAGTACATGTTTTGCTAGATTGGGACTGTTTAAAATAAACAAATAAAGTCCACTTCCTTGTTCTTAAGGTGTCAAAGTGAGAGAGGGAGGTAGGGTGGGAGGAGAGAGAGGAGGATAAATAGGGCAGTGGCTAGGAATGGGGACCAGATTTAGGAGAACAGTGGTTCTTATGCCTGGTTTACAATATGAATTCCAGGGTATTATTCAAAAAGAAAATTGACAGCTATCTCCCAAGAAATAAGCCATTTGCTTCAAATAAGCAAAGAATAGCGAACAGTATTGGTCACTAGTAAACTTTGTTGTTACAGGCAAAACTGTAAGTTTGCCTCTCAAAATAATTCTCTGTAATTTGTTTCTTCAATTATTTGAAAGTCTCCCACAGGTAAGAATACTGATTATCGTATAATAAAGAAGTGAATTTATTTCCTTCCCAAAAGCTCTAGCACAATGACATTTAGCACCTAAGATTCTGCAAATTATTCCTTTTATCCAAGTTGTTTTAAATATCACATTTCTAGTATTAAACATAAAATGCTTTATAGAAATATTTAACCACAGGATTTTCTTCATACTATTCATTCTAAAATATCTTACTGCTGAAAATATTAATTATTGGTGGATAGATATTAGATCCCTTTTGCAAAACAGACTTACTTGCTAAAGGACTGATCATCTTTATATTGACAGTAAAACATGTTTAGGTAAAGAGAAGCATATCCAAGAATTAAATTGTGAAGGTTTGTTTGGGGTTTTTTTAGGTTCTAATTAATTAAAAAATGAATCCTGTTGTGACTTCAGCTACTTTTTAATTTTGATAATGTTTGTTGACTTTTTTAAAGCTAGAAATTAAACTTCAGCTTACTTACTTCAGGAAGAATCTAGGTTTACTTATATGAACAACTAATATCTGTAGCTCAGTGTAGGAAAATAATCACCCCATCTCTATTTAAAGTATACACTGTAGGCATTCAAAGGCTTGTTGTGTTTATATGTGTGTGTATATTGTAATGGGACTAACCATTATCTGTGCCACTTTTTCCAAAGAGTCAGTGGTTCTCAAATCTTAGGTAGTATAAAAATAATCTTATACCTTCATTAAAAATGAAAAATCCTGGCTTTCATTCTCTAAGGGTTCATCCTTGATTCAGTGATTCTAGGTGGGTACCAATAATCTGAATAGTGCTTAAGCATATGGATTCTGGAACCAGGCTCTTTTGGGTTTGAATCCCACCTTAGCACTAACTGTATAAGCTTGGGTAAGTTACTTAACCTCTCAGTGTTTCCAATTCCTCATCTATACAATGGGGTAATAATTGTTCCCTCCTCATAGGGTTGTTGTGAAGATTAAATGATAGTGCTTACTGTTTTATTACTTTATTCTTACTTATTTTTTCAACTAAGCATGCCAGAAACTTTAGACAAAAAAAAAAAACTGTGTTTATGAGTAGGAAAATGAATTAAGAACTGATTTAAGAGCATCTATTATTGACCTTTACCACTTTTTCCACCAACTTAAGACTTGGAAATAAGTCTTGGATTTGGTCATGTTTCATAAATCATGAAATTTCATGATTAAGCCTGCAAAAATTTGACAAGTGAAAAACCAAGTAATATTATTTGCATCATACATTAATCAGAGGAAACACTTACGCTTAGCCCTACTCTAGTAGTATGGTGGGTTATACAGTTGAAATATAGGGGAACTTGTCGTATTTTTTTATTTAGCAATAGTTGCAAAAAATTAGGAGATATTTTTATTTTTAGTGTATAGCATGTTGGTGATTTAAGCTTTTAGGCCACATTTAACAGTTACTGATTACTTTGATAAATCAACTAAACTATTTTTTTCTTTATCAGTTTTTTAATATAAGAAAGACTTAGACTGAAAAGTGAATATTGACTATCTTAATAAAGCTAATTTTTACCAAAAAGTCTTCTATTTTAGTTTCTTTAATATTTGAGAGAGAAATCTAATATTATATGAATTCTCTTTTTATTCACAGTTATAGCAAAACCATAGAAAGTTTTACAACTTAGTTTGTCAGGTCTCAATAAGTTTTTTAAATAATGTAAAAGCCTTAGTTACCATGACTCTGCTTTTCATTGGTAACCAAAATCTTTCTTATAATGTGTACCTGCTCCTGTTTCATATATGTGATTCATTCTAAAGACTCCTCTGCAGAAGTCTAGAATTCAGCTGTTGACTAAGACTTGCATAGTAGTATTGTTTTTAAACATAATCATAAACTTACTGATCTTTAACATACCTCTGGAAAAAACGTATTTCTCCATTTAACCAATGGAGAAACTAAGGGATATGGAATAAAGTACTATCCTCAATATGAGAAATTGTGACCAAAATTAAAATTAGAGTTTAACTGCTTCACTGAGTTAAAGACCTTTTGATTATATTATTTTGAATTGCTGCCTCTTGGAATGAACATTTTCAACTTCAGCTTTTTGTTTCACTTTTAATATCATGGGATTATACTTCCCCGTTAAATTTTTTTTTTCAATTTTTAAATATAGTGCATTGAGAGAAACATCTGTTTTCATTCATATAGTGGTATAAAAATGTTTTAACTTGTTAATCAGCCTTATTTGTCATGTCACACAATACCATTATTTGCAGGTTTTGAAGTAGTCATTATTGCCGGTATGATAATCATAAGACGTGAGGAGGGATTTTCCTGTTTTAGTTTTAACAGATATTAATGTAATCTTAGTTTAAATATAAAATATTTAAAATTTTAAATTTGCACCATGCATTTAGTATTTTGCTTGTAATTTTTGTGGTTAAGCTATATATGTTTTATTAAAATGGTAGTGAATGTGAGACATTTTATTTGGACCTGTTCATTATGACTTTTCTGCATTTGTTTTCCCTTTGCTTCTTAATGTAATTTACTGTATTGTTTATTTTTGTATGCTATCTTTTGTCCTTTTTGGAACAAATAAATATCTCTCAAACCTATTGAGTTCATACCCAAAGAGTGTAATATATAGCTTGAAGTAGTGATAAAATAAGGAATGAATTTATTTTGTAATTTTTCTGAGATGTGATTATGGAATTCTTTTGATCTCTACAGGACCTCCCCAGCCCCATTATACACATGCATTTCTGGCTTCTTGAGTTGAAGAGGGCCTTTTAATATTTACCATTTAATAGAAATAAAAGGTATAACTTAAATCCTAAAACTAATACATGTTCAATTATTGTTAGATTTTTCAATTTTGTTTAGAAAGACCCCTTAAAAAATATGATATAGTAAGAAGAAGATGAGTCTTCATTCTTTGGTTTCCTCTACCAGTGTGTCACTGTAGGTTACTTCACCTGTTAATTTTGATTAGCTCGTACATGAATTAGAGATAAAGCTTTTTAGCCCAGGCCAAGGTTTCAACCAGATTATACTTTTTTCATCACTTTCAGCTCTGAGATTTATGATTTTGTGGCTCTGTCATGAGTTGTATCGAATGAAAGGTTAATTTGAGGGAAATGTGACAGCCTTAAAGAGATTCTTCCTGGGGAATAAAACTCTTACAATTTCTGCAGTATGACTGAAGACCTCTCATGAGTGTTGGCAATGTGATCCGATTGTAATCTGAGCTGCTATTGAGCTTTCCTTTTCACCCCTGGAGGCCCTGAGCCTTAGATACGTTTTTCAAATTTAAGGTAATGAGAAGGAGGTTTTAATTAGGTGTTCTGATTTGTTCAAAAAATGCATGTGTTCTCCTTATTAAGGTGAACTTTTCTTACTGGATTGATTCTGTTTTTAAAAGAACCATTTAAAGTTGAGTTCAGTTTAAAGGCCACACATATGCCTTACTTTGTAAAGAGAAAGAATAGAGAATGAATATGACAGAATTGGCATAAGTCAAACTATTTCCCTTGATATCAGTAACAAAATTAGAACTATGTTCCTGTACAAGAATTTTCTAATATCTTAACTTGACTCTGTGTTTTGGGTATCTATATTAGGTATTGCATATTTATGTAGAGAGAGGTATGTATTAGTATATAGAGAGTATAAATTGTTATGTAGATATTAAGCCATTTTAAGATAACTGCGAAGTAAATATTGCTAAAACTATTTTGACCCTCAGATTCAACAAAATTTATATTTGAGTCATGTTATTTATTTTAAGGAACATTTGCCTTTAAGAAATATTTGTCTTATCTTTATACATTTAATTCAGTGTTCCATCCCCTATTTGGAAGTTAATCTTTTTGAATTTTCATATTCATTTAGCTCCATAGTATCAGAACATTTCAGTAGCCATGCAGATTTGTAATTCATTAGTTGATATTTGGTACCTTATTACTCAAAAGTATGAGCTGCAGACCATGCCTGGGAACCTGTTACAAATTCAGAATCCTAGGTCCTACCTCAGACCTACTAAATCAAAAACTACATTTTAGCAAGATTCCCAAGTGGTTCTGGTTCTCATGCACATTAAAATTTGAGAAGCACTGATTTAGTACAGCTTACTAGCTAGGTAAGCCACTTGCAAGTGTTGTTTTACATAGCTGTTAAGCTGTAGAAATCATTCATGATTTGATTTCAGAACTGTGTTATCAGTTCCTTTAAACAGAGTATAAATTATTTGCTGATCTCGTGACTAATTGCTAATTAAAAGATGTTAAACCTTTTAGGATGTATTTAGTTGTAGGGGTATATGTTTTCATTGTTACTGTAAGTTTCTACAAACTACATGCAAAATCTACCCTTTTTCCTTGTATAATTGGACTGCTAAGATGCAAGTGAGAATTCCTCTGAGCTTTGCCATATGTGTAAATGAGAAATCTCTGCTGTGATATTAACTAGTATATCAAGTTCAGTGAAAGGAGTGTAACTGTCTGCAAACTCGGTGGCAATTTTGACGTGGTAGTCATGGTAGAACGTATTATACAATCAGAAGTTTAGTTCTTATTGAGTACTTAACTACAAATCTAGTGTAGTGCCAATATTGTTCTGAGGCATTATAGATATAATAAAACTTGAAGACATTATCTAGTTCTCAAGGCACTTACTTAGCTGGCCAATACACTGCTTAGCCATTAGTGTTTCTTCTATAATTCTAGATTTGGCAGATAGGAATATATAGTTTGTAATAAGTATCAGCTGCACTGTCCTGCTACATCATTGTGTACTGTTTTGTACTCTGAAATTATTTAATTTGGATTACTTAAATACATATTTTCCCTGCTTTGTCAGTTCTATAAGTTTGAAATTATGTAGATATTTCTAATAATTATTGAAACAAATTATAATTTATATTATCTGAGATAATTTTTTCTTAGTCTGTTGTGTTGAACCATATTGCCATTTTTGTAGGAGTCATATCAACAAGTTCATATGGTTCAACTGGATGATAAAGTGTCAGGGGCTCCTGCTCTCCCATTTTTGTCACACAGTAGTCACTAAGAATGATCTTGTTGTAACCCACTTTTGCTTTTGTTTTTGTTTTGTTTTCTTTTTTAAAAAAGTATGCCTTTTAGGGAAACTGTCCTTACAAGAAATTAATGAATGTAGAAACACAAGACTGATAAAAAATTAATGGTGAATTAATAGCCTTTTTAAGTATAGATTGTTCTTTTTTTCATTATCACACAATATAAACATTACAAGACTCTCATTAATCTAAATAAAATTTTTCTTTTGTATGTGATTGCAGTTCTGTTTTAGAAATCTTCTATTTCTTTTTCACAATAGTTTTTTAAATATAAGCTTAAATTATTTTAGAAAGAAGTTAAATATATTGAACTAATCAGAAAAACCTCAGTTTAATTTTACAAGAACTAAAATGTCATTAATATTTTTGTTGTATTTGCTGACATTTCACTGTTTAAAACTTTAGTAGTTAAGCTAAACTAGTTTGATTATTAATTAATAACTTAAAAAAATTGTTTCGGCCATTTGCCAACATTACCAAGGTGAAATAAAATGAGCCACAGTTACAAAAGGGAATAGTGCTATCTGTGGAGATGGTTTTGTTAAAAACTACTAAGATCAAATTAAAAATGTGTAATTTCATTAACTTATTTGAATATATTCATGTAGTTGAAGTCCCTCTTTATTAGCAATCCCAACAGCAATAATATAGTTTGTTAAATTGTATGGTTAGCAAACCAAAGCAAAGGTAAAATAATAGTTCTCCAGGGGTACATTTATTTACCTGCTAAGAGACGCTTGATGAAGCATTTCTTAAAGGTGATTCGGTAACTTTTGAAGTCTAGGGTGAATTTCCAGATCTTTGTCATTCTGGGCTGAAAGTTAAGAATGTTTAAAAAGTAACTGGATTATAAAGCAAACTGAAAGGTGGGGATGTGGGATGAAATCACCAATGTTGAAATTTCAACTATTTTTATACTAAGCCTGAAGTTCATACATCCTAACAAGTAAATACCTTTTAAAATATAAACCGCAGAGCTTTCTTTTCTTTTTTGCTGTTACAAAGACAAATAATTGTGAATTCAGTGTGTGTTGAAACAACTTCTGTTACCACATTTTGGGTGTTTAATATGTGTTATCAAGCTGTGTTTTTGTGTTTTATTTTAGCTTATTTGCACTAATCTTGATGAACTCAGGGAATTAATCACAAAAATCGAGAATGAACTCAAAGATCTGGAAAACAGTAGAAAAAAATCGGTAGGTGTTGATCCAAAAGTTCTATCTATTATTGTCAGCGTTAAAATTTATTCCTGCTTTTTTCTAAAACCTTTTTTTATCTTATTGTCCAGGATTACATAAAAATTTGCAATGAAAAATAGAAACATTGTTTCTTTTATTTCTCCTATGTGATCTAGTTTTCATTTTTAATGGACAAAAATGGTGTTGGAGCAAGTAAATTAATTTTGTTTGCCTGGTTTATATCAGGTATAGTTTTAGATATTTCCCAATATACTGATTGGTTGTTTTCTGACTGGTAGTATTTGGGTAGTGCTTACCTTGCAAATATTCTTAAGTAATAATTATTTACTTTTAATGGAAGTTTATTGCTAAGTAGCATATAATTTTAATTAGCTGTGACATGAATAACATATAAATTGTTTAATCTTCCCCCTGATGTTTTTGATACATGCTAAACAATGTCTTTTTTACGAACCTTTATCAGCTGAAGGGTTCTTTTTTAACTTCTGCTGTACTAAATTCACAATTAATCTTTACCTTCACTTTTTACTGTTCTTAAGAAAATAGAGTATATGGGCATTATTTGTATTCACTCAATACTTGGTAGAACGTTTAATTGTGTCATTAAATCAGTAATACCTGTTAAACTGGCATTTACAGTTTGATTATATCACAGATTGGAAACACAACTACATACTAATAAATAAATGGGGAAAGCCTTAAGCAATAAAGAAAATCACCATTTTTTTTTTAAATCCCTTTTTCTTATGCCTTAGGAAGATCATGAAACCACTTTTAGGACTGCTCAGAACCTATTAATCTAGAATAGTGTGTGATAATAAAGTTAGTAATACAGCAAGCTTCATTCATATCAGCAAGTTTGTAATAATCATTTTATATACTGTTTAGAAAGGACATATTGGTAGCACTCTGAAGGGAAGAAACTAAAGTACCATAAAAGTACAACCTTCTGAGGTCATTTAATACTGGAGTAACACAGCCTTAAACATTTCTAAAGTCTCTCTTATGATACCACTGAAAACATGTTCAATGTACATTGTGTAAAATATACAACCTGAGACTGTATATTTTAGAAATATTCCCATGAAAAATGGTGTAGATCCCTATTAGACTCCTAGGCTCATCTGTAGATAGATAGATAGATAGATAGATAGATAGATAGATAGATAGATAGATAGATGAATATATATATATGCAGTACACATATATATGAAAGTGAAAACCTACATATACATATATGTGCGTGTATATATATATATATTTTTTGATATATGGGAGTCTCTTGATGTGGAATGAGCCCCGAGTGTTGTTTTAAAATTTACCTCTGTGATATATTTCTCACACTATATTGTATTAGAATATTTTCTCCTCAGCCAAAGTTTTTTTTTTTAGTATTTTATATATATGCTCACAAGGACTGATTCTGTTCTTTAATAGGAAAGAATAGTCTTTTAATCAGGGTGTTATTTATGATTTTTTTTGCAGAAGCCATTGTTTTTAGTGAGTTGTCCATACTTCATGACTCTAAACAATTCTGTTAAGTAAATTTGCTGATAATTTGGTTTTTATGCTGCAGTTAAACAATAACATGCATCTTAATTTTTTCCTGTATTATAAATTAGGGTTTTATTTGTTTTTAATGGAGAGTTTTAAGCATAAATGATTTATGTACTTAACAGTATATATTGTAAGAGAAAAAGACTTTTGCAAGAATCCTAGAATTTTTCTGTAAAGCCATCCACCTCACTTCCGTGGGTGGTATGAGGTATATTGCCTTCCTTCACAGGAACAAGTACAAAAGTCAGAGAAGACATAAATTACAAATACTTGGCAATATAGTCCTTGGGGGAATCTGTATCAGAAAATTTTAGGTTATGTGTGGACCTTAATTGATTAGATTTAGTGTCTCTAAATTTTTAATTTGTCCATTGGTATTTGTATATTAGTTTTAAAATATTTTCTGCTCTTCAAGAAATAGAAAGCCTTGGAACTATACTTAGTGGGGAAATCTTATTGAGATTACCAATATATAGGCTACTTCCCTAATTTAAGCTGACTAAAAGATTGTTTTCATGAATAGCTTATCTCAGTCAATGAAATGGCCACACAGCATAAAGGAAGTAGACAGTAAAAGTTTGTGTCTCAGTGTCATTCCTTATTTTTTACAGAAATTAATTCTGAGTGTAATAGATGTTAGTTGTAGGAGTTCATTTTATTGAATGTTTATGTTAATATTGAATGCCAGTTTCTTTGTCTAGCATCATTTGGGAATAAGGTTTTCCACTTAACTGAATTTTCTAGAAAACTGAAACCTAAATCTTCAGTACTAAAGCTCTTTAATTATTTAATGAAAAATTTCCCTGCCTCCTTGTACTATACTGAACACAATTTAACCCTTTTTTTATGACTCATGGTTCATTATGAATATTCCTAATTGTACTGATACCCTAAAAAATCTATTGGTGTCAGTAACTCTAATTGAAATTCACCAAAAGGCCCTTAGGCTGTGTATTTTGATTTTTGTTTGTTTATATTTTTGCTTTTGTTCTGTCTCTTCATTGTCAGCCTGTCATTTCTTGTGTGTGTCCATGTACTTGCCCTAGCTGATATGCTGTGGATTATAAAGCAACTAGCCATATTATTGGAATTGAGCTCATGGTAAGGACCTGAGGGACTTTCTTAATAATGAAATAAATGAACATGGTGATAGTCATAGTCATTTTGACTTATTCCTTGCCTGGTACACTTCCTTCACTATTGCCAGACAAATGAAGTATTAATATTGATCTTCATAAGACGGCATTAGTGTCAAAACTAAAATAGTATTTAGAGTCAAAACAATTTTATTATTGATCATCAATTTTCATATCTACAATAATGGCACCAATAACAAACAGGGTATATTCCATATAAACATTTGATAGAAATTATATATGTGACAGAGGTTTTAACATGGACTCATTTAAATGCCTGGCTACTTTGGGAGGCTTCTTTGCATGGCCTTTCCAGATAGTTTTTCCTACCAAAGCAACAAGGAAGAATTATCCCATTTCCTCATCCAAATCAGCATTCCATTAAAAAGCTTTCTTAACCTCTTAGAGATTTTGCCAATGAGCTACTCATTATATTAGAAGGTTTACAATCTTTTAAAATCTGGATTGTTTACTCATTCTTGCAAGACAACTGTTCTACTTATGGTTAATAATGTGAGGAGAGAAAAATGCTTTAATTTTCTTGAGCTTGCTTTAGTTCATTTGATCCCTTTACTTCATGTAAAGGCTTATTCAAAAAGAGGTCAATGTCCTTTACATCCTCCAGTGGTATACCAGTTATCTACTTGAGGTTGTTTGAAGTGAAGCATCTGGTTGAGATAAATAGAAGTATGTAGCTTGACAAAATCCTTTAATTTTGTCTATCTCATTATTATTTAGATCATAGGATTTTTTTAGTGGTTTATTTAAAGAAGAAATCATGATATTTTATTATTTTTATTTTTGTAGTTTTAGTCAAGAAATAAAAAGTTGCATTTTGCTTAATTATTTGGAAAATATCCTTTTTAAACTAGGAAATTTATTAGCTTTTCAGAAAGGTACAGCTAAGATACTGAAAAATTTGCCTGATCCTATTGTATTTGAAATTTATGAGACATTGTTGCTTTCTAAATAATCAAACTTGGAAGATTTTGTCAGGCTGATACAGAAGTGGCAATATTTCTGAATTTTTCATGTGACCCCTTTTTTCTCATATTGGTTTAATTTCCTTACGTTTTGTATCATAGTTTAGATCTTCAAAGAGGTTTCATTCTTTTTTTCTTTGATAAGGAAAAATTAGTATAGAGATTGGGCATAAGGAAAAGTGAACATTTGGAAAAAAAGTTATTAAGAAAAGAAACCTTGTCTGGATTATAAAATGATAAATGATAGTCCTATCAATACAGATAAACTAAAATTTAAAATATGCAGCCGTATCTTGCTAATGCATCTTTTAATTAAGCACCTCAGCACTGGGCAGGATTTAAGACAGACTTCAAATATTTCTAAATTCCATATTCAGTATGTAAGAAAAGCTATAAAACTGCCTGTATTCTTTGATTCTGTAGTCCTAATTGACATTTAACTTTTGTTCTCCCCAATTTTCACGCTCCTCCTCCATTCTCCCCAAAAGTAATTTACACAGTGGTATGTTCAGCATAATATTTCTAATAGTGGAAGTTCAGGAAAAGCCCATTTGTCCAAAAGTAGGGAGATGACTAAACAAGCTATAATATTAACACAGTGTTATATCACATGGGTAGTAAAATAAAATATTTTTAGGTCATTGTTGCTGCATGGAAATATTTGTGTTCTAAAAACATACAGAAGGTATGTGCATAATAATTAGAGTATATCAAAGACATATTTAAAAGCACTGGAAAGGAATTTCAAGTCATTAATAAAATTAATTTTCATTATGTTCTTAAAATGATTTAAATTCATAATACAGTAATAGTACTTCTCTTGTCTAACCAAAGGCTGTACGTAAGCTAGATCAAACATTAGAGAAATCAGAAGCTTAGATGAGAAATGGTGACACCCCAATTTTTGGTCACAGAATTTTGTAAAATCCAGTAGTTATTAATAAAGGATGATTTTGTGCCCTCCCCTTACCAACCCCACCACCCCTTGGAGACTTTTGGCAGTGTCTGAAGACAGTTTTTGGTTGACATAGTTGAAGAGGTGGTACTGGCACTTAACGGATAGAGGACAGCAGTGCTGCTAAAAATAATTCTCATTGTAATGATCCTACAATGCACATGACAGCCCCCCACAGCAAAGAATTATCTGGCTTCAAATGTCAGTTGTGCAGAGTCTCCAAAACCCTGGCATATGCCTTTGTTTACTATGGGCCCTTTTCTCTCATTTTGCCTGCTGCTGCCAACTTTTTATGGGGAGAAAGTAAGTTGATGTTTTGGAAGTTAGAAATAAGTGAAATCATACACCAGGTTCCATAATTGAAAGTATTTTATTATATCATATATTTCTAATTAAGACTTGTATTTGATGGAACTTGTGAATGTCAGTATTAACCTTTACCTTTTTTGATCCTATTAGATAGTTACAAGAATTCTTGACCTTAGCTTCAGATTCATCTTAGCTGTCCATAGTCCAGTATGAAATAGGACCTCTTTTAAGTATGTTCATCATTATTTACCTTTTCCCTTCTTTAGTATAGTAAATGAAGTTACAAATGACATGATTGTATATGTATTTTCTTTATTCGTTTTTAGAATGATAATGTCACATTTTCTTAAAAAGTGAAGCTATAATAAGGATTGATACACAGGTAAATGGTAAAATACAGTCAAAGAACATATAAAACTTCACTTGTGTGCATTTGTATGAAGCCAGAAAACCTAATTGCTTATAGTGAAAGCTTGATGTAAGGCAAGAAGATTATACATTAGTCTTATTTTCTAACTCCAGTAACAGAAATTTTACTCTGCTGTAATGTAGGATTATGGGATTTTTCCCTCTTCTCTCCACTCATATCCCCTTTGCTCACAGTGAGGCAGCGGACCAAATTATTTTATAGCCGTCTATTTAGAGTATAAAACAAAATCTATTTTGCCACAGTATAACGAACTTTAGATACATTCAGAATCCTGAATATGCCCTAATTGACTTATTTAATGGCTTTATTTATAGATATGGTTGCAAATAATCGCTAAATTGGCCTTAAATTAGTTTATTTTAAGTTTTTGACAGTTATATCATTATCTTGTTTTCTTATTCTAGATCTTTTGGTAAACTAATGGTCAACAAAACTGAAAACTGTTTGAGCTGTGGGGGGAGAAACCCTGTCTTTAGTCATTTAATGCTTTCAAAAAATTAAAATGATCTTTTGGAAACTCTGTACAACAAATAAAATAAATTTCCTTACTTGTCTCAGTTACGTATTCTAGTCTTATTCATTAGGCAAATACTTCCTCATTGTCTCTGTGTGCTATGCACAGTACCAAGGAACTTGGTGGAAATTCAGAGACTCAAATGAAATCCTTCTCCTCAAGGAATTCACTTAATAGAGCTTAAGAGTTTTATCCCCGACCTTGGGGATAAATTTTTAATTTTAATCAGGATTGGTTGGGCTATATCCAATTATTTTATAAAAGACTTAATCTCATATTTTCAGTATGTTTTTTTATTCAGAAATCACCACTCTAGACACTTGCTTCACCTCCCTTAATCCACATGTTTATATTTTGTTTAGGAGTAGGGTGGAGAGCCAGATAATATATGGACTTTATGAAGAATCAAATATTAACTGATATGTTCAAAATAATAGTAAGAAAAGGAACCTAGGTGACAGAAAATGTGAACCAGAGCAATAGATTACTGGTAAGACAAAGTGAAGTATAGTCCTTGAATTATCTGATAATGCATTTATCTTCATTTGTCTATGGTAAGCCTTGCTTTTGAGCATTTTTTGACATTTAATAACTACTCTGCTCAAGTAAAAACTGGATTTTAACCCTTGTTAATAGTGCTCACTGTTTCAACTTACTACAATTTGGCATAGTTTGTATCCCATCAGGGAAACTTCCATAAAAGCAATATTTGAACACCTCTTTTCTTTTAATGAAAGTTCCTGTTGAAAGGGAGAGTACTGTTTGATGTTTTTACATCAGCCACAAAATTAATACTGCGTATTTCCAGCATGGAGTGAGCTTCAAGGAAGAATTGAATTAGGTGACAGATCCTTCTATATTTAGAGCTTCATAATGTGACCTTTATAATTTGACCTAATCTTTTTGAATTACATATCCCACACACTTATTCAAATGTAAGTAACAATTAAAATGCCAACTGTTTTTCAAAGCCCCAGGTAAATTTGTATTGTTTTCTATTTAATAATTACTTTACTACCTTTCACTGACAAGAGTTCTGGAAAATTGACCTTAAATCCATGAAGTGCTTAAGGCCAAAAAAATGAGCTTCACATCATTCTGGTTTTTCATGTTACAAAAGATACCAAAAATCTTTGGAAAGCCCCTAAAATTTAAAGATAGAATAGTTCAGTGCCTTTTGTGAACTAGGGAAGAATATCATGGAAAAACTGAGACAATTGAACACTAATAAAACTTTCATACCATTTTACCAGGCTCTGCAGAAAAAGAATTTTAAATGATATATATTGAAGGAAAATTAACCTAAGATCTATCAGAGAATAAAAGGAGTCTAAATAGAGGGCAGAGTCCAGATGTGGATCTCTGGTACTTTAAAATAGAAAAAAGTCCTTGCATGAAACCAGTTCCTTTTAATGAAGCTATGATACTAACTAGTAGTAGTGTGTGCTTTTAATTAGAACGAGAGCATTTAAGGTAGATTTATTGACAGCATGAAATACTGATAGACAATTTTAGAAAACCTACAAAAGCAGCTTTTAGGAGTCCTAAAGTATTAGTAATAAATAACCATTTAATATAGGAATATGGGTTATAGCCCTAGAAACCCAAGTCACTGCTTTAAAAAATAAAAGAGTAACTTGTATGTAATGATGACCCAAGTCATCAAGAGTTTTAAATTATATTCAAGACGTATGTATATTTAGGAACATTTCTATCAATTTTTAAAAATCTTTTGCACCTAAGGAGAAAACCTCAGTTAGCCTAAGAAATTTACTTATGTAGTTTGAATACTTATTGTGGGCCTACTCTGTGTGAGGCATTGTGATAAAGCCTGAAAATGTAAAAATAACTAGGATACTGACCTTGCTTTTAAGATATTCCCAGTCTTAATTTCACTTACATGGAACTTTTAATGCTCTGTTTACCAAATGTAGCATTACTTAGTGATTCAGATTATGCAGTGAATTGCTGGAGAATCCACCTTTCAGATATCAGGGATAATAGATTTGGTAAAATTTTATTAACTTCTGTACTACTACCAATTTACTAAAAGGCCAAAAAATTTACTAAAAAGGATCAAATTTAGATAGTTACCCAGTAGTTAATTTCTAGTTCAGGATTTTTTCTTATATGTGAATGAAAATGTCTACCTATTATCAGTTAGTTACATATTGTTAGATTTCTTCCAGAGTAACAGTAACTACCTCACTGGGAATGTGATCCGTCCACTCAGTTTTCCCTCTCTGCAAAACGAAATTACACTGAAACTTGAAATATTATCACTGATGAAGTTGTCTTCATGATTTCTAGTTAAATACTGATTTAGAAGGATAGTGGAAATGTTGTACATGCTGTTCAATGCGTGGAGTATCTTTGAAAAAAGTACAAATGCTATCCTTTTCTACTGAATTAGTCTTAAGAGAAAATGGGTGAAAGTACCTCAAGAGAAAATACTTGTATATGATAGTTCATATTAGAACCCCTGGCAGTGTTAAAATACTTTTTAACTTTTTCCGTATTAATATGCACACGTTTTACTATACTCTCAAACTAGTACTTTTTCAAGGGGCCAACTAGATGAATGCAATGTTTTACCCCCAAAACGGAATATGTAGGAATATACTAACATTGGTAGTTTCTTTTGGCAAGCAATAAGAAAAAAAAGTGAATACTTACTACCTTTTCATTTACTATTACTTAGACAAAGGAGAATGCCAAATATTTAGTTTATTAAAGTATGTAATTATAGTTCATTTGATTTGTGCTGTGTTTTTTTACATTTGATTTTAAATTATTTGCAACTTACCTTTGGCTGTTGCTAGTGATTTTAAATGAGACGTCTTTGTATATGGATCCATGTGACTTTTCTAAAAGTTATTTGAATTTTATTTGAAAAGCATGATATATTACTATGTAATCCCTTTCTGCCATGTGATTTATGTCTGACAAGAACCAAGCCTGTAAAAAAAATTTTTGTCGTGATCTCTGTATCTGTGCTCTAAGCTCTAACAAAATGTTTATAAGTAAAAAGCATGTAGAAAAAGAGCATTGATGCTTTTTTATATACATTTTTGTGCTATTTTTAATGAAAATTATTTTTATTATCTTCACAATAATACCCTTTTAATTTTAAAAAGCATTTGTTGCTTATTTATATATGATGTTAATTTTTTCTTCAAACAATTGGTAATACCTATGTTGTTAAAAGAAAGTTGATATAAATAACAGAATTTGTGTAAAATTTCTTTCACCTAAGTTTTAACATTCAAAGTATCTAAACTTAAAAAGTGCAAAAAGATGTCCGTGGTAATAAGACATTTAACAAATCTGGAATTTATTTGTTTTCCTCTTTTCTTCCTTTCAGATGTCCAGTGTCCCCAGCATCAGTAGATTGCCAACTCCCTCTCCTTGCGACACCCCAGCCAGCATTATGCTGGTGTTGTCATACCTATCCCAGATTACTGCAGCAGAATGGAGTTATTTTTTAGTTGTAAGGTAAGTTTCCCTCCCCACTCATTTCACACACATAGACTCAGCTTTTTATTTTACAATATTGTGTAGTTTTGTAAGTTGTTTTAGAATTTCTTTTCTCTTATGGTTCCTCAAGTTATTAACATATGACATTCAAAAACTTATAAAACTGCATAATATAATAAAAGACTTACCTTGTGACCATAAACCAGCTCCTTTTTGTAGAAATCCCTATGAGGTTATAAAACCATTACTGTTTGACAGTTGGGTCATCTCATGGAAAGGGAGCTGGCAATCTGCAGCTGCTGTGGACATTGGATGAGGAAGTATTGAAAGGTAAGCCTCAAATGTAGACCATGTTATATACCTTTGCTTCCGTGGTGTATGCTTGAATTCATACTTTATTTTATGTTAAACTTTATAGTAAATTAATTTTTTTAAAATACTCTCTTTAAAGTGACCTTCAGTAAATGTTTGAATTATTAAGTATGCATAACACACTGAGATTATCTTAGAAAAAAATTTTAGCCCTGAAAATAGTGAGAGTTCAAATATTGAGAATAGTTCATTTACCCCTGTATTCACTGTTTATAAAGAAAAGTCAGGACTAAGTTTATATATGTAAAGCTTATTAAATAAATATTTTATTAGAGGAACAGTTATAACAGTGTTCCACAAATGATCGTTTATTATTTAATCCTTCTACCTACCATCTTTATCTTTGATTCTGTATTGATCAGTGGAGATAAAGATTTTAAGAGCCTGATTTTCATTACATCCATATTCTCTCTTATGTGTTTGAAGATGGGGAGCTTGCTGTTTTCCTTGTTTTTTAATTCACTTTTAAACTTTAGATCACTATAGTTTTAAGTACTGTTGTAACTTTTAAAATTGAAATAAATTTTAGACATTTTAATGTTTGCATTACAGAGATACCTTCATGCAAATATAGGAACTTACACAATACAGTCTCTTTCTTCTTTAGTAGTTGTCTGTGTGTAGGCCAAGAGAGAAAGCATTATGTAGTGGAATGAGTGGATTTTAGCCCTCAAGAGATCCAGAATTCAGATCTAAAGTCTACTTCTGTCTACAAGTACTTTCCTGTTTACTTTAGCCACTTGCCTTCTGTAGTTCTCTTTTAGCTTTTAATAATTTCACCCTGGAAGAAACATGAGACTTGTTCTTAGTTTTTCCTTTATCTGTATATGTAAATAAAATTGACCAGTCAGGAAAGCTATTGCTAGCTTCTAGTTAGTGACCTGATTTAAAGTTCAGGAAATATTTGTTTGATTTTTAAATAGTTTTTTATGTTAGACTCAAGTTAAGGCTGATTGTTACCATTTCTGACTGACATCATTTAAAAATTCGTAACTTTTTTTCTCTACATTAGTTCTATTATATACTGTGACACAATGAAACTGTCACTATGTAGAAAAGGACATGTTATTTTAATTCCATTTGGGTTGTATTGACCAAAGAAGATAATAAATGAAACAAGAAATATGAGTTTCTGTTTTACTGTCGAGTGATTAAAGCATTCTTACTACCTGAAACACCACCAGTCTCAGAGTATTGATTCTGAATGTTTTAAAACCTATGCCCTCTTTTGATCAACATAAAAACTATGACACATGCACCCCATGGCCAGGTATAGGATTGCCCTTTGTTGAGGTCATTGTATCCTTTATATGTATCTTCTAGTCAAAACATTTTATCAATCTTTGCTTTCTATAATTTGTGTTACGAAAATAATAAATTTTTGTTTGTTTTCCAAGTACAGAGAGATTAATACAGAGGCATTTTCAAATATAAATGAGATGCCATACTATCACTACCACAAGTTAAGAATATGTAATATAAAGGAAAGGAGGAAGGGTCCCTCTCTCTCCCTCTTTGGAGACAGCCCACATTCTGTCTATGGAGTGTGTACCTACTTTTAATCTGTGCACCCAGCCCCACACCTCGTGGCCTTTCTCTTGCCTTTCAATGTATCTCTTTGAGTAAATCTACCTTTACTCAATAAATAAATAAATAAATTAAATAAATAAAGGAAGGGAGGGAGGGAGGGAGGGAGGAAGGGAGGAAGGCCAAAAAATATACATAAAGTTAGAAGGCTTTAGACATTTCTGAACACGTCAGTGGGTAAGACAGCGTTACATCAAAGTTAGGACTCTATCCACTGATTCATTTATATGACCTCTTGTATTCAGTCTGTTAGTTCAGTAATGTGTATTCTGAGCACTGGATTAATTAAAATTTAGTAACCAAAATAAAATCAAAGGTAAAATCTTTCTAATCTTTCCTACAAAAATTAATTTTATAATTTAGTAGAGATACAAACACAGCTGATAAATATCTTGAAGTAATATACAGCTATATGGTCTCTTCTTCCTATACCTCATCTACCTAGTTCTGAAAGTTCCATAACACTGATAGTTCTGCATTCCCTACCACATCACCATCACACTAGTCCATACAGCAACCATACAGCTCAGGTTAACTCTGCATCTGCCATTCTTCCCCATAAAACTCCCAGTTAATAAGGAATTTAGTAAGCCTGATGGTCCCTAGTTTTTTTTTAACACTTTTCCAATTATACCATGAAGAGAATGTTCTCTCTACTTTCATCCTTTATACCTTTCCTCTTTCGGCTCTCTGTAGCTTAGGAAAAGTTTACTTCTACTCTAACCATTTCATTTTTGAGCCTAATAGTAGTTGAGAAGTAGAAAAAAAATAATGTTGATGATATATCTTGTTAAAGGGGAATCTCTCCATAAACCTCTTCTATTTTTTATTGAAAGAAAATCTTACCTCATTCCTAACTGGGTTTGAGGTGGTTGTCATCTGCCTTTCATCTTCCTCAGTTAGCTTTCCCTAGATGAAAGTTACTTCTTTTTCAGTTTTACTTATCGTTTAATAGTTTTGTTTTCATAGGTTAGAGTAAGCACTGTATACTATCTCATAATATTTCTGTGAGAAAAATAAACTTGAGGTATAACTCAATGTTAGTTGAGTCTTTTTAGAAAGCTTTTGACAAGAGGGAAGGTCTATTCAAGTTAATATATCATATGAAATAAAAAGTACTTTTCTTGGAATTTTTTCACAGTACTATAGTTTGTTATGCCACTAAAAAGACACAGAAATTAGTCAATGAGCCTAGGTTCCATATTCATTGTGAGAACATGTACAGATAATCCCACCTCTTCCTTCTCTTCTAATAATAAACAGTTTCCCTTTTAAGGTATAAAAACCTCAGAGTTAGAAATGTAGTTGTTTATTTTTATGTGCATAAACATTTTAGGGAATAGAAACTATACAATTTTAGGCACTTGGATTTATATGTGCCTAAAATTTACATGACTGAAGGAAAAGTTTTAGATCTATATAAAGTTGGGGGATTTATGCACAAATTTAGAATATAGTTTACTCTAGGGAGTGATTATTTTTCTGCCTTTATGTTCTACCTATCTACAAATTGACTCAGAGTTCCTGTGGAATGAAACCTAATTTTATGCACGTTAAATGTGATATGTAACATTTATAGTTGTATGTCTTTTGTTAGAAATGAGGATACTGTATGATATGTAAGTTTTATCTCAAAGCTGGTACCAAATATGAAGGAAATACAACATAGTTACATAACAGTAAATGATGATAGTGGTGGTGGTGGTGTTGATAACAGTAGGTGTACACTAACATTGTGGAGAAGAGGAAGTTGGCTACCTAAAGATATCACTTCTATAAACTTACTGTTCTTGTGGTATTCAAATAATTTTATGGATACTGGTGAAACCTATGTCAGATTGAAATTATGTGATACAGTTTTTAAGAGGGAGGGATGTAGTTCTAAAGAACTTGGACTTCACCTCTAGGCAGATCTGGGTTCAGTCAGAGAACCTTAAACAAGTCGTTTAATCTCTCTGAGCCTTAGTTTTATCATTTGTTAAGTGAGACTAAAAATGCACACCCTCCAGAGGGCTTTTGTAACTGCTAGTACACCTGCACTCTCATGGTCACTCGATCTCTCTCCCTCCCTCCTTCTCTCTGTCTCTCTTTGCCTCTTACCGTGTATGAATAAAATACTTAGGATAAACTTAGCAACTGGAGGTGGTGTCAGAAATTATTAACCCTTAGTATAGCTTTATAATATTGAAAATGATGACCACTTGTTTGCTTTTCTGTGCTGGAGACATTTTTAAATAAAATAATTATAAAATTTCCTAAGGAAGTTTGTTAAGAAGACTTCTTTTGGTTATAACAATTCTGACTTTTCTCTTTTTCCCTCCTACTCTTTTAGAAAAATTATAAAACTTTTAGAAGTGAGCAATATCATTTACATATTTAAGGAATTTATGTAAATGTTTGTCTCTTTACATGTATTTTAGTAAGGGACTTATTAAAATATTTATAATTGACCAATTAAAAACTTCAGAATTTTTTAAAATTAAAAAAATTTTTATTATTTTATTTGGCGTGGGGGTAGGTTTGTTTATTTTTTTTTAATGGAGGTGCTGGGGATTGAACTCAGAACCTGATGTGTGCTAAGCCAGCACTCTACCACTAAATCATACCCTCCCCCCTAAAAATGTGTTTGTCTCCTGGTTTGATTAAATGGGTATATAATTAAGAATCTTTAAAATGTATCATGTAAGATTTATTACAGAATATTTTCCTCCTTTCTGCAACCTTCTGAAGAACAGATAATGGACTTACTTGATGGCTATTGGCATTTTTGTTTTATTTTTTTACTCAGAGAATAAGACTTGGCATTCACTTTTAGGTTAAATCTAAGCGATTTACTTTTAAAATTTTGTTTTTAGGGCAAATGGTATCATCGGAAGCAAGCAGTAAAAGAATTGCATAGTACATTGATACGTCTTTTAAATGAATTGCTGCCGTGGGAACCAAAGCTAATGAAAGCTTTTCAAAGAAACAGGTAAATCAAGCTTTATTATCTGTTTGACTTATTTCAGGACTCTTCTGAAAGGTGTCCTGGAATCATTTAGTAGTTTTCTATTGATTTGTAATTCAGCAGATATGTTTGATTGCCTACTTTGTGGAGGGAACTTCCTAAGCCCTGAGAAAGTGTTGATAAAATAAAACCCCTACTCTGTTTATATTCTTTGTCTATATTCTGATATTCTCTGTGATGTTTATTATTTTTGCCCATTTTTTCTTTCATTGTGGTAAATGCACAAATAAAATTTACCATCTTAGCTAGTTTTAAGTTTATAGTTCAGTGGTATTAAATACATTCATGACGTTGTGTTACTATTACCCCATCCATCTTGTGAAACTGAAACTATCTATGCCTATTGAACAGTAACTCCCCATTCCCCCAACCCCATCCCCTGCCAACCACCATTCTACTTTACCTCTGTGATTTGACTACTCTAAATACCTCATATAGTATGAAATATTTGTCTGTCACTGGCTTATTTCACTTAACGTAATGTTCTCAAGGTTCATCCATGTTGTAGCATATGTCAGAATTCACTTACTTTTAAAGGCTGAATAATGCATTGTGTGCATATACCACATTGTGCTTATCCATGCATCTGTAATGGGCATTTGGGTGGCTTTCGTGTTTTAGCTATTATGAATAATGCTGCCATGAACACGGGTGTACAAATATCTCTTTAAGACCTTGCTTTCAAATTTTAGGGGGTATATGCCTAGAAGTGGAATATGGTAATTTTATTTTTAACTTTTTGAGAAACTACCATACTGTTTTCTACAGTTTTACTTTCCCACCAACAATGCACAAGGGTTCCAGTTTCTTCACATCCTCACCAACATTTGTTGCTGTCTTTTTTAATAGCTGCCCTAATGAATAATGAGGTGGTATATCACTGTAGTTTGGATTTGCATTTCCCTGATAGTTAGTGAAATTGAGTATCTTTTCCTGTGCTAATTGGCCATTTGTATATCTTTGGAGAAATATCTAGAGATTTTTTTGATTGTTGATTCAGTCTAGTTACTAGTTATAGGTCTTTTCAGATTTCCTGTCTCTTTTTGTTTTTTTTTTAAATATATTTTTATTGAAGTACAGTCTGTTTACAACGTTGTGTCAGTTTTGTGGTGTACAGCACAATACTTCAGTCACATAGACGCATACATACATGTTCTCATATTCTTCTTCACCACAGGTTACTACAAGATATTGAATATGGTTCCCTGTGCTATACAGTATAACTTGTTGTTTATCTATTTTGTATGTGTTAGTTAGTATCTGCAAATCTCAAACTCCCAATTTATTCCTTCCCATCCCCTTTCCCCCCTGGTAACCATAAGTTTGTTTTCTTTGTTCTTCATGGTTTAGTGTTTGTAGGTTTTGTTTCTAGGAATTTGCCCATTTCATCTAAGTTACCCAGTTTTTTGTCATACAGCTCTTCATAGTGCTCTTACAATCCTTTTTATTTCTATAGACTCAGTATTAATGGCTCCACATTCATTTCTGATTATGGTAACTTGAGTCTTTTTTTCTTAGCCCATCTAGCTAAAATAAAGGTTTGTCGATTTTGTTGATGCTTTAAGAGAACGGACTTTCGGTTTCATTGATTTTCTCTGTTTCCCTATTCTCTATTTCATTTATCTCTGATCTAATCTTACTTCCTTTCTTCTGCTAGCTTTGACTTTTTTCCTTCTTTTTCTAGTCCCTTAAGGTTCAAAGTTAGTTTGTTGATTTGAGATTCCTTTGTTTTTAATTTTTTAGTGTAAGCATCTACAGGTATAATTTTCCCCCTTAGCACTGCTTTTTCACTGTGTCCCATAAGTTTTGATATGTTGTGTTTCCAGTTCCATTTATCTATAACTATTTTCCAGTTTCCCTTATGATTTTTTTTAATCCATTGGTTAAGAATGTGTTGTTTAATTTCCACAAAGTTGTGAATTTTCCAGTTTTCCTTCTGTTATTGATTTCTGACTTCCCTGTAGCTTACATTCTAATGGAAGAAACAAACTCAAATGTCAAATGGTGATAAGTGCTGTGAGGAAAAATAAAGCAAGGTAAAGGGAATAAGAAGTGCCTGGTTTGGATGGGATGATGATTGCTTTTTTACCATCTGGTGGGGAAAGCTTCCCCGATGAGTTGGTGTTTGAAAAAAGTCCTGAAGGAAATGAAAGAGCCATGTGGATTTCTGAGGGAGAAGAAGATGCAGAAGTCCTAAGGTTGAAAAGCATGTTTGACATATAGTGGGAATACAAAGGGCAAGCGTAACCAGAGCTGAGAGAGGAGGATGGTGGTAAGAGTCAAGAGTCAGAGAAGTATAGGGAAAGATAGCTAGATCGTGTAGGTCTTTAAGAACTTTGGTTTTTACTGAGATGAGAAGCCATTGAAGGATTTTAAACAGAGAAAGGACATGATCTAACTTACATTTTAAAGCACTCACTCTGCCTGCTGTGTTGAGATTAGTGTAGTATGGGACAAAGATGAAAGGTGAGAAGTCAATTACAATGTAGGGGTAGTCCAGGCAAAAATGATAGTGACTTGGGCCAGGATAGTAGCAATGCATATGGCAGGGAATGGTTAGATTTTTGGATATATCTTGAAGTAGGATTTCCTTAAGGATTGGATATGCAGTGTCAAAAAATGAGGAGTAAAAAGGTGATGCTCAATATTTTTTATCTAAACAACTAGAATAATGGAATTGCCATTCGCTGAAATAGGGGAACCTAAAGGAGTAGCAGATTTTGGGACAGGGTTGGATTCAAGAGTTTGAATTTCAACATGTTAAGTTTGGTATGCCTTTTAGACATCTAATTGGAGTTATTGATTAGGTAGTTAAGTATATGAGTCCCAGTTCAAGGGAGTAAGCCAGGCTGGAGGTATAAATTTGGGAGTTGTCAGCATATAGATAATATTTAGGATATGAGACTGGTAGAAATCACTTAGTATATGAGCATAGATGAGAGAAGAGAGACTGAACCCTGGGACGTTCCAACATTTAGAGGTGGTAGAAATGAGCAGGACTCAGCAGAAGAGACAGAAGGAGGGAAGGTGGTGGGTATTGCTCAGTGGTGGAGTGCATGCCTAGCAGACGCAGGATCCTGAGTTCAATTCCCAGTACCCCCATTAAAAAATAAATCCATAAATTAACATTTAAAAAAATAAAAGGATAGACAGAAAAGGAGTATTCGGCAAGATAGAAGCATAACCAAGAGAAAGAGTGGTATCTTGGAAACCATGTATAGAAAATGTTTCAAAAAGGAGGGCTGCTCATGATGAAATGAGAAAGATGAGGACTGAGAATTTGTTATTAAATTTGGCAACATCGTTGACAACCTTGATAAGCTGTGTTGATAGAGATGTGGGTAAAAGTCTTGGGATTCTGTTCAAGAGAATTTAGGGGAGAGGAATTGGAGTGTTGCTATAAAGTAGAGCAGAGAAATAGGGCAGTACCTGGAAGGACAAGTTGGGGTCAAGATAGGGTGCTTTGGTTTTTGTTGTTGTTTGTTTTTATTAATTGGAGAAATAACATGTTTGTATACTGGTGGAAATGATTGAGTGGATAGACAAAAATGGACTCAGACAAAGAAGAGACATTTGGCTGACTGAGATTCTTGAATAGGTGAAAGAGGATGCATAAGCTTATATAGGAAGACAGAATATGAGAGCTGATGAACGTCTTAAGTTGCAGATGAGGTGTAAGCATGTGAAAATTCCTGTCTGATTGCTTCTGTTTCTCTGAAATAAGGAGCACAGTCATTAGCTGAGGCTGAGAATGGAGAAATTTTATACTACCCCCATATAGGTATTTCTACAAGGAAATTAACTTTACAATTATAATTATCCTTTGTTAACCCATTCTAGTATTTTACAGCCATCATCTGCTCTATAAAAACCTTAAGCAATAATTAAAACATAAATAGTATTAACAAACATTTGTCAAATATTTATGTGCCACACATAACTGTGAGGTAAGTACTATTTTTATCCCTATTGTACAAATAAGTAAACCGACGCTTAGAAAATTTAAGGAACTTGCCCAGTGTCTTACAACTGTTAAGTGACAGAGGTAAAATTTAAATTCCAATATGCGCAGATAAGAATTTATAGCAAAGTAAATTGGAGAGTATATGTTCTGAATTTTTTTAAAACAAAGAAAAAGTAGAGTAAAAGTAGAATAGAGAAATTCACTTGAAAGCAAGAAGAATAACAGGGGATCTCTAAAATATCATGTAATCATTTGGAAATGTTTCTTTCTCTTCATAGTTTCATAGAAACATAGGTATTAAGTTTTTATGTGAAAAGGATTTCTGAGAGGTCACGTTTCAGTTTTGTTTCCCTATGCTTAATTTTAAACAAATTTAGTGAAACCCAGAGGTTTAGCTATCATTGCTCTCAGGATTAAATGATGGATTTGTTTGTTACTCTTTGTATAATAGTCAAAAGTAATAGATACTCTTTCTTAGAATTTTTAAATTTTCTTTAAGTAATCTTTTAAACTGTATTATAATCAGTAATTTTAAGGCTATCTCAAATCTACTTCTGTCAGGGCAGCTAGCAAAAAAATTCTACCTTTCTTTCATTTAATAGGCCTAATTGCTGCCTTCAGAAAGATAAATAGGTGATACGTTCAAACACTTTGTTCTGAAATTGCAGATAAAATCTTTTCTTATGCCTGCATCCTGGGTTTTGACTTCTTGAACAAAAATCATTGGCATCTTAGGCACACAGCTTTAATGACTTAACTGAAAATGCTAAAATGTTTAAAACATTGAAAGTTAGTTTAGCTTCCAAGAGTTTAATACATATGTATTGTTCATTATGTCTGGCATTTTATTTCAGGAGTCGCCTAAAGAAAGACTATGATGACTTCAGAAGACAGCCTGATCATGATAAATTTACTAGAGAACTATGGACTACTGAAGAAGGTGAAGGAGATCCTGGGAAAGAATCTCCTAAGGTAGAAATCAGTATTAAGTCTATAGACTTGACAGAACCTCCGGATATCCTGGAGAAAGATCACTTTGATTCAGGTGGGCATTCAAATTTTCTTTAAATCAACACTAAAAGCACAGAGAGAGGTTTTAGTATCTTTTGTGGTGATAAAGGATAATTTAATCTGGTTAATGAAGTTTATTGACTGGGGACTCTTTTATGTTTGAGGGTATACTAATGTCTTGTGAAAGGTTCTTTGGAATCATTATTACATAGTAGTTTCTGGAGCTAGTGCCTGCTTCCAAACTTAGGCATGTTGTTCCTCATTACAGACCACACGTCCTTGATACGCAGTCAATCCTTTTGAAATAGGTTTATCCGCTTTTATTATTACTGTTTTTGAAGCACTGTTTCTGCTGTTTGCTTTAAATGGAACTTGGCAAGTCTCTAATAATTGTGAAGTTTTTTTTCATGAGGAATGACCAAGGTTGATGGCCTGATGAGACCAGAGTAGGCACCTCATTTTAATAAGGAGACTGGATTAGATTATCTATAATGAATTTTGTAATTCATTTCAACTCATCAAATTCTGTAAATCTGGTCAAATAAATTTCTTTAGTTATGTAAGAAGATAACGTGAAATTTTGTGGAGAAATGCATTAACCTGTTGTTTTCCACGTCTTCGGTGAATTGAAAAAGAGTAACTTCTTGTCAATCCACTTTGACCAAATACAAACATAAATCTAAATTCTCAACCCTAATTGCTGGCTTGAGTATTTCTTTAAAAGATGCAGTTTCCTTTTACACTTGTATTCCCAGCAGAATTAGCAGAATTTGACCAAAAATAATTTTCTAATTAATAGTAGGTTTTTCTTGAGAGTGGTTACAATATCCAGATTACCATGTCAAGGGTCAATTTAGCTTAATTTCTGTCAGTGGTAGTGATGCTTTTGAATCACACTACAGGTTTCTTAACAAATTTCTGGTTCAAAGATTGACTTCTTTTTAATAATTGATCTTATCATTGCTATTCAGTTGCTGTTTTATGTAAACAAAATGTTTGTTTTTATAATTTTCAGATGATATGAAATTATCAGAAATAGATTTTCCTATGGCCAGAAGCAAGTTGTTGAAAAAGGAATTGCCTTCTAAAGATGTATCGAAGACACTGCCTAAAACACTTAAACGACAGTCAAGACAAACTAGTTATCTGGATGATAGCACAAAACAGCTTTCCCCAAGAAAGAAAGCAAAGTTAAGCACAAATGAGACAATAGTTGAGAATGTAGAAGGTGATATGCAGGTTGACTGTTTGAATGAATCAAAACATACAGAGCCACTGTTTCCAGAGCCATTTGCCTCATTGGATTCAACACCAGTGTCTACTCTCCAGAAGGGGACCAAACCTATTCAGGCCTTGCTTGCAAAGAATATTGGGAACAAAGTGACCTTAACAAATCAACTACCCCCTTCCACAGGTAGAAGTGCCTCTGCTGTGGAAAAGCCAGTTCTATCCCCTTCAGAAGCAAGCCCCATAAAGCCAGCGTTGACCTGCCACACCAATACAAAAGGTCCTTTACAGATGGTCTACAAAATGCCCTGTGGCCAGTGGTTGCCCATAGATCTTCATAACAGCTCTGTAAAGATTCAAATGCAGCCTGTGCTGGATCCTAAAAGAGGAGAAAAAATCATGCAGCAGGTTCTGATTCTACCTAAGAATTTTGTAATTCAGCACAAGGAAGGGAAAGCAATTGCAAAAGAAATCCCACCACTTCAACAAAAAGGTACTGAACAACATGGTTCATCTTTCCCAGAGGCAGCAAATGCAAACCCTTCTTTACCATCAGTTCTTGTCAGCTCAACAGGAACTGTTTCTACCCAACTACCTAATCCAATTTGCAACAAGACAGTTATACCTTTGTCTAGTGTGAGTAGTGCTAGACCACAGCCTTTGTCACCAGTAACCTCCGTAAGTAATTTATTAGCACCACCAGTTAAGACTAGCCAGAATGAGGTAGGAAAAGTCAAGAATGCAGCTTCAGCAGCCACATTCCCCCAGCCCATTGTTTCACCTACCATTTCCTCAACAGTGCAGCCTCAGTTATCATCTGCAACGCTAAGTGGATCTACAAATCCTGGTAGTTCCCTCAACTGTTTTGCACAACAGACTGCTGATTCTTCTGAAGCAAAGCAAGAACTACAAACTGTGTGTATAAGAGATTCACAGTCAATTCTTGTTAGGACACGAGGTGGGAACACTGGAGTTGTAAAAGTACAGACCAATCCGGATCAAAATTCACCCAAAAGTTTATCTTCAAGTTCAGTTTTTACTTTTGCTCCTCAACTTCAGGCATTTCTGGTGCCAAAATCAACAGCTTCATCATCCTCTGCTTTTTCACCAGTAGCTGGAACAACTGCTACATCTAGTCTCCCACCTTTTGGCCAAACACCTACTTCTGTTTCCATTCCAGCTGGCTTTAATCCATCCGCGGGGAAAAATCTTAAATTTACATTAGGCCAACCTTCCTGCAGTGATAATTTGGGCCACATGATAGATAAAACTTCACATATGCCCTCCTCTCCCTTAAAGTCTTCTGTTTCTTCTAGCACTCTACTGCCATCAACAGCAAATAGTTCATTAAGCGTAATTAGCATATCAACAGGAAACTTTGGACAAACCAATGCAAATGTTATTCATAATCCAGCTAAACAGCAACAACTAGATTATGTCACAAAAAGTTACCCTGTTACAAGATCAGAAGCAACAGCAGCAACAAATGGAGAAATGATCTGTGGGACTCCAGTTCAGAAACTTATGCTGGTGTCAGCTCCATCTGTTCTTTCTTCTGGCAGTGGAACTGCGATTAATGTAACACCTGCCCCAACACCTACAGGTGTTTCTGCCCAGAAATTAGTTTTTATTAATACTGCAATTCCCAGTGGCACTTCAACCCCAACTATTGTGGCAGAACCATTGAAACAAACTCTTCCTTCTCCCTTGAATAAAACATACGTTAAGACCCCAGAGCAGCCCCAGATAGTACTAATTCCATCTACAGTGGGAACACCAATAAAAATAAATTCATCACCAACTGTGTCTCAGATAAAAGATGTGAAAATTGGGCTAAACATAGGTCAAGCAATTGTGAATACTTCAGGCAGTGTGCCAGCTATACCATCAATTAATATATTGCAAAATGTAGCCCCAAAAGGAGAAGAAAAAAGTACCAAGGGCTATGTTTTGCCATTGTCAACAAGTGGTAATTCAATTCCAGTAAGCTCAAATTTTGTGAGTCAAAATATCACCCCTGTTAATGAATCAGTGGTTTCTGCAGCAAGAGCAGTAAACATGTTTTCAGTAACAGGAGCAAATGTATCTTTGGGTTCTCTTTCAGTGACCTCAACCTCTGCCTCAGTTGGGACACGACCTCCTGTTTTAGTCAGTGGAAATGATACCTCTTCAAGAATTATGCCTATTTTGTCAAATAGACTTTGCACGTCAAATCTCGGAAACACTGTGGCTATATCAACTGTGAAAACAGGACATCTTGCATCATCTGTTCTGATTTCAACTACGCAACCAGCAGTGTCCCCTAAATGTTTAACATCAGCTTTGCAAATCCCTGTTACTGTTGCCTTGCCTACACCTGTGACTGTATCCCCTAAAATAATCAGCACAGTTCCACAAGCTGCAACAGTACCAGGAGCCACACGTTCTGTATCTCTTTCTAAAAAACAATCTCGGACTTCCATTCAGTTTCAGTCACCAGGGGTTTCAACTACAGTGCCAACAAATATAAATACAAATAAACCTCATACTGAATTGCCATCCCTTTCACCAAATTCAGGTAAAATAATTAACATTTCCAATTTTGCTTCTCCACCAAGCCAGCAAATATCCCCAGCTTTTGTAAAATCCACCACCAGTTACAATTCTCCTCCAAGTGGCTCTGCCATTCACACTGCTACAGCACCATCAAGTGTAAATTGTGTGGTAGGGGGTCATTTCAGTGAGCCTTGTATTCAGCAAAAAATAGTCATCAATACCAGTACACCTTTGGCACCTGGTACTCAGATCATGATTAATGGAACCCGGTTTATTGTTCCACCGCAGGGTCTTGGAGCTGGCAGCCATGTTCTCCTTATATCTACTAATCCAAAATATGGACCTCCCTTAGTTCTTAACAGTGGCATTCAGCCTACACCAGTAGATAACCTTGCCCAGAAGATCACACTAGCATCAAATAATTCTTTAAGTGGGCAACCTGTAAAACATTCTCTAAGAAGCTCTACAAAAATTGTTAACTCTCTTGGGAATGCAAGTTCTCTGCCCACAGTACACGCAGCACCACAAATCATAAACCCAACTGCTAAAGGTCCTTTTCCACCTCCTGCACCAACAGTGTCATTGACTTCAGTAATTAAGTCTTCTCCAGCTACTCTTTTGGCTAAGACATCTTTGGTTTCTACCATTTGCTCTAGTAATCCTCCACTGCCAAGTAGCACTTCAGTATTTCATTTGGACACATCAGTCAAAAAATTGTTGGTCAGCCCAGAAGGAGCCATTTTGAATACCATAAATACTCCAGCATCTAAGGTTTCTTCACTGTCTCCATCACTCTCTCAGATTGTCGTATCTGCCAGTCGAAATCCTGCCTCTGTCTTCCCTGCTTTTCAGTCATCCGGCTTAGAGAAGCCTGACACAGCTGCATCTTGAATTTAGACTAAAGGAGCCAGTTTTTTAATAATGGGGCATTGTTATGACTCCCATAAAAATTTTAACTGTTTTATTATACTGTTGAAACATACTATACATAGTTGTGTGTGTGTGTGTGTGTGTGTGTGTTTGTACGCGCGCGCGCGCACTCACACGCACGCGCTGTAATGTATCTTTTCATTAGCTTGCAACAAGGCTTTGTTTTTCTTGGTGGGGGCGGATCTGTTCCATTTCACTCATTGGTATGAGTAAGTTTTCAAAAGTTATTTGTTTAAAATAGACAGGACTTACCTGTCTGTATAACATAAATTGAATAAAGTCAAGTTTGACTAGTTCAGAGTAAGCTAGGCTTTTGCACACTTGCATTGACATGTTTTTTTCTTGAATTTGGACTATTGCAGCACGTATCTATGATATGGTATTTTGTGTCATTAGTGAAATCTTATTTTTGTTTCTGTAAAAATATATATATCTATTTATGCATTGTGAAAATGCTACCATGGTGTAAAATTGTACATATTCCTAAATCCCTAACAACCTGTACTAAACTATATGTACAAAGAACTATGCTGTCTTATTTATGTTTTGTTTACATAATGTATAGTTTTTTAAGTATTTTAGTAATTTTGGACCAGTGAACTGTTAGCAACAATGCAGAAGAATCTGCATGTAATAAACTGAGTTGCTGTATTTCTTTGAATACCATTTTTAAAGTTCATTCTTGTTCCATTGAAAGATTACATGGTATAAAATGAAGACAATATTTACAAAAAGGAATTTAGGCTAGGAAATTCAAATTAACTTGTACAAGTCTTTTCAGTTTACAAACTTGACTTCCACATATCTCATTTGATTTTCTTAGTGCTCTTGAGAAGTTAAATGATGTACCCAAAGTCACTTAACTAGTGGGTAGTATAGCCAGTATTTGAACCCAGTATGTTAAATCCTTTTTCCATAATTTTATATTACTTCTGTTACAAAATTTTACTCTAGATTTTATTTTTTAAACTTTTTTCTCTTAATCCACCACCAAATTCTACATTGATCAGAATAAGTAATCTTCTTAAAGGCCAGTGTGTTGGTCTGTATTTGATATACCCCAATTTTTATTTATTTTTTATTCTTTTATTTTTTAGTTTTAAAGTAATTTTAGATTCATAGGAAGTTGCAGTGATAGTACAGAGAGGTTCCAGGTACTCATTACCTAGTTTCCCCCAATTTATTTTTATATTGAGGTATTGGTTCATAGTGACTGATTTTCCAAAATGATATTTAAAAACATGAATTTTTTTGTTTGTTTAGAGTAACGAATGTGGACACCTTTTATTGTAAGTACTCTCTGCTTTTTTTATATTTTTTTTCAATTACAGAGCAGTTAATTAAATTCCATTGTCAAGCAGTGTTTATAGGTCAGTTTATTCTTGGAGTTTAATTTTATATTTCAGAATATGCCTCATTTTAAATACAAGGTAGATTTTGAACTTACTAGATGTTTATATCCATTATCTTATTTGGGATACTGATTGTATATTCATCCACATCTCATTTATAATGATACTGTTAAACCTCATCACATGGAGTTATAGAGTTGAAGATGGTAGGGAAGATTAGGCTTAAAGACATCTTTTGAAACTACATTGAAAACTATTAGTTACCAAACTGAAGAGGGCGGTCAGGGTATTCCTGCAAAGTTGCTAAAGGCTCTCAAAAGCCTGTATTTATGCTCTAAGCCAGTACCTTTGCCAGTCATGTCTATGCTGTACTCTGTGGTCACCCTCCCCCTTTTCCTGTCAGTTTAGAAACATCTTGGGTTTCAGGGGGAAGTGGGTAATGTTTGAAGTACATTGCATTGTACATATATGGTACTCAATAAATGAATGTATTTATGTACTCAACTTTTAGAACAACAACCTAAAACTGTTCATCTTTTGTCTGGAAGTAATTCTCTAAACCACTCCCAGAAACTAATTTACTGAGTTACCTATCACCCACTTTTTTAATCCCAGTGAAAGCTCTTACTTATTATTAACCACTAATTCTTTTCTAACTCCTAAATCAAAATCCTAATATGACTTTCAAAGCTCTGTGTGATCTGGTGAACCTTTAGAGTAAAGTTCCTCTTCCCTGCTTAGGGTGTAAAATGTTCTTCAGTCTGTTCCTGCTTACCTCTCCAAGTGACTCTCCCGTTGCTGACTGTACTCTAGTTTTCTTTTAGTTCCTGGAAAGTTTGAGACCTGAGGTTCTTCCCAGATGTTCTCTTTGGCTTCATGTTTCATTACAAGTTCTTAACTACACATTACAGAACCCATTCTCCTTACTGTACCCCAGGTAGGATCATGATATTGCAGTCCTTCAGAGGTTGAGGACGCAGAGTGAGAAGTGCATAACACTCCTTCACAGCTGTGATAAAATCTGTATGCAATGCCTGTCCTCCTTAAAAAGAGACCTTGTCAGTCATCATTGTCACCCAGCAACTGGCACACAGTAGATACTCAATATTTGTTGAATGAGGGAAAAATCTAGTTAGCTTCTTATATTATTTAAGGTCTGATTTGCTTTTTAAAACTAGTACCCTGTTTTTACTAGAAATTTGACTAAAATGATGGACTTATATAATCAAAAAGACAAATTCTTTTTCCTTTGCTTCCAGTTTGGTAGGTCATGTGGATTTCTGGGATCCTGGCCAAAGAGTACAAAGTCAAATACCTCAGTTCTTTGTGTTCAGTGTTATCATTAAGTATTCATTAAAGGTCGTCCAGAAAGAAAAAAAAAAAAGAAGAAAAAGAAAAGGAAAAAAAAAAAGAAAGGAGGTCATCCATAAAAGCATTCACATAAAGGAAGAAAAGTCACCACAGTGCTACCTGAAAGGCATCATGATATTAGAAGGGTATATTTACACACTTAGTATAGAATTAGGCCATTTGGATATCAGTATTCAGTATCATTTTAAATGCTAAGTTAAAACATGCTGAAATAACATACCTCCTTCTGATACGTTAGCTCTTTTCTCTCATTCCCTATGATTTTTTCCTACAAAAAAATGAATTTCCCTTTGTAATTAGTAATACATGTGTATATTATATATATATTTGTGGATATATACAAAATACTAATTGTGTATATATATATATATGTATAAAATACTAAGTGGCTGTTTAGATCCTTACTTCCATTCCAAGCCTCCAATTTTATTGGTGACTTTAATAATTTTAATTGACATCAATAGTTCAGCAGTTTTATGATCAAAGCAGTGATGTCTATAATATGTACACTAAGGTAAATGAAAATGTTTACTTGATCCAGTATATCATTGACCTAAAGAATGAATTAGAAATATTCAATATTAAAAGTTTGAGAAGGTGGCGAGTTCTGAAAGTGATATGACATTTGATGGGAAGTTTACTTATCCACAATTATGCTGTACTGTAACATAGAGATGATGTGTAATTTACCTGAAGTCATTCCAGAAGTTGTTTTGCCATCACCTGAACCTGAAGCCTCATTGTTGCTATAATGCTGTCATCTGCTCCAGGTACTTTTACTCGTTTGTTGAAAAAGTGTTCACTGTGTACACCATGGTAATTGATGCTTACTTGTTTATAAAGAAGAAAACTGGGTGGGCAGGGGAAGGGGAGGCAGTGCCGATAACTCAGTGATAGAGCAATTGCTTAGCATGTATGAGGTCCTGGGTTCAATCCACAGTACCTCTATTTAGAAAAAGAAAGAAAGAAAACTGAAGGGAAGAGGGTGACATAGTTTAGGTTTTTTGTTTTTTTTTTTTTGAGAATAGAAAAGGAGTTCATTAGGTTACACTGCCATAGACAACAGTGGGTCACACAGATGAGAGGTGCCTGTGTGAGCACTGAGGGTTGTTGGGGGTCTTTTATAAGGTAGGGTCACAAGGTGCCTGATCAGTTTGTGCACAAGTCTCTGATTAGCTGTAGTTGAGGTAAGAAGTTTAGGGTCCATGAAGAGTGGTGGGTTTTATAAATGATAAAGTGGGCTGAAACAAGCCATCCTGAGCTATTGTGAGATTAGGCATTATGCAGGACTATTAGTTTGTTAAGGCAAACATGCCCAGTAAAGAGTGTACTTTATCTGTTGAGGGATCACAGGCAGACATCTGAGAGCCTAGGAAGAGGGATCATTGGACTTTGAAGGACATTACTTGGCCCCTCATTCCCCCATGACAGATTGGCAATGACAAATCTTTGGACAGGGGTGAAGGTCTCATATTCCATATCTACTTATGCTGTATGGGGAGGGGTGGCAATCATGCTGTCCCTGTCGTGCCAATCTGCCTGGGGTTATGGGGCCCTGACATCCTGGCAGCCCTAAAGGTGGGAGTGGAAGGAGACCCCACTGGCGTCCAAGGGCTGCACCACTAGGCTGTTGGCTTGGTTCGTGGCCGCAACTTTGATAGGAGGGATGTATTTGTTCCTAAGTTCTTGGACCTCAAAGAGAGACAATCGTTTTTGTCAGAGAGGAATACGATGCAAAAGTAAGCATATACCAAGATGAACAGCTAAACCCAGTAAAAACAGAAGAAATTTGAGAATGTCTGAAAAGAAAGACCTTATCCCTTCAAGGATCTAGATAAAGGCTTTGAAAAACCAGTCAGAGACCTATTTAGTGACTATGACAAAGTAGTAAACATCGGCATAAGGATGTCAAGAGCCATGTGGTTTTGTAAGACAGCTCTCTTTAATGGCCAAAGCAAATGTCACCATTAATGATCTTAGTGTTTTTCTAGATATGAGGAGGTACAAGAATTTGGGCTTATAAAATCTTCTCCTGAATATAACTATTTGAAGGCCTGTTTCTCCAGTTTTCCCAGACAGCACAGAGTGCCTCATTCCAGATTTCCACCCTGAGCTCATTTCAGGGTGTGCAGAAGGTCAGCAACTTCAGTGGCTTGAGACTTAATCCTTGTAGAGGCAGATGGAACGTGCCCTCATGATCATAAATTCAACCATGGCTTGGAAGGCATTTCATGACCATTTCCTCCCATGATGTTCTGGTCAGGTAAGGATTTGTTGATAGGCCACTCAATGTGCTGTTTCTGGACTAGGCCTTATTAACAGTAGCAAAAAGTCTCTGGACCACCTATCTTACTAGCCTGTTGTGGTCCAGGAAAATATCCCCTCTTGTTGCTACTTCCCATATTTAGAGTTACTCTATTATAATCACAAACCTCCTATAGAACTATATATATGGTTAACTGTTTCAAGTTGCTACTTGTTGCTCTCATTGAGCTTGAGTAACTTTAGAGGAAAATTCATATTTATGTCCAGGATTAGATCAGGTATTAATTGGCCAGGTGAAGGAATCCCACCTAGTAACATCACTAGGATCCTAAACAGAGAGAGCTATAATTTCTTCCTTCTAGAATAAATTTCATAAGGACCTACCAATTAGACCCTTTGAGTGGAGAAATCCACCAAGGTAACCCAGAAGTACTGGATATGGGTAGTTGACCATAAACCTAACAATTGGATTAACTTTAACTGAGTGCACGATTGTGAAATGCATTTAGATTACTGAGCTTTAGAAACAAACCTAGAGTGTTCTTTTGATTATTCAATTAAACTTTGTAACAATCCCCAGGGGCAGGCCAGCTTTTTCTTTGGCTGTGCCCTGCCCCCTTATAACCTAGGGGCAAGGAATGGTCTGGGAAGTGAGTATTAATAAATATAAATCTCAATTAACAAAACTAGAATTTAATGTACACTGAAACATAATATTTTCCTGTCTATATAATTACCCTCATTTTACTCAAATATACCCAAATAAAGACTAATTGATCATATAGGGTCTTTTAAATTGGTTGTGTTGAAGTTCCTCAAGGAGTCTTAGACTGAATTCCTGAAAGGCCTCTCAAGGCCAGGAAAGCCATTTCAAGGGCCTGTAGAAAGTGACTTTTTCTAATTTACCTAATAAGTGGTTGAGAACCTAAGAGTGAAAAAAGATAAATGTTTCAGTTCTGTTTACAAAGATATAGTTTACCAAATTGCTGTAAGTCAAAATTAGTTTGAGAAGGATTTCTTTACATCTGGTAAACACAGACTAAAAGCCAGTAATATTTTAGACAAAACCAAAAACTATAGTTATGTTAACCAATACACTTAGTCCTGTATAACTAATCCTTTTTGTTAAGTTTTATGAAATCAGAGTTTCCATTAGACTTTTAAAATTTCTTACCCAGTTCAGCAGTATTGATGCAGGAAAATGGATGTGGGCATGAGGAGGGCCATGTCCCAGGTCTCAGTTGAGCCCCTGGGATGTGCCCCACCAGGTGTGGGTCCTTGGCTTCATGCAGGAAAGAATTCAAGTGTGAGCCACAGTTGAGTAAAGGTGGATTTACTTAGAGATACATACTGCATAGAGTGTAAGGCAAAAGAAAGGCAAGGAAAGAGGTGTGGGAATTGGGTGCTCATATTAAAATAAAAGTAGGTACACAGTCCATGGGCAGAGAAGGGAGCGAAAAGGGCCGCTAGACATGCTGTTGCCAGTTTTTATGGGCTCAGTAGCTTCACATGCCTACAAGTGGGACCATTCCAACTACTGTGGGGAAGGGGCTGGGATTCCCAGAAATTGGGCCACTGCCCATTCTTTGGCCTTTTGTGGTTAGCCTTGGAACTGTCATGGTGCCTGCGGACATGTTATTTATCACGCTCTTACAATGAGCATATAATGAAGCTCAAGGTCTACTAGAAGTCAAACCTCTTAATCCTCAAGGCCAATTAGGAGCTGAATCTTCTCATTTTGGTGACTCTTCCACCATTTTGGTGTTAAATTGCTGTCATTTCTTGAGTGGCTATGCCCTGCCCCCTTCCCTCCTATCTCAGTATGATTTAAAAGTTATCAGAAACCTATATTTGTCAAAAAGTCCTTTTCTATAGAACTTCTTGAAGAGAAAGCATTTCTCAAAGGCATCAGAGTAAAAGCATAACTGTTTATAAATGACAAAAGACTTAAGAAGCATGGTTGAACACCTGGTTACACTGTAATTGATGAAGAAACCTGGTTATAATAAACAGAATTGTGACTGGTAACATTTTAGACCTACCAGATTTTGGGGAATTCCATATAGAATATCTATATTAACAACCTTTTTCCATGCAGTATGCCTAAGAAGATTTATTACTTATTTGATAATACTTCCCATGTAATTTAACATATCAAATGAACCTAATTAGCTTAATATTTCTCTTTAAGATGTTTCAAGGGCCCTCTGAAGCATCCCAAAATTAGAATGGGTCAAAAGAAGTTTACTGAAGTTTAATATTTGGGGAATTTACCAAAAAGTCTTAAAACACTTGGTCAGATAAGATATAGGTCATTGTGAAACAATACTTATTCATTAAACCAAAATAACAGTAACAGATCACCTAAGAAGTAGAGAAACTTTACAATCTGTTACGAAAAGCAAGTTAACATTTTAAGAAAGCTTTGTCCTCTTAGAGAGTTAAATTTCAGTTTCAATTATTTCAATCAAACATTCTTAAAACAGAATTATTTTTAAAGAGTTCACCCAAAAGCTTTTGTCTCATTTGTGTTCAATTTACTTATAAGAATTTTATCACACCAACTCATTTTTTTGACAAATCTGTAACAAATATAACAAGATCCCATTTGACTTTTAAACCTAGGTACAACGGAAGTATTATGTTCAACGTTGATGACTCTAAAGACATGCCTATATTAATCAGATCAGCAAAATTTAATACCAGATATTAATTTAATACTGAATATTTCCCAGTTCATGTGAACCTGAAATTTATTCTGGCCAGTTTTCCTCTTGATAATTTACATAAGCACTTAATTTCCCTTAATTAAATAGATCTCCTTTATTAATTAATTTTGGCAATACCATACATCTATGACGCACATACAAACACACAAAACAAAGAGATCTCATAGTTCCCATTTCAAAATTTTAACTGTAAATCTGGTACAATAATGTAAAACTCATCAGTTCCAAAAAAGATTGGATTCAAATTGGGTGTCTGGCAGATGGAACAAATCAAAGTCATCTAGATTGCTTAATCTTTTTTACTAACATTTATGGAAAAGAGACTAAATTTCTATTTGTCCTTAACAGGTCATGTTCCAAATTACTTACCCCCCTTTCTCAAAATTTCCATTTTAAAAAGATGGCCAGATAAGGGTTCCAGAAGACCCGGTAGAATACGTGCATCTCAAAGGCAAGTTCCTCCTAGAATAACTTTGTTCCCTTAGGGTCAGGAAAAGGTTTTTTCCTGATACTTAAAAGTTTCTTAAGATAAGTAGGGGATGTTTTGGGAGTGGTAAAAGGATTGGTGTGTTTTGGATTATTTCTGGAGCCACACCCCTGGTCCTGGCATAGAATGAGCAATGGCTGTGGCCATATATCTGCCTTGCTACTTGTCTCTTTCCTCATCTCCTTCCTCCAATTCAGCCCTCGATATTTCCTCCCAATTGTTGTCTATGGCAGGGTAACCTAGTAAACGCCTATTCTCATCCTTTGCCTTTTGTAAATTCTTTTACCACCTGTGACACTGGCCTGTCCTTGTCTCCCGAACATTTGGCAGCTCATACATGGCGAAGACATACAGGAGCCCTGTGAGCAGAAGGTCTCTTTCTCTCTCTCTCTCCTCCCTATGGGGGTCTCCCCCTGGCTGGATTGGATGCTCCATTCTGCAGGCGAGAATCTTTAGAGCAGGCTTAACCTCTTCTGCTTTCCTTTCCACTCATACTTTTCTGCTCTTCCCTAGCATTCGGGAATTCCCCGAAGTCTTGCCAAGGATTGAAGAACCCTGGCTAGGCTACTGTCAGAGGGCTCTGAAACTTAGTCTGACAGACTGAAATGACCCCCGGCCCTCAGGGGTGGACATACATGGGAAAGGCGTCTTCTCTTTTCCAAATACCCTTCTCTCTATCTCCCCTTCCTCTATTTCTCTCTTCCTCTGACTCTGGCCCTCAAGGCACTCCTTGGTTCTCGGGCCCAACCATGTGGTGCACCTCTGTGCCTTCTCTCCACTTTTTGCAGATCACGCCTCCAGATTGACCAAGCCTCCTGCCTTCGATCTCCACTCCAGGTAGAAGTCACCAGTGGGTGAGCCCCACCTTTTTTCCCTTTACTTTTTTGACCCCTTGTGCCAGCTTTTCACCTGGTTTTGGCCCTTTGCCGGTTGGTTTCTCTTTCTTGGAGGATGCCCAAAATAAGATCTGCAAGTTAGGTTCTCCCTTTCTGGGGGATGCCCTGGAATAGAGTCTGCACTGGTTTCCTTCTCTTTAATGCCTCCCTAAATACCATGGGGAACACTTCCTCTATTCCCTGAGACTCACCTTTAGGTTGCATTTTAAAATACTGGAATAAGTTTGATCCCCAAACATTAAAGAAAAAAAAGCTTATCTTTTTCTGTAATGTTGCCTGGTGTCAATACCAATTTCCAAATCAGGAGACTCGGCCTCTTCATGAGACTCTGAACTATAATACAGTCTTCCAGCTTGATTCTTTCTGTTGCAAATTGGGCAAATGATCTAAGGTCCCCTTTATGGTCCTCTCCCAAAATTCAGATCTTTGTAAAAATTCCTGCATGTGTCTCTCCTGGTTCTCTTTCCTGTTTTATTGGACACTGCCTTTAAGGTTTTCAACAAACAAGAGGTGCCTGTGTGAGCCTACTTCAGGTTCTTATAATTTAACTTGGAGACAAAATCTGAAGGTAAAAAAATTCTTTAGTTAAAAAATAATATACAAAGAAGTGGCAGAGAATCAAAAGTATGAGTGTTCTTATCTATGTGGTCTTTAATATCATTTTAATGTAATTATCAACATAAATTCAAAGCACAATTATCAATATAAAATCAAATTCAGAGAATTGTGTAAATTCACTCCACACATTATTAAGAACCATATAGTACAAAGATGTACGAACAACATAGATGAGTAAGATTCCATCCCTGTCCTCAACACAAAAAAACAGTAAAAAAAATATAACATTAAAAGTAAATGTCAGAGGAATAAATAACTTAAGAGTTTAGTAGGGAGATGCCAGAGAAGGCTTCATACAAGAAGTGTTATTTGTGCTGGGACAAAGTATTTTTAGAATGGAGCCTGCAGACTCAGTCTTGGAAAAGCACAAGGAAGTTAACAATACTATAGATTTGAAAGCTGCAAAGAGAGTAGATCTTAAGAGCTCTTATCACAAGAAAAAATATATAACTATGGTGATGAATGTTTAGTTATCGTGCTTTTATGTCAATTATTTTAAAGAGAAAGGCACAAGGAACATATAAGGAACAGAGCAGTTGAGTTTGAATGGAATATTATGGGTTAAGAGCACTAATCAGGAATATTAAACAACAGATTGCCTTGGGTGTTGGAGGACTGGAAAATATGCTGAAAGTAGCTGGGGAACTACTGTAGTTTTAGAAGCAGAAGTAACATTCACATGTAAGGTGAAGATAATTAAATTTTCAGGATTGCTGTGAGAATTAGGTAATTTATGTAGAATGCTTGGTTCAATGCCTGACACATAGTAAATGTTAATAAATAGTAGCTGCTATCGTTCACCTGACTAGCGACTGGGAGAGTAACTAATTACTAGGTGAGTGTGAAGCCCTGTTACCTGGTAGCAACAGAGAGGTGAGGAAGGAAAAAAATACTATTTAGATTGAGAAGGCTAGAGAAAGATTTTTTTTTAAGAGAAAGCTTTTTGACTGTATAAAATTTAGAAACATTTAAGCAGCAAAGAATATTATGAACAAAGTGTTATCTCCTCTAAATTAACATATGGACTTAGTGCTAAACTAATGAAAGTACTGATGGGTTTAATTGGGGGTGGTATTCGGTTTTGTTTGGGGTTTTGTTTTTGGTACATTTCTTGTTTTATATCATTTTTAAACCAAAATTTATTGAGACAAATATTAAGATTTTTCCCCAGATTTCTTCTCTAACAGTTTATAGCATATATAAATGGTCTTTATTGATTTAAATATCTCTCTCTGATCTCCCTGAATAAAAATTCAGTAATGGCTTAGGTAATAGTGAACCATTGAGTGCAATCTAAATACAATACTTATACAGATCTAATTTTAGAGAATCTAATGAAATGATCTAATATACATACAAATTTAATAAAACCATCTAGATTTGCAAAACACTATCTTAGGAATTATAATTCTATTGAACTTAATTTGAGCAACTGTAGCATCAATTAGGTAAAAGCATTTAAACTGAAAAGAGATTGTATTTTCTCCCTTTAAAAATAATTTAAATCAGTCAAATCTCCTGCTGTGGATATTTAGGAGCTGGCTACCATAAACCTGCAGGTGACCCTCACCCCTGAGCCCTCACAGCTTAACCCTCCCCTCTTCCTTGGGTACCTGATGATTCAGGGAGTCCCCTGAGACTCTCCCAACCTCTGCCCAGGGCTGCATGTAGAACAGTGGGGGCCACTTGGGAAAAGCTGGAATTTAAACTACTGAGCCAATTTTTGTTTTGATTATTTTCTTAGCTCAGTGAACTTTGTTTTAGCCAAGCTGCCAACCAACTTTCTTGAGCTTTTCTTCTCACGGTAGACAATCCAGCTTTGATAAAAGGGAGTGCTTCTTTCCAAATCTTTCTCAAGGCCTTCTGTAAGAGTCATGCTTCTAATGTATATGACTAATGTTTTGTGCACTTTGAGACATTTCTTTTCAATTTCTACACGGTAAATTGCTTCCTCAGTTGATGTTTCAGCAAATTTTCGTCACATGTTCTTGAAATAGTTCAGACAGTATTTGAAGTTTTAGCTCAAGTTTTGTAATAATACTTTCAGACTGTGAATTAAGACTGCAAAGACTTTGTTCAGTTTGGACAGCATTCATTTGAACTGTGAATTGTTGACTTAATTTTCTTCACTTTTTAAATAATCCTTGGTTTTTCTCCTTCAAGCCTTTTAAAGGAAACATTTGTCAACATTAGTATATCTTTCAAATTGACTTCTGATTGACAGTCTAGGAAATTGTCAATTTCTGATTTTCTCTTTAATTTCAAATTGCCATCAACCAGGTAATCTTCTCTAGAGAAATCAGACAAACTTACCGACTTTAGTGCAGTTTCAGAGATTTTAATGGGCTCTCTTTATCATTTAAAGCCTCTTTCATTTGTGCTTTCAATCATTTTTTTCCCTGTTCCTTTATTTCCCACTTCTATCCCATTTTGTAGTTTTTTAGGATAGCCATTTTAGGCTTTCTTTAAAATAAATGTTTTCAAACCATGATTTCCAGTCATGGAATGAGAGTTTAGGGGGCTGATTGCTGTTCTTTTTGGAGAAGATCTACAATATTCTCAAGTGATGAGTGAACCTGTTCAGATTATTTATAAGCGCTGCTCAAACTCAGTGTTTGTAACTTCAGAGGACTGGTCTCCACTGGAAGTGATGTGAGGACTTCATTGGTTTATATAATCAGTCTAATCCTTTCACTGATTAACTCAAGCAAAAACCTCTTTTGGCCAGCTCCTTTTCCCTCTTTAGTATCAGAATCTCTTAGGGTAATCCTTGGAGACTTGGGCCTTGTCTCAAGCTTCAGACAGCACTGTCTGAGGGCTGATGCAGAGTGGGAGGAGGAGGGAAGACCAGAGCTGTCTAACTTCTGCCCACTGCACAAATAGAAAGTGATACTATCTGTCCAGTGCATTTGGGCAGGTAGAAAACACTGATTGCAGCCAGGGGGGATCAGGCATGAGCTCTGACCACTCTGGTCCTGACCCAGTGCTTCAGGAAGCCTACGAGATCAAAGTAGTTCCATTCCGTTACCTGTTTTCTGCCCACAAGCACATCAGGCATAACGGTGGAGCACACTGCAGTAGAGGCTATGCCCATAGCCCTGAGTGAGGCTCATTCTCTTGAGTTCAAGTTTCTGTTACCAGGGAGGGAAGCCTGATCTGCCTGTGAAGGTCACAGGGATCTTCCCTCCCCTGGTTCAGCTTGGTCAGTTTAAGTGAGCAGGATCAGAGCACTGAAGGTACCTCAACAGAGATATTAACTAACAGCCTTGGATTTCAGTATCAGATTTGGCAGTATGTTAACAGTTCACGGAATTCCTGTAGGGCCAGTTTGTCCCCATTCAGTCCAAACATTCTTAGATGGGAGAGACTCTCCTCCAATGGTGACTGTGACCCAGCCTCTTCCCATCATGTGATCCTGCCATCTTCAGCTTGCGGCTCCCAAGTTTGTCCTGCAGTTGGTCTCCAATCAAGTCGTTTTCAGAAGTGTGGCTGCCTCTGTGAAGGCACTAGGTCTAACTGGGGCACATTCTATTACCTTAAACAAAATCTCACTCTCCTAGTTTCTCTCTGGCAAACTCGGCCCAAGCCTTCTTGTCCATTGCCTGGGACATTGCCTTCAGGGACTCATGTGAGGAGAGCCTCTGTCCATGGGGAAAGGAGAGAACTCTCAGCGGATGATGGTCTGGGGGATCCTGGAGGGGTCCAGCGCTCAAACCAAAGGTTCTTCTTCTTTTTTTAATATTTGCAAAATTGTGAGGCAGGGTGGGGGTAATGGCAGTGGCCAGTGAGTGGTGAAGGGATCTGTGTGGAAGGAAGACAACATCTCTGGGAAGGTGAGGGCAGGAGTGGCTTTCACCCAGAGTGGAGTGAGCAGCCAGAGAAGTTTGAGGAGGGCATGTGCACAGTGGGATGGTGATCACTCAGCCAGTGTTGTGGGAGCCTAGTTGTGATAAGGATGACGTTTGAGCAGGGGATATCATAGGATTTCTGTGTTGAGGGGAGGCAGCCATGGTTAGAAGCTTAGGAACAGGGTATTGAAACCTCAGCAGGGTGAGGAGGGTTCCAGTTAGGGAGCTGGTAGTGGTCCATAGCAAGACATTAGGGTCTGAGCAAGGACTAGAGGGCATCTGATGAGGGGAGAGGGACGACATGACCGCTAGATGGTATATGGTTATATACAAAGGTGATTCATGCAGTAAGTTAGTATTTTGAAATTAATAGAAGTCATTTTCTCACTGTTGAGAGAAATGGATTTAAAAACACGAAGAGAGAAAAGTTAGAATGAACCCTTTGCAGTTGATTTGGAATTGGAGTTATCACTGGAATTGGGAGTGTGAGCTCATAATCTTCTATATATATAGGAATAAGTAATGATGTAAATTGGCTCACTTTTTAATTGGATTGTCTTTTTGTTGTTGAGTTGTAAGAGATCTTTATGTGTACTGAACACAAGTCTCTTATCGGTTATATCATTTGCAAAATTTTCTCCAAATGCTTTGTGTTGCCTTCTCTTCGATTGTGTCCTTCATTTGAAACACAGTGCTTTTAATTTTGAAGAATTCTGATGTATCAACATCACTTGTGGCTTTGTGTCATATTTAAGAAACCATTATTTAATCTAACATTGCAAAGACTTGGTTTTTTCTTTTGTTTTCTTCTAAGAGTTTCAGAGTCTAAACTCCTATGCTTAGCTCTATGGCGTTTTTTTAGCGAATTTTGTAATGCTTTGAGATAGGAATCCAACTTTATTCTTTTGTTAAAAATTTTTTGACACTCCCACTACTACTGTATTAATTACAGGAGGATTGGTTATAGCAGAGGAAGAAGTGGCAGGGAGGCTCAGACCTGACTCCTACCTACCATCGATGACACACAATAGTAAATGAATAGCTGTGGTTGGCATGGGGGACGTAGGTTCTTCAGTAGAAGTAGAAATGAGGTCTTGGGATGAGGACAGGAGCTGGCCAAAACCCTAATGAAGTTTTCTTTGTTCTGAATTTATTCATTTGTTTTATTCATTTGTTTAAAAAGAGGAGGGAGAGGGCTTATTTTAAGTGATAAGACTGGACAGAATCAGGAAGCGTAGGGAGGTCTGTTAGTGTTTTGTTGAATGACATTTTTTTTTCAATGGCTGTAATAATCTCTCTCTTCTGTGTAGTCTTCTCTTCTGTAGAAAATGGTGCCGTTGTGCTACACTGATGTTTCCAGTGACGCAAGATGATTTTAGGTGGTTTACTGACTCAGCATTAAATAACACTGAATCATATAGTGGGAAAGTCATTTCTTTCTCTTGTAAGCCTTCTAATTACGTCAAAAGCTTTTCTCTGATTCTTGCTTGTCTGCCTCTTTAATAACAAGGGCAGGTTTCAAATTGACAGCCTTCTGTGACTGTCAGTATCATCCTAGGTTTCAATAAAAGTAATTTACTTTCATTATCTTCATTTTTATGGTTATCCTCTACTTATGGAAAATTATACTGATTTTCCATTTAGGTTGATGATATAAATTTAAGTCAAAAGAACTGTTAAATAAGCTGACTAAATGAAAAATATGTAGATTTCACACACAAAGAAATGCAGTGTTGCCATACAAATAATGACAACATTCCAGAATCTCTGATTGTTTATCATTTCTTCTATATGTTTTTTTGAGAGGGATTTGGGAGCCCAGAAGAATTAAATTATCTTTGGGACATTTAAGGCCAGACTATGGTAGTTTTTACTTGTTTTAAGTCATTACACCACCTTCTTGTTTAATAGAAAATTCTTGTCATTAATTATGATAGCACTGAACCTTGAAGTGAAATGCAATTAGAACTGCATGATATGTATTACTGAAGATACAGGATCTCTCCAGTATATTATTGTAGCATCATGGAATCTTAGAATACAAAGAGACATTACTGACACTTTCCTGAATCTGACTATAATTTGGTAGGTCATTCAGCTCTTGGTCTTGAACCTGTAAAGGTATCCTTTGTGAGCCCTCCATAGCACAGACTCACCTGCAACAATTCTGTTAGAGTTCTTATTGGTCAAGAGACTGCTTCTTCAAAAATTGGGATAGTGGTTTGTTATTAGCCGAATTTCAGCTTAAAAAGAAATTGGGTGGTCCCAGAACACACACTGGAATTCTGTCACTCAGAAAATAACACTGTAGATATATTACTACTGGCACAGATAGTATCATGGGTTACAATGTTTATTGACAAAGCTTTTCCCATTTTAAAATTTCTCATCATTTCCTCAATCAGTGTTGCTAGTCACACAACGAAGAATTTAACACTTAGCTTATTAGAGATGAGGGACACTAAAGAATTTCTACAGAATTCTAAAGCAGAACCTAAGATGTCCATATCAAGATCAAGCAAAAGTGTGAGGGAAATCATTTCAGCACCTCTCAGGGGCCTTGCTGGCTCTCATGGAGAATAAGGTGGTGGTGACTGTTCTGTAGAGAGTTTCTCATAAGCAGGTGGAGCATTGGGCACCTGTGAGAATGAGAAAGGAGACCATAGACTTAGCAACCGCACACAAGGTTCTGGGATAGGAATTAAGTCAAAATAGTTAGCATCTTGTTTATACTTTTGCTCTGGGCTGAAACTTGTTTAAGTGTTCACATATAGTTTCCACCCAATGAGGTAATCATTAAATTTCACAAGTGTGGATGTTGAAACATTGTTGGGGGGAACAGCACTAGAGAAAAAAGGGCTAAGCGGCTTCCCCCAAATCTCAAAAATTTATTTGCACCTGGATTATCCTTGTGAGGAAAAGTCCCAAGCACTAACTAATGAATTCTTGAACCCTGTTACAGACACTGACACACACTGTATCTTTACCTCAAGCATAAATCCTTATAGTTGTGTCTGAACGCTGTTGCTGCTATCAGCAGAGCACAAGTGTGTCAGGCCTTCATTTAATGCTCACAACAACTCGAGGAGTATTTTCATTGCTCTTAGGTTACAGGTCAGGAAGCTGAGGCACAAAGAGTTTAAGTCACTTGCCCACAACTGATAAGTCATGAGCTAAGAATCAAATGTAGTAATTTGGCTCCAGAGTCAGTGCTCTTAACCATTATGATGTACTGCATCTATACTGGCACTGTCCAACAAAAACAGAGTGCCCCACATATGTGATTTTAAAACTTCGAGTAGCTACATTTAAAAAAGTTAAACAGGTAAAGTTGATTTCACTAATATTTTCATTTAACCCCACATATCAAATATTATCATTTCAACATGGGCTCAATATAAAAATCACTAATGAGTTATTTATATTCTTTTCCTCATACTAATTTTGAAATCTGGTATGTATTCCAGCACATCTTAATTCAGACTACTGTGTTTCAAGTGCTTAATAGCCACATGTGACTAGTGGCTCTCCTAGTGGACAGTGCAACTCTATACAATTAATGATAAATACTTTTTTTCTCTGTTGGATCAATCTATGTTCAGGACAAAGGCAATTATACTAAAAAGGCAAGACAAAAATATAGTGTATCCAGAACCAAATCCTTCCCTTGAATCTTACATGTAGGGATTTCATTATTGACCCTGGAAAATGGGTATGAGAGGACACAATTTAAGAAAATCTCTGTGATTCCTTTTTTTTTTTAATCTTACTATTTATTTTTTATTATGGTAAATTATACATAATATAAAACTTACCATTTTAACCATTTTTAAGTGGGTAGCATTAAGTACATTCATATTGCCCTTGTTTTTTAGTAGGAATAATTTTATCCATTTGAGTTAAAAGCAGCCATACATGAAAACACCAAGATGCAAGATCTCAACCTACCACGGGTTCACAATTGTTCTCTTGAGAAGGCAGTTTGCTGTCCTGGTGACCAAGTCCCTCACCTGGACATCTTCTTGTTAAGGTACTTTGAGTACCAGCATGAATGCTTTTGTCCTGAAATGTGAATTCATGAAGGTTAGTGGATAAGAAAAAACAATGGAGTCCATTTAAAAAAAAAAAAGAAGGAAACCATTTTAAGAGTGGGTTTTAATCTTGGTTCTGTCACGTAATCGCTGTATGTCCTCAGACTATTCACTTTACTTATCTGAATTCCAGTTTTTTGCATCTGTAATATGAAGGTGATATCACTTACCTCTCAGAGTTCTTGAGGGAGTTAACTAAAGGTAAAGTGTCTTGTATGCTGCCTGACTCCCATCAGTTAGTATTTTTGACGGGAAAGAAAAAAGAGTGGATCTAAAAAATGGACTTCAGAGAATGGTCGCAAGTGGAGTAGATCAGGGCTAGTGAGGCAGGAGCTGGTATCACAGTGACGAAAAGCATTAGAACAACAAGGGACACTCTATGCACCTTGAATTATTCAGGAGAGCTTAATTTAGTGCTTTTCTCCATCCCTAGAAAAAACTGACAATAGTTTATGCAAGACAGAGACATATAATCAAAGTGGAGACTGCAGGAGTGGTCTGCCCTAGTAAGGTGGAGTATTTCATCACTGATATTACTTAAAATTCCTGGCACATTGTGATCATAAAAAAAAACTTTTAGTTGCTTTTACTGTTGTAAAATTCTCCACAGCAGTGGTTCTCAGACTTAAGCATGCATCAGCATCACCTGGAGGGCTTTTTAAACACAGATTACTGGGCTTACATGTAGAATTTCTGAGAGAGTAGTCTAGGATGAAGACCCAAATTTGCATTTCTAACAAGTTCCCAGGTGATGCCGCTACTGCTGATCCAGGGCCACATAGAGAACCACTGTCTGCAGACAGTGTGCCTCCTCATTTTCTGTGCCTGGGGTGACAAAGACATTTAGAGGGAAGAGGAGGTCCATTGGGGCCAGGTGGGGGCCATAGAAAAGGAGAGAGTGTATATCCCATTTATAGAGACAACACTGCATAGCTGCCAGGTTTTGCCAGATCTTTTGATTTTTTTTTAAAAAGAGACTAGAAATTAAGATTTTTATGTAAAATGTGACTTTTAAATGTTGGCACCTAATTCAGTTTTTTCAGATACAACCGCAAGTATATCTGAGCCAAATCCTCCAGTAGGGCATGAGCAGCAATCTGTGGTCCTGGCCAAGAGGGGCTGGGGCAGGGAGGTTGTGCAGATGTTCAATGGCTCCGCAGCCTTGTCTGCAGACTGTGGCTGATTGCAGGGGTGACTAGGTTGGAAGAGAAGGACATCAAGTAGGACTCCCAGGGAGGAGAGGTGTTTGGAACATCAATTGGACAAGGCCAAGCACTGATGGGGCTGATACCTGTATGGTCTACAGACTGTGAAGTAGTTTTCCTAAGCTCTAGTCTGAAATTTTTAGTGACCCTACCCCTTGGAAGGAGATACGCACAGGACTCCAATCTTGACATGAGGACCCAGGGAGGTTCTGCTCCCTTACACAACTCCCAACAACATACCTCAGGTAAGATGTTTAATGCATTCTCTCCCTTTACCTCAAGTATTGCTTTTATTCCTTTTCTTTTCTTTCTTTTTGTTTCTTTTTAATCTCTCACCTGCCATAGGGTAGAAGCATGATCTACTTCCCCAGTTCACTGCCAATTTTCTGCATTTGCATTCAAACCTCAGTGTGCAAGTTAAAATATAGGCTCCTGGGTCCCACCACTAGAGATGGTCCCAGAGGCTGCATTTTAACAAGAACCGTAGGTGATTCGAGTGCAGGGGCCCCTGACCATACATACACTGAGGAACATGACACTGTGAGACAGAAATGTAAACTGACTTGTCAGCAGGGCCTTTAAATTCTTTTCCAAGAATCAAGGATATTATGTCCTAAACTTACAAGTAAAAGAGTAAACTTGGTAAATATGAAAACCAACTTCCAGTCTCTTACAGATCGTTTTCCTGCAGAAACTCATAACTGCAAAAAGTGGTCTTTTCTTTCCAAAGATATCAGGTTTGAGGAATTGTTAGCCAAGGGAGAAATTTTAGGAGACCTTAATTCCAACCAACTTTGCTACCATTCTGTGGTCAGTGGAAGTGGGAAAATAAACACATTTCAAAGCTTAATAAAGGTGGAGTAATTTCAGGTATCTGAAGCTTTCATTTATCATCATTTATGTTCTTCTGCTCTAAAATGAAACTAGAACCACCAAAGAGAGACAGGGAGGTAAATTATGTAATTAAATGCAATACTTAATGCACTGTTTTACATAATTTGGCCTAAATTTCTTAGACTGCTGATCCCCAACCTGGCTTATCAGGAGATATGAAAGTCTCAGAATAAGATTTTAATATTAATTTAAAAAATAAATGACAGCATCTTTAAACATTAGGGAACCAGGAAATTGAAACACAGTTCCATCTCATAAAAATTCCAGAAACTCTGCAAATCACTGATCTAGACCTAGAGGAATGGAGGATGGTAGGTTGAACTTGAACCTTGCGGGTAAAGTGTCTGAGCCTGTGACACTAAGGCTGTTAGTCTTCAACTGAATGTGTTTCAGGTGAGTGTGTTGAAGCATAAAGGAAAAAAACCATTGCCTTTTTGTCCAGTAGCATCAAGCTAGCAATAGTGGACAGTTAGGAAATGGGTACCAACATAACAGGTTTGTACAGCTTTTACAAAAATTAAATCATTATGTTTTTATATGCAAACATCAAATGAAAATGTTTTAAATATAGAAGAAAACATACATTAAATAAAAACTGATACATGTTATGTTACATCGCATGTGTCTAGGTACAGAACTGAACAAACGAGGCTCAGAGAAGTTGAAATCTGAGGTCACCACACAAGTCAGTGGCAGTGAGACCAAATCCTGATGCCATACAGTGGGGGGACTGCTAAGTGCCAGGCACCGTGCTAGGCACTGGAGGCACAAAGATGAATAAGAAATGTTCTCTGTTCCAGTTCATAAATGGGGGGAAGAGAAGGGGTGGGAGAGGCAAGAAGTAAATAACCAATTACAAGGTAATGTCATAACCCTGTCCTAGAGGTACACGTGGAGTTCAGTGGCAGAGAGGAAAGTTTCATCTGTAACCTCCTAACCCAAGGCTTTGCTATCGTACTTGGTTTGGAGTCTTATTCAGACTCAGAAACTTCTCCTTCCCATAAACGTCACACTTTGGAGGGCTGCTGCTTTGTGGCTGTGTGCCCTCCAAACTCACCCTTTCTTTCATGGTTTGTGTCTGGGACACTATGGCAAGATGTGCATTAGGGAAAGGAAGTCATGGACTGTCCGGCTGCCCAGGCTTCCTGGCAAGGAGGAGAAGAACTCAAAGCTATGGCTCCTACCTTCTCCTTTTCCTCCTCAGACATCTAGTCTCCAAGCCCTTACCCACACCAACCCTTCTTTGCATCACAGAACCTTTTTCTCTGAATGAAGTGCTTGGTGAATGAGGAATGGGACTTCCCAACATTTTTTGTAAAGATGAAAAATTTTCCATTATATATCAGCCCCAGAAACTTTCAGATCTGTAATTACAAGAAAGAGGGAGGCAGGTGGGAATTGCATCTCTTCTTCCATCCCATTGCTCACTGTGGAGAATGCCTTTGGATGCTTAAGTGCTACTGGGCTTTGGAGCAAATTTTCTGAAACCTATCATTTTTATAGTGTGGATACTCAGTTGTTTCTCATTTGTTGAAGATCCTGCTGCCCCAAGACTGGACTTTGTCATTCATTAACTTCCTACTCATGTGGGTAAAGAAGCAAACATCCTATTAAAACTGCATTGGCCATTGACAGAGGATGGAGCCTGTTAAAAACCCAGTGGTCCTCTGTGCTGTTGAGTGGTAGATGGTTTCCTCACTGAAATGATGACTGGATGGGTCCTGGGTATGCTAGGTTGTTGGTATAACAGATTTAGAAGAACTTGGATTCCCAGGTAACCTTGAAGGAAATGACTGAAGAGAGAAGAAATGACTTAGAGCCGACTGCTAAGTCGCATAACAGGACCAGTAGGAATCTGCAGGAGGATTGGTAAGACCTGGAGTTCTTGTATGCTGCTGTTTGCTGTGCAAGAGGACCATGAACCCTTCCCCTGTGCCCCAGAAACCATCAGAGCTCAGCTACACACACACAGACAGGCACTCGAGTTTGCTGTCAGTGGAACCAAAGAGATAAGCCAAGTTCCTGGTTGGAGTTCATGCCTGGGAAGAGGCAAAGGAAGAGTTACAAGTAAAATGTAGAGAAAGACTCTGGTGGGTGGGGCGGGGGTGGTGTGGAGGGTATAGCTCAAGTGGTAAACCACATGCTTATCATGCACAAGGTACTAGGTTTAACCAACAGCACCTCCTCTAAAAATAAATAAGTAAATAAACCTAATTACCTCCCCCTACAAAAAAAGACTCCTCACCCAGGAATCAGAGCTAGAGGCAATCCTAAGAATATCACTGCATTGCCCAGAAAGTCAGACAAAGAAGGGGAAGGCAGGTCCTGGATCTTGACAGACTCAGCAGTGGGAACTTTACCAACCTTCAAGCTTCTGTATCCACTTCGTCTTCTACAGTACCAGCAGCTGATAAGCAGTAAAATTCCCAAGATCACGGTCAGGATGCCAATCCCTGCAGCCCTGGCCCAAGAGAGAGACAACTCTATCTTGTCAGAGAAACCTTGTTCCAGATTGTGATGAATCATGCATCAATCTTCTCTCTTCACAGGGCCTTTGACAGCAGAGCAGTACACTCCCAAGGTGTGTCCCACCCCACACCCGACCAGGTACCCACCAGACCTCCAGCACCCTTCTCCAGGGTCAGGACCATCTCGAGGAACCTCTCAGGTGTGTGCCCACAGCAGCAGAGCTAACTGGCATGGGCCCCAGCGCCCAAGTTCCAGGTGCAACTGATGCAGTAGCAACTGACCCTTATGTGGACAACATATTTGAGACTGAATTGTCTTTCCATTAGGGCTAGTTTAAAACCTTTTCCCCAACTATCAGTTGACAAAAAGGAAATACAAATCAACATTGACTTAATGTCTGCTGTAAGCTGGGTGCCTTGCTAACCATTCTACATGCATTAGCTTATTTAATTCTCACAACAGCCCTGTAAGGTAGGCATCATTTACCATCCCCATCTTACACAGATGAGGAGATAAATGCAGAGGTTAAGTGCCTTGCAATTGGTCATACAATGGTAGCACAAGACTGAGCTAGGATTTGAACTTGAGTCTGTCTCAGCTGTGTTTGTACGCTCTCCTTACCCAACCCTTCCCTCTATTCCTGCCCCGACTAATGCTCCTAGATGCCAGGATGATGGCAGCCTGTGGTGGTAATTAGCAGTGTGCTTGCCTGTCTCTTCCAGAAAAAGGGCTCCCAGAGAAGCTTTTTGGGTTTTGGCTTATTTGTTTTTAATTTGTGTCCTCAGTGCCTAGGAAGGGTCAAGCACACAGGTGTTTCAAGAAATATTTCTTGAAGATAGACGCATGGATGGATGGATGGATGGATAAATGGATAGTTGGATGTATGGCCAAACAAATGAATAAAAATGAACAAATGAATTATGGGTGATGAATAACACCAGTCTCTGTGAAAAATAAATAAGCCATTTAATATCTTCTTAAAATAACTATTTACAAATATGTGGATTTGTGGCATAATGTTAGCCCCAACATCTTTTCTTTTGCATTTGCAATTGGAACTAAAGACCCACTTGAAATACTGTCTTTAGAGATTTATTCCTTTGGCTCATTCCTAACAGCTTAATTCTCTGTTACTTTAACCTCAGTAACCTCTTGTGGGTGGATCAGCAACTTTCCACACAGCAGGTTTTGGGTGGGGGTGGAGAGAAGGTAATGAAGAAAAGGAAAGACCTTGGAGACCAGCCACAGAGAATTCAGAGCTGGCACATTGTGACTGAAGGGATGGAAGTAGGACTTGTGGTATTTAGGAGTCTCTGAGAATATAACTATCTCACAAGGATGCTAGCGGCCAGCCCCACTGGTGAGACATGTGTCCCGTGTTTATGCTCAGCTAGGCAAGCTGTCTGTCCTGTCTGGCTTGCACTTGTTCCAGGAATCCAGTGCAGGGTCACCAAGGACCAAACTAATTAGGTCAGTGCTTGATGCTTCCTCTGGTCTCACCTGAGTGACCAGGAAGGTACACCTCAGAATGGAAGTGGTAGATCCTGGGGATGCTGAGACAAGAGGTCTGACCTTGCCAGCCTGCCTAGCCGCCAAGTCAGAGAGGCCAGCTGACATTTGGAGTCAGGTACTCAGTAGGTATGTACTAAGCACCTCTTGGCTGGGCAGACATGGACTACCTGGAAGAAACAGCATAGGGGATCAGCTCTGGGAGAAATGACTGAGTTGCTCCTAGAGAAAAGCTGTATGTCATTGAGCAGGCTCTCCTCAGGAGGACACAGTCTGGGCATCTGAACCAGCGTCTGGGGCCTTGTGTCCGGTGGCCCATGGAAGTACTAGCTACCACAAAGGCCCTGGAGACGGGTCCTGGGACTGCACTTCCCTGCATGACACTGTCAATTAGCTAACATTTGCCTGGTTTTCCACATCACAACATGATCAACGTGAGAAGTGCTGAGTCTCTTATCTGTGACTTGGCTAGAGAAAGGCTTTGCAGTACTGGGTGATTTATAAGAGGCTGAGCAGCTGCTGGTGAAGCAAGGTCTAATTGAGCCATCTCTTGGAGAGACCTTTGCACAGTACCACCCACTGGACCACCATCTCAAGGCTGCTGGGGCATCCAGCCTATCCTTCCATCTCTGAACAGAATAACAGCCCTGGATGAAAATGCTGACCCAATAATGCACCCAGTCAACCCACTTTATAGATCATGAGGCTGAGACCTACTGCAAGTCTCCAGTGTAACCACCACCTAAGCAGCTACTCTACCATTTGTTGAGCACCAATTTGTGCCAAGCACAGTGGCAAGCCCACTACTGAAGGCTTTGATTCCATCCTCACAAGAATCCTCTGAAGTAAGTAGGATGTTCATTTTCCATCTGACGTCTCCAAGACTTTAGGCTGCTAAAAGTCCAAGGTTGCACAAGCAGAGAGCAGCAGAACCAGCATTCACAGCGACTGGCCCCAGATACCCAGCCAGTGCTTTTCTGCCGCATCACCCTTTCCTGAGACGAAGCCGTTACAGGAAGCATTCGTGGGCTCTCGTGACTGAAGGCAGCTGATTCATTCTCAGCATGCCTGCACTCTAATTTTACCCCCTCCCCCCCCAGGTCTGTGGTCATCCCCTTGGACATCTTGGCACAGACAGAGCTCTGTTCCAGCTCTTTTGCCCAGTCACATGGCACTGTCACATGCTGAGTAACAACCGAGAACATTGGGATGTGCCAGACACAGCAGAAGAACCCACCGCCCAGCCGGGCAGGGGTCCTCAGATATCATCCAAATACCTCTAGCAGCAGAATTGCCTGAAATGCATGTTATAGTGCAGATCCTGGTCCCCCGACCCTCAGACCTCCTGAGTCAGCCTCTTGGGTAGCAGTGTCTAGAAAGCTGCATTTTCACAAGCTCCATGGGTGACTTATGCCCCCTCAAGTGAGAACCCCTCTTGACTGGGGTTTTGCAGAGATATAGGATCTGCTGAGTCACCATACAGAAGCTGATACAATATCCTACCTAATACCACATGCAATGGACCCCCAAGAGTGTATGTTTGCTCTTGGGACATTTTCTTCAGAAGATCTCCCTACCTCCACTCCCAGTTGACCATGCAGGGATTTTGGAGAATCACAGCAGGGTCTTCTGAGGAAATGCTCCCAGCCTGAATTCTTCCCTGGTGCCATTGATGGTTTCTACATCTCACTTGCCCCTGCTACTTCACTCTAGTAAATATTATTCGACAGTTCTTTCATGAGAGAGAGCAAGTTTGAGGGAAGTTTTGAGCAGACCACTTAAGAAATGCTCCAGATAAAAACTGGGTTACTTGTTTGTCCTGTTGGAATCTCCACTCGGGGTTGTGGGGAGCCCCTTCCCACCACCACCTGTTCCCACTCGAGTCGTTGCAGAGTGTGTCCTGCAGCCTGTGTTCCCATCACAGCACTTGAACTTGCTGAAACTTCCCTCAGACTTAAGTCTCCCACTAGATTGTAAGATTTTTTCAAAGACAAGAATAGTGTCTTGGGCTGGTATACAATGTTTAGCTCTTAGAAATGCTTAATCATTTAAATACTTATTTTAAATTAACTCTTAATACCAAACACCTTTCCTTGAGATAAAGTATTGATACAAAGGTTATGACCACCATCTTCACCATGCAGCCAGTCAGCAGGTGGAGTTGCACACACAAACCTGCCATTCCTCCTCACTCGCTCTTTGGCAGTTTGCCTTTGTTCTGTCTGCAAACCGCATCCAGGATCCTGACTGGAGCAGACATGCAAGGCTTGAGGAAAGAGGCATTTTGCTTCCAGACAGATGTTGTTCAGCCTGGGAACCTACAGTGTAGGTCTAATAGCTAAGAATGCAGACAAAAATGGCAAGATCCAACTTTTTACCATCCCTACATCGCCTTTTTTGGCTTCAGAGAAGCTTGAGGCCCCTTGTAGGACCACAAATTCTCCTTACCTTGTTGCCGGGGTTTTTGCTTTCTGGAGAAATAAACACTAGAGAAATTTACAGGCAGGACATGCATGTGCTGATGGAAGCCAGCAGGCTGTGTCATCAAACGGCAAACTGGAAACCCCACTAGGTCTAGTTTTGAACTTACTCTTCAGCTGTGATGTGGGAGTGGCCATGCCCTTTCCTGGGGGACCCATTGATGAAGTAAGCCTCTTCTCTTGGCATCTTGTGGGATCAGGCCACAGGACACCTAATAGCAGGGGCACACAGGTGTCATTTAATGCATCCAGAATGTCTTTACCATAAACCCCCATGAAGACATTCTCGTTAGGTGACCAGTAATGACAGCCAAACCAGACAGCTCTTGTTTCTCTCTGTGAGAGGATTTGTACCTGTTTCTTTCAGTCACATCAAGTGGAAATTGCTCAGGATTCTAACGCTTTCTACCAACTGAAAATTAAGTTCCAAGAAGAAACCCACAAACAAAAGCAAAACACTTTCAAATTGAGTTATTATTTGGGGGTGGAAATGGGACGTTCAGTTTGACTCAGTACCATAAATTTGTAGAGAAAAAGCGTTTTATTCACTCCTTACTTTTCCTGGGCCAAGACTGGTTAATAAGAAAAGTTATTTCTCTTCAAAGGTATTATTTTGTATCTATCCTTGGAGAAGTAGAGGCTATGATATAGTGTGTGTGTGGCCTAACACAGCATCGTCCAAGCCCATTTTCCAACAAAGGAGACCACCCCAAACAGGTTCCTGGATGTGTCCACGTCCACTCATCCAAGATAAGCTGAGGAAGCTTGACCTGGTCTAACAATTGTCTTCCCTCCACTGAAATCAATTTCTGCCTCTCCCTGTTCAAGTCTCATGACTTGGGTTTTAAATACATACATACATACATATATATAATAATACAAAATTTTAATTTTAATTGTCCATCATACAAATACACAAAAAGCTCATGAACTTCAGTGGTCATGATCAAAGTGTGCTTGTCAAAACAAATAATGGTTTCTCTTCTCTCCTCGCTGTTGTGTATTTTTCTTCCCTCTTATTGTTCTCATGAATCCCAAAGGTCTGATCCCCTTAGAGTTATATTAATGAGCCTGTTGAAAACAGCTGGGAGAGAAGTGGGAGCGTGGAGGGGAGCGTTCACCCCATGAACCCTTTCCATGGGGCATTTCATGTGTCATCTGCCCTTCCCAGTTGTAAAGAAGAAATCACACTAGAACTCACTGATCCTCTCAGGTGAATCATGTAGGGGTGAACACTTGGTTTAAAATTACAGACACAAAATTCAATTCATTCTGGGTTAAATTTTGTAACTCTATACCTCCAGCTTCAAGCCTTGGCAAGCAGCATAGGGACAGCAAATGCACCTCATCCCACCTGAACTAAGAAAAGTGGTTCTTTAAGGGACCTGACAACAGCTGCTCACAAGCTGGCTGCAGCCTGAACAGCTGCTGCTTCTGATTCTCTGCTTTGCTTCCCAGCAGTCTGGAGGGAGGACCTAGGAGGAGACTTAGTGAACCTTCAGAAGTCAGAGAACTATAAATGTTGAGGAGAAATTCTGCTGACAGCCAAGCCTCAGGGAGGCAATGAGGAAGGACTGAGGAGTCCACCAGAATCCTCCAAACCCAATTCTCTTCTGAAGGAATGGACGAGAAAGCAATGCTCTTACCTGCTTGCGTAGGACTGACTCCGTCTGCTGGCTGGCCTGTATGTGAAGACTGCTTCTCTGGCTCTTAATCTTAAAAACTTTTTTTTCCTGGTCTTGAATCCCATGTTAGTCACGAGTTTGGATTTCTGATGGGGTCGTCTATGATTGCTTAATTGGCGTGAAAGAAACCAGCCTCATTCCTCTCCTCAAAAAGTCACGGCTCATTGTGGCCTCTGTTTTTCCCAACCCCAGGGTTTCATCTTAGGGAAGCCATTTATTTTAAATGCTGGTCCTCCTCGGTGGGGTTCCCAGGGCAAGATACAAGATGCCCAGTTACAACTGAATTTGAGATAAACAATGAATAATTTTTTAGTTTAACTGTGTCCCAAGCAAAACTTTTTAGTTTAAGTGTGCCCCACCTTTTGCATGTGACATATTTTTACTAAAAAATAATATTGGTTATTTACCTGAAATTCAAATGTACCTGGCACCCTACACCTTCCCTCATCTTCATGGGGTTGGAGAGACTTTGGGCTCAGACCTGGAGGTCATCTGGTCCCATGCCCTTCTGATCAAGAAAAGGAAACAGGATCCCTAAGACTTCCTAAGCTGAGCTCCCTTTGTGGCACCCTCAGAGATGTCTGTCCCCTGAAAAGAGTGGGTTCCCTGCATTTTCAAGGGGCAGACAAAATTTTCTCTTTGAAGGTAAATATGACCTACCTAGAAATTTAACAGAAACCAGGGCTGATTCAACCTGACATCATAACCTACTCTGAGAGTTCAGCCCAGAAGCATTTCAGTTAGGCAGAATTATCTTTGCTCACCATCTCTCTGTAACCATTGTGGACAAGCAAAACCAAACCAAACCCCACCAGAAGTAAGGAATGTGAGAGTTCCCATCAGCTGAGGACTTTAATTAAGTGACCACTGAAGTCCCCTTCCCCATAACATCTGACGACCCCACTCCATCCAGATCCTGTGGCTTTCCAGTTTCCATTCTGGATTGTCCTATGTCAGGGCATTATCAACCCACTGGACACTGAACAATTATCACTGGAACTGGCAAGGGAGAAACAAAACAGGATTGGGGAGGTTGAGTCTTACTAGGTGAGATTGTTATTCTCTCCAAGGAGATAAAATGTAAACAGATTTCAATGACAAGAAGGAGTCAACCATACAAAGATGGAGAAAAGAGCATTTCAAACAGAGAGATGAATCAGTGCAAAAGCCCTGAGGTAGAGTAATAGAACAAGACTTGGACTAAATTCCCAGAACTGAGGTTGATTCAGGAGATTTTGTAAGAAAATCAAGAAGGATACAAGCCCTTGGTGTTGACAGATTTGGAGAGAGCAGTTTCATCCTGAACCTCGTGTTATGCCTGATAACTCCCAGGAATGCCTGGTGGTGGGTTCTAGTCTAAAAGAAGGGTTCAGTTCCGAACCTAGAAGCCGAAGGTTTGTGTTGAGCTGAACTCTGCAACTAACATGGGCCCCTGGATGATGGGCAGCAAGACCAGAGAGGAGGAAGGTACCAACCTGGATCTCAGGGCAAGGGGATATTTCCTGGTTCTCTCCAAGTCCCCTTGTGATGTGAGCTAATTCAGGGGCCCTGAGTGTGCCCAGGCATTGTTCCAGGGTGGAAACTACAGGACAGCTGGCATCATCCCCTCCCCCAGGAGTGGGGGCTACAAGACTAGACTCAGCATATAGGAGGCACTGTGATCTGTCTGGGCACCTTCTCCCTAGCTCATCTGATTTTTGGAGCTCAGCAAGGAAGCCTTGATCATATCTTACAGGGGCATCTCTTTGGATATTAGAGTGGTTTGCAGTCTGAGGTGCTCAGTCCTGTCAGGGTGAAGTGCCCAGGATAAGCTGGGATGGCTTCTTCAAATAACAGTTCCCAGGAAACCTCAGCCTGAAAATCCTACCATATCCTGTTTCCTGGAAGTGGCTCCAGAAGTTCCCTGGACTAAGGCTCCAAATCACTATCCTTGGACTGGTCTAGGCCTCAGGCTCTGCCCCAGAGCCAGCCCAAACCAGGCCCTCACCCTGCACACTTCCTAGTGACTTCCTTTCTTCCCTGGCAGTGTAACTCTCCCCCTCCTGCTCCCCCACCCCCCTCCCCACCACCAGGCTGAGCAGGGGCTCTAGAGTCCAAACTGTCTGCATTTCATCTCTTCAGTCTGTAAGAACTTGGACAAATCATAAACCTCTTGGAGCCTTATTACATGCATCCAAAAAGGAGTGCTAATAACAGTACCTATTCCTAGGGTAGTTAGGAGAGTTAAAAGAGATAATGCCCACCATGTGCTTGGCACAGGATCTGGCAAAGAATAAGTTTAGCAACTATAGGGTGAGCTGTTACTCCAAGGCTGCCCCACCCATTAATTACTCCTTGTGTTTGGTTTTTTGTGGAGGAGGGGATTGAGGAGTTTTTTTGTATATACATTTTTATTGAAGTATAGTTAGTTTACAATGTTGTATCAGTTTTTAGTGCACAGCATAATACTTCAGTCATACATGAACATATATATATATATATGCATTTGTTTTCATATTCTTTTTCACCATGACTTACTACAAGATATTGAATAGTTTCCTGTGCTACACAGTATAAACTTGTTGTTTATCTATTTTATATATATTAGTATCTGCAAATCTCAAACTCCTGGTATATCCCTTCCCACCCTCTTCCCCCCCTGGTAACCATGTTTATTTTCTATGTCTGTGAGTCTGTTTCTGTTTCTGTTTTGTAAATAAATTAGTCTTTTTTTTTTTAGATTCCACATATAAATGATATGATATATGGTATTTTTCTTTCTCTTTCTGGCTTACTTCACTTAGAATGACAATCTCCAGGTACATCCATGTTGCTACACTTGGCATTATTTTGTTATTTTTTATGGCTGAGTAGTATGCCATTGTATAAATATACCACAGCTTCTTTATCCAGTCATCTGTCAATGGACATTTAGGTTGTTTCCATGTCTTGGCTATTGTAAATAGTGCTGCTATGATTGGGATGCATGTGTCTTTTTGAATTAAGGTTCCCTCTGGATATATGCCCAGGAGTGGGATTGCTGGATCATATGGTAAGTCTATTTTTAGTCTTTCGAGGAATCACCATACTGTTTTCCATAACAGCTGTGCCAAACTACATTCCCACCGGCAGTGTAGGAGGGTTCCCTTTTTTCCACATCCTTTTATCGTTTGTGGACTTTTGAATGATGGCCATTCTGAGTGGTATGAAGTGATACCTCATTGTAGTTTTGATTTGCATTTCTCTGATAATTAGTGATATTGAACATCTTTTCATGTACCAACTGGCCATCTGTATGTCTTCACTGGAGAGTTGTTTGTTTAGATCTGCCCATTTTTGGATTTTTTTTCCTTATTAAGTTGTGTGAGCTGTCTATATATTTTGGAAATTATGCCTTGAGTTTGGATGTGGTGCTGCCACTTCCTCTGCCCCAGTCCCAGGGTTAGAGCTTGGACCAAGGTACAGCTTGCTGGTGCTGGCCACTGGCTGGTTCTCTGCTGCCACCTGGTGGACCCTCCTCCCCTTGCACCTCAGGTCCACCTAATGAAGCAGCTAGGACTGATTGCAGAGATGCCTCTTTGATCCTTTCAAAATCCTCCTGCTCACAGAGCTCAGGGGCCAGAATCCTCTTTACTCATCCTCCTTAAGGGGTTAGAACCTTCTTCAGTGTCCCCCAAGATTGTGAACTTCTTCTCTCTCACAAATACCTCTACAGAAAATGCTAGAATGTTATAAAAGGCATTGCTGTAAATGTGTGCTGGTGCTGCTGCCCTTTTGTAGAAAAAGCTGAACAAATAACTTGTTTTTCAGAAGGCAGGTAGACATCCCTGCAGTAACTGAAGCAGGCTGCCAACAGTACTCTCTCCGACAGATGGAATGGCCTTGAATCCCAGCTCCCATTACTACCTGTGTGACCTTGGGTGAGTTACTTAACCTCTCTGAGCTTTAGTAGCCTCATCTACAAAAATGAGAGTAAACAATAATTACAAAATTGCTGTGAGATTTAAATGACGTAAAATATGTAAAAGCATCCGGCGCAGTGCCTGGCAAATTAGTAAAGCTTGAGAAAGGCTGATGCCTCTGGGAATCTCCTATAAATGTGCAAACAGCCTTGAGAGGGCTGGATAGCAGGGTAAGCTGTGAACTCACCATCAGCTGTGGCTGCTTAGTGCTAATCAGCAAACAAGTTATTGCCTGTGGAGTAAAGTCGGATGGAGAAGTCCTGAGGGCAGAGGGGCAGTGGTGAGGTAGAGAGGGGAACAGAATGAAGGTATGTTTACCTGGGGGTCTAACGGGGAAGCCCTAGTAGCCTGGGGGCCCACTGGAGGACAGCAAGGGCCACTCCCTCCCTCAGGGACCCTGGAGCAAGAGCCGGCTTCTGCTGGCCTCAGGCCAGACTCTCAGGAAGAAGTCAGGAGGACTCTGGCGGCTTAACTTTCAGGAGAACTAGCATCAGCCCTGACCCATGCACAGACGCTGGTTCAAGTGTGAGAACGATGGCCCAGTTCCTGAGGCTGTCCAGGTGGGCAGAGAAGAGCACCAGTAAATCTGCAATGAGATTTAATAATCCCGCGGCCACTTCTGACCCATCACTATCAAGAAGAATTGGATTGCAGAGCTGGATTAGAATGACCTTTGGAGTGGCAAGCTATTGAAGTCAACCTCGGTGTCCGCCATGATGTCGGATAATACAGGAGCCACTCCAGACGCCTGCCCCAGGCACAGCGGAGATATTGGTTCTATCTGGGGGAAGGAGGCACGCGAGGGGTTTCCTAGAGGAAGATGAGCGTCCTCTGGAAAGGTAAGCGGGGGTTCGCGAGGTGTGAGCATTCCGTGAGGCTGGGGGCATTCCGTGCAGAAGATAAGTAAATGTTTACTAGTCAGGATGGGGGTTGAGGGGGAAGGTGATATGTGGCAGGAGGGCTCAAGAGACGTGGAATGGCCTGGCAGGTTTGGGGAACTGCTGGTAGTTCTGTACAGTTGGAGCTCAAAGTACAGAAAGAGAGTGAATCTCAGAGCATGTGGCTCAGGCTTTTGGCTTTACTTTACAGGCTGTGTTGAGTTACAGAATGATTTTAAGCAGGGAGAAAAACTAAAGCTAACCAGACTCAGGGTCAATCAACTTTTCAGTGTTATGAAAACATCTACCTCCCAGGTGGCTGTGAGGATTATATGCGCTGTTGTGTGGGAAAATATTTTGTAAACTGTAAATCATATTGGCATGAAATCTAGAAGCAGCAGTTTGTCCTTAAATGTCAGGGCGATGGAGTGGCGACATGCAGGGATGAATAGGAGAGAGCCTGGGCTTTGGATTCTGATTCTGACTGGAACGCTGGCCCGAGCATGGATTAGCTATGGTGCTCAGGCATGCAAGGCTCTCAGCACCGGTCTCTTCATCTGCAGAAGGGAAACATAGACTCTGTCTCTTGGTGAGGCCTCATGTGCGTGAACTCTTAGATAAGCCAGGGTTCTTTAATTGCTGGCAACAGAAGCTCAATTCTGGCTGCTTAAGGATATAAGGAAATTAATGGGAGGTTATGAATGTATCCCACAGAACTTAAAACAAAAATCCAAGTAAACCAGGTCTTAAGAAGGAATAGAATTGAGAAGTTCTGTGGACACAGGTAGAAGGAATTAACTAATGCATGACCCTTCAGGTTGTTGCTGTCAGAAAGAAATCAGCTCTAACTATGTTTATCCCTGTTCGCGAACGAGATTTAGATTGCTTGGAGAATCCTGCTTGGGTCTTGTGCCAAATCCTTGTCCAGGCATGATGTGATCTTGGGGGCAGGGGTGTTTAACATCAAGGCTGATGAAACAGAGAAGGAGAAATTTTCAGAGGGAATCTGTTTTTTGTTGTTGTTGTTACCAAAATAAGAAGGAAGGGATTCATGAGAGACAAAGGCAGGCCACACTCGATATTTGGCAAATGGGGGCTGTTGCAGTTACACAGGGTTCCTCACACCAGAACTGATCCTTGAGAAGTCTCCCTCGTCTTTGCTATTTGCTAATAAGCCCCACGAGAGGACAACTATGGAAGGTGCCAGGTGCTCCGTGTCTGCACACCCATCCTTCCACTCACTGCCTGATACTGATTTATCTATTCATCTCTGATGTATCCTGAGCTCCCAGTGTGTAGGGGTCACATATCTCTGTGTCTTTGTTGCCTGGCACCTGGTAGAGCTTCAGTGAACTGAACCTTTACTTGATGTCACCTCCAGTGAGGTTTTTAAGAAGTAACATTATCAGAGAAAATGGGATAATATTTCAACATTAAGACAATCATCTGCTTCAGTATATATTTCTGTTTTCAGTGATGAAAGGTGGGGAGAGTATAGCTCATTCATAGAGCACATGCCTATGCCTAGCATGTACAAGGTCCTGGGTACAATCCCCAGTACCTCCTCTAAAACAAACAAACAAACAAACCTAATTACCCCCCACCCCGAAAGAAAGAGACAGTAAAAGAATTCCTCCTTTCCCTACCCAACCATCATCACTCAAAGCCTGATATCCTTTGTGACAGGTATTGCTCTGAAGACTTGGCAGAGGTTTAATGATGGGAAAGGGTTTTCATCACTGTTCACAGCTCTTCAACAGCTCCTGCCAAGGACAGAAGGCCTCCAGAGTGCAGCCCTGAGGGTCCCTGGGTCCTGGCACCCCTGGGGAAGGCAGCCATGATCTCCAGCCTCCCTCTCCCCTTTTAGCATAAAAAAGCTTTAAGGGGTTAGGACAATTTCTGAAAGTAATAAACGTTTGAAGTATTAGGCTGCCATCTTTCTTTGTGCTTCTGGAGGCACTTTTCCCAGCCTTTCCACCATGGCCTCCAAACCTACAAAACTCCAAGAAATTCTGGCTTCTCAGGGATGATATTTTGACGTTCCCATAGTTTTGGTATTTGGGGTGAGTCACCGTTTGTAACGGGCTTTTGACTCTTTCAGTAAGAGAGGGGCCTTTGGCTCTCCCATAACCCCTGCTCAGTTCTGCCTTCCTGCTGGTCCCCCCCAAATGCCTAGAAATAAACCCCAGGTGTTAAACAGATGAAAACACCAACTATCTCCCTGCAAAAGGGGCGTTTTCTGTGTGTGCAGCAGAAAGAACAAACTCATTGGGGAGTGAAGATAATTTCATCGGTCTCGGGTAAGATCTTGGGATTTCAAGGGTAACTTTGGGGGAAAAGGGAGAACTTGATATTGCTCAGGGTCAGAGTTATGCTTTATAATCTCCTCCTCTGACCATGTCTATGGAGATGATGGAGGTTATGTTGTCTCAGATTTTGTCTCAACCCCAATTTATTTTTTTAAAGAAGTTCCTACATAGTATTTTGATTTTATGTTAAAATAACCTGGTTTACTTGCGTTATATCTGAAGGGGAGATCTTTTTATAATAATAGTTGTGGATTGGATAAATCCATCATCCCTGACATTCTGCTGGTAAACAAGCTGCAATCTAGATAGACTGACCTTCCAAGTCAAATCATCTGGTTGCCTTATTTCTGTGTTTCCTTCCTGTGAGTTATCTCTGAGTTTTTTCGATTGGTCCAACCTAGTGTCCACTTGTCAGTTAGATTAGGGAAGCTTCATGGGCCCAAGTTTGATGCCTCATTTTAAAGAGTCTGTGGTGGCCCCCAGGACCAACGTGGGAACAGTGTCAGGGCTGCTGACTTTTGAGATGAGGGGTGGATTTAAGCAAGAGAACAGCAGATTTCCTTTTGCCCATTACTGTCTTTGGAGGTTTGTGCAACCCTTTGAGGGCCAAAAGAAGGCAGCTCAGCCAGAGCCTCAAGGGGATGAAGCCTGAGAACATCAGGCTGTGATGGGACTGTGGGCCTGCACCCCATAAATCTGGCTGTTAATGTGTTTCTTGATGTTTCTTTGTGTTTTTCTAGAGGTATTCATTAAAATCTGTATAATATTTCAGCCAGTACCAGCTCTGCTAGGAGGAACTGAAGAGTTATTTTTTTTAATTGAAGTATAGTCAATTTGCAATGTTATATTAATTTCTGGTGTACAACATAGTGATTCACTTATACATATATATATTCTTTTTCATTATAGACCATAGCAAGGTATTGAATATAGTTCCCTGTGCTATACAGTAGGCTTGTTTATCTATTTTGTACATTGTAGTTAGTATCTACAAATCTTGAAGTCCCAATTTATCTCTTCCCACCCTCTTTCTGCCCTGGTAACCATAAGTTTGTTTTCTATACCTGTGAGTCTCTGTTTTTGTAAATAAGTCCATATTTATCCCTTTTTTTTAATATTCCACATATAAATAATATCACATGGTATTTTTCTTTCTCTTTCTGACTTACTTCACTTAGTATGATGATCTCCAGGTCACCCATGTTGCTGCAAGTGTCATTATTTTATTCCTTTTTATGGCTGAATAGTATTCATATATATATGTGTGTGTGTGTGTGTGTGTGTGTGTGTGTGTGTGTGTGTGTATCACAACTTCTTTATCCAGTTATCTGTAGGTGGATATTAAGGTTGTTTCCATGTCTTGGCTATTGTAAAGAGTGCTGCCATGAACACTGGTGTGCATGTGTCTTTTTGAATTAGTGTTTCCTCTGGATTTATACCCAGGAGCGGGATTGCTGGATCATAGGGTAAATCTATTTTCATTATTTTAAGGAATCTTCATACTGTTTTCTGTAGTGGCTGCACCAAACTTCATTCCCATTCACAGTATAGGAGGGTTCCCTTTTCTCCTCGCCCTCTCCAGCATTTATCATTGTGGAATTTTATATAATGGCTGTGAGGCATCAGAACAGCCCTGGAAGTCAACAGGATGTCAATAGAAAGTAAAGTGCAAGAGCCCCAAGGGGAAAAAAAACTCAGAGGAGAGCCAGGCATCTGGGGCCCAACCAGTTCTCTCTGCCCAGAGTTTCCTTCCAAGTCTAAATTTCAGGAGTTGGGATTTTCCAGACTATGTTACTGGTCTAATAATGTTGGAACACACTGAGCTAAACAAACTTCAATAGATTTCTTCACTACAACTCTTCAGATATCCTTGGTACACTATTGTACATTATGAATCTTCAAGGGAAGGCCATCGCCAGTAGAGTTTCTCAAACCATTTCATCATGGTGTAAGATCTTGCCGGCTCCAAGAACACCCTTTGGGCTGTATCACCCTGAAGGGTCATGATAGGTCCACCTTCTCCTGTGATTGGCCTTTTCCTTCAAGTATTTAATAGACAGCCTATAATGAGTCCCTTTCCACAAAGAGTTCAGCACGTGAATGTATATTATATGTATTGTATTCTTGCTGGGTGCCACAAACTGAGTGAAGTGATTAATGTGGATTATCTCATTTTCTCCTTGGGTGTTTTTTTTTTTTAACATTTTTTATTGATTTATAATCATTTTACAATGTTGTATCAAATTCCAGTGTAGAGCATAATTTTCCAGTTATACATGAGTATTTATATATTCATTGCCACATTTTTTTCTCCGTGAGCTACCATAAGATCTTGTATATATTTCCCTGTGCTATACAGTATAATCTTGTTTATCTAGTCTACAATTTTGAAATCCCAGTCTATTCCTTCCCACCCTCCGCATCCTTGGCAACCACAAGTTTGTATTCTATGTCTATGAGTCTGTTTCTGTTTTGTATTTATGCTTTGTGTGGGTTTTTTTTTTTTTAGATTCCACATAAGAGCGATCTCATATGGTATTTTTCTTACTCTTTCTGGCTTACTTCGCTTAGAATGACATTCTCCAGGAGCATCCATGTTGCTGCAAATGGCATTATGTTGTCGGTTTTTATGGCTGTATATTCCATTGTATAAATATACCACATCTTCTTTGTCCAGTCATCCGTTGATGGACATTTAGGCTGTCTCCATGTCTTGGCTATTGTAAATAGTGCTGCTATGAACATTGGGGTGCAGGTGTCTTTTTGAAGTAGGGTTCCTTCTGGATGTAAGCCCAGGAGTGGGATTCCTGGGTCATATGGTAAGTCTATTCCTAGTCTTTTGAGGAATCTCCATACTGTTTTCCACAGTGGCTGCACCAAACTGCATTCCCACCAGCAGTGTATCTCCTTGGGTGTTATTATTACCTCCACTTAACAGAGGAGGTTCATGAAGGTCAAGTAATTTACTCAAGGTCAGGAGACAGAGTTTGGCCATCTCCACTCTGCCAAGTACTAACACTTAAATATGGTGCTTTTCCTAGGGGAAAATGGCCCAGGAATTGAACACAGTCCAGCATAAGACAAGGGAAAGACAGGTGACCCTTCCCCAGTCGGTTATTTATTTAGAACATGTGTCTGGGGACCCTCCGTGTGGGTTATTCCTTGACCTTCTCAAGGGCAGGGACTGCATCTCATTCACCTTTGCGTTATCAGTCACTCGCACAACGCAAGGGCTTAACAGCTATTTCCATTTTTTTTAATTGAAGTATAGTTGGTGTACAGCCGGTATTTCTTGGATGAATTAATAAATGAATGAAGAGATGGCTCTAAAGCTAATCCTGATGATATGTATTTCCTAACAAAAACATTGCCCAAATTCTTCCACCTAATCAATAAATATTTGTTGAGCACCTCTCTGTATGCCAAGGGCTGAATTCAGTAGTCACTATAATTTGAGTTGCTTTTGCCTTTTCTGAACCTCTGTGCCATGTGAGAAGTACGCCCTTCTCAGATGACGCATGGACAATGTGAGGTGCACACCCCTTCCCTGTATAGTATGAATCATGATGGTTGCTCGGGGAGGCGGGGTACTGTGCTAGCAGTTAAGAGTTGGGAGGATAATGCCTCAAATGAAAGAACTGCATAGACCACTAACACTCTGGGAAGCACAGAAGGTACTTACTAGATGTTTACTAGAGAAATGCACCTAGATGTGCAGGATTCAGTCCATTTTGGGGCCCCAGAGCTGGAGAGAGACTGATCCCCTCTTAGCAGCTTGTCCAGGTCACTGTGTGCTGGAAAAATGCCCGGGTCCATGGTGTGGCCATTATGTACTCTCCAGGGGGCACTGACTGAAACGTGGGATGCTAACAATAGAATCAACTTCACCCCAAGAGTTTCGGCTTGGGCCTTTCCCATGAGAGAGAAATGAATATGGTGATAAAACAGGAGCCGGAGGTTCAAGTGCTATTTTTGCAGTTTATTAGCCACGTGCACTTGGGTAAGTTACCTGACCTTTTCTAGTCTCAGTTTGCTCAACTGTAAAGTGGGGGTAATAATTTTTTATTTAGGATTATTCCTGTTCAGTTTCCTCTAGATTGTAAAGAGAGACCCAGAGGCAGCCTCAGATAAGGTAAAGTGTATTGTCAGGAAGGACAGGACTTTCCCAAGGCTGAGCTGGCAGCTGCTTCATGGGCCAGGGAGCCCCATTTTCATGAAGGAGATGACCGCGGCAAAGGGCACCCACTACTCATCCTCATATTTGTCATCTTCTTATCACTTGTGTGCAGGTCAAGGAGCTGAAGGGGCTGGTTTGTCATTGTCCAGAATGGAGCACCCCCAGTGGGCCATGTCTTTGCACCAGGCCCCCTCAAGTCCATCACTCTCTCTGGCTCTGGAAGGGCTCCCTGGTCTTGCCAGTTGGAGGCATGGCATTTGAGGAGTAGTAGAGCCATCTGGAGAGAACAGCTTAAGCCCCTTTTGGTTTCCTATGTGTACTGGTTTCCTAGTGCTGCTCTAATGAAGTAACAAGCTGGGAGGTTTCACCAACAGAAGTGTGTTCTCTCACAGTTCTGGGGGCCGCAAGTCTGAAAGCTGAGTGTCAGAGGGCCGCTCTCCCTCTGAGCCCTGGAGGGGACGATCCTTCCTTGCTTCTTCCAGTTTCTGGTGTTTGCTGGCAGCTCTCAGCACACCTTGATTTGTGGGTGCATTACTTCAGTGCCTGTTGCACCAGTTGTCACGTGTCTGTCTGCGTCTCTGTCTTCACACAGTCTCTGTCTTCTTACAGGGACACCAGTCATATCAGATGAAAGGCTCACACTACTCCAATAGGACCTCATCTTAACTAATTACATCTGTGGCAACCCTATTTCAACTAAGGTCACTTTCTGAGGCACTAGGAGTTAGGACTTCAGTGTATCTTTTTGGGGATACAACCTGTAACAGAATTTCACAGACTTCCCAGCATCTGCCCAGCAGGGTTGTGGCGAGTGGTTGCATGAGATGATAAGCATGCAGTTTCTACCATGATGTCACATAAAATAAAACTGTCTTGCCATAGTTCATGGGTTCTTAAACTGTAGTCCTCAATCAGCAGCAGCAACAGCCCCTGGGGACTGGTTAGAAAAACATATTCTCATGACCCCCTCCAGACATACTGGGTCAGAAACTCTTGGGTGCAGCTCAGCAATCTGTGTTCTAACAACTCCTCTAGGTGATTCTAACACAAGCTAAAGTTTGAGAACCACTGGCTTTATTCAATTCTCTGGCCTTGGCAGAAGTACAGGCTGATAGAGGAAAGCCCAACTGGTGAGCCCACCCACAGCTTCCCAGGAAAGCCTTAAACTGCCCCTCCTTGGCCTCGGGCCAGGCCATCCCAGCATGGCCTGTTGACACCCTCATATGTTGGGCCACATCTGGTCTGCTACGATTATGCCTTTGTGGAAACATTCTCAGTCTCACAATCCAGGGGCAGTAGCTCTAAGGACAGGGGCACCCCCACCTTCCACAGACATCCAGCCCAGCTCTTCACCTGCTCCTCTGCCCTCTGCAGAGAGAATGGGCTGATGTAAATAAATTGGACATAGTGAGTGGTCTCTTCCAAGAGCAGAAGCAGAGACACAGGTGAGATGCCCCACCTAGGTCATGTAAAGGTCTGTGGCAGAGCCAGGCCCAACACCTAGTGCTCCCTCCCAGCACTAGCTCGAGAATTTTTTCCACTAGTGTTGCAAATTCCATCTCTGGCATTGGGTTTGCTGACCCTGTGACACATCACTAGGCAAATGCCTAAACCATTATGTCGATTCTGAACTAAGCAGTCTACCGTCTTTGACCGAAGATGACCAAGCAGAGTCCCTGGCAGGAGAGACCCAGCCCATTTTTGCCTTTACAGGCATGTTGAACTCTGAGGGCAGGTAGGTCTCTGAGAGGTCAACCCAGCAAGGCTTTCCCAGTTCCATTTCCCAATTTCCTCTGCCCTACCTCCCACCAGTGGCAGCCTGTGTCCTCTTGCTCTATGGCAGTTCTGAGCATGGAACTTTGAAGTTCAAATCTCTAGCCTGGGGATTTCTTTCTCTGCATTTGGCTAACAAGACACAGAAACAATAAGGAAAGCCATGGATCATGAATTTCCTCTCCAGGCTGCTTCAAACTAGAGGTGCAGGCAAGGCCATCATGGTGGCAAGTTCAGGCTGTGTCTGCAGTTCCTGGTTTACTGCTCTGATGCTGAGTCATCTTTGGCGTGTCTGAAACTTTCATCATCCCCAGTCTTCACGGGGCCTCTGGTGGCCCCTGGCTCATTGACTCAATAATGTTGCTTCTTCCTGTGGTCAGTGGGATCCCTCACGTGGCCTCTCTTCCTTTTTCCTTTCCTCTGGTCTTAAGTGAAAGACTGCCGGCTGGCAAGCTAAACATCCGGCTCCTGCCTGGACAGGATGTCTTCTTGTGGGTAGGTTTGGGCCTTCCCTTTCCCGTCTCCCCACCCAGGGGAGTATAGGCCCCCAGCCCAGGCAGAAGCAAGCACCAGCCATCCAGGTCTGGGTCAGGTCCCTGTGCCCTGGTCTTCCTTCCCCCTGAGAGATTCCCTCCTCCCCTTTTCCTTGAGGGAGCGATGCCTTTCCCCCAACGACTCTGAGTCATCCTTCCTTCAGCCAAGATACTCAGTCTAAAAGCACATGACCTGTGAATCATGTATGGGGTGTGTGTGTGTGTGTGTTTCACTTCAGAAATGTGAAATTTTACCTTCATTTATTCCTTTTCTCACAGCCTCCTTTCTTAGACCTAAATTTCTTCTCCATACCATTTCCATCCCTCTAAGGAACTTCTTTTAACATTTCTTGTGAAGTATTTCTCCTGGAAACAAATTCAATTTTTGTTTGCCTGAGAAAATCTTCATTTCTCCTTCACTTTAGAGGATGATTTCACAGAAGACAGAATTCTGAGTCAGGTTTTTTTTCCCCCTCTCAATACTTTAAATATTTCACTCCACTCTCTTTTGCTTGGATGGTTTATGAGAATTTGGGTACAATTCTTATCTTGGCTGTTTCATAGGTAAGGTGCTTTCCCCTCTCTGGCTTCTTTTAAGATTTTTTCTTTATCTTTTATTCTCTGTAGTTGGAATATGACACACCTAGGTGTAGTTTTTGTTGGCATTTATCCTGTTTGGTGTTCTCTCCGCTTCCTGTAACTGTGGTTTGCTGTCTGACAGTAATTTGAGGAAATTCTCTATCATTATTTCTTCAAATATTTCTTCTATTTCTTTCTCTCTTCTCCTTCTAGTGATATTGAAAGAAATAAAATAAGAGATCTTCTTGCTTTAAACTTTTGTCCTGATGAGCTTCCTATATATCCAGCATAGAAATGACTGTTGGGCTCATGGGCCCCATTTCAGCCTCGTCTGCCCACAGACAGACAGCACCACCACTCGGCCTTTGCCTGTGTGAGTGAATGCAGTTTGGACATCAGGTGGAAGCCCCACTGACCCAAAGGGTTAAATTTACCTACAGATCCAGTCCCTGGCTTTGTGGGAAACCAGCCCCTGCTTGTATTTCAGTGCCCTCCCTGGCACTGCATGCTTCTGTCCCGTACACATGTGCCCACGACTGCTGCCCTGCTTCTTCCTATGTCTGTTCAGAAGCAAAGTCAAGCACCTTCTGTGGTTTGCACCCCCATATCCACTGAAACCGCTCTAGCTAATGAGATGCAGGCTGAGTTGTTTAAAAGTGTACTGATGTCTGTAGCTTACTTCGGAAGGCATCAAAAAATAAGATGGATTGCTGGGTGGATAGAAGGGTGTGTCGATGAGTAGATACGGAATAAATATAGTGAGATATTAGTTGGAAAAACTAGGTAGTGGGTTTATGATGGGTTGCTGTTTAATGTTTTCAACTTCTCTATGTGAAATTTTTCACAGTAAAGTTTTGCGGGGAAAATCCACTTACACCCAGCATTTTGTGATTTTCATAACTTGTAAAAAGAAGAAAGGGGTTGAAGGAAAGGCATCGCAGGCATTCAGCCTTCTGGCAGCTCACTCCCTCTGTTGCCTTTTTCTCTCTCTCTGCTCCCTCGCCCCCAGCAAAACCAACACAATTCTGCCCCTCTTCCAAGCAGGGCAAGATTCAATTTGTGCAACCACAGATTCCAGGAATTCTACCCACCCCATAAAGCCCTTTGGAGCCTCACTTTCCCCCTGGGGTAGAGTCACTAAAGAAACAATGCTTTGCCTGAAGTCTGTGCAGACATCTTCTCTGTCTCCTGTGAAGAACCTCAGCCCTGAGGTTGACAAGGGCCTCTGGCTTTGCCCAATCTTGTCTCCACTTCTCTCTAGTGTAGGAGCATGGGGAGCAACACTCTCCTCATTTTCATGGAACTCTCGGACTTTGGGGAAAGTCTAAGACACCACAGGACCTGTAACTCCAACGCTCTCTTGTATTTCAATGGATCTATATTACTTTATTTGGGCTGCTGTAGAAAAAAATTACCACAAACTCAGTGGCTTAGAGAACAGAGATTTATTCTCTCACCAGTCTGGAGACCTAAAGTCCAGAGTCTGTTTCACTGGGTCAAAGTCAAGGTGTTGTCAGGGCTACCCTCCTGCTTGGAGGCTCTAGGGGAGAAGCCTTTCCTTGGCGCTTCCAGCCTCTGGTGGCTGCTGGCATTCCTTGACTTGGCTTCATCATTCTCATATCTGCTTCTGTGGTCACACTGCCTTTTGTCTTCTATCTGTAGTCAAATCTCCCTTTGCCCCCTCTTATAAGGACTTTTGTGATTGCATTTAGGGCCCTCCTAGGTAATCCAGGATAATCTACCCATCCCAGATTCCTTAATTTAATCACATCTACAAACGCCATTTTTCCACATAAGGTTACATTCACAGATTCCAGGAATTAGGACCAGGGTATCTTTTGAGGCTATTATTTAACCTACCACAAAACTACATAACATTTAAATCCATGGTCTTCTGACAAGTGAGGCAAGTATTATTATCCCCACTTTAAAGATGAGAAAACTGAGGTTCAGAGAGGTCATTCTCTAAGGTCACACAGTTAGCAAAAAAGTAGAGCATTGCATTGGAATCAGTCTTGTGACCTTGAATTTAGCATCTTTACTTCATACAGGATGAATCTGGGCCAAAAGCAACTAACAAAGGACAATTATTAACAAATACCATAATCAGACTGTTGTTTACACTTGTAAGGTTACCACTGGCTTGTAGTGAAATCTCCTTCAAGCTTCACTAAGAATTGGATTCCTGAAACTGCAAAGTGTTTGCACACAGGTCTTTCTTGGCTGTATTGGGCCTGCCTTACTGATCTTTCTTCATGTGTATTAAAATATTTGGATGTAAGCAATACTAAACTTAAATTCTTCTTTCTCCAGAGCTCTGGTTTGGGGATCAGGAGACTCAGACCTTATTCTTGAATTATTATTCTGAGTGCAGAACCACAGGCAAGCCACTTCTAGTCTCTCCCTCTATCTTGATTCCTTCATCTGTAAAGTGGGTAGATTCTGGTGGAGAGGGTTGGAATAGATGGTCTCCAAGTGTCCTTTCAACTCTATCACTCTTGATTCAATTTGTGCAACTACAAACAAGGCTGGGTGTGCCAGCTGATACCAGTCTGTGTGGTGTTGGTATGTGCCCTTCACATGCCCTGTGGCCCACTGCCAACCACATCATGTTTGCTTAGGGAAGTCATGGCCGGCCACACTCACAATGAGGCGTCCATCCACATTTGTCCAGTCTTCAAAAAGTGGATTCCAAGCCCTGAAAAAGCAGAAAGACTACACCCCAAACACTAATGCCTGTGCTCCAGACAGGAAACTGCAGTGTGAGAAAAAAGCACAGCAAAACAGAAGTTTCCCAAAGAAATCTTTCTGAATTCTACACCGTTTGAAAATAGTCCCCTAGCAATTTCTTATCTTAAGAAAAAAAAAAAGGAACTATAGAAAAATGGTAAAAGAACTTTGCATAGAAGGAATCAATACAATATTTTATCAAATCACATTATATGATTACGATTATTATGTTTGACTGATTGGTTCTAAGGAAAACTATCCTGTGCAGAACAGTGGGTGCTATTTGTAGCTGACTGAGATGGTGTCATGTCCAGAATTGGCACGACCCCTGGGTTGGGCTCTTGTACTTGCTCCCACACAGGGTGTGATCTGGTGTAATCTTTAGGACAATGACTTGGCAACATGTCTCAAAAGCCCTAAAAATGTGCTTCCCTCTTCGTTAGTCGTAAAGAGATGGACAGATACTTGGCCAGGGCTCCTCATCCCCACATCCTCAGCCTTCTGCTACCACAGGTGCAGAAGGGAGATGTGCACTGGGGACATTCTACACAAGGGTTCAGCAGTTGGACCCAGACCCCTTCGTGGCCCCTCCATGCCTGCTAAGCTGGGCTGAAGCTTATGGGAGCCAGAGTGCTTATTTTATACCTTTGAGCTAAGACTTAACCCCTGTACTGACTGTGTTCACCTTTGTCCCCAAGGCCCATCTCCTATTTTTGGTTCTATAGGACTTATCACCTGAGAGCAGGAAGAAACAGGGGAAGACAACCCAAAAGAAAGAGAATCTTTCTCCCTAAAGCCTTGAGCAAAACTGGACTTAAAAGACCCCGCACTCCTAGACTTTTCCAGGGCCCAGGTCCAAGTGGGAGGCAGTCCCAAATCCATCATGTTACCTCGACTTGAAAAAAGAGACCCCAAAGGCCATTACCCTACTCTTTCTTCATAAAATAGCATCCTTTCTTCTGAGAAGCCCCCTCCTGACACCATGAGGTACATGTGGGAGTTTTCATGTTCTGATAGACCCTACTCTCCTGGCTTAGTTTGTCTGTTCAGGAGTTAGTACCTGACGAGGGAAGTGCTGACATCACTTGAGTCCCTGGTCCCTGTTTCCCCTGAGGCTCAGCTGTGTCCCTGCCCTTCCTACCGCCTGGTTATAAGTCCTTCTGTTGATTACATGAGGTACTCCAGTGTTCTTCCAATTGACTCCCTTTTTGCTTAAGGTAATTTTAGATGCATTTCTAATACAGCAGGCCAGGAGCCTAGAGAACAGAGGCCCCAAAAGGAGGAGCCTAGACAGAGCTATCCCCACGTGGACAGCAGAATGTTCCGTCTGTCATCACTGAGAGCCTCGCCTTTTAGCACTGTGTCCTGGTAATGATTTTGTCTGGATCTGTGTCAGCAGCCCCCATCCTGGTCTTCATTCCCAAGGGGCCCTAGGAGGGAAGTGTTGTATTCTTCCTAATGCTAGGAGAATGCAGAACCTTAGTTAAGTCCCAGTCTAGGAGTTTAGCCTCAGGACATAGAGATAAGCACACATATTTAACTATAAAAGGCTTAAGGCTGCAATGCTAATAGCTATAAAAAAAATTGGAAATGGCCTAAATGTCTAATAATGGTAAAAAAAAAAAATTATGATCCAGCCATCCACTAGGATGCTTTGTAGCAATTAAAAATGGCATTTTGGAGAACATACTTAATGACATGGAAAAGTTCTCATAATATGTGAAAATCAGGATATAAAATTTAATGGACTTTATAATCTCAGTTATATCAAATTACATACTATAATGTATATATAATCAAATGTCAAAAAGAACCACACAAAAGTGATTTTTTTTCCTTCATGTTTTCTAAACTGTTTATGATGAGCACATTTTACTTTTTAATTCTGGTATTATATTTTAGTATATTATTTTGTATTAAATTAGAATTTTTTTTCCTGTAGAAAAATCAGGTTTTTCTCTCTGCTGGTTACTCTAAGCCTTTACCAACTACCTGGCCAGCAGGAACTCTAGGGCCTCATGTTTTGCCATGTGATTCCCTACAGACGGCCCGTTCTCAAGTCACCTGTGTCTCTGGAACACTGGGCTTGGCTGGCTCAGGGGGCTGCTGTTCCACCCCCAGGGTGGGTTAGTTGCTTTAGTGGCTGGTGGCTTTTATCACCAAACTAGTAACCAGCCTTTCACATGAGCTTATTTGTAGCCCCAACCCTAGCTGCAATAATTTGGCAGGGAGCCTGCAGATTCCTGGGTCCCAAAGAGGTGACAGGAATTAAGGAGCTCATTTCTGAGATCCAGCACAGGCTTTTGCCTGAAGTCACCGGTGTGTGGCTACACAGGGAGCGCAAAGGAGCCGGAGTCAAGGAACGAAGGTTCCTGGTCTCCCTGTGCTCTGACCGTGTGAGCTTGGACAGGCCTCTCTTTGAAGCTCTCTGCTACCTGTCCACAGGTACAAACCATGATGCAGAGGAAACACAATTGTGGGCAGCTTTCCTGATCCAAACTCTGTTCTGTTCATTCCACAGAGTGTGACTAATAATAAGAGTGAACCCTTGCCACGTACCAGACACAGACTGACACCTCAGGTTCCCATGTCAGTGGCCACAGGGCAGGGGCACCTGGGAACACTGTTCAGGCCCACATGGTCAGGGGTAGGCTATAAAAGGCTTAGGGCTGCATTGCTTATAACTCATAGGTCAAGGAGGCCTGCCAGGGATGGAGTCTGAGGGGCCTTGGCCATGATGATTAAAGCTGCCATCTTGAGGGGAAATAAAACAAAAAAACTTTGTTTTACCTTGAAAACAATGCTGAAAGGTAGGTTGTGTCAGCACCATCATCATCTCTTTTTAGTAGATGAGGAAGCCAAGGCACAGGGAGGCCAAATGCACACAGCAGGGACGTTGGGGGACAGGGATTCAGACCCTGGTGGCCATTGAATCTGGGCCATCAACCCTCTTTTCATCTGCCCCTCTGTGGCATGAATTCTGCTCATCTTATTTTCTGCCTCCATTCCAGACTTGGCCAGAGATTGTCAGTCAACAACAGTGACTCACTAGCAAAACAGCAGAGTGGGTGCAGCCCACCTTCCCTGCCCTTCAGCTGCCTCAGGGACCCCTGCCTACCATTGTCCTTCCTCTTCAACTAGCAAGGATGGTGGAGCCTGCCCCTGAAGCCCAAGCTTCCTAAAGTAGGTCTGTAGTCTGTGGGGATCCCATCCACTTGAGCACTACTTTCCTGATTTGGGGAAAAAGAAGAGATATAACACTCAATGCACACATACACTTACATAACTTAACTCATTTGGTTTTTAAATTGACTCATTCTTACTACTAGTCCCATTTTACAGATGCACTTTAAGGGGCTTGTGTGCCTTGCCTACAGGCCCACAACTAGAAAGGGAACAGGAAATACCCCACAATTAGATGCACTTGCCCTCTCCACCTCTCCACCCTTTCTTCCCACATCTGGTCCCCTCATCTCCTTGACTCTCAACACCAGTCTAATTTGTGAGGGAAAAAACCTTAATAACATTATTGATTCAAATGAATTATTTTGGGTTTAAATGCCTTCTTTTCAAATTTGATGGCAGGTTTCCTTGATTTTTCCATGTCTCTAGTTCTATGGAATTAAAAGTTTAACCATCCCTGGCATAAGTCAGTCTTTTAGAGTGGTTGAGAGAAGTGAGGTGAACAAATGATTTCCCAAGCATCAAGTCATCTACCAATTCCAGGCTATTATTTTGTCATCTCCTTTATCACTGGCATCTGGCACTGTTTCCAGACTGTGTGGAGGAGCAGCTCTGAGAAGCCCAGAACAGAGCCAGTAGCACCCAAACCTAACATGTTCTATTCAACCTGAACAGCACAAAGGTAACTGGGAACAGTTCTACAAACACCATGATCCTGACACTAATGGAAACTGATGTAAAAGAAAGGGTTCACCCACAGTCGACCCCAAAACTGAAGTGTTTTTTCATTTCCACAAGAAACTTTATAGAGTCTTCTCCATACTTAATGAATATACATACGTGTAATTGCAAGGCTAAGCTTTTGAAATATGCTTTTATTCACTTATATTTTACCAAATACACAGTCACATAATGATAAATAAGTTTATAATTTCTTTGATAAAAAGTCATTATTCTGAAAGTAATACCAATTGCCAAAAACTTCAAAAGTGGAAGAAGATTAAGGAAGAAATTTAAAATCGATAACTTCAGAATCCAGATATAACCCCTGCTAACTTTCTGTTCTATTGCCTTATATTTGCATATAAAGTTTAAAGTATAATTGGGCAGCAAACTGTAGATACTGTTTTGTATATGTAAGTTTTTCATCTACCTTTATATAAGGAAATATTTTCCTTTGCCCTGATGATCATTTTTAATGGCTGTATACCTTTCCCCTCCAGCTTTACTGAGATACTATTGACATATAACATAGTTAAGTTTAAGGTGTACAGTGTGATGACTGGATACATGTACATCCTACAAAGTGATCACCACAATAAGGTTAGTTAACATCTCTGTATCCTCATATAATTATGATTGTGTGTGTGTGTGTGGATAACATTTAAGATATAGTCTTAAAAACTTTCAAGTACATAATTATTGATAATTGCAGTCACCATGCTGTGCATTAGATTCCCAGATCTTATTTATCATATAATTATGAATCTGTACCTTTTGACCAACCCTCAGCCCCTGGAAACCACCATTCTCCTCTTTATTTCTGTTGAGTTTGGCTTTTTTAGAGTCCACTTATAGGTGAGAACATACAGTATTTGTCTTTCTTTGTCTGAATTATTTCATGTAGTACAAGGTCCTTAAGGTCCATTTATATTGTCATAAAAGGCAGGATTATCTTCTTTTGTATGGCTGAGTAATATATTCCATTGTACATATACCACAGTGATTACATAACTTTTAATCCAGCAGATATACCACAATTTACTCTCCTATTTCTGAATCATTGGCTGGTTGTGTTGCAATAAACATCTTCATGAGTACAGGCGTTCTTCCCCCATGGTAATTCTTTCCCTTGAAACCACTCTCAGGAGAAATATTATTGGATCAAAGGTTAGGATCCCATGTTATATCTGAAGCAGCCTGACATCTTGCAGAAAAGGTGCTAACTTACTCATTTTAACTTCATGTTACTAGGCTGGAAATCAGCATCAACACACACTTTAGGCAGCTTTCTGAGACAAGTTAAAATCAAGGCAGAGAACTGGGACATGGAAAATTCAAGGAAACCTGCAGTCAAATTTGGAAATAAGGAATTCTGCAGGGCGTCAGCTAACTGAAGTTCAGAACCTAGGCTCTGGAGGTAGAGAGGTTAATACTGAAACCCACGCCTCTTGTCCGGTGGTCACTTACTTCTAGCAGGCCAGCCCACCTCCTGGCAAGGAGGGTGCTAGAATTTTCATAGATCTGGAAAAGTTGGTGTCCCCCTCTACATCCCCGTCCCCCAAATATCTCACCATCTCTTGATGAAGCCCTGTCATTTTGACAGCTTTGATCATTTAGTTTAAAGTTTTAGATGTATTAAATACTCCTGAGAAGAGTAGTGCAACAAAACCTCTATCAGTCTCTTCTACTATAGTATAAATGAGCTTTTAATTTTTTTTTCCTGACAGTGAGTTTTGATGGGTGAATAAAGGGCACTAGAGCCTGAAGTGGGAGGACAGGATCCTAGTGAGGAGTTCTGTCTGCTTTACAGTGTTTCTCCAGGTTGGCCCCCTTCCCTTGCCTGAGTAAACAGCAGCATCCACTGACGGTGAGGAGGTGTTTTAGCGCAGACTAGAAGAACATAAACCGTTTTCACTCAGAGATACTGTTTCCTTTGGAAAATGGCCTTGGGCAAAAAAATCTATGGGGAAAACATTCAACCTCACTAGTCAACGAAATAAATATAAATTATGACAACAGTCAGTCAACAGTTTCCAATAATCATATTGGCAACATCGTGTTCACCACTAGTGAGAATAATGTACAATATAGTCAAAGTGTATATTCTGGAGGTCCACTTAGCAATGTCCATCAAAAGTTTTTAAAATGTATTTTACAAGGACTATGGACTGTATTTTACAAGGCTGTCGGCTGCAATGTTTTTTATAAAAGTGAAAAAATGCAATGATCAAAATACCTGATAAAAGAGTTCAAATAAAGTATAGCAGATCTATATTACTGGACTATTATATTAGTCCCTAAAAATGATGTAGATAAATATTTGTTAACACACCAAAAGAAAAAAAATGCCCATACTATAGTGTTAAGTGAAATATGCCAGTTACAGAATAGAATAATCCCATTTTTGTAAAAAAACGAAAAGTAAAGAAAAAGACCTATACCTGGAAACATACAGCTAATGTATTAAGTTTCGATGATGATTAAGTAAGGCTTCTGCGGATAAGAAAATTATGTTTTGAAATTATGTTTTCAAGCCTCCAAGAACATCTGCTTGGCTTCTAAAGGGTACGCATGCCCTTGACCTTCCCCTGGTCAAGGGGACCTTGCAGAGTGTGTCAACAATGAGACTTGCCAGCACGCAGCTGTGCCCAGCCAGGGAGGGGAACCAGTACCAGCCCCAAAGGAGGTCATGGTGGGCCCCACCCTCTCCCAGCTCGGCACCTCCTCATTGTCATCACTGCTGGTGGAACAGATTTTCCCCCTGGTTCTTAGCACTTTCATTTTCTTACCTCAGTAAAAACAACAGTCATCTTGGTGCAAGGAGTAAAAATGGGAAATTGGCTTTTCAGTGGTTTGATCAGAAAATAGTGACGGTAATGGAAAGGCAATCCTTGGAACTTTCTGGGTCCCAGGTTATGGCCCAGTGTATTTTTAAGTCATTGAATGACAACATTTGCAGAAACTCCTGTTATGAAATACTGCCTTTAAACTCCCGCAGCTGGCCAGCCTCAGAAATGGACATTTCTAACATTAGATGTCTACTGGGGCCTAAGACAGCACGGTCTTGGTCCTTTCCCTAAAGAGACTAGATTTCCCACTCTCATAATGGTGGGATACTAGTGGTGTTTCCACTGCTTCAGGAGATGGGTTTTCAAACTCATACCAGAAATTGTCCCCGAAGAGTCTTTCTCTCAACCCATATGCTCCCAGAAACAGATGTTTCAGTCTCCTCCTTTTCCCTAAATGCCTCAAAAAGAAGTAAAAGTGAGTTATGAAAACTCAATCAAGTACCCCGAGTACAAAGTGGCTAGAATATGTTTCCCTAAATCTTCCTTTTTCACTCAAATCCAGCACAGCCTAAGGCCAGTAACAACATATTGAGATAATATTTTGAGTTATTAACTGGTTTTTTCCCCCTCCCTGGTAGTTCATATTTCCTTACATTTTACTTACACACACACACACACACACACACACACACACACAACCCTAGGCTATTGTGTGTTTATTGTATCAGGAAATGCAGAAACATCTTGATAGCACAGTATCTTACCAAACCTGCTACCTTCCCATAGACTAGAGAAGATTCCTTGACCTAAGATGAGGCCAGAACAGAAGGGAAGGGATGAAATGGGTGTGTTTTGGATGGGGCGCTGGGCTCTGCTTCCCTGGCAAGTCCTCAGAGAGGGGATGTCAGAGGCTCCAGGCAAGCAGGGCCTTCAGTGACTTCCCAAGGTCACAAGGAGCCTAAATGACTCCTGTGCCCCCAGTTGGCAGGCTGGGAGCAGAAATGTCCTGCACCTGAAGGTGCCAAGAGGGCGAGAACCCAAACATTGCACAGGGATTGGCAAAGACAAATAGCAGGGCCCTGATGGAACCTCTGTTTCATGAGGTTTATTTCCAGTACTCCTGGGAGTCAGGCACTTGACAGAAATTGAATTGAGGAACCCCAAAATAAAGCAGATGACATGTCTTCCCTCCTGAGCCCCAGCTGATGCTCCCCACACCACACCGTCTAGTGTTCTCCCATTGTCGGAGGTAGCCTGCAGGGAGCTGAAGACAGGATGGGATGGGATGGAGAACAAGTTCAGGGTCACCCAGGATTCTCATGAACGTGATTTTGGAACGTCTCTCTTCCTGTTGCTCTTGCCAAGCTAGACTCGTGCTTTGAATCAGAATCTCAGGGAGGATGGTTCTCTCTTGGCCTCACGTAGCCCCTTGGCCAGACTTAGAGCCCCGTATTCTCTCTCCTTCCCCCAGGGCTGTTATCCCCTATATAACAATCAGGGGGTCTGAACACTGGAAGGCACCTTGACTTTGGGACCTTGCTTGTGGCTATTTGCTCCTTGGTGTGTGTAACCACGTTTGTGTGTGTCCACATCCACATGTGCATACACAAAGCGGTCACCACTGACATCATCTTAGATGTCCAAAGTGTCCACATTCAGAGCATTTTGAGAGAAAATGTGGGTCATAAGTGTAGGAATTGTCCTGGCAACTTTCATGGCCTCTAGAGGGAGATCCTATGACATGTCACTAGTTAAAATCAGCAAATGGCTCTCAGCTTCACAAAAGAGATGTGTTTTTCCAAGTTATGTCTAAGGCCATGTGTGACAAATATATATTGGTCAAATATATTTGGTTCCTGGAACATTGTTCCTAAAACCCTTGGAATTTCCAGAGCAAAAAGAGTCTTTTGTAGTCTTTTGTATGCTAATGAAATGACTAGGTCCCTAAATAACTCCAGGATAGGTGCTGGTCTTCAGAAAGACTTAGTAATGAAAAGGAAAGCATGATTAGGGTGTTGGAACTTTCACCCCAACGCCAACCACCAGGGAGGGAAGAGGGGCTGGAGACTGAGTTAATCACCAAAGAACAAGAAGGTAATCAATCATGCCTGTGTAAAGAAGCCTCCATAAAGTCCCTAAATAATGGAGTTTGGAGAGCTTCCAGGTTGGTAAACACATCGAGGTCCTGGGAGGTGACACTTCCAGAGAAAGCATAGAAGCTCCACACCCGTTTCCCCATACCTTGCCCTATTTAAAAAATCAATTTTCTATTTAAAAAAATCAATGTTGTAAGTAAAATGTTTTCTTGAGTTCTGTAAGCTGTTTCTAGTGAATTACCAAACCTGAAGAGGGGGTCATGGGAACCTCAATTTAGAGCCAGTTGGTCAGAAGTACAGGTGGCAACCTGGATGTTATGACTTTGGAATTGAACCCTTAACCTATAGGGTCTCTGCTAATTCTGGGTAGTTAGTGTCCGAGTTGAATTGAATTTTGGGGCACCCAGTTGGTATCCAGAGAATTGCAGAATTGGTTGCTATTGGGAAAAATACCACATCTTTGGTTAGAATTATTGTGAGTAAAAACAGGTCGCCCTATTTAATTTTAGCTGAATCAGAATGTTTATTTATGATCAACTTGAACGGCTATAAATGTAGCTATGCAGCCTGGCTCAGTGCCTGATAAATAGTAGTCACTCAATAAATTATAGTACCTCTCTGTACTGAGCATCAACTTTGTGCCAGGCTAAGAGAATTATCATAATTCTTGATTAAAGTAAGAAACAACAGAAGGCTTCGAAATAGTTATAGTAAGTCAGCATAGCAAATACCAAGTACAGGTGCCTTCCTTTACCTCTTCTCCCCGAACTCCTGGTCCTCCTACCACCTCCCCCGCATCTCCCACGGCAGACATTGCTAATCAATTACAGGTCTCTTTCCCATTGAGCCTGAACACAGCCTCAGAATCCTTCTCTCAGTCAAAGATATAGCTTGTTAGCTGTTCCCATTCCTAGGCTAAGAGAAAGAACCTGGGAGTCTAGAGAGTCTAACTTATTTTGTCTCAAGGTAAAGATGCATGACTTTGAATTAAGTCATTAAATTCCTCTGAGCATGTCCATCTGTAGAATGGAGACCATAACTTCCTGTAACTACCCTGTACAGCACTTAGGAGATTTAAAGGCTGTGAGTGGTGGTACAGTGCTTGAAAGAGCAAAAGAGCAAGCCACCCCCAAGAGGGTAGCAGGAGCTCCCAGAATCCACAAAAAGGAAAATAGCATCTTTGTCAGGTGACAAAGCTCCTTTAAGGCCTGTTCAGAACAGAGGAGATACTGTTTCGAAAGGATTTCCTTCTTACTAAGGAAAAAGAAAGGAGAAGAGGAAGCAAAATGGAAAAGGAACAAAGAGGACGTGACTTGGAGGCAAAGATCTGAGATCTGCCTCCTGAAAGGCAGGGAGCTGGAATGTGTTACTAAGCTTTCCAGGGCTCACATTCCTCATCCATTAAATGGAGGAGGCAACGTCAACCTCTAGGGTTACTGGATGTGTGAAGGGAGTCCCCATCTGTGAGAGGGCTTAGCGAAGAGCCAGGCACACAGGAGGGACTTGATAAAATCCCTGCCTTGTGAGAGGAAAGAACCACAGCTGGGAGCGAGCCCAGTGCCACACAATGTAGAGAATGCAGGTTTTGCTTTGCCCAGTCCCTCCTTCCCTCCTTGCTTCCTTCCTTCCAACCTCTGAGTGTGCCCTGCTTGATGCTGAGCCAGGAGAGTCCATACAGTGTTGTTGAACATTTCTCTGGTCTCAAAACCACCACGGGGGCAAAGAGGGCCATTTTACATGATGTGATTTGAACATTTCCTCAGTATTCCAATTGCCCCCACAGTTTTACCCCCTTTAAGCTTTTGAGTCTCTGTAGGGAATTTTGCTTACAACTCTGACTTTTGAGCTCCAAAGTGGGAGGTGGGTCTCCCTGGGCGACTCAAGGCAGCTGCAGGCTAGAAGAATGAGTGCCATCAGGTGGTGACATGCGGGCACTGTGTGTGACCAGTGCAAAGGATGGGGAGGGGTGAAGTCAGTCCTTGCTTTACAAAGTTACTACAGTGAGCCAGGAGCTCTAGAAAAACTTGCCTGGTTCTTCACTACGGGCTCCAAGTCCTCCTCACCCTTTTAGGGCCAGTTCAGTGTGACTTTGCCTTCCCATGAACTCCCGCAGTGCTTATCTCTTTCTCTCATCGGCACTTCTCAGCATTTGGACACAGAATGTAATCACATTTGTGCACAGACATGGCTTCACCTCTTGCCTTTCTTACTTCCTTTGCTCTGGGCTCCTGGCACTGATTCAGAGTCTCTCAAGCTGCACTTTGCTGCCTCTAGAAAGCTCTCCCTGAATATTCCGCGGTCACTCTTTCTGCCCTAATTAGATCTGAGGCCCCTCATGTTTCCCCTGACTAGTAGAGGTGCCTCTGTTTCACTTAGCATCCCAGAGCATGTCCTTCACTCACCTGTCTTTCCTCCTGCTCTACAAGTTCTGTCAGGGCAGGGATGTTTCTTACATCCTGCTAAAGCCTGGGCACCTAAAACAGGGTCTGGAATGTAGGAGATGTTCAAATACCTCAAAGGGAACTATATCTTCTTTCTATTTATCTATTTATTTATTATTGAACTGTAGTTGATTTACAACATTGTCTTAGTTTTGAGTGAGGAACTGTATCTTCCCACCTTTTTAACTTTCTACTACACAGATTAGAGTGCATAGCCTAGTGCTAGGTGCTCAGTAAATGCTTAATGAATGAATAAGTGTGTGAATGAATGAAGTAATAGCTTATAAAATAGGCAGATACCCTAGGATCTCAGCCAAGTCTCTAAATAATAAGGATGATGCACAAAATATTTTCTACACTCTCTCCAAATCTACTCTCCACATTTTCCCATTCTTCTCGGTATCTTTGAAAGCTGATCTTTATAAAACTGTACCAACAAGTCCTTTTACCCTCAGGTTGGGTTCAGTCAGTGGGAGGCACCAGTGGATTGGGTGGGGGGCTGGGCTGGTAGAGAGAAGAATGAAGTCTAGGTAGAGTTGTTCCTACTTATTTGCAGATTCTGCAGCTGCAAACTTGCCTATTTACAATCTGTAATCCCAAAATCTGTGCTCATGGTGCTTTCCTGGTCATCCATAGACATGCAAAAAGTGGTAAAAATTTTTTGCTGCCCAATGTGCACATTTCCAGCTGAGACCAAACAAGGCAACTGCTCTGCCCTCTTGTTTCAGCCCTCATACTCTGAACAATCATCCTTTTCACAATCCATTTAGCGCCATATTTTTGCACGTTTGTGCTTTTTATTGGTGATTAAACAGCCCCCACGTGGAGTGCTGAAGTGCTGTCTAGTAGTCCTTATGGGAAAATATGTGTTAGATAAGCTTCGTTCGGGTGCTCTTGGCCATGAGTTCAAAGTTAATGAATCAATGATAGATATTAAATAATGTGTCTTTAAATAGAAACACACATGAAACAAGGATGTATATACTGATCCATTGATGAAAATATTGTGGCCAAAGCGTGCAGGAGCCTAACTGTGTATCTCCCCTAGGGGCAATGATCTGGTATTCACTAATTCAGTGTTAGCAGTGACTTTATAGAGCATAACCGCCTTGAGAATCATGACAATTTACTGTTTATTCCCAAGACAGGCTCCTACCTGCTGGGTTGATACGGGGTTGATTCCATCCATCTGCCAAAAGCCACAGGTCCCATCAAGGCAGCTTCCTTGAGCTACAGCTAGCGTCTCAGACTTCTGGTAACAATTCCCTCTCTTTGTCTCTTTAGGTGCCTGGGGGTGGAAACAGGTCCTCACTGAAGCTAGCCCCAGGGTGCTTCAGCATCCCATGCTGATTTCCTTGCATCCTTCCCATCTTCATAAACAATCCCTGTATTAAACTCCCTTCTTACCCCATTTAAGTGTGCTATCAATCTCCTGCCAGAATCCTGACTAATACTGACAGTTTATGGAAAATTCCAGCTGTTTTCTTTTTAGCACCTAAATGCCCACATGATCATGACTCTGCTTCTCCCTCCAGTCCTGGATTCATCTTCAACCATGACAGCTCTTTTCTCTCCATGTCAGCCCAACCAGATAGGCCTAACTCTAGGGCAGTGCTACTTAGTGTGGTCCCCGGACCAGCTATTCGAAATGCAAATTGCTGGACCTCCTAGATCTGCTGGATAGAGTTGGGGCAGAGCCCTGGAATCCACATTTTAATAAACCCCTCATATGACTCTAATGCACACTCAAGTTTGAGAACCACTTCCTGGAGAACTAGGGGTGCAGAGCAGTTGTTCAGGACCTTTGCCTGGGCCTCTAACTCCCACTGACCTGGCTTTACAAGGCTGAAGGCCAGGTAGTAACACACAAGCTGGAGTGCTGAATCCTTTGAACCCCACATGGTGGCTGTTTCCTTCCCTGGCAGAGCATGATTCCCTTCAGAACACGTGTAACAGTGCTGGGTGCTCAGCCCTGAAACCTCAGGCATCTCTGAGTGCAGCCAAAGGGGTGGGAAGACAAGGGATGGGGTGAAGGGGCTCAAGATAGGCTATGCCAAGTATGCCATTTTGGCATACTGATTTTTTTGAACTGGAGGCAATTGAGAAACAGCAGATATAAGAAAAGCTCTCTGCTCTCTCCCTGTTGTTGTTTTAAGCAGGGCATAAATTTCCCTTTTGAAGATGACAATAATTCACCCCACCTCCTGTCCAGGATGAGGAGAATGACCCGTATCACTGTAGATGGAGAGCTGGCACCAAGAGGAGTCTGCAGGAACAGACTGTACTAAAATAACCCTTATCTTGTACCTGCTAGTGGTTTCCACCATGTATTTCCTAATCACTACCACATAATCTATTGCCCCTAGAAGCCCAAACCCCCTTTCCTTTTTCTAGTCACTTCCCCACTATTTATCACTTTGTTAAAATGGTATATAAAATCTAACTGCTTCACTGAGTTTTCACCTTTTTTCTGTGAAGCCGCTGTGCACATAAGATGTGGATGCCTTTTCTCTTGTCAGTCTGTCTTCTGTCAGTTTAATTCACAGGTCCCAGTGACCTGACCGAGAATGGAGGAAAAGTATCTCTCCCCTTCCCCACGCATCCCCTCCTCTACAGAGCAAAGAACAGGTAGGCCGGATGGCCCTGTGGCATTGAAAGAAGAAAAAAAGTTTCCTGTCACTTATTTACATGTTTGAGTGTGGTAAATGGAATCTCTTCTGTTGCTGCTAGTAATTTTCCTATAACCTCTCATTTCAAAGTACAGTTTGAGGCAGTTTATTAAGATATATATAGCACAAGGCTAAAAAATAAATAGATACCACTGCGGTTTGTAAGTTGTTCATTTAAAACATTCTTAAATTGGTTGGTTTCTTTGCCAGTAGGGTAGCAATCAGAGGTTCCAGTGTTTGAGCTTATTTGTGCTAGAAATAACAGCATCTAAAGACTGAAGGAAAGCCTAGTAACTTCCGTGGGGCGGGTATAGCTAGCCTACTTGAGGTCCTGAGTTCAATTCTCAGTACCTGCACTAAATCAGTCAATCAAATTACCTCCCACCCCTACACATAAAAAAGTGTGCTGAATTTGAGATTATCCTGAAGGTTCTGCATTTTCCCTATTGCTCTTGTTTATTAAAAAAGAAGGCACATTTGTCACAGAAACTTAATTTACACTCTTACAACTGAAAATGTATGTCACTTAGATAAATGTAATTGCTGCAAACGTCTATATGATCTGGGATTTAGTTTTTGTTTTGAAATGGGAGCTTTTTGGTTTACAAGGTCATAAAAAAATAAAAAGTGTTTATGTAAAGAAATGAAATTTTTTTTAACAGCAACAAAAATACCCTGCTGGCTCACTATGAAATCAAAATCTCCTTAATTTGTCACTAGACTACTTCAAACCATTTGTAAAGCAATATTCCTTTGCAAATCATTTTAGGTGTAGTGTTATAAATTTCTTTCTCTCTTTTTGCTTTAAAATAAATTTTGGTGTGTGTGTGTGAAGAGGAAAGATAGTCTTTCATTTTCTTCCTTTGTTGTTTTTAATGACTTACTGTCACAATACCTAGTACCCCAATTGTCAGGCCTTGATATTTTAGCTCCTGCTGCTACTGACTTAACAACTGGACTGAATTTAAATAAGAATGAAAGTGTTAAAGGGTTTGACCACAAAAGAAAGTTTTTAAAAATCCATGTGAAGTGATTCTGAGCAGATGGACTCTCACCCTTGGAGAGCATCACGCTGCAAACTTCTCACCTGCCCCAGTCTCCACCACCCACTCCTGTAGGTTATCTGTGTGCAGGTGCTTCCTTTCCAGACTTACTCGCATGCTCCTTTATTTTTCTCTCTCTGGACCCAAGAAAAAGAAAAATGTATTGACAACAACTCTTTAAATAGTGTAATTTATTCACTTATAGCATGTCAGAATAAATTAAGAGAACATGTGTCAAGAAAGAAGAAAAGTAAGAGAAAAAGAAAGATCAACGCAGAAACAAGTGATGTAAAACCTCAGTGATTTGCAGATGAGGTTGCTGATCCAAAGCCCTGGGGTTCTCAGGGGAGCCAACTTTGTTCCTCATTCCTTCTCCATTCTCACTAAGCCTCGCACTTCCTCCTCGGAGCCTGCAAGCTAGGACATGGCCAGAAGGATAGGATTAATTTGCTTGGGGAGTTACTCTGATTTTGGGATATAGTATTTGTTATCACTGCTCACAGGGCTCTGGGTTTCAAAGTCTGCACTTTACAATCATCTGGGCAACTTTCCAAAATTATATAATTGCCTGGGCACCACCCAGATGAACTGAATATAGACCTCTGGGTTTGGGCCCAGGAATTCATATATATTTTTATTTATTTATTTATTTTTAATTTTATTTTTAATTTTTTTTGTGGGGGGAGGTTAATTAGGTTTATCTATTTATTTATTACTTTTGGTGGAGGTACCAGGGATCAAACCATGACCTTGTGCATGCTAGGCAAACATTCTACCACTGAGCTATACCCTCCCCCATATATATTTTCAATTGTTCCAGCTAATTCTTATGTACAGCCAGCTGAGTAGAGACCCACTGACATTTACGTGTACTCAAGAGGTCTACAGACCTGAGTATGTATCAGTCACCTGAGGAGCTTGTTAAACATTCAGATTCCCCAGCCACACTCTTCCTCCTAATCCTCCCAGCCTCCAGCTCAGAAGGCCAGGGTATTCTATATTTTTAACAAGAATCTCAGGTAATTCTGAGGCAGCCCATCCACAGATTCACAGTAGTCCGTGAAGCTTAAAGAGGGAACGACCTGGGCTCCAGTCTGCTCTGACAACAGCAAACTATGCGATCTTGGACCTGTTATTAAGTAGTCTGGTTTTGTTCCTTACTGGTAAAATGCTTATAGAAATAATCAGGTATACTTACATCTTACCAAGCTCCACCAAGTCAAGGACTAGGGCCTATTAATTTTTGTATCCTTCAAACCTAGATCAATGCCTGGTATGTAGTAGACACTCAATAAGTTGAAAATGACCTTCTATTTGGGAAAGCAGATTTAAAAAGATTAAGTTTATCTGTGGCCACCAAGTATGCATTTTTATTTGGAGGGGAGGGGTAGGAGGGCGATACATGTGTATACAGAGGGCTGGATCCACAAGCCCAGGATGGAAATCTGGGTCTCTGGTTTCATTCGTTTCAAGCATGTGTGTGTCTAAGTGTGTGTGAGCTTAAGGCATGGACGGAGGAGTGCCCTTTGGCCTGGTTTTGTTCATCTTATGTCAGATGTGGGTGGATTTAGATGTAATCCAACAGATGGTTATATTTGCCATTGTTGGCTTAGGCACTTATGCAGGAACTGAACTTGCTACATGTTCTGCAACAGAATGAGTTGTTTATTTTTTTAACACATGTGGCTCTGAAATAAACTTGTTATAACAGCATAGGTTTTATTGGTTAAGTATAATAGGACAGTTTACTGAAGCATAGACATTTCTTGGTGATCTAAGAGATTGTCTACAAATAACCACCGTCTGAACAGTGACCAAACTGTGAGCATATTTCTGTGAAATGCCCAATTAGTGTACACAAAACTTCACCAGGTTCCAAGGTGGGGGGCATGGGCAGAGCAAGAGACTGGGGCCAGGGTCCAACCCTGGGCTCTAGTCCTGGCCTAGGGCTCACTGTACCTTGGTCAAGTTGGCTCTCCTCCCTGGGACCAAGTTCCTCATCTGTAAAATGAATGGGTTAGATGATTACCTTCTGTCCCCCACAGGCCCTGAGTGTCTGATTGCAAGACTGAAGCTCAGAAAGACTTCTCCATTCATTCTCTTTGCTCTCTGTGTGGGTCCCTCCTTCTCTTTCTGGTATTCACCTGCACTCATGCTGACACCCCTGTAAACCAGTCCCCACTATTCACTCCTTCAGAGAGGTGATATGCAAGTAGTTTCACCAATAATTTCCAACTTTATAGTCTTTATGTCTTTAATAATTCTTATTAAACCAGAATTCTAGCTACAAATAACAGCCTTCAAACACCAACGGGCTTTTTGGTGGGTGGAGGTGGGGAGAGGACATTTAGCTCTGTGGTTAAGAGTTCAGGCTCTGGGCATTAAAAAATAATTGTGGGGGTAGGGTACAGCTCAGGGCTAAAGTATGTGCTTAGCATGCATGAGATCCTGGGTTCAATCCCCAGCACCTCCATGAAAAAAAAACTAATAAACAAACAAATGTAATTTCTTCCTCTAAAGCTTTTAGAAAGATTAAAATAATAATAAATTTTAAAAATAATTTAAAAATTACAATTCCCTAAATCCACATGGAAAGCCAGAAATGTCTAACAGCAACATACACAGTACTCAACAGCAAAATCAGACTTTTCTATCTGCTATTCCTTGTATCAGTGCAGGCAGACCTTGTTTTATTGTGCTTCACTTTATTGCACTTGACAGGGAATACATTTTTTTTTTTACAACTTGAAGGTTTGTGGCAACCCTGTATCGAGCAAGTCTTTTGGCGCCATTTTTCCAACAGCGTTTGCTCACTTCTTGTCTCTGTCACATTTTGGTAATTCTTGCAATATTTCAAACTTTTTCATTATTATTATATTTGTTATGGAGATCTTTGATGTTACTGTTGCAAAAAGATTATGACTCGCTGAAGGCTCAGATGGTTTTTAGCAACAAGGTATTGTTAAACTAAAATATGCACATTGTTTTGTTAGACATAATTCTATGATACAGTTAATGGATGACAGTATATATAAACCTAAGTTCTTTATGCACTGATAAACAAGAAAATTTGGGTGACTCACTTTGTTGCAATATTTGTCTTATTGTGGTGGTCTGGAACTGAACCGGCAATATCTTAGAGATGTGCCTGTATATATGTTAGTTTCCTATTGCTGCTGTAAGAAATTACCATAAATTTAGTGGCTTAAACAACCCAGGTATATTATCTTACTATACTGGACGTCGGGAGTCCAAAATGGCTTAGCTGGGCTGTGTTCCTCTTCGAGGTTCTAGGGTAGAATCCATATCCCTGCCTTTTCCAGCTCCAAGACGCTGTCTTCGTTCCTTGGCTTGTGGGTCTGCATCTCCCGACCTGAGCTTCTGTCACTTCTTCTCTGACCTTCCTGCCTCCCACTTTCCCTTTTAAGGACCCTTGTACTCATATTGGGCCCATCCAGAGAATCCAGGATAATAGCCCATCTCAAGTCCCTAATTTAAGCAACCTGCAAAGTCTCTTTTGCAAATAAGGCAACATATTCACAGGTTCTGGGATTAGGGTGTAGACATCTTTGGGGGGCTGTTATCTTGCCTACCACGCAGACTTACCTTCAAATCTCACCTTGGCTACTTACTGCCTGTGTGACCTTTGGTATATTAGATCCTTTCTCTGAGCTTCAGTTCCCTCATCCATAAAAGTGGTTGATAACAAACTTACTTTATAGGCTGTTTTTTTTTTAAATGAAGTACTGTCAGTTACAATGTGTCAATTTCTGGTATACAGCACAATGTCCCAGTCATACATACACATACATATATTCATTTTCATATTCTTTTTCATTAAAGGTTATTACAAGATATTGAGCATAGTTCTCTGCACTATGCAGCATAAAATTAGGCTTTTTGTTTTGTTTTAATTGGTTTTTTGAGGATGAAATGAGGTAATGCTTGCCAAGCACGTGGCATATCTCCTGCCTGCTATATATTATTCATAAGAGAAGGAGAAAAATTGGGGCTTTATTTTAAAATCAACTTGGAGCCTGTCTACAGTTATCTACGTAGTTTAAACAGAAAATTCCACTTACCTGAGTCTCCTCCTACCCATCCTTGGGTATTCGTGGTTCTTGAGGCCTGCCTAGGGGTGCCCAAGCCTCAGTGCTGAGGGGAGTAGGACATGACTGAGTCTGGTGCCATCACACTCTCTGGCAACTTTGAAGGAAAATGAGCCCTGTTTTCAGAAGGCACCAGTAACACATCTTTGTAGCCTACCTATTTGGAGTTTTCCTGAAGAATCTTGTCCCATGTCAAACAGGAAAATCAGCTATTCTGCCCAACGCTGTAGGTGAAATGTGAGAAGCCCAAAATAGAAAAGAGGAATTTCCATCAACACAAACATGCGCTTTCTCCTTTCAGAGAGGAATAATCATCCCATAAAAAAAGGAAAGTGATTGACATTGAACCAGAGGGGTAGCATAAGCCCGGGCCGTGGACTGTGAACATGGCACAAAGGCTTTGAAGGATGAGATACAAGTTCCTCCTCTTCAGTCTTACGGGCGTAAGTGCTCCCCTGGTGCTCTGAGAAATGTAGTTACATATCGCTATTTCTCATCTGTGGAGGAACCCGTGCAATGCTATCAGCATAATCATAGACTACATTTGCAAAGTACTTTGGCATCTGTAAAGAGCTTCCTCATATTTATTTCATGGGATCCTCAGGGTAACCCTGGGAAGCTGCCAAGGTAGGTTTTATTATCCCTGTTTTTACAGAAGAGGAAACCGAGGCACCAAGAGATGAAATGACTTCCTTATGGTCACACAGAAAATTAGTGGCAGAGCCAGAATTTGAACCCAGATCCGTCTGCCACTGGCAGTCTTGTTCTACTCTTGGCCTTGCTGTAAGACTGTCCATCTATTGCCTTAGTGGTGCAGTGGTTTGTCTGCTTTCTCCTTCCTTCTGCCCCTCACCTCCGCTTACTTTTATGCTGTGCCTCGTTCCCCAAATACTCTACCATTTTGCTTCCAAAAGTGTAGTTCACTAGTGTGGTGAAGCAGCAGCACCTGGCGACTTCAGGGAGCCTGTTAGACATGCAGGATCTCTCCCACCCTTGACCTTCAGCCTCAGATCCTAGGTGTTTCTTATGCACAGTCAAATTCAAGAAGCCCTGCTCTACCACATCTACCCACCCAGGCCTGCCTGATATTCCAAAATGGCCCCTTCTCTTCCCTTCCCCGTCCCAAGCACCATGAGGGCTTGAACAGTGGAATTTCACTGATTTCCTTTTTCCTTCAGGAACTTCTCCCATACCAGTCAATGGCTTTAAGGCCTCAAAACAACTCATTAGGCCTACTCAGTACCCTCATTTTTTCTCCCCTTAAGCTCGTCCACCTTGGAGTCCTGGCCCACACTAGCAAGGAGTTCACTCAAAGAATTTTCTCACATAGTGCCAGTAAGGTGTGCTTTTTTGAGAGATGAGCACAGACCCCACTGTTTGCTTGAAGAAAGGCCAAGATAAGACTTGGACCCCACCAACTGCTCTTGGGTAATCAAAGAAACCTAATTTGAGTTTTTACTTCCTTCTCCTGCAGCAGGAAAAACAAAGACACTTGGTAGCAAAAGGAGTGGGTAGAGTGTGTGTGGATAATCCACAGGCTGAGATGAGCCCAGATAATGTCAATCATTGGTTTTGTGAGAGAGAGAAAAGAGAGAAAATAAATAAATAACTTGAACAAACTATTCTCTCATTCTCATGCTTTCCCTCTCTCCTCCTTACTCCTCCAAACTTTTAAGAAATTTTTTAAGAGCGCTAATAATTGTCAGATCCTCTCAGGGTCATAGGTCAGGGGCATTACAAGTTTAAAAATAAACCATGATTAAAAAAAAAACAAAAAACAGCACAGAAAGAACACTGAAGGCTGCCTGATGAAAAGAGAAACAAGAAAAACACCCAAGATATAGGTTTTAGGTTCAGCAAGTGGAGCTTTAAAAGTTCCTAAGGCCCTATGCTGTTCCCAAGGGTGAGGCCCAGGAAACGTGGAGGGGGGCATTTTTCCTTGTTCATGTCAGCGGGAAACCCAGCTAAGCTACCAGTGAGGCCAGGGCATGTCTTGCACCCTGGAGAAAACCAAAAGGCTGACATGCTCAAACCAGCTGAAACTTACGGTAGACCAGTTGGAAAGAATGCGGTATTTGTTGATTTTTATCTCTATGGTCAGGACAATGTCTCTGGAAGGAAGAAGTGGGGTTGACCTAACCAGAAAGCATGAGTGTCAACTGGAAATTTATTTATGGTTTCCTGCAAGGTTGATAAAGCTGAAAAGACTGCCCAATATACACAAAATGGGAGTGAGGAGGGGTGCAGGTAGCATGCCTAGGTTTCTTCTAGAGAAGTGCCCTTTGGTCTACCCAAATGGCTTTTTGTCAGGTCTCAGCAAGGTGGAGTGTAGCGGTTTCTCTTTAGCTCTTATGAAAGTTGAGTTCAGTCTCCGGCTGGGTCATTGTGGCTCCTTGGCCACTTAGGTCTGAGCAGGGGCAGAAAGAGCTAGAAGCTGCAGGAAGGAAGTCTCAGCATTTGAAATGCCAGTGTTTTCCAGGATAGGGTGTCTAATTTTAAGAAGAAAGTGTTTCCTTCACATCAGTACTGATTTGTAGTTTTGACTGCGTCTCAGCTCCTAGAAACGCCCTCAGAGTTTACAGAGGATTCTACTTCGTATTAAGAGTCGGTGCACTGAGACTGGCTACAGTGTGGAGTGAGGCTCTTCGTCCCCTGCAGCTGTGGGCTTTCTTTGGGCCCACTCCCTCTCTGCTCTTCCCTTGCTTCCTCCCCACTGGACACACAGAGAGAATAAATATAGCTGCAGAGCCCCAGGCTTGGTCCAGACTCTAAGAAGGTGGAACAGTGCTATAACTGCATTTCAGTTTCATGCTCCAGTGTGTTCAAAGCAAAATAAAGATGGGGGTGGGGGGCAGGGAGCAGGGGAGGGGGAATAGAAGGGGGAAGCATTTGAACAGACTCACTTCTTACTTAAGAAGAGAAGAAAGAGGCCTGGCTATATCTAATCTACTCTAGCACTGTCAATTTTCCCTTAAATCGAGAGCTAAGAAGTCTGTGTATAATCTAATTCTTACTCAGAGAAATATTTTATCTTTTGCACATGTGTCCTTGAGGGCTTAGAGGTGTGAGGGCTTGGAGGTTCCAAACCGGTAGCCAGTGGGCAGGATCCAGTGTGCAGACCTGCTTTGTTTGGCACATATAATGATCTCCTCTTTGTGAAATTAGTTTCCAACATCAGCAGGATAATGATTTCACATAAATATCCAAATTTCTACCATTTCTTGACAAATTAGAAGGCCTGGCTATGTTGAGCCCTGCATTTCACTGAGCAATAGTTACTGATTTAAGTGGGGCTTAGGGGTCACAGTTCACCCCAGTTCCTACCACTCCCTGCAACACTAATCTCAACTGTTTTATTCTTACCTTATCTGCTCATATCAGAAAATGGTTTGTAAATTCTCTATTTTGTCACTCCAAATAGGTCACAACCAACTTGTGGATATAACAGCACATTCACTTGGGTTTTTATTTCTGAATCTCTCTAAGGGCCTTGCAGGAGTCCCTTAAAGATTAGCCTTACCTCTGCCTAGGATATTTGGGTAGCTCTTTATGTTAACAGAAATTAGAACCATGGAGAAATCTGGGAGGAAATGGTTTAAAAAACGTGAGGCTATGAATGAAGCTCCTTCCTTTGCCTTCTCTAAAGATGAGCATCTCTCCAGATCTGCTTATTGATTTTCTTTAAAAAAACAAAAACAAAAACAAAAAACCGTCAGAGCAGAAATCCCAATCTGAGTTGCTTTGAAATAAGAGGCTATTGAAACCCAAACACTCGATTATTATCATCATAATTTATAACAATAACACTTGAGTAGCAAATCATTTTACTGTAACTTTGAACTTGGACAGGCATCAGTCTCTGGAGCTAAGAATTCTTTTTAAATTCCACTTACTATATAGTCAGCTGTGAAAATTTTATAGTGAATAAAACTTTATTGTTATAGAAGTAAAACTTACATAATATAAAATTAAGCATTTTTAAAGTGTACAATAGTACATTCACAATATTGTGCAAGCTGCCACTTCTATTTGTTCCAAAACATTTGCATCGCCCAAAAGGAAACCTTGTACCTATAAAGCATTTGATTCCATTCCCCTCTCCTCCATGTCCCTGCTAATTACCAATCTGCGTTCTGTCTGTATGAGTTCACCTATTCCGGATATTTCATGTGAACAAAATCAGACAATATGCAACATTTTGTGTCTGGCTTCTTTCACACAGTGTAATGTTTTCCCCGTTCATCCACATTGTAGCATGTATCGACACTTCATTCCTTTTTATGACTGAATAATATTGTGAATACATTTTTATTATTTTAAAAAATAGAGTACCTCCTCTTGGTCTTTCTGATTCTTTTTCTCATTGACTGCTTATGTACCAAGGGTGACCAAGACTTGCAATAAGAGAGGAAAACAGGTTTTTTACAAACCCTCTCATGGAGAAGGCAGGAATAAAAAGGAATGTACTTGAAGGGATGTGAATGCATGTATTTCAAGGGGTGGAGAGAGCAGAGCAGTTGCCCTTTAGTAAAGATATAAGTCAAGTTTATGTTGCTTACTGAATTGAGACTTAAGGACAGAGTTTTGGATAAAGTAGAAAAGGCAGCTTTATATTTTTGCCAGGCAAGGAGGTCACAGTGGGCTAATGTCTCTAAGGCTATGAGCCTGCTGGGGAGAGAAGGCAGGGGGTTTTATAGTAAAAGTTCAAGAGTTCAAGGGGCAGATCTCATGGAGATCGCATACAGGGAACAATTGTTGCAAAGTTGTCCTTGTTTTCGCGGATTCAGTGGTCCCCTTCCCTCTGCTGGATATGAAGTTCATCTTTGGCTTTGGGACTCTTTTAATGTTCTTGTACCTAGAACAAAGGATGCATAGGAAGGAGCTCTTTGGAAAAGAGCTCTAGAGAAAAACTTGTGCAGTTTAAAGTCAGGTTGATAAATGCTTTTAGTATTTTAAGTACACTGAGGCCTGGGATCTCCTGCTTTGGGCTGAAGCCTGCAGCTCAAACAACAGGATACAAGGAAACCATGAGGGGTCAAGAGGAGGGCACTGGGGTCAAGAGTAGGGCCCTGAGCATAACTGCTGCACACAGCATCAATGAAGGGGTTGGACAGACCACCCAAGCCTCCCTCCTCTCCAGTCCAACCCTTGTCAGCAAAAGCATGAGAAAAACCCTTTAAACCATTACACAGTTAAGCAATTACGAACACCATTACAGATATCAGATGGTCACCGAGGATGACAGTAGGATCCTGCTCAGTTACATTTCCCTCAGGCTAAGGATGCAAATTGCCTTTCACAACTTAGAGTTACTATGAAAGAGTTTGTTCCCGAGTTCTCTAATTTCCTTTCACCCATGTAGCCACCTGTGAAAGAGTGACTGGAGGATTTGGAAACTGAGTCAGAGACCCAGAGATGTTCTCTCTCCACCTTCCAAATGTCCTGCAGAAAAAAGTTTGAACCACAGAATAGAAGCAGCAGCTGTCACATCTTGAGTTCTTGCCAGGTCTCCCAGTCTAGGCCCTCAAAACAGCCCTATTAGCCCTACTTCTCAGTTGGAGAAACTGCGGCAATGCAAGGTTAAATAAGTCACTTAAGGAGGTCACACAGCAGGTCATGGTAGAGAGCACAGATGGCAGCAGTTTGAGTGCAGAACCCACACTCTTAACCGGTGCACCTTCTGCCTCTGGCATCCCTCTTTTCTCATGAGGTGTAACAAGGTGCTTACAGTTCCTCTGGCCACTTGGGATGGGGGTGAGGTATGGGAGAGGGAGAAGGTGGCAGTTGCAATGCCGACTCCACAAAGGTGAGGGGGTGCAATCTGGCCTAGGCTCCACTCAGAGCAGCCTATGTGCCATCTTGGATAAGACAAAGACCCTCAATGGCTTGGTGGTTTACCATTTTGGCCTATGTGGGAATCTCAATTTCCCAGGCCCTACCTCTGGAGAGTCAGATGCAGCAGGTGTGTAGGACACAGAAAGATGATTTTTTTTTAAGCAGATCCCCAAGTGATTCTCTTGTCACGTGGTCCTCAGACTACACTTTGAGTGGTATTTGTTATTCTCATCCAAGATCCATTGTTGTTCTTTTTCTCCTTTGGGCATCTTGGAGAAGCAGCAGTTGAAGAGGCTATTTTTGGCTAGTAAAGCTCTGATGAAGGTCACAGGCTCACAAGCCAAGAAAAACAGGTCCAGGACAGAGCCTGCAAGAGGAACACGGGGGCTGCAGAGCAGACAGCTACTCAGAGATGGGGATTCTGGGTGTGCACTCTAGATGCGCTAAGCCCTGGCACCATATGTGCCCATTAATTTTTCAGTTGTCTAAAACAACAGAGCTCCAGCTCAAAGTCAGCTTCCCTCAACACCCAAATTGCTGAGTCACACATCTCTGTCCTGGCTCACCTGCCTCTGCAGCCCAGGGAGGAAGGCAGACAAAGCCCCAGGTACAGAGCCCTCTTGGGCTCTTTCCCTCTAATGCAAGGAATATACTATGGATGGAGGGAAGAGAAAATGCAATATTCAAAGCCATTTAAAAGTCTACACACCAATTCTTCTCTTATCTCTCATGTCATAGGCTGAATTTAAAGAATGAGAATTAAGTGAAAATTCTCTCAAAAAAGTTTTTTTTTTTATTGGTTCAGCAATTCCTTAATTCCTGAAGCTTTACCCTAAACCTTTTAGTCTAGAAATGTACTTGAGGATCTCAGGCCAGAGATGAGGTTTTGACACTGCATTTCCCTGTTAGATCACATCCATGCTGGAATCAGTTTAAAAACTGCCTTCCTAAGGATGAAAATGTGGCAGATTTTAAGTGTCTTCCAAGGCACAGCGTTGAGGAACCTGACATTACAGCCTGAGGCTCTTAAAGGGAACACTAAGATCATGGTAGGAAAGGTGGAAGACAGAGAAATGAATACAGAAGAAAAAAAAAATCACCCCTAGATAACCACTGTCACTGCAGCAGTGTATTTCCTTCCACATATTTAATATTCATAAATATATTCTTTATTCAGCTTTGTGTATTTTTTCCTTTCTCTTAATATTTATAACATGAACATTTCTCCCACATTATTGACGAGACTTTGGTAATGTTGTATTTAATTCTACATGATGTCCCACACTCTGGATGTAATTTATTTGACCTTTATTTTTATATGCTAAAGTCATTTCCACATATTTGATTTTTACAGATGAGCATTCTTTTGCATTTTTCTTTTTAACATTTTATCACATCTACATATTCCTATATATGAAAACACTATCAAAAACTCTGAATTCTTTTAAGGCTCCTGGTACATCTTGCCAAATTGCTTTCCAGAAAGGCATTCTGATATGCATTCCACCTGCATCATATAAAAAGTGTTTATCAAACTTTTGCCAGCAGTCCATATTATAATTTAAAATGACACAAAAGCCTTTTTCAATGTGAGAAGTTAAAAATGGTCTACATTTTCATATGTATTCCTTTGATACAAAGGGTGAGTGGTTTACATATTTTTCTATTGAGGCATTGGTATTTTTCTTACTGATTTTATTATATATTTAGTTAAATATATCTATTATAATTATATAAAATAACATCATAAATTATAAATATATACATTAAATCTATCAGGACAGAAAATGGGAAACAGTATACAGTACATTAGTCTCTTGTTTTAAAAATTTATTGAAAATAATGTTTCAAGTTTGTCATTTTTTGACTTTTTGGTGATTGTTTTTGACATACAGAAGTTTTCAATCTTGTGTGGTCAACATGTGATTTTTCCCTTTATGATTTCTTATACTACTTTTTTGATTAAAGAGTCCTTGGCCATTTTGAATCTTAATTATTATAATTACTTATGTTTACGTTATTTTTATCAGTTAAAAAGTTGTTTAATTCTGATTTTTATTTGTTTTGTTGTGGGGTTTTTGGTGTATAATATGGCATGTTTTCAATTTTTCCCCCCAACAGAGCCAATTTTCTCACCCCAGTTGATTCCAAAAGGCCTTTTTAGCCAGATATAGCCTCTTCCAAAATCAGGGAATCTCCTTTCCAACTGTCTTCAGAAAAGGGTGATTGGATATGGCAGTTTCAGCTAATAAAGCAACTGGACTGGTTTTCTACCTCCTATGTGGCTACCAGCTAACAGGGACTAGGGAGCAGGAGGGGCCTACCTGGAGTCTGAAGGGGAGGAAAGAGTGGTGCACCCTTGCCCCCTCCCTAAGCTCCAAGGACAGGTCAGCTTATGAGGGTAGAAAAGCTCTGAAGAAAAAGGGGGTTTACAGATCTGGCCTCTGCGCTCTTTAGAAAACTCCTTTCCACCAGCACTGTCAGCTCCCAGGTTGCCTGGCTTATTGGAGATGCTTCCTGTAGCTGATCATTGTCGCCAGCTCCCAAATGTTCCATTGCAGAGCTCCGTAATCAGGAAGACCACCAGCACCCTGAGGCACCTGCTTAAGTCTGAAGGATCTAAATCCACTCCCCCAAAACCAAAAGAACAAAAAACTAATGGTGTCCCTTGAACCTGAACATGAGCCCCATCCCTTGCCCTTTAAACAAAGCTGGGCTACCCTCATACCACCTATGTGAGCACTTTACACCCAGAAGTAAGCAGCAGGACCTGTCTACAGTATTTACCCAAGATCTCTTTTGCATTTGTAATCATTGGTCCTGATTTCTCAAACCTTGATTCACTCTATCTGTCTGCTTTTGACATCTGCTCTGTCTTTTACAACTGCTTTGGATTCTCCTCTCATGTCTTTTCATCTCCCTTGATTTTAATGTCACTGTAACATCAGATAAAAGTCCTCCTTCTGCCAGCCTAAGTCCCAGAGAACTTTCACTAAGTGCCCCTGTAGCCCTCTTCCAAGGAAGGAGGCACACAGGCCATGGGATGACCTCTGTGAAAGATAGAGACTGGCAATTCACCTGACTCCTGACAGCTTGCATGCCCTTCCTCTCATCTTGGCCAGGTTACTAGGGCATTCCAGAGAGATGGCAAAACAGAAGAGACTTGGGACATCTCAATGCTTGTCAGTTGGTTTAGCTCTCACTATGTCACAGAGGGACACATAAAAAAAACATAATTGTCTATCAAGCCAGATGAATTGAGTAGATCCCACTGATCAATGGCTCAGAAGATGGGGCCGCCCAAGACTCTCACATCCCATTCTGTCCTCATCCACAATTTGATATCTGGGAACTAGAGTATGTGTTTCAATTGACTGCGGTCTACTTCCCATGCAATTAAAACTACAGATTAATGGCCTCAGATACTTCAAAGGCCAGACATTAGCGAAGTCTTTTATTAGCCTCTGTGATCTACGTGTGGTCATTGTGCTGCTCTGCCCGGCCCTGAGACACTGAGTGATCTCATGAAACATAACCTAAAGCATGACCTTTCACTGCTCAAAATCACTCCAGAGTCCTTGCTGTGACCCAGGAGGCCCTCTTTGCACTGGCCCCTGCCTGCTTCTCTGACCATCTCTATCACTGTTCCCTATGCTCAGTCTCCTTTAGCCACATGCCCTACTCCATAATACTTCTGGACATCTCAGTTCCTTTCCCCCTGCCTGGAACATTCTCTCCTCTGGCTTTTATGGCCCCATTCCTCTTCATGCAGGTCACATCAAATATCATCTCCTCAGAGAGATGTGCCTTGATCATGCTACTTAAAACAGCAGCCTTGGTCACTCTCAGTTCTCTGCTTTCTTCATAACCCTTTATCTGACATTTTATTCACAAAGAAATGGACCACACACACTTACAGTTTGATTTATTATCTCCCCACTAGAATGTAAGCTCTAGAAAAGCAGAAACACTGATTTGTTCATCTCTCTATTTCTGCACGTGGATCAACCCCTGACACAAAGTAGACAGCCAACAACTGGTAGCTTAAAAATATTCAAATGTGAATACCATTTACATAAGTCTAGGGAAAGACTTCCTTCCAAGACCCCAACTATAATAGCTTCTACCACCTATGGTGGGCTCTGTGATTCTCATGATAGGGAAATGGCTTTTAATCCAATCTTCAAGGGATTGCATAAGAAGAAATATTCTGGAAAATAGTATTTAATGAGATTTACGTGTGAGAATCTTTCACATAGATTAGCTGGTTAATCCTCACTGAAGCCCTTTAAGGCAGGCATTATCTCCATTATCACAGATGACAATGAGGCTGAGATTTTATCTCGCATAATGCCAGGTGTATTGAAGGTGGATGATTCAGGAACTCAGATCTATGTGACTCCAGCAGCCAGGCTTTTTTCTCCTATGGTACACTGCCTCCCATGGAATATTGTCAGAGATGCTTAACATATTTTATCTGTTTAGAAAAAGAGAGCTCAGATGACTTAACCAGTAACGCAACTCCTGAGAGGACAGGTTTTTGACAGCTACCCAGTCCGGCAAGACACAGCATAAAATAAGTAAAGATTAAAAGACCATGAGACATTTGTGCTCTACCCCTAGGAACTAGCAACCTCTACATGTTATGCTGCAGTGGACAGAGTAGTTTCTGAGGTTTTACCTTCCAAAGATGGTGGAGGTACTGAGTTTTTGGAAGGAAACAAGACAGGAAGACAGCTGGTTCTTATAAAAGACAATATATATTCACTTGCTCATTCAATAAATATGTATCGAACGATGACCTTGGGCTAGGCACAGAGCTAAGTACTGGGGAAATAGTGATGAATAAATAAGATAGATATTGCCTTTGTTCTCAAGAATATTAGAGGCTAAAAAGGATCTTTTGAGCTAAAATTATGCTGCTGCCATAAAATTATGTTCTCATTTATTCACATGATCAAGAAAAATTTATTGACTACATATGACATGCCATGTTTAAGACTATTGTATTAAGAGAAGGAAATAAAAGGGTGAGCAAAACTAGACAATTCCTGCCTGCATGGAGCTTACTGCCTAATGGAGAAGATATTAAATATTTACATGCATACCAGGTGCTCTGAGAGCCTACAAATAGGAGAAACTGGCTTAATTAGATTAGGAGATTCCTGCTTGAGGTACTTACCACTTAAACTGAGGTTTGAAGGATGAATAGGGGTTAACTAGGCACTGAGGGGGAGAAAGAACATTCCAGACAACTCAGCCTGTGTGAAGATCCTGTTGGAGAAGGAAAGGTGGTGAGCAGGAAGGATGGTGAAAGAGGTCAGTGTGGCTGGAGAGCTGGGAATAAGGAGCGTCCTGGTCTCCGAGGGCTGGAGCAGAGGGCGGGAGCAAACCCTAGGGTAATGCACCTGCCCAGTTGGTCTCTAGGTTAAAAGACACGGTACCACATCAACTCCATGCTGGAGACACAGAACTCTGAAGTGGAGAGGCTGGCGGCACCAGCAGGCAGGAAGATTAAATGCTCACTAGGATCTACAGTAAAATCAAGGCTCTGCCTCTTACAACCCACGGTGACAATGGAGGGCGGAATATCTTTTCCGAACCTTTCTTTCCAGACTGCCGTATTCAGTAGTGGAACAGAATGCTATTTGGGGAGCCTACTGAATTAGATTCTTCATCTGTTACCTGTAAGCTCTTCAGCTATTAAGTGGGAATAAAAATATCTTCTTGTCAGGGTTCTTATGAGAATTAAATAAGATAGTGTATTAAGGCACTTAGCACAGTGCTTGGCTCATGGCAGGTATTCAAAAAATAACAACTTATTTCTCCTCGTCTGTTAAATGGAGACAATGATAATGCTTGCTACCCCACGTGGTTATTAAGATCTGTGATTAGATCATGTATGTGGAAGCCTGAAGCTAGGCCTCCTCTGCGCAAGCCTGTTTCTAATCTGAAGAGTCGGGAGCTTACTTTTTCCAGAGGCTGTTCTGTTTGTGAAAGCCAGGCCATTGCCTTCTTTATGATGCATAAATGATGCACCATGTGCCTTCTTTTAAAAGCGCTTTCTCTTTCCCCACGTTTCCAGGTTTATGGGTATCTTTCCACTTACAAATCTGTCCCACAGCAGACCCTGCACAAGAATGCACAGCCATCACGCACAGCTGGGCCCCCTGCCGCGGCGCCGACGGGCAATTTGCCCAAAGAACCTGAGGCGCGGGGCGGCGCGGCGCGGCGCGGCGCGCGGGCCGGGCCAATCAGAACAAGTTTGGCCCTCTGCAGTTTCCGTCCGCTCACTAGGAGGCGCTGCGGAGGCCGCGGCGGCTCCCGGGCTGTCGCGGGCCGAAGCGGTTGGGCTGGCGGCTGGCGCTCGTGATTATGGAGTGGAGTGCGGAGTCGGGGGCCGTGAGGCGGCACCGCATCGGAGGGGAACGCCGGGACGGTCCGGCGGCCGCGCCGCAACTGGAGAGGGAGGCCCCGGCGCAGGAGCCCCTGGCGGACGCGTGCGGCTGCGCCGCGAGGACGCGGAAGCGGAGCGCGGAGGGGAGCGGCGGCGCGAGTCGGGGCGCGGGGACCGGACTGTCTGAGGCGCGCGCCGCGCTGGGGCTGGCGCTCTACTTGCTCGCGCTGCGGGCGCTTGTGCAGCTGTCGCTGCAGCAGCTCGTGCTGCGCGGGACCGCTGGCCACCACGGGGAGTTCGACGCGCGCCGAGCCAGGTACCGCCGCTCCCGCCCGGCCTGCGAGTCCCTTTGCGGCCCCGGGCACCGCACCGGTGTGCCCCCGTCCCTGCGGGACCGCCCAGGCTCGCCGGCCCCGCCTGGCTGCACGTGGCGTGGGGTGGCCTTGCGCGTCCCCCTTCTGGAGTCCCCGTTTACAGGACGCGGGGCTTGTGTGGTACCTTGTTAAGCTCGTGGTGCAGGTGCGGGTGGTTAGGGTGATTGCGCCGAGTTTTCCACCCCCTTTTTGCCTCACCTGCGTAAGATTGGTTGTTAGTCGTCTCCCATCTTCCAGAGCAGCTTCCTCTTTCGACTGTCCCTCCTATTTTCCAGATGAAACGAAAGGGAGATTTGTGTACCTCGACCGTTGTGTGAGTTTGGTTTTTGGGAAGGTTTCCGAAGCGGATAATGCAGTGGTCCAAGTTTTTGAGGGTCACGGGTCTCAAACTTGAGAACTGTGGAGGCTTTCCCCGGGAGACTGCACGTTCAAAATTTTACAGTCTCAGAAGTTCCCATTTTCATGGAGCTTGTCCTTGGGTTCTTGGTGTGTAAGGTTTGACTTAGTTTTTAATTAAAAATGAGATATTTAAGTATGCTAGAGCACGTGATTAACTCAAAGGTGTTGTAACCTAAGTGTGTCGAAGGTCTTAAAATCATAAAATAGCAGAGTTTTAACAGCCATTGTGTCTCAGAAAACTTTTTCTTTTAAATACAAAGTGCTGAAAGCTTATTTTCTTAAAGACTTCTGGAACACACGTCTCCACCCCACTTTCCTCCCACTTGGAATGCAGTGAAAAGATAAAAAAATTTTGTTTGTTTTAGGGGTAGAGTTGGTTTTGGCTTGAATTGAAGTTACTAGGCCTTGTGTGCACACTAGGAGGGCTGGGTCCATTCTTCAAAATCAGAAGTTTTTCTTTGCTTATTTAGCCTCTTGACTTAGTTGTTTTTGCTCATTGGTTTCTGCTACTTAGAATCAGTAACCCAGAGTCAATAACCCTCCAGAGTGTGACACAATGAAGTTGTATTCTCTGCTGTCCAGCCTACAGTAGTTACACATTTTAAATAAAACCCCTGGTTTTTGTACTGATTGGATATGGTGATTGGGAGAAGTTGGAGTGGGGTGGGTGAAGAAGATTGAAGGGATGAACTCATGAAAGACAAAATGGAACTTTGCAAGCAATTTTAACATGGTATCTGAAATTATAAAGACAGTGTTTTTATATGTGAGAAGTCAAAGAATTTGTTTTTGGAGAAGGGGAGTGTAAAGGAAAAGTTGCTCTGTGCTGTGTTAGTTTTAAGCCTAGCATGCCTTGTCATTATGATTCTTTTGGTTGCTCCCAGGGATTATCTTGAACACATAACATCCATTGGCCCCAGGACTACAGGGAGTCCAGAAAATGAAATTCTGACGGTGCATTACCTTTTGGAACAGATTAAACTAATTGAAGTTCAAAGCAACAGCCTTCACAAGATTTCAGTCAATGTACAGAGGCCCACAGGCTCCTTTAGCATTGACTTCTTGGGAGGGTTTACAAGCTATTATGACAACATCACCAACGTTGCGGTAAAGCTGGAACCCAGAGATGGAGCCCAGCATGCTGTCCTGGCTAACTGTCATTTTGACTCAGTGGCGAACTCACCAGGTATGTACCTGTTTTTTATCATTTTGAAGTCATCACAGCCCAGAAAGTTGGTTAACTACATGCTGTTTGAGCAATTGTGGGGCACCATTTTCTTAGACGAACCCTTTTTCATTGTGATGGAAGGCATGATGATTAGAATAGTATCACTTAAAGATCTACCTTCCTGTATTCTCTCAAGTGCTTTATTTACTTAATTTTTAAATATTAGTGCTAGCAGCGCAGTGACAGGACATTGAGTGTTTCTGGCAGACTGAAGCTGTCTTATCAGCGTTACCAGTGTGTGTTTCTGAGTCCTAGAGTTAGGCTCTGCCACTTCAGGTGTTTACTCAGCTAGGTGTTGTGCTAGCCTTTGGGGATATGGAATAAAGGAACAGTCCTGGCCTACAAGGAACACATGGTTTGGAGGCTCGCTCTCCTAGCAGTTTCTGTCCACCTGTAAAGTGAGAATATATTGGGGGTGCCATACTGTTAGATTATCTCATTAATCCATAAATCTTACTCTGAAAATACTTTGGCAAAATAGAGTACTTGTTTAGGACAGTGCCTGACACAATAAATATTTGTTGGATGAATGAGTATCTCCTAAATTGAACTTCCATTTTTTAAAATAAGTTTCCTCAGAAAAAGGTTTCAGTAGCTAGAGATTGTAAATAGAAAAGGACAGAAAATAGTAGCATTTTACAGTGAGATGACATCTGGTTCAGCCCTCTTATTGACATAGGAATAAGCTTAGCTGAACACCACTGATCTGAGACATGGCCAGGACTGGGTTTCCTGGCTAGGCAGTTCTTTTAGTTATATTTGAAAGGAAGGGGAGTACTAGGATGTAGTTAATGTTCCCTTTCGCAAACTAACTTCTTCTTTCCTCAGTTTCTGATCTGTAAGAATAGTACTTTTTGTAATGGCATTGCTTAGAGGTTTAAATGAGGATTAAATGCAAGTAAAATAGAATAGCAACTGGCATGAAAAATCTTTTTTTTTTTTTGCTTTTAATTGTTATTAAATACTTCCAGATTGCTTAAACTTAAACCAGACCAAATAGAAACATCTAGAGTTATGCAAAATATAAAAAAAATTTATGTGCTTGATTAAACTATACTAAGATATCTTTAATTAGAAATCTTGCCAGTTGTATTTAGAATGTAACATGCTTTTAAAAAAATCAGTATGCACTCATCTGTTTTATAAAGTCAGAAATAGCCTGTGTGTGCTGGGGAAATTGGTCGTCTTTTATGTCCATTTCAGAGCGTTAATAAAATAATGCTATTAATGATACTTACAATCTAGGAAGGGACAGATTAACACCATGGTTATTTAAGAGCATTATATAAGAAAAATGTGTATACAAGTCTCACAAACAAATCGTGCCATGTGTTGGAAATAACATATATGGAGTTCGATAATGAAAGAATGGCATTTTGTGGGTCATTGGAACCCATTTTTAACTAAACTTCTGTGAGAATACCTATACCAGCAGTCTCAAGGAAATTTCTGTCATTAATACATTGTTAAAAAATAATTTTAAAAACATTCATAAAATACACCATCACCTAAACCTTTTTAGTGAATGAAATAACTGAAGCATGATTATTTTTAAAAGGTACTTCTCAGCAAGGTGTCTGGAACTCAGGAACTGATACCAATTAGGAGTAATGTTACCCACAGCAAGTCCTTAAGTATCTTCATGGGTTTGCTACTTAGCTCCAAGTTGTTGGTAGGAGAGACATTGAATTATTCTGGGGGTGGCTTCAATTTCAGGGTTAATTCTAAGTGGAAAGGGACCATGCAGCCCTTATAGATACTGTCCTCTAATTTCTGTCACTTTCTTAAAGATACCTTCCCCTTCTCTAGTTCTGTTCTCAGACACCAGAGCCATTAAAATAAAGGAAGATAAAAGGACAGTTTAACTTTTAATCAACGCTGTGGGGATAAATATCTTTCAATATCCCTTTCTCTTCCTTTGAATAAGGAGAAATTTTATTGCTTGCTTTTTATTTTAAAGTAACTCACAATCTCAAAGTTACTTATTTCATTTGGTTTTTTGAAAGGTGGCACTTTTTTCTGATAGCTACGTGTACTTCCTACTGGATAGTAATTAGATAATTATTACTTTGTTCCACTTTGATTAAATTACTGTCCAATGATCACTACCAAGACAAGTATAGCTAATAAGTAGTTTCTTCTCAAGTAGGAATGGGGTCTGGAATTAAACAGCGCCCAAACCAAGCATTTTCACTGGCTGCAGAGCCTTCCTTAAGTTTGCAAATAGGAGAAGGAAGAACTAACATTGAATGCCTACCACATGCTAGGCACTGTGCATTATCTTGTAATCCTCACAACACACCTGTGCAGTAGGTATAATTAACCTGCCCTCTAGACCAGGAAATAGTAAGGTAAAGGGGCAGAGCTAGAATTTATATCCAAGTCTTTCTTACTCTAAAACCCACACTAATCTCTGTAGCACCCTTCCTCGCAGTACGTAAACCCAGAAATGCTCGCTCTTGGATTATTTATGTGTCTGTTTACTTTGATTGTTCTTTAAACTTTTCATTATGGAAAATTTCAAATAGATACAAATAGAGAATTGTTTAATGAACCTGAGTGAATCTGTCACCCAGCTTCAACAGTTTGGTCTTGCTTCTTCTCTGCCCTGACCCCCCCTTGACTATTTTGAAGCAGATCTCAGTTATCAGTTACTCTGTTAAGTATTTTGGTCTATATGGGTGAAAGTTAAGGACTCTTTTTTTTTTTTGACATGCTCATAAAACCATGAATTACTGAAAAACTTAATAATTCCTTAATATCATCAAATATCCAGTCAGTTCTTTTAAGTACCTTTGATAGTACTTTTAAAAAGTCAAGGCACTAAAGTCATCTTTATAATTACCTTTAATTAATAATATAAAGTTTCTGAATCAAGAGGTTAAGTGATTTGATGAGGTCCTCTGCTTTATCAGTGCTGGGACCAGGGGTACTTCCTAGGTCATTGGTCTCCTTTCCTGTATCTTACTAGATTAGGTGTCTTCTTCGTACTTTTTCATCACATGATACCCTTGGAGAACCTTAAAAAATGCTACAGTAACCAAACTGATCCCTTTATAAATGTGGAATGGTCTGTATCTTTTATGATTTTGGCAGGAAAACAAGCAGGAAAGGAGTGGCTAGTTGGAGGTGATACAGGAAGCTGTGAACACCAGGAGTGAGAATGCTACGAAGGATGTGGGATAAGGATAAAGAGTAAAACAAATTGCTCTGGGTGATGAGAATGCCAGTTTTCAATATTGCTTTCAATCCCCTCTGGTTATTTAACAAATAATAATTTAGCAACTGCCGTGGGTCAGGCACAGTTCTAGATATTGAGGGTAAATCAGTAAACAAACCACAGATTCCTGCCCTCATGGAGTTTACTGCTGGTGGGTGTAACTGTCACCTTATGTTCACAGAACTATGCTCCTTGAGGCTGTTGTGATGCTTTGTTGATGAGAAAACTCTTTCTTTCCATAATGGTTCATCTTGTAAAAGTTTTAAAATCTCAGAAGCAAATCTGTTCCTCTGATTTAAAGGTGCCAGTGATGATGCAGTTAGCTGTTCCGTGTTGCTGGAAGTCCTTCGTGTCTTGTCCGCGTCTTCAGAAGCCTTACATCACGCCATCATATTTCTCTTCAATGGTGCTGAGGAGAACGTCTTGCAAGTAAGATTTTACAGTTTTAAATACCAGGCTAGAGTAATAATGATAATGAGAATAATAGTAATGATAATTGCTAACACTTAGGCATTTTATTTGAGTAGTATCATAAAATGACATGCAAAAGAAATGCTATACTGGGCAGTGCTTTAAAAAAATCTACAGCCTCTTATGTACACATGTTCAGTATTGGAAAACTCAACTTAGACGAGATCATCTTGTCAGTGTTTGAGTCACGTAAGGGCTTCGTGATGACATAATTATTTGCTGTAGGTTTTCTTTGGCCCTAGAGTTCCATAGATGTTTTGAGGCAGGCTCACAGCAGCATGAATGCTCAACCATAGCGATTGTCCCTTCACTTCTATTGTTTTGGCCTTTCTTTTGCACAGGCTTACACTACAGTAAGATGTTGTTTGGCTCCACTCATGAAAATCAGGCTGCCTTCTGTGATGAATGACTTTCCACTGAGCAAACTGCAGACAGCCATTAGGCAGAGAGAGAGAAGCAGATAGATGTCTTTAGACCCTGCCTTAGAAAAAAATGATTGTTTTGTTTTCCTATCCTTCCCCTCATCAACATAGACATTCCATCTTTAAAAAAGCAAAATAAAGACTTTAATAATTTAAGATTGTTTAACAGCTGTTTTCTTTCCTTCTCATTCAGGCCAGTCATGGTTTTATTACCCAGCACCCCTGGGCCAGCTTGATTCGTGCATTTATTAACCTGGAGGCAGCGGGTGTAGGAGGGAAAGAACTTGTATTCCAAACAGGTGAGTGAGGCTGTGCGTTTTATATTTTAATGCAATTCTTGTTTCTATAAAAGTGGAAATTTTTAAAATGTATGTAATCTCACTAATGAACTGAACATTCTTTTTAAAACATGAGATAGTTTTAGTTTTTCTTAAAGTTTTTAACAAAATAATATTAATTTGAATGTCATAAAAATCCAATAATAGTAATCATAATTCATAGCTCAGATTTGTCCAGTCAGGGCATACTAAAATCTGACGCTGATAGTTTCATGCCATTTTCCTGCTCTGTTAGAAATTTGGATAAAGGATTTTAGCCAGAGATGTAGCATTTGCTAGAAGCTTAATAATGAGTGTGTTGAGGCATGAGATGGGCCAGAGGGAGTGAGGAAGGTGATATGGGAACTTGTTTTTTACTTTTAGCACCCTTCACAGACATATTGTTTAAGTTATAAAAGATATGCTAAATATGGCTTCATAACCTAAGCACTACCATATTTTAATATTCCAACGTATTTTAAACTTTTACTGCTTAAAATGCATGTATGTTTTAACTTCAGCTAAACTTTTGAGAATGCAAGGTTTTATGAGGTTAGAAGTAGGGCTCTCCTTTCTTTTCAACTCAAATCTTTCTGCTTACTCTGCATCTGACTAGCGAGAAAAAGCTCGTCCAGTATCTATAGGAGTAAGTGATGCTACACTATTATCTCTTTCACTCTAATTCTGGATGTCAGTCAGGATAGGAAGAACACTTGCTATAACAACCACCAGATCAAAAAGCAGCAAGAGAACATTCTGTAAGCGGAGAGGACACTGGTGAAAATATTAGCACTGCACATGGGCAGGAGGGTGTCTTTGTATGATTTCCCTCCTGGAAGTGTACAGTATGTTAAGTACCTTCATATCCATGCTTTTATTTTGTTATCACAGTACCCTGCCCCTGTACTTCTACAGCCCAGAGAAGAACCAGTCTTAAGATTTGGTCTCTGCCTTCCCTGCACTTTTTTCTGTGCATATATATTAATGCATACATATTCTGTGTGTATATATTAATATATTTTTCATATATAGAGAGAGGTAAAAACATATTTACCTATCTCCTGGGTATATATCTGAAAAAAACAAAAACACTACTTTGAAAAGATACAAGCACCTCAATGTTCCTAGCAGCATTATTCACAGTTGCAAGGATATGGAAGCAATCTAAGTGTCCATCAACAGATGAATGGATAAATAAGATTTGGTATATATATATATACACAATAGAATACCACTCAGCCATAGGAAGGAATGAAATTTTCCATTTGTAGCAACGTGGGTGGACTTGGAGGGCATTATGCTAAGTGGAATAAGTCACACAGAGAAAGACAAATACTGTATGATATCAGTTATATGTGGAATCTAAAAAATACAGCAAATTAGTGAATATAACAAAAAAGAATCAGACTCACAGATATAGGGGACAAACTAGTGGTTACCAATGAGGGGAGGGGCAATGGAGGGGTAGAGGAATGTGAGGTACATACTGTTGGGTGAAAAATAGGCTCTATTGTACAACAGGGGTAATATCGCCAATACTCTGTAATAATTGTAAATGGAAAGTAGCCTTTAAAAATTGTATTAAAAATTAAAAAAAATTTACCTGGATTTAGTGAGGTTTTGATCCAAGTCATTTCTTTTATTTATTTACTCACTTGCTGGGTCTGACTAATTTACAGTTCATGCTCTCTTTACTAAATGGAGAAAGTTATACATAAAAATTCTGCAGTTTACATTTTAGATATAATTGCATTATTTGGAAGGATATAAACAAACTGTTAATAACAGTCATCCCTGGATGGTGGGCACTGGCTGGCAGAGCTGTGGTGGGTGTGGCTGGCATAGAGGATGGGATAGAATATAAAAAACCAGTTTGAACTCTCCATTCCTTCACGAACTTAAAACCGGAACTTGCCATTATTGCTTTACTTACACTCTTAATAGTTTTCTGTGTTGTTTACATTTTTCCATTGAATGTAATAACTTTAATAATAAAGCAAAAACAGACTTGTCACTAGTTAGCAGTATGTATATACAAATTAAGTTTTACTCATTCTAAAATAAAGTTCCCATATTTCAAAATTAATTTTTTTCTGGAAGGCCTCCTACAAAAGACTTGGAAAGAATGTCCCCTTTGTCTGAGTCTTTGTGTGCTGTGTCCCCTCTTGGTTTTTGTAGCTTATTCTTGTGGCTGAACTGTATGCCTGAAAGCTTTCTGGGTGCTTTTTGAAGGTCCGATATCTTTCCCAGTATCTCTCTCAGTTCCAGATGCCCTTCCTACAAAAGACTAGCTTTCTTATGGGGGTTGCATCCAGAAGCTAGCGTTGCTTCCGTGTCTGACTGACGGAGGATGAGGCCTCTTGGGTCTGGAGCCCTGGGGAGCATTGCCAGACTGCTGCGTCCTGTGCTTTGCAACAGCTCTTTTATCCTGCACAGTAGCGCTTGTCCTGCCCTGGGAATGTTTCAGTTAAAACAGTTTGTACTCTCTAATGCTCCATTGTCACTTCCAAGAGACATTCGTTTGGGGAGTTTTTAGTGACTAGAATAATCATTACTACCTAATTTTTAAAAAGGGCTAGGATGCATGAAAGAATGGCTTGATTTATCAGACTAGTGATTTATATCATGAGTTAAGGAGGCTTGATTTAATAATTTTGAAGGTGTTATAAAATCCACTGTTAAAAAATTTAAAGAGATTAAACCAGTAATATATGTTCCTTGTGAAAAATTTAGATGCTACCAACCTTGAGTAGAAGAAAGCCCATAAGCAAATGGGTCACAGAATTCTTTTTTTCTCATGTGAAAATTATCCATGACCCTGTAATCTTACCACCAGTGTTACAGGTTTAGTTTCTACCCTTCTGGAATTTTTTCAAGTCGTATATATACACACACACATACATATATATACACATATAATTTTTTCTTACAAAAGTGGGATCATACTCTGCCATTTTATAGTGTGCTTGAGATTCCATTCTTGTTTGTTTTTAATTAACAGCTTTACTGAGATATAGTCTACATACCCTACAATTTCCCATTTAAAGTGTTAAATTTAGTAGTTTTAGATATATTCACAGGGTTGTGTAGTGTAGTTAATTTTAGAATCTTTTCATCACCCCAGAGAGAAACCCCATATTCATGAGTGGTCTGGCTTCGTTCAGTTCTTATAATAATTTTGAGGTTCATCCACGTTGTAGTGTGTATCAGTACTTCATTCTTTTTTTTACGGCTGGATTATTTTCCATTGTATGGATAGCCTACATTTCATTGATCTGTTCATCAGCTGATGGACACTTGTATTGTTTCTACTTAAAGCCATTATGAATAATGCTGCTGTGAATATTTGTGGGTAAATCTTTGTGTGGACATATATTTTCATTTCTTTTGGTTGGATACTTGAGAATAGAATTTCTGGGTCATATGGTAAACTTATGTTTTAACTTCTTAAGAAACTGCTCCACTAAGTTTCATTTTAGAAGAAATGTAAATTCAAATAACACTAAATTTTTTATTAGATTTGCAAAATTAAATAAAATGATAATGCCCAGTTCTGATGAATACAGAGGAACAAGCATTTGCGTACACTGTTGGTGGGAGATTAGACAGGTGCAGTTTGGGGGCAGTTTGGCCGTATGTACCACTTAAAAAATGTGCAGACTTTTCTGTCCAGCAGGTCCACTTGTAGGAATTTATCCTGTAGAAATAGTTGCACATAGATGTACAGATCTAAGTACTGCATAATCTTTTTGGCTTTTTAAACAGGAGTGAAAAATTGAAAACACCTCCCAGGTCCGAGCATACGAGACTGGTTATTATTAATGATGAGTTACATTTTTTTTTAGCCTCTTCTGTCATTAATTTTTCCTCCCTATGAGTGATTTCCTATCATTACACAAAGATGCTTTTTTCCTCTTCTTTAAGAAAACAACTTTTGACTCCTCCTCAGCCCCCAGCTACTGCCTCACTTCTCTGTTCTCATCAGTTGAAAAATTCCTTGAGAGTGGAACTCCTTTGTTCCTGTTCTTGAATCAGTTCTAGTTAGCTTTAAGTTCCCCATTCCTCCAGATTTGCTCTTGTAAAAGTCATGCGGTAAATTCACTGGTCAGTTCTCAGGCCTCGTCTTACTTGGCTTCCATAACAATATTCGCTGGTCTCAGTCTCCTTTATTAGTGCCTCCTTGTTCTGGTTCTTCTGGGCATTGATGCTACCTACCAACTGAAGTTAGAAGGAAGTGGAGCGGAGGGATGATGCTGTGTGTGACTGAGTTGGGTCTGCTTTTACTGGTCTTCCAAGAAACTTTGACTTTTCACTGTTGACACTGAGATCTACATTTCCTCAACATGACACATACTCATACCCTTTGCTTTAAGAAAGATGGGGCTCATTCTTTAAGAAGAAATGGATGCACTAGAAACTGGAAGCACTGTAGGATTTATTTTATTTTATTTTTTGTGACTTTTTATTTTAAGATAATTACAGATTGACAGGAAGTTACAATGATAATACAGAATGGTCTCTTGTACCCCTTCACTTAGTTTACCCAATATGTTACATCTTGTGTAACTATAATACAGTATCAGAACTAGGAAATTTCCGTTGGTAGAAAATTAGTATATAGCTTTGATTGAAAGACATTTTGAAAGTGTTATGATGTATTACAGCATATATTGCAGAAATTTTTGTTTGTTTTGCTTTTTGGGTTTTTTTTTTTTTTTGTAGATGACAGCAAGAGAAAGACTGTAAGGTGAAAATACTTCTGTGTCTGCCTCCCACCTTTCTCTATGAGTTAATCAAAATAGAAGTTTTTTGGGGGGAGGCAGGGAGGGATGTAGTGATTAAGAGCACTGACTCAAGTTCAGCTCTCAGCCGTAGTGCACTGTAGGCTTGCAGCCTTTGACAAGTCACACGTAACTGCTCTGTGTTCAGTTCCTCATCTGTAAAGTTGGGATGGTAGTGGTTTCTACCTCTTAGGATTAATAACCACTGAGTAAAATCCTCAAGTCTGTAGTTCCTTGTTGAAGAGCTCCCGGTGCCTTGTTTATATCATGGAGAGTATCTTACTCAGAAGCTCGTCTGCCTTCCCCATCCCAGTTTCCCCAGTCTTCCCTTTTCCACCAACACTTGACCTGTCTGACCTGTGGGCCTCAGTGGACAAGCTGTGGGATCTGTTAGGGGTCAAGGGCCAAGTAGTGGATATTCAAAACTATAAATCCCTTTTCTGCTGATGGGTCTGATGTTTTTCTCAAATATTTCTTTTGATACAGTGTATAAAAGGAACTTAAACTTTAATCTTTCAGTGTCTTTATTGCATCTTTTATTGTAAGAAGAGCCCACAACTCTTGACTGTTCAGCTTAATGAATTTTTACAGACTAAGTCATGTAACTAGAATCCAGATCAAGATCCAGAGTATTGTGGGGACTTCAGACACTTCCCTTGTGGCCCTTCTCAGTCTTTCCTCCCCAAGCATTACCCTATTCTGACTTAAATGTGGATGGATTTAATTTTGCTTGTATTTGAACTTCCTGTAATTTGACTCATACACTGTTTTCATTTGTGTGTGGCTTCTCACTTAGTATTATGTCTCTAAGATTCATTTCTTGTATTTAGCAATAGGTCATTCTTTTTTGTTGCTGAATGATATTCCATTGACAAGGATATCCATTCTGTTGGTGATGTTAGATTGTTTCTTGGTTTTGGCTCTTTTTAATGGTCTTAGGAACATTCTTATGAGTGTCTTTCATATACATATACGTGTATGCACATTTCTAAGTGGAACTACCGAGTCATAAGGTGTGCGTATTTTCAGCTTTGGTATATACTTTTGATAGATAAATGCCATACTTAGATGCAAAAATCCTAAATAAAGTATTAGCAAACTGAATCCAGTGATGTCTGTGTATTTTTCTATCTGTGTGTATATGTAAATATTATATATACATATAATATATACTGAACAACCAAGATGAGCTTATTTCACGAATACAAGATTTTTTTTAAGTTACAAGATCACAACATATTGATTGAATATTTGTATATATTGCAAAATGGTCATCACAGTAAATCAGTTAACATCCATCACCACACAGTTACAAATTTTTTTTCTTGTGCTGAGAACTTTTCAGACTTACTTTCTTAACAACTTTCAGGTATACAGTACAATGTTATTAACTGTACTCAACATGCCTTACATTACATCCCTGACTTATTTATTTTATAACTGGAAGTTTGTAACTTTTGACCACCTTCACCCATTTCATCCACCTCCCACCCTGACCTCTGGCAACCAGTCTGTTCCCTGTCTCTATGCAGTCCTTTCCTTCTTTTTTCTCTTTCTTGTCTTTTTGATAATAGCCATTCTGACAGGTATGAGGTAGTATCTCATGTGGGTTTTTTTTTTTTTAACGTTAGTTTTTCTTTCCTCTTTTAAATCGTTTTTTTTACTTTTTTGTGGTGGGGAGGTAATTCGGTTTGATTACTTATTTACTGAAGGTACTGGGGATTGAACCCAGGACCTTGTGCATACTAAGCACACACTCTACCACTGAGCTATACCCTCTTCCCTCACTGTGGTTTTGATTTGCATTTCCCTGATGATTAATGATGTCGAGCACCTTTGCAGGTACCTGTTGGCTATCTGTGTGTTGTCTTTAGGAAAATGTCTATTCAGGTCCTCTGCCCATTTTTAAATCAGATTGAGATTTTTTTGCTGTTGATTTGTATGAGTTCTTTATATTTTGAGTATTAACCCTTTATCAGATATATGATTTGCAAATCTTCTCATTTAGTACACAGCCTTTTCATTTCGTTGGTGGTTTCCTTTGCTGTACAGAGGCTTTTTAGTTTAATGTAGTCCCACTTGTTTATTTTTGCTTTGATGCCTTTGCTTTTGGTGTCAAATCCAAAAAACTGTCTCCAAGACCAATGTCAAAGAGCTTACTGCCTGTGTTTTCTTCTTGGAGTTACATGGTTTCAGGTCTTATGTTCACATCTTTAATCCATTTTGAGTTATTTTTTTGTGTATGGTATAAGATAATGGTTCATTTTCATTATTTTGCATCAGGCTGTTCAGTTTCCCCAAAATCATTAAAAAGACTGTCTCTTACCCATTGTACATGCTTGGCTCCTTTGTTGTCAATTAGTTGACCACATATGAGTGGGTTTATTCCTGGGCTCTCTGTTCTGTTCCATTGATCTATGTGTCTGTTTTTGTCCAATATCACAGTGTTTTCATTCTATAGCTTTGTAGTAGAGTTTGAAATCAGGAAGTGTGATGTCTCCAGCTTTGTTTTTCTTTCCTAAAGTTGCTTTGACTATTTGGTGTCTTTTGTGGCTCCATACAAATTATAGGATTGCTTGTTCTATTTCTGTGAAAAATGCCTTTGGAATTTTGATAGGGATTGCATTGAATTTGTAGATTGCTTTGCATAGCATGACATTTTAACAGTATTAATTCTTCCAGCCCATAAGCATTCAATTTCTTTACATTTATTTGTGTTTTCTTTAGTTTCTTTCATCACCATCTTATAGTTTTCAGTGCACATATCTTTCACCTCCTTGGTTAAATTTACTTCTAGACATTTTATTCTTTTTGATGCAATAGTAAATGGGATTTAAAAAATTTTCTGCTGATAGTTCATTATTAATGTATAGAAATGCAACTTATTTCTGTGTATTGATTTTACATTCTGCAACTTTACTGAACAGTAAATGAAGATGGCTTAAAATCTGAAAATCAATCTATGTAATTCACCACATTATCAGAGTAAAGGAGAAAAATCTCGATTGATAATCTGAACGTGATCATCTTAGATAAAGAACAAGGATATGTTCTTCAATAAAAGTACATTTATAACACTCAAAAAATATGGCATTAATATAAAACTGTTAGCAAATAATCTACATATTCAGTTTTCTCCAGTTGTTCCAATAACATCCTAGTTGTTTTTGTTTTGTTTTCTAATCTGAATTCCAGTGCAGGATCAAATACAGCATTTAATTGTCACGTTTTATTTGATACATCACAACCATTATATAACATGCACAAAAAATATGTGTGACCTTAATTATTGTAAAGTGAATCTGTTTCCAACCCCGACGTGTGAAAGAGGATGAATTCTTGCCACACCCTCCCAGAAGCTTCCCACTGCCCTGTCTCAGATACAGCTGCCTCCTTCTCATCTCAGGGTAGCTGTTACTCTGATTTTTACAATAATCACTCTTTCCTTTGTAATTTAGCTTTACTTGTTTTTCAGTGTGGTTTTGATATTTTAATGATAGAACTTTTTAAATATCTAATTGTCACAGTAATACCATTTTAGTAATAGTATTTTAACATGATCAGTTTTGATAATGTTTCCCCACCATTGTTATTCTTTTTCCTTTTACATTTGTGTTCTCAGTGCATCACATCAGAAGCATATAATGTCTCTGATTACTGATGGTGTTAACTTTTGATCACTTGATTATATTTATTGGGTCTTTCTACTTTGTAAAACTACCCCTTTGTAATGGGTAGTTTGAGACTGTGTCAATACCCTGATTCTTATGAAACTTTGATCCCAGTTTTAGCAGTCACTCAGGATTCTTGCCTCAGAGCATTTTTGCTATAATGTTAGCTGGATGCTATATTAAGAGTTTTCTAGCTCCATCATTCCATCTATAATTAATAGTTGGAATTCTGCTAGGCTTTCTGTTTTCCCTTATGTATTTGTTTCAGTATTTGATGTATATTTTATTTTGTGGATTATATATCCTGTTCTAATCATTTTGATGCATGGATTGTCCCAGTTTAGGCCAGTGATAGTCCCTTCAACTGGTGCCTTTTGACAGGTCTCTGACACGATTATCTGAGCTCTTTCTTACTCTGGTGCAAGATGTTCCCACTTAACATACTCTAGCCTCAGATCTGGAATTACGCATTTCTCTAAGGAGAAACCTGGCCCTTTTTGTGGATAATGGTATTCAGGAGCAAAGATCTTGGTAATGAGTGTGTGTTTTCTTCATGTTTATCCTGGTTGGGATTTGTAGGGCTTTTTGAATTCATAGCTTGGTGTTTTCTATAAACTTTAGAAAATTACTGGTCATTACCTCTTTAAACATTGCTTCTGCTCCATTCTTTTTCCTCTTCCTCTCAGACTCCAGTTAGTCATATGTTAGACCTTTTCACTATATCCCATATTTATAAACATTCCTTTATTTCCCTTTTTCCTTCTGGGATTTATTTCTATGGATCTCTGTTTCTTTCTTCTGCTGTGTTTAACTTTGCATGACATCATTTAAGTGTTAAAATTCTTAACATCAGTTTTGCTTTTCAGTTAAAGGGTTCCCATTTCTATTTCTTTGTTAATAGATTGTACTTGTCTAGTGAAATTCTTGCTATCATCTGTGTTTTTGAATAATTAATCGTATTTATTTTAAAATCCATGCCTGGTAACTCTAGTATCTGGGTCACCTGGGCATCTGGTTCTGTAGTGTTTCTCCATCCTTTCCCTCCTCCCACATTTTATGGTTATTTTTTTCTATAGGAAAGCAATTTGATTATCTGTTTATAAAAGTATAAAAATGTTAGTATTCTTTTAGGGCGTGGGAAGGGATAGACAGGATTTCAAATCTGTAGAATAGATAAACAAGATTATACCGTATAGCACAGGGAAATATATACAAGATCTTATGGTAGCTCACAGAAAAAAAAATGTGACAATATATATATGTTCATGTATAACTGAAAAATTGTGCTCTACACTGGAATTTGACACAACATTGTAAAATGATTATAAATAAAAAAAAAGTTAAAAAATAATGTTAGTATTCTTAGATTCCCTGAAATACAGTTACTTGATCTATCTATATCAGACAACTTTTTGCTAAATTTGGTTGTAATAAACAACCCCCAAATCTCAGTGGGTTACAACAGCGAAGAATTATGTCTTGCTCACGCTACATTCTGCTTCCTGGGTAACTGCACTTATATCCCATTGTTATTAAGTTCCATGTTTCTTATTCTTCTAGGATCCAGGCTAAAGGAGAAGCCCCCACCAGGGATGTACTGATCTCATAGCCAAAGTTAGTGGGAGGGATGGAGCATGTCATGGCTCTTAGAAGTCTTTTCAGTTAAAAGTTCATGTCTCTCCCATTTGCAGTCAGTTGGCCAAAAGTAAGTCATGTATGTGCTACCTCCACAGGGAGGCATTATAAATTACGTGGGACAAGAGTGAATAATTGGGAACAGTAATACAATTTATCTCTCTGTCCTAAGGAAAAAACTCCCACATTTGAGAAAAGCTGTGCATGAAGATGTTAATTTAAAATTATTAATAATGATAAAAAGATATAAGCAGTAGTAATAAGGAATTTTATGGTATGTTCAGTGATTTATGCAGTTATTAAAGTGCCACTGTAATAACTAGCAACATAGGAAAATGGAATGTTAAGTGAAACAGCAGTGTACAGAGTGCATATACTCTTATCGGTGCAGCTATGTGTACACACGGTCATACATTTCTAAGAAAACTGAAGCTGTAAAAATGGTAATAGTTATCTTAGGATGATGGGCTTCAGAGTGGTTTTTCATTTTTAAACTTAAACTTTTTATGGTGCTGTTATTTTATAATTAAAAATAATTTTGTGTTCTTAGAGGTTGTTTTTCATTCTAAAACTTATATACATTTATGAAAGAAATGTTGGCAACTACAGAAAATAGGATTAAAAAACAAATTCTTGACCTGTTCCCCCAGATCACCACAGTAATTATTTTAGGTGTCTTAAAAAAAAGCATGTTAAAAAAATGTTTACCAGATTAACCTTGTATTGTGTTGTCGTGTTTCATTTCAGGACCTGAAAATCCTTGGTTGGTCCAAGCTTATGTTTCAGCAGCTAAACACCCATTTGCTTCTGTGGTGGCTCAGGAGGTTTTCCAGAGTGGGATCATTCCCTCAGATACGGACTTCCGCATCTACAGGGACTTTGGGAACATTCCAGGTATTCTGTCAGTTGTTACGGGCTTTTGTGTGACCATGGTTAATCAGAAACAAGTTTACTTTCTGGAAGTTTGTGAGAAAATAGCATTTTCTGAGAGCAGATTATCTGTATGAGAACAGTATATTCTGACTCACTGAAAGAGAGTTCCTGACAGTTTCCTTTTCTTTAAACACCTGTCTAATTTAAGTGCATCCCTTTGCTAGAACATGTCCTCTTGCCCCACAGTGGGACAGAAGAACAGGGGAGAACTATTGAGCACTTCATCCCCAGAAGATGGTAATAGATCCCTCCGGGGTCTTTTCCGTTGTTACCTTGCTTTGCCAGCTGCCCTGGGGGCTTGTACAGAATATCTGATGTTAAAATTTGGCTCTGGCCTGACAAGGATGTAAATGGCAAAGTTCTGATTCCTCTCCCTTGCCGTGTGACTTGCGATGCCCCAGTCATTATGTATTGAATTATGTTCCATAGCTGTAGATTCTGTGAGAATTTCAAAGAGAATCTGCATCATTCATTCCTAAATGTGACGAAGCAGTCATGCCACTGCTTGACATTTTGTCTGACTTTAGGAACTTAATACATTAAACAAACAGGCCTAAAGCAAAGTTGATCTTTAAAGCAAAATGACTTTTTTTCCCCTGTATGTCTTAGGAATAGACTTAGCTTTTATTGAGAATGGATACATTTATCACACCAAGTATGACACAGCGGACAGAATCCTAACAGACTCCATTCAGAGAGCAGGTTGGTATTCTAATTTAGACTTCTGACATACGGTAAGATGGAATATCATGGATGACCTATAAACCTATAGATACTCTATGTCCTGTGCATTTGAGAGGCAGTGTGTGGTGTGAATGAGCTGGGGCTTTGGAGTTAGATGAGGCTTTGAATTTTAGCTCTGAAGTCTAGTTCAGCAATGAAGAACATAGGACTCGTCATCTTGAGGAACATGAAAGGGAGTTGACCCAGGGTTATGGTAGGATTGCTGAGCGATGGCCGTGTAGCCAAAGTGGAAGCTATACATTGGAGTTGGCACCAGCACATGTTTGAACAGCTTGCCCGGGTGTGGAAAAGTTACATAGATCCAAGGTTGAGTGGTGAGGGCAAGTGAGCGGGTTATAGGACCGGTATCAGGACAAGGGGCAAGGGAGTCGAAGTGTTTTCCAGAGAGATCTGTAGGAGTCAGGGGAGGTGAGCCTGATGCTGAGCCTTGAAAACAGTTGGTAGGACTTGGCCCAGTGGAAAAGAGACGATGTTCCAAGTAAGCACGGCACGACGTGGGGAGTGGTGTGTGTATGAGGGGCTGTTGGTGAGCAGGCTGTTAGACTACAGTATAAACGAAGGTCACATTTTCAGAAATAGAGGGAAATGAGGTAGGAGCATATCGGGGTGAAGAAGGCTTTAAAAATCAGCAAGAAGGTGCTGTACGAATAAGGAATCACTGAAGGGCTCAGTACATAAATGAACGGTGGTTTAAAATACTGTCAGCCTCATGGTGCAGAGAGGAGTGGACGGTGGAGAAGGAGAGCGAGCCCGGAGTCAGAGCTGTTCTGGCAATAATTTTAGTGTGGAAAAACGAGACTGGTGTTGACAAAAGATAGAAACAAAAGCGGGGGGTGGGGTGGTGGGAAATTAGGTACAATTTGAATGTAAATCCAACAGGATCTGACAGGGTAGATAGAAGGGATAAATCCGATGGACGGCAGCAAAGATGACTGCAGAGTAGCTGGCTGGGTGAGATGGCGCTACTGACCATCACGGGGATGTGGGTAGGCGGCCCCATGTGAGCTCTGTCAGATGTAAGACAGAGGGCCTATGAACCACCCAGATGAAAATACAGGTGCAGTGTCAGAGCTCTGCCAGAACTGGGTATTTGGGTTTGGAAATTAAAGGCATAGAGAAAAGCACAGAAGTATGGAGCACGGTAATGTTTTTGGAAGAGTGAAGCATAGGTGGAGAACTAACCTGAGCTTTGGGGAAGACACATTTTAAGGCCAAGAAAGAAGCCAATGAAGGAAATTCCATGGTAAGACAGTGTGGTGTCTTCAGTGAAAAGAAGAGGAAGTACAGGATGGGAAGAAGTGCCAGTCATTCAAGACTTCTTAAGTTCAAGCTCATTCAGGTGTTGATTGATACAACAGAATTTCCTGGCAGCCTCTGACGTGCTGGGTTCTGCCTAGTAATGACTCTCCCAGCTCTCCAGCTTCATTGCTGAGTACGCTTTCCTCATTCTGGGACTTTTTTTTTTTTTTTTCTATTTGGAACTTTCCCTCCCTGGGGCCTTCCTCTAGACGGTTGTCTTAGTCTGGACAAGCTCTGCCCCGCTGTAGCTCCTGTCCGTCCTTTAGCTATAAATACTGCTTCCTTGGGATGCTCCCCTGATTTCTCAGATGCCATCAGTCTCCCATGATGTATTCCGAGGGGATTCTCTCCTTATTTCTCTTTCTAAATTGAGATATCATTGACACATTCCTTATTAATTCTTAACACGTGTAATAATTGTTTAGTGTCTGAAAGCTTCACAAGGGGCCTTTATCTTTTGTTTGCCCACTGAATTTCTCATAGCTAGAGCAGTGTCTGCTACATTTATATATTAAATGAATAGGGACTGAGAAGCCGCTGTTGGGTTTGTCAGCAGTGAGGGTATAACTGATCGGAGAATAGCTCTAATAGAAGGGAAAGGATGAGGGCCAGGTGGCTGAGCTTCAAAGAGGAGAGGAAAGAATAGGGGGCTTGGACCTCATCTGAGAAATTTAGTAAGAAAAGGGAGAGCAGTGGGATGGTAGAAAGCTATCTCTGTTCACAGTCTTTCTAGGTATTTCTTTACTCAAACAGTGGATGGTTTATTAAACTGTGTTACCTTTCTTTTATCTTTTTCTTTTCTTTTTCACTAATAGGCGACAACATTTTAGCAGTTCTTAAATATCTAGCCACGTCTGATATGTTGGCTGCTGCTTCTGAGTATCAACATGGAAACATGGTCTTCTTTGATGTGCTTGGCCTGTTTGTCATCGCCTACCCTTATCGTGTTGGCTTGATCATTAACTACATGGTGATAACGGCTGTTGCTTTATACCTGGGAAGGAAATTGTTGCAGCCCAAACATAAGTGTAAGTATTTTCCTCTACAACTACAATACTGGCATAGGTATAGAATTTGCCTGAAGTTTTTTTGTCAGTTTGCTTATATCTTCCCAAGAGATTAAAAAAAATCTTAAGGAAAATAACATTTGTTTTATACTGTTATGAGACATTTCTAAATGGATGTCAGGTTGATAGGATCATTAATCTTGGTGAGCAGGCAGTTTTTATGTACTTAGGCACTTCACGGAAGTGCCATAAAAGCTTTTGGAAAGTGGTTTGTAAAGATTGATTTTAGTGAAAAGTCTCACTAAAAAGTCTTGTCCTCACTATAGACCAGTAGTTCTGAAGTGTGAATGAGCTGCTGCTGGTTGAATTGGTCTCTTTCTGCTTGAAATGTGTTATAGTTGGTGGTACAGTTTTCTAACTTGGTGTGTGCTGTTACAAGATAAAATATCTAGCAGCAGTTTAAATAATCCTTTATCACTATTTTCTCAAGCTTCTTCTCTTCCCACATTCGCTTCTTTTAGCAAGATTTTACATGGAACTTTGCTGTTATTTTGGTACGCAAAGCGCCCCAGAGGTGATGAAGGTTAAGAGTGCCCACTTGCCTAGTCAGCAGTGTATCTGAACTCTTCCTGGAGACGTCTCTCTTTGAATCTTTTGTGCCCACAGACTCTCAGTAAATGTTAATACTTGAATATTATTTGTTGATGCCTTCCCTGTTCTAGTGTTTAACAAACCTCACCCTTAGGGAATTTCAGTATTTTCAGTTACAGTGGTGAATTTTTTGTTTTAACGCGTTTGCCTCTTAAATTCTGCTGACGGGTGGTGAAATTGATTTGGTAAAGACAGTGATCTCCACTTCGTGTTTTCTCTCCATTAGCTGCAAGCTACACAAAGGACTTCTTCTGTGGCCTTGGCATCACTCTGATAAGCTGGTTCACTAGCTTGGTCACTGTGCTCATTATAGCAGTGTTCATCTCTCTTATTGGACAGTCTCTCTCATGGTATAACCACTTCTATGTCTCCGTTTGTCTGTATGGAACTGCTGCTGTAACCAAAATAATATTCATACATACCCTCGCAAAAAGATTTTATTACGTGGTAAGTGTCGGGCATATTTATTGACTTCTTTTTGCTGCCTTCAAGGATTGAAGACAAACTCAGGTGGGGTTCATTGTATTTGGCCTTTTGAACTATCAAAAATTGGCATAGCATAGAAAATTGGCTGTGTTGACTTTCTGGAAGGCTTTTTATTCTGAGGGTTTTGTTGCAAATTTCAAATGAGGTTATAAAGCTGCAAACAGTATTTTGGGTGTTGGTGACAGAAAGGTGTGTTAGCACAGCCTCTGCCTCTGCTGAATCTTCTGTAGTTTTTGTAACCAGGCTGTTGAATCAACCAGCCCTCCCTGGGATCATCTGGTTACTTATGTTTGAATAGCTCTTTTCTCCTCTGAATTGTGCACTCCATGAAGGTGTGGATTGTTTTGTTCATTAGCCCTTGTGCTTAGGCAGTGTCTGACACAGAGCACTGACACACGGTATTTGCTGCCTGAAAAAATGTGCAGTTTCCTTTTCAGTTTCCTTCACTTTTTTTTTTTTAAACTTTGATGCAGATTCTGACAGCATGCATATATGATGTGAGGGTTAGTGACACATTGCTAAGGAAGAAAGGGAAGGGAGATAGGGTTCCCAGATGATTTATGCTGACTTAGAGAACTTAGCATATTGTTAGGGTTTCAACTGTATGCATTTGTCTGGTAAAGACAAAATTAGGAATTAGAGTTATGAGATAATAGGACTAAAATTATAGTGAGATAGTAAGCTGTAGTTTCTGATTTTCTAAGAGAGTTAGAGGGAAAATCTTTTAGTTCCACCATTTTCAAGACAGCCAGTGTACACCTGTTTTTTTAATTTGTCCTTCTGAGGATTAGAATGGAGACATGGAAGACTATAATTCAGTATTCTGCTACAAGGATGTGTTTGGTACCTGAGCCTTAGTCTCATTTTCAGTTCATGTTGGGATATGGTCTGAGGGCCCTTTTCTGTTAGCAGGCCGTATTGAAGAAAGGTTCTTTGGGGTTAGCCACCCATTTATGGTTGAGCCAATACTTGTATCTTAGTGACTTCAGTTTACAAAAGAATTACACCGTGGGGCTCAATTTCACATGATTACTCTTAGTGCAGTGGGATGTAACCAGAGTGTGGCTGACTGTCGTTGATGTGGCATTGGGGTGACAGTGGGGGGTGAGACAGAAATGCTTAGTAAAATTCCACTTACTGTGACTAATTTCAGTTGTGCAGTCATAAAACTGTGGGCTGAAGGCACAATGGAAAGAGTAATGTGTTTCATTTTCATTTCACAAGTACTCTTTGAATACCTAGTGGGCATGGTACCATGCTGAGGCCTGGTACAGAGGTTCGTAAGGATGTGGTCTTTCTTCAAGGAGCTCGCAGTTTCATTTGGGAAGACAGGGAAACCACAGTGATTAGAGGACTTAGGGATGAAGTGAAATAGAGTGACATAGTCACAGTGCTAGGAATATGGGGCCAGGAGAGATGAATTTTGTTTGTGGAAGTTGGGAAGTCTCCACCGAAGGAGGTGGTGACATTTGAAATGGGTTTTTGAGGACTGAGTAGAAGCGTGCCAGAAAGAGAGCAGATCAGTGGGCAGTTAGAGGTGGGAATGCATGCGAGACATTCGGTCATAGTCACTAAAAGCTCAGGGTGGTGAAGGTCAGGTTGATAGCACAGTACGTGGGAAAGCAGGCCAGGGCAAAGTTGGAGCGTGACCCTCAAAATCACTGGGGCCACAATTAAAAATTTCTAAGTAGGATTTTAAGTGAGAGAGTCTGGTGATTTAGTAAGAACTGTGGTAGCAGTGGATAGAATGGATTGGAAGGGGTAGAGGCGGGCAGGGATCACAGAGATGGGTAGAAAGGAGGTAGATTTGAAGGTGTTTGGGTTTTGGGTACAGTGTTGGAACAGTGTAAAACATTCTGTTATTACAGTCTTCATCATTGAGATTGTTGTATTTAAATATCTGAATGGAATTGGGCTTCACATTGAATCCTCAGACTCATTTTATTCTCTTTAAAGATCATGACTCTATTAACAGTGTGGAACATCTAATTATTTAACGACGAGAGCCTATCTTTCATTGTCCAAAGGAGGTTTGTCAAGTGAACTTTAACTTGTTTTGAAAACATGACTGAAACTCTTTTGAGCTCTTGAGGTAGAGTCCCTTATGACAAACATGCCCTGGACAATACAGAAATCAGAAGGCAGAGGAGAGAAAAGCTTAATATATCTATTTCAATTTTGATATTTCTGCACTGAAATTATAACTTTCGTGTTTACATGAATAGAATCTCTGGTACTGATGTTAAAATGTATTAAGTTCATATGGCAATTTTCTTCTGAATAACTCAAGATACTACACAGGAATCCTCAGACTTCAAAGATCAAAAAATATAGATCAGATTTTATCACATGAAGGAACCAGGAATCCAGGACGGGGGCAAAGTTAGAGATAGAAAAGACTCAGCAATCCAGCAAAACCCTCATGGCCCTGTGCTCTAAAGGCCCTGCAGTTCTCCAGGTGTGCTGTTGGTGGTGCTGCAGCAGCTTGTACTGTTCTTCACAGGTCATTTCTCTTATTTGCTTGAAATTCTTTGGAAGTTGCATGAATAGAAGAACTTACAGAGTGAAAGTTTTTAAGAGAGGTCTTTCTTTTATTTAGAACATTTCCAAAGGTTACTTTTAACCTTGTAAAGGGAAAGCACAGATTATATATACAAGTAATGATGTTTTCACCCATCTTGTTAAATTAAATTCCCCTTTCCTGTGCAGCAATTTGAATTTATTATTTCATGATGGGAGATAGCTTTGTCAGTGTTTACATTAAAACTTAAAGGTTAGACCCTGCTCAAAACAAAATGTGGCTTTCCTATGCAGTGGAAATTATGCTGTAATAGAAGATCTTTATGAGTGGCCCATGAATGAGACTCCTTGTGTATTTTGTTCTTTCTTTCAGAATGCCAGTGACCAGTATCTGGGAGAAGTGTTTTTTGATGTCTCGCTGTTCGTGCACTGTGGGTTCCTCACCGTTCTCACTTACCAGGGGCTCTGCTCGGCATTTATTAGCGCCATCTGGGTGGTGTTTCCATTGCTCACAAAGCTTTGTGTGCACAAGGACTTTAAGCGGCATGGTAGGGTATTTTTGGTTGCAATGCAAATGGGAAATACCTTAAAAGATATAAGGCTTCCTTCCTTATTTGATTTTTTGGGTAGGCTTTCTGAATTGTTGTTACTTTTAAAATTTTTCAAGTCATGTAGATTTTCATCTTGTACCTTACACTCCAGCATTCTCATGCAGATGAGCGCATGGTAATATATTATCTACGTGTTTTGTTTTCTTTTTTGGATCTTACCGTCTCTGAGTCATAGTGTTTTATCTCACTAGGTAACACATACCAGGCAGGAGTCACACTAACCTAATTTCTGTTGGGCGCAGAGGTGTACCAGTACTATAAAAAGCTGTGCTCTCACTGCAGAATTTCAGAGATGTGTATTTCCTTTCTCTTTTTCCCTAGGTGCTGGAGGAAAATTTATTGCCTTCTACCTTTTGGGAATGTTTATTCCTTACCTGTACGCACTGTACCTCATCTGGGCCGTATTTGAGATGTTTACCCCTATCCTCGGGAGGAGTGGTTCTGAAATTCCACCTGATGTTGTGCTGGCTTCTATTTTGGCTGGTTGTACAATGACTCTCTCATCCTATTTTGTAAGGAAAAGAAATTTTTTTTAATTTCCTTTCTTCATTTTAGATAGAAATGTGTGATGATTTTAGCTGTTCTGCTTATACTCTTAAAGCAAAAGAACTGGTGAATGGCTGGGCGTATTGCGGGTTCAGTATGGTAAGAAGATGTAGAATGGGTTTTTTGTTGTTATTTTTGCCTCCTCATCCTCCAGTTACAGTTCTTTTCAGATAGCTTTCCAAGTACCTGAATGTGAATGTGTGGAACAAAAACCAGATGAGAACTGGTAGAGATCACTTGGTGAATTTTTAGAATGATTCCTAACAGTGTGTTTTGCACTTACTAATTAGAGGCAAATGTTAATAAATGCACGGTAGTTTCATTAGTGCTGTTAGAGTTGGTGAAGGAAGACTAACTCCGGTGAGGATTTTTCCATTGTCATTTCTGGCCTCGCTGTTAGCACAGCGAAGTTCATTAATTGAGTCTGTCTCCTTAAGTGACTTACACTTACGACATCCAAACATGCCCTCATGTACCAAGTATTCTGCTGTGTCAGTGTTCTGTCCTTGTTAGAGAGAGTCCTACCTTTGCCATCTCTGCTGCTTTTCCCTGGAACTCTCTGGAGGGAAGAAGAGACATGATGCAGAGTTGACACTCAGACTGCCCTTTGTTGGAGCAAGCTCCAGGCAGAGTTTTGCTCTTTGCACGGTGCCAGCACTCTCCAGGACTCAGGCTTGGCCCTCCAGAGGAGGCAGATCTCTGTTTTGTGGTTCTTTTCATTGGAATTCCTAAGAATAAGAAGTATTTACAGAATATCCATAGGTACGCTCTGAGATTTGAAGCTAGGGGACCAAATAGAAAAAGTAGTTTTGACTTTATTATAGTTCTTTCCTCCGTGGAGATGATAGTGAGCTTTTTTCACATTGATATAGTGAAGGGCATCTCATGTGGAGGTTAGGATCTAGAGACAGCGGGTAAGAATACCAAATGTATGGTCAGCACTATCCATGGAAGTCCCTTATAGCCAGTAAACAGCTGTGTGTGTGACTGCATATGTAGCCCTGTTGAGTAATTCTTACGCTCACTCTTGTCAGGCGTCAGCTGTCCTAGTCCTGAAAGAAATCTGAGCATTCCAGCCATTTCACCTTTAATATAATGACTAAGTCCTTACTGGCATTTGCAGGGATGGATGGAAAATTACAAAATGTCTTTTGATGCCTTTAAAGTTTACTTCTTCTGGTTTTAATATTAAGCCCTTAAATCCCCTGTACATCTTAATAGATAGGTTTGCTGTTGTACGGATTAAAGGAGATGTAATTTCATCATATGTAGATTAGGTTGTAATTTACAGTCAGCTATGTTGTGAACGGACCCCCGAGTGTATTTAAATTATAGTAAATGAATGAAAGTTACTGATGCTCATAAAAGATGATCAAAATGTGGGGAATTTTGTTTCTGTTCTATGTGAAAGGGGACAAAACGAACCCTGAAAACATCACTGTGGAAATTGAAAATGATCCCAAAGCATGGAAATCTTGGAATCCATGAGAAAGTGGATTAAAATATTTTATCTTCTAAATTATGTTTTATTAAGAAAGCTTTTGGAGAATGCCTCTTGGAATACTTTAACCCCTCATTTAATTTTCATTATAATGTGAAATAGCTCTGCTGCTCTTTGGTGCTGTGGGTGATCATTCTCAACATTATTTTCTTTTTCATGTGCAGCCCTGTTACAGATAGTGGCTTATTAATAGAGTGAGCCTTTTCTCCTTGGGTGATGGAGAAATGAACCACAGAGCATACTTCAGAGAGCTTTTCTTTTAGTCCTTGGGGATTTAGTAAGTATATTTGCTAGAAAGCAGTTAAATTAAATCACTGTCAAGTAATCAGTTAACAGGTTCCTCAGGTTACCCTGTGCTGGGGCTGTCACGGTCGTATTGACTAAGTGAGACTGCTGATAGGAGTGGGCTCAGGAGCAGAGAAACAGGCAGCACACGTTGGATATTCATGGTCCCTTCTCATGCTTCTTTTCATTTCACACCCATTTCAGAACCTAGAGTGATACAAGAAGTAATGTTTAAGACAAATGAAAGACAGTGAAATTTAAGACAGTGGGATCCAAACACACTGTCTCTGAGGCCATTGTCGTCTTCCTTCTCTTCCACTCTGATCGCCATTTCATTTACCACCATTACCAAACTCTCCAGAAGTGGGGTGGAAGAGGCAGAAGATGAGCCTCAGGATTTGGAGAAGAGAGAATGTGGCTGTGGAAACTATAGCTTAACCTGAAGTTTTAAGACAACTTTGGGTAATAGCAGGGCTGAGAATGGCAGGAACCATAGCATTAGGACAAGGAGATTTTCTTTTGACTAGAACACTCCTATATACCTAAACTTAACCAGCCTTCCAGTGCACGGGAACTCATTAGTTGGCAGGCTATTGTTCTAAGGAGCCACATTTAGTTTAATTTAATTTAATTTTACATGATTGCTAACTTTGATTAATGGCTACACCCACTCCTGCCTTGTAAAAAGAACAGAATGGTTCAAAGTTACACTGTGATGTGAGCGCAGGTTTGGTGTTTCTGACACAGCTGTACAAAAATGTTGGCACCAAATGCACATAAAAGGAGTTTTAAGGCTTAATAAAAATACAGACTAGTCATTTCTCAATGCAGCTTGGAGGTTGAGAACAGGATGCTAAGAGTTAATCTTTCAAATACAAATGGCCTCCTCCGTCAGGTTCAAAGGAGCAAAAACGTGTCTTCTGAGGAGCCACATTTTAAATACTGGGACTGTTAGGAGAAATAGGGTCAGACAGGATAGCAAATTGTGTTTTGCTAACTCACTGCCTTAGTTGAGTCCTTGGGTACTTTGTTTGATTTCTGTGCTCCAGTGTAAAAATATGCTGGAGATTACCCTGATGGCATATTGTTACACTGAAGATATAAAATCTTTTAATTTCATAGAGTATATGGTAGGTTATGTTTGCTAAATATTTAGTTTTCATCTCATAAAAATATTTTCACATTCATGTTCTTCATTTTTCTACTTATTGACCCTAGAGGGTGGGCAATATGGGGGAGAAGGCAAAAACGGGAGCTGGGATTAGGTCATTGTTTCTCAGAGTGGCTCCTTCAGAACCCTTAAGGGATCAGTGGACATATTCTGTGAGTCATGTATGTCCCCAGCAGCTTTTAATTCAGTGACTTCATTACAATTTGAAAGCTAATATAAGGATTTTCTGGATGTCCATCTTGAGACTGAGCCACTTGCTTTTCCTGCCCAAGTTCAGACTTGTTGTTCTGATTGTGTTGGCTTTGGTTAACTCAGCACTGAGAGGGGCAGAATTACTCTTGCTGCAGTTTTTCCTGATACACAGGTCCACAGGCAGAGTCTTGAAGAGACATCTAAACGCTTATTTAGATGCATCCAGCACTTGGGCACATTATGAAAGCATTATGGGTAGAACTTGAGTTTTGTTGAAATAAGCCTGTTTATGCTTAAAAGCTTCATTTGGGTCTTTAATAAAAGCCTGATGTCATGTTTGGTACAGTTAAATAGTTTCCTGTGCAGCGTTAACACAGGGCATTTATAGAACCGGAAATAAAATAAGGTCATGGTTTGACTGATATTGGATGTACATCCTCTAGTCTCTCTGCTGACTGAGCAGAGAGTTTCCTTTTTCCCTCTTGCCGTCTAGGTTCCTGTCAAAGGCACCCTCCTGGCAGATGGGGGGCACCTCTCACTTACATATGAAGGCTCTAACTTGTCATGGAAACCCCTTATAATTAGTGCTTTGCTTACTAGGAGTTGGAGTATATTAGCACATGCCGGTACATGTTCTTCATTATCTGTCAGATAATACTTGTTACAAAACAGTAAAATCACCTTTCTGCCAACAGTAATTTTTCTGGTTTTGTGTTTTAGATTAACTTCATCTACCTTGCCAAAAGCACAAAAAGAACCATGCTAACTTTAACTTTGGTATGTACAATTACATTCCTCCTCGTCTGCAGTGGAACTTTTTTCCCATATAGCTCCAACCCTGCCAGTCCAAAGCCAAAGAGAGTGTTTCTTCAGGTAAGAGCAGTTTTGCGTGAGCTATTTGAGATTCTGGAAAGGAAAGGCTGATGTGTTTTCAGCCTCATTAGTCAACAGTGAATTGGAAATGTCTGCTTGTTACTGTTCACATTACAGAAATGCACCTACTTGGAAAGACAAGAGCAGAGATGTATCATGAGCTTTTGGAAGTACAGATTGTAAGAATGTCTGCAGGCTGGGTGAAAATATGAACCCCCGTCAACTGGCAAAATAAAAGATATTTTAAAATGCTGGTAGGATTGATCTTAGGTATTGTTCAAAGTAATATGTGGTAACCAAAATCTAATAATTTAGGGATTAATATAATGAGATTTAGAATTTTCTTAGATTTCAGCTTTTTCTGTAAGCTTTTTAGAGCTGTTAAGCAGGAAAAAGAACTAAGTCACCTTATTTCCAGTCGTCTTCTGTTAGAAGGAATGGAATGGCCAAACCGAAAAGCCAAGAGTCATAACCTAGATAATTATTCAAGGACTTGAAAAAGTAATAATAATATTTGAACATAAATATCAGATTTTGAGAAAGAGCCAGCTGTTCCTTGTTTTTGTTTAGTCCTATAGGATACAGCAATACAAAACCTTTAGAGAACAGTAGCTGGTTTTTAGGAAATTCATTGTTTTCAGTGACTTGCTAATTTTTATAATTAAATTAGTAGTAGTTAGGGAAAGCTACATTTTTATTTTTAAAAACTCCTGTTCTGATTTGTTTTGGGGTTTTCTTGATCCCTAGTGCCAGAAGTTGGCAAAGTTTTCCAGTAAAAATCCAGACGGTAGATATTTTAGGCTCTGCTAGCCATGTAGTCTCTGTTGCAGCTACTCCATTTTTACAGAGAGAAAGCAGCCATAGACAGTGCCAGAGAATGAATGTGGCCGTGTTCCAATAAAGCTTTATTTATAAAAATGGTAGTGGACAATTTGGCCTGTGGGGTAGGGTTTGCCCCTGGCCTTTGAGTCCTTTTTCTATTCCTGTTTGATATTCTTCAGGCTGGTTTCAGCTGTTAATAGAGCTATTCCAGATGGAGCATGGTGCCTTCTCAGAGAATTCTGTTAGGCACAAGTCTGTCATCTAGCGGTGAGCTGTGATTCCTGTTTTTCTCTGCACACAAATTAGCTTCTTGTAACACACTGAAAGGGGTGTGTGTGTTTCTTTTAGAATGTATTTAAGTCCTTATCTAAAAGGAGTTCTAGTGCTCATGTCTTTTAAACCTGAAATAGGTTTTCAAAAAATTGTATATAAAATTTAAATATAGAAATATATTTGTAAGAAATAGTAAAACAGTCATCTGAATATTCGAGTTTACGAGAGAGAACATTAGAAAAGTTCCTTAGAAAACCCTAATGTTCCCTTCTTATTTTAAATATATTTGTATTGAAGCACAGTCAGTTTACAGTGTTGTGTCAGTTTCTGGTGTACAGCACAATACTTCAGTCACATAGGAACACACATACATTCGTTCTCATATTCTTCGCCATAGGTTCCTGTAAGATACTGAATATGGTTTAGTGCTCCCTTCTTGATGCCAATTCTTTTCCTCCTTTCCCACCTCCCAGAGTACTCACTCACAATCTTAATGTTTGGACTTAATCATTACCTTACTTTAACCACATATGTATGAATCTCTAAATAACAACATATAGTTTTGCCTATTTTTGAACTTCTTTCAGTTAAAGCCATACCATAAATACTCCTTGGTAACTTTTTTTTTTTTCACCCAGCAACACGCCAGTCTTCCAGGTTTATTTGTGTTACTGTAGTTCATTATTTTTTATTGCTGAATAGAAATCTGTTGTAGGATGGTGCCCCAATTTATTTGCCCATTCTACTGTTAGTAAACATTTGGGTTGTTGCCAGTGTTCGCTAATACGGACAATTCAGAACCAACACACTCTTGTACCTTGCTAGTTTCTCTAACGTCCATATTCGGGAGTGGAGTTGCTGGACTGGAGAATATGGGCACATTAACTGTATTAGGTAACGCTGAGCAGTCTCCCAAAGTGATTGTGGCAGCAGCCTGTGAGGGTCCCTGTTGCTCTGGTGCCACATCATTTCCTGGTGTCGTCAGCCCGACTCCTGTTAGTCTGGGGCACAGATGTGGGTGAAGGAGTTCAAACAGCAGTTTCCTCATTAGTCCTGTTCTTTTCAGCATATGACTAGAACATTTCATGACTTGGAGGGAAACGTAGTTAAACGGGACTCTGGAATATGGATTAACGCGTTTGATTATACCGGGATGTCTCACGTAACACCTCACATCCCCGAGATCAACGACACCATCCGTGCTCACTGTGAGGAGAACGCGCCCCTCTGTGGTTTCCCTTGGTATCTTCCAGTGCATTTCCTGATCAGGTTGGTTCATTCTTTCCTGCTTTAGTTGGGGCCTAGTTTGTTCCAAGTCTTACCACTGCGTCTGTACTTTATTATTTAAACTGGTTAGGATTATTTAAATTGGTCAGCACAGAAGTTGAACGTTGTTTACACTTTTTTTCTATAAACTACAAAACTTCTATTCTTTAGTGGGATAAAGCACTCAGAAGTCCCTCCCCCCCGAAATTTTGCTTTTTCACATTTAGAAAGTGTTTCCTCTAGAAACCTGAATAGTTAGAAAAGGTAGCCCTCTTAACAGGCCTGGGAGATAGCAGTTAAGGATTAATTTCATGTTGTTTTATTTCTGGAAAGTTTATGTTTGGCCGCAAAGGACTGGGTGTGAATAGGATGGGTGCTGGAATCAAGGTCACCTAGGATCTTTGTTCTTACCTTTGGGAAGATTTTATTACAATAACCTGGGCTTCCGAGAAATTGCCATTGTTTATCATATCCATCAGAGTTTATTTTTATACCCCAAAATGTGTTTCTTATATTCTGAGCACTTGCATGAGTTATAGACAGACATCAACTAATAAGGCAACCTAAATATTGAAGCCACCTTTCCAAATAGGAAAAACTGGTATCTTCCTGCCCCAGAAGTTTCTCCTCGAGATCCTGCTCATTTCAGGCTTGTATCCAAAGAACAGACACCCTGGGATTCTATAAAGCTGACCTTTGAAGCAACAGGTAAGTCAAACAACAATTTTTTCTTCTTTTCTTCACTTCTTAAAATTTTTAATAAGCACGTTTTTCCTTCAATTTGTAATAGTGACCAGTAACTTCGCAAGAACTTAGTGTTTCTAATAGGAATTGAAGCTGGTTAATTATGATTTTTAAGAGAAAATTTAATGGGCTTTATTTTTTAGAGCAGTTTTATGTTTACAGAAAAACTGAGTAGAAAGTACAAAGAATTGCCAAGCCTCTCCCCTCTCTCGGCTTCTCTTACTAGTAATGTCTTACATTAGTGTGGTTTCTTACAATTGATGAACCACATTGATACATTATGATTAACTGAAGTCCTTACTTTGCATTGGGTTTGGTTCACTCTTTGTGTTTAGTTTCTGTGGGTTTTGACACAGGCATAGTGGCATGCAGCCCCCATGACAGTATCATCCAGAACAGATTCACTTTCCTACAAGATCCCTGCTCCACTTCCGCCCTCTGTCCTCCATGCTCCCTCTGGCAGCCTCTCATCTTTTTACTGTCACTGCTTTGTCTTTTCAAGAACATCATATACCTGGAATCATACTTTGTAGCCTTCTCAGATGGGCTTCGTTCATTTAGCAGTATGCACTTAAGGTGCCTTTATGTCTTTTAGTGGCTTGATAGCTTTTTTTTTCTCTAACTGTTGTGAATAACATGATGGATGGACCAGTTTGTTTTTCTGCTGACCTACTGAAGGACATCTTGGTTGCTTCCAGTTTTGGGTAATTATGAATAAAACTGCTATAAACATTTGTGTTCAGGTTTTGGTGTAGAGTAAGTTTTCAGCTCATCTGGATAATTATCTAGAGAGTGCAACTGCTGGATTGTGTGGGCAGCCTGTATTTACCTTTGTGAGAAACTGCCCAAGTGTCCAAAGACAGTATGATTCCCACCAGTGGTGAATGAGAGTTCCTGTAGTTACACATTCTCACTAGCATCTGGTGCTGTTGGTGTTCTGGATGTTAGTCATCCTCACACGTATGTAGTGGTATTGTTTTAAGTTGCAGTTCCATAGTGACATGATGTTGAGCATCTTTTCATATGCTTATTTGCCATTTGTGTAACTTCTTCGGTAAGGTCTGTTCTGATCTTTTGTGTATTTATTAATTTTAGTTCTATTGTTGAGATTTAAGAGTTCTTTGTATATATGGATTTAAGTCCTCTGTCATGTAACTGTTTTGCAAATATTTTTTCCTAGTCTGGCTTGTATTTTCATGTCTTAGAAGTGTTTTTCTTAGAGCGTAAGTGTTTTAATTTATTGAAGTCCAACTTAATCACTTTTCTTTTATGAATCATGCTTTTGGTGCTGTATCTAAAAATATAGATGTATCTAGAGACCTGCCAAACCCAAGGTCTCTAGATTTTTCTCTGATGTTACCTTCTAGAAGTTTTAAAGTTATGCATTTTACATTTAGGTCTGTGATAACATTCTGAATTAATTTTTGTGAAAGGTATAAGGTCTGTGTCTAGATTCACTTTTTTTTGCACGTGGATTTCCAGTTGTTCCAGTACTATTTGTTGACAACTATCCTGTCTCCATTGAGTTGCCTTTGTTTCTTCGTCAAAGATCAGCTGACTTTGTTTGTGTGGGTCTATTTCTGGGCTCTCTGTTCTGTTCTACTCATCTGCTTCTCTACTCTTTTCCCATTACTGCACTGTTTCGATCACTGTTAGCTTTATAGTGTGTCCTGAAGTTGGGCGGTATCAAGTCTTCTGACTTTTTCTTCAGTATATTGCTTACTGCTAGTCTTTTATCTTTCCATGTTACCAGTTTGTCAATACCAACAAAGTTACTTTTTGGGATTTTGATTGGAATTGCATTGAACCTATGAATCAAGTTAGGGAAAATGACATCTTAACATTATTGACTCTTCCCATCCATGACATGGAATGTCTCTCCATTTATTTATATCTTACTTGATTTTTTAAATCAGAGTTTTATAGTTTTCCTCTTATAAATCTTGTACATATTTTGTGAGTTTTTTATACCTAAATATTTCATTTTTAAGGTTATATAAATAGTATTGTTCATTGGTGGTATATATATAGGAAAGCAATTGACTTTTTTGTATATTAACCTTGTATCCTGCAACCTTGCTGTAATTGTATTAGTTCCAGGAGTTTTTTGGTCAGTTCTTTTGGATTTTCTATATAGATGATCATGTCATCTGCAAACACAGAGTTTTATTTCTTCCTTCCCAGTATTTATACCTTTTATTTCCTTATCTCATGGCATTAGCTAGGATGTCCAGGATGATTTTGAAAAGAAGTGGTAAGAGTGGATGTTCTTGTCTTGTTCCTGATCTTAGTAGGAAAGTTTTGTTTATTTACCAGTTGAGGAAGTTCCCTTCTGTTTTTAGTTTGCTGAGAGCTTTTGTTGTGAATGAATTTGAATTTTGCGAAGTGCTTTTCTGTCAATTGATACTATCATGTGATTTTTCTTTAGCCTCTTGATGTGATGGATTAGGTAATTGATTCTCAAGTGTTGAGCCAATCTTGCATACCTGGAATAAAGCCCACTTAGTCATAGGGCATAAATTTTTTTTTACATTGATTTGATTTACTAATATTATGTTGAGGAGTTTTACATCTGTGTTCATGAAGGGGTACTAATCTATAAGTTTTCTTGTAATGTCTTTGTGTGGTTTTGGTATTAGGGTAATGGTGGTTTCACAGAATTAGAAGGTATTCCTTCTTCCATCTTCTGGAAGAGATTGTAGAGAAATTTGTATAATTTCCTTCTTAAATGTTTGGTAGAATTCACTAGTGAACCCATCAGGGCCTGGCTCTTTCTGTGTTAGGTGGTCATTAGTTGTTGATTCAATTTGTTTAATAAAGAACTGTATAAAAATTTTTTTTTCTTGTGTGGGTATTGGCAGGTTGTGTCTTTGAAGCAGTTGGTCCGTTTCGTCTAGGTTATCAAATTTTGGTGCATACAGTTGTTCATAATACTCTTTTATTATCCTTTTACTGTCCATGGGATCTGTAGTGCTGTCACCTCTTTCATTTCTGAGATTAGTAATTTGTGTCTTATTTTTTTTCTTATCCTGACTATTTTATTGATCTTTTCAAAGAACCAACTTTTGGTCCTATTTGATTTTATCTATTGATTTTCTGTTTCATTTTCCTTAATTTCTACTCCATTAAAAGGCTTTTTTGTTCTACTTAGGTCAGGTTCCTGGCAGGCAAGTTGCACATCTACTGCCCTGTGTTTTGTGATTACAGATGTCAAGAAATTAGAAAAAAATTATTTGTATGTGTGCAGGTCTGTTTGTGCACCAGCTACCACACTTTTAATTACAGAAGCTTTATAATTTAAAGATTGGGAGAATTAAGATCCTTCGTAGTTTTTGTTTTTCAGGATTTTCATTGCTATTTTTTGCATGCTTATTTTTCTGAAGTTTTAGAACTTTAGTTATTGTCTAACTCTAATATAGTACCTGTTGCTAATTGGTATTTTGGGAAGTATCTTAATAAATTTATAAATTAAGGAGAATGGACATTATAATGTTGTCACCCTATCCATGACTTGGTAATTAATGTCTTTGCTTTTGTTCATTTAATTTTGTCTTTTAGGAGTGTTACAAAGGTTTTGTTGCTATTATAAAGGAGGTTTTCTCTACTGTTAAGTCCTCTGGCTATATTTTTTATGTAAGAAGGTGGTTGACTTATGTATGTCAGTTTTCTATCTTGCTACCGTATTGAATCCCCCCCCCTTTTGAGTTAATCATTGATACTCTAGCACTCTCCAGGTATACCAGTAATTGCCAAACTTTAAAGACCAGATAGTAAGTATTTGGGGCTTTACACCATGTCTTTGTGGTAAATTTTTTTCTTTTTTGTTAACCACTTTTTAGAAACATAAAAGCCATTCTTAGCCGGAGAGCCATCCAAAAATCGATCTCAGGTATAGCTTGTTGACTACTGGATATCATCTGCAAATATTTAACTTTTCTTTACCAATTTTTATGCCTCTAATTTGTCTAAATGGCTAATGCTTCTAGCATAGGGTAGAACAGTGGTGGAGATGGTGAGCATCCTTGCCTTGTTCTTGCTATTAGTACCAAGGTCTCCAGTGTTTTCCCACAACTTTAGGCCTAAGGTATGTATTTATTGTGTTAAGGAAGCATTCATCAGTTGTCACGCCTTGAATATTTTTAAAAGGAATAGGTTTTAATTTTGTGAAAGGCTTTTTTAGCATCTGTAAAAATAATCACAGGATTTTTCTTCCAGTTTTAATAAATGGCATATTCTACTAGGTCATGGCCTATTGCTTTCTTAATGTGATGTTGGATTTATTTGGTGATATTTTATTTAGAAATTCTGCATCAGTATTCATAGTCCATGTAGTTTGGATTTTTTGAGTACTCTGAGATCTAGGTATACATTACAAACATTACCCATCATAAAATAGCATATAATGAAAAATATGAAATATAGATGTATAACTGAATCACTATGCTGTACACCAGAAATTAACACCTTGTGATCCAACTACACTATACTTCAATTTAAAAAAAAAATCACAAGAACGGTAAGTTTTCCTTCATTTTCAGTTTCTTGGAATAAGAACTGTTTGTTTGAAAGTTGGGTTTCGGCTCCTCTGAAACCACCTGGGCCTGGTCCTTTTTCTAGGAAAATTGGCCTGCTTTAGCTTTATATCTGTGTTCAGTTTTTGACAATCTGTATTTTCCTAGAGAAGTATCCATTTCATTTGGGTTTTCAGACTTAGTAGTATAGAGGTCTGCAGAGTGGTCATGTGTGATTTTGTAAAATTTCTTGCTACTTTTCTTCTCTGTGTATTATCTGTGTCTTCTCTGCTCTACTCTCCTGTCCCCCTGCTTTTTGGTCAGGTTAGCTAGTGGTGGTTTTGTTAATTTAAAAAAAAAAAGTCAAAAACCTGTTATTAGGTTCGTTTTGCTTTGTTCTCTATTTCATTGATTTCTGCTTTTATCTGTCATATTTCCTTGTCTTTTAAAAAACTGTCTGCTTTCCTGAAATAGCCTTTGTCTTACCTTTATTTTTACCCTTTCTGAGTCTCTTTTAATTATGTTATTTGGAATGCAGTATGTATGATTAGGTCTGGCTTCATAAGCCAAAGGAAAATTTTATTCTTAGCAGCTGGGTTAGGTCTACTCACATTTACTTTTATTACTGATACTTTGGGTCTCAATTTTGTCACAATATCTTAAAACACAATTTTATTTGCTATATTCCTTTTTCTATGGTGTCATCTTTCCTTTTTAAAAAAATACTTTCTGGCACTTGTTTATATTTTTGTTTTGCTTCTTACTTAAACCTTTTACTATCTATGTGCCCAATTTTTAATGGCATTCTTTAACTAACTCTGTCAGCTTATACAACAGTTTATCTGCTTCCCCCATTCCTCAGAGTTTGTTACATGCAACAGTTGTACATTAGTCTTTTACCCTCACCTCAGTAAGTACTGGTTTATCTTAATAATGTATGTGGATATATTAAAATACTGTCAGTTCTTTTGCTACAGTTTTTGCAGTTACCTCCTGGTTAGATAAGCTTATTCTCTAGATTTCTGAAGAAGGGCTCCTGAGTGCTAGGTTCTTGTGCATTTTAAGGGCCAGGATTTAAACACAGATTTTCTCCTTGTAAATTCTCTTCCTTTTCTGCTTCACCTCATTACTTACCCTTGTTGATACACAATTAATGTCCACCCTGGCAGACCTCTGGTAGGTTTGTACTGAGTGTCTCTAAAGTGATGTAAAGCATGAACCTCCCAGTCTGATTTGGGTGGTGGGTTTCTTTCTTGTTGCTTTTAAGAAGGTTTTTTAAACTGTTCTTTCCTTTTATCCTACAGGACCAAGCCATATGTCGTTCTATGTTCGAACCCACAAAGGGTCCACACTTTCTCAGTGGTCTCTTGGCAATGGTACCCCAGTCACAAGTAAAGGAGGGGACTACTTTGTATTTTATTCCCATGGACTCCAGGCCTCCGCATGGCAGTTCTGGATAGAAGTACAGGTAGGAATTTACCAGTATTGCTGGGATCACTGATCAGGTTCCCAGGTGGTATTTGGCAAGAACCCTGGGATCAGTCAGTATTCTACCTTCATAGAACAAAGAACTGACTTTCTCCTCCAGGTCTTGGAAGAACAGCCAGAAGGAATGGTCACTGTGGCCATTGCTGCCCACTATTTTTCTGGGGAAGACAAGAGATCCTCCCAGCTGGATGCTCTGAAAGAGAAGTTCCCAGATTGGACATTTCCCTCTGCCTGGGTGTGCACCTACAATCTCTTTGTGTTTTAATCCTGTGGATGAGCTCTAATACTCCATGTGGCACGGTTTCTCCTTACGGATGTTTGTATGTAAGTCAGTGAATTTTAATGAGCATGTGTTCAAAGAGCTTTGTGGACGAACACTCTTCAGGGCTAAGCACTATCGTGGTTGCACTGTGGGGTGGTGTGCATGGCCTGTTTGGCACCTGAAAATACCAGTTTTCTAGCACTTAAAAGCACATGTGGGTATGGCCACTATACACATTTTATATGACCTTAGGGACAAAAGCCAACAGACCACTTTAATAGTCGTCCTCTTAAGATCATGAAAGGTGTAGAAGGTACTATAAGTCCACTGTTAATGATACAAATGACATTTCTAACTAAAGCCCAAGACCATTTGTTGTGTCAGGGACAGTAGGTAAAATATTCACGGAGGTAATGACTCCCCTTGAGACCTACTACCTCTGTAGGTCATTAGAAAGCGACTGTGCTAAGGACGGGAAGAACCCCTGGGCCTGTGCTGAGAGCTGTGCTGCTTCAGGCAGCGTCTGGAGTGTGCTTTGCATCTCTGGAGCCCTGGTCCCAGCGCGGAACCTGCGTTGGGTTGGTGACTCCTGTTTTGACAAGTGGTCACTGAGATCCACTACTGCATTGCTTCTCCGAGGTTGCTTTCAAAGCCTGTTCCCCTTTCCACACGTTCCACCTTGAGCAAAGGACCATTTGTCTAGTTACCTTTTCCTCTGGAGCTTCAGTGTCTTTTGGTTTAGACTGTTGTTTTTGCAAGTTTTATGACCTTAACTTCTTTCCTCAGAGCACTGAGTTGCCATGGTGGCTTATTCTGAGATGGGAGAAGAGAAGGGCGTGGAGTGGCCGGGCATTTTATATTTATTCTCTTCATTTTGTAGCAGTCTTCTGTTGTCCAAAGTTAATCCTTTAGGGTATAATTTAATTGATGAACTAGGTCCTTATTTTTGTCTGTTTTCCAGCTAGTTGAACTTCAGTTTCTCAGTAACTTCCTATGTCCAGTAGAGCTTGCTTTCCTGAGACTTGAGGCTGTGGCTTGTACTGGAATGTCCTCCTGTAACTGTCCTTTAAGTTGTTGGTGTTCAAAGCCTGCATGATGGCAGCCCTGGGATCTGGAGGTGCTTTTCATGCTGAAGAAGATGGCAGTGTAGCATAGCAGTGCCTCTCATGGCTTCTTGGCTTGAGCAGTGGTAAATTCTGCTAGCTTTTTTCCATTGAAAAATGTAAAAAGTTGGACAAATTTTGAGTTTAGCAAGTATAGGCCCACCCCCAAAACATACTAAAGAAAAGCTATAGTAAAACAAAACAGAAGTGGGCACATCCAAGTGCCACTCAGATCTGCCCAAGCACAAAGAGCATAGTAAGTGTGCGTCGTAGAAGAAAATACTTCTTAAAATGCGATGTATACAGTACGCTCTCTTAATCATGCTCAAGTTGCCTGCCTAATTTACAACTTAAAAATTGACTGGACCCACAGACAGCAGGGCTGCAGCCACAGCTGAATAACATTTGGGCTGTCACATGCATGGACACTGTAGGAACCATATGCAGTTGACCTCTTGAACACAGGGTTCACAATTGCCAACCCCTGCAGTTGAAACTCTGTGTATTACTTTACAGTTGGGCCTCTGTGTCCGAGAGTCCACATTCCTGGTTGTAAGTACTGTAATACTCATTTAAAGAAAAAAAAAATCCATGTATAATTGAACCTGCACTGTTCAAACCCCTGTTGCTCCAGAGTCAACTGTATCACTAGTCTCGAGTGTCAAGTGGTACACAAAAGCTCTGCCATGTTTACAGCTTGTACAGAATCACAGTTGTTGAGAAAAACAAACAGTAATATCTAAATTAATTTCAAAATACAGGCCTATTTTCTGTTCCCGTGATTAATCTGCAAAAGATTACTGGAAATTATTTATAGAGAAAAGAAAGCAAACTCCGAAGTGTCGAGGAAGGACATTATATGAGAAACAAACAGGTCCCTATGATTTTTTTTTTCCTTTGGGAAGGATATCATTACTCCTTTTCAGTAATCACGGTTTTCTTTTTTGCCTTTGGGTTATTTTCCTGTGTGAACAATTCTCTTTTGGTTTTCTTTGGCATTATAAAGGTTTGATATTGTACAAAGTCAGTAGCAGGATGCTTAGCATTCTGGGAGATTAATGCCAGAAATGGTTAATTACACATATTCATGATTCTGTTAATAAGCACACTGTCAGATGAGTAGTACCTGAGATTAAAGAAGTTAGAGTACCTGATTATTTGATTAACTACTCATTTCTAAAAGGGTCTTTTCAAATTCTAACAATTGCATTATTTCCTACAGGATTTAAAGGTAGTTAAGCACAGTTCTGCACATTCAGGTAAAGTGTGAAGGAATGTGATTTTGAAGAAATTCTTTCTTAAAATGTACACTGTGTCTGACCTAAGCATGACAGGATTCCCAAAACGTTACCACTGAGGGAGCCATAAGCCAGCCTGCTGACTCAGGAAGCTGTAGGAAGAATTACTACATCTGTTCATTCTTTTCACTCGTTTGGTGAGGATTAACTATTGCCTTACAAAATTACTGAAATAAACTTTTAAGCATACTAGTTAGTATCTTTAACAAAGAAACAGCTCTTTATTTATATTCTCCTGTATCCCCATATCTGAAGTTATTTTAAGTCTATGGGGCCTTCCAAAAAAAAAGGCTGTTAAGACCTAGGTGGCTCAGGGAGGTGTATCAGCTATTTTAATGGGTCATGTGAGCAGAGAACTCAGCATGGCTCAACTGGAGTCTATCTTACTGTGGAATGTAATTGTGTATCTGAACTTCACTGAAATTAATGGCCTACTCACTTGGTAAAATGTTAAGCTTCTGCATATTTGCAATTTTATCATCTCCAATGGCAAGGAAAATCACTGAAGGGCTAAAAAAAAGGAGGATGTTCTTTTACTGGGGGATAGGAAGGAGGAAGAAAAAACTGTCTTTCAGCCAGAGAGTGACCCAGTGCTCATTCCAATCTCCACACCAGGGAAGGGCCACACCACTGCCTAAAACAGAGTACTCACCTGTGAGCTCCAAGAGCTCTGTGCCAGTTACTTACCTTTCTGAGCAAATTCCCTCTGGACACTTCAGTCCAAGTGAAGCAGCTGAACAACTTTTACTTCTAATAAACTTTGCCTTCTTTTAGGGCCAATAAAGCCAAAATGCATGTCTGTTTTTATTTGAAAAAAGTTTTTTAGGCATTTTTGAAGTGAATCAGTGCATTTTTTGATACTACTGCTTCTTTGATTGTTAAAAATGTAACCAACATGTTGATAAATTATTTTTTCCAAGTTTGGCCCTACACCCTGACCAAATGGGGTTTAACCCAGGAATGCAATTTGGTTTAACAACTAAAAAAAAAAAACATTGTCTGACACCATACATATTACTAGAATAAAGGATAATAATCTCAAACAGATGCAGAAGCTGACAAAGTCTAGCACCTTTTTAAGATATTATTAGTTTCAATAAATGTCGTAGACAACATGGCCTTCTATATAGAAAATCCTAAGGAATCCACACAATACTACTACTGTAGTAAATAAATGAATTCAGCAGTGTTGTAGGACCCAGTAATCGTATTTCTATATACTAACACGGAACAATCCAAAAATAAACAATCTATTTGTAACAGTTACCAAGAAGAATAAAATACTTAAAGCTTAACGATGAAAGAACCTGTAAAGCACTACTGAAAGAAACTGAAGATGTGAGTATCTGGAAGGCACCCCACATTCATGGACAGGAAGGCATACTAAGATGGCAATATTCTCCAAGTGGATATCAGAATCCCTATAAAATCCCAACTGCCTTTTGTGTCTGTGTACAGAAACTGACAAGCTGATCCTAAAATTCATGTGGAAATGCAAGGGACTCAGAATAGCCAAAATGGTCCTGAAAAAAACTTCAGACTCACCTTCTCAAAACTTCTTACAAAGCAGCAACAGTAATCAAGATACTGCAGTACTGGCATTAACGAAAGACATAATCACTGAAATACAACTGACACTCCAGAAACAAACCCATACATACACAGTCAACTGATTTTTTTAAAATTTGTTGGGGACAAAAAACGTTTCAGTAAAAAGTGCTGGGACAACTGAATATTCACATACAAAAAAAGTTAAGACTCCTCTTTTCATACCATATACAAAAATTAACTCAAAATGGATCAAAGACCTAAATGTAGGTACTAAAACTATAAAACTCAGAAGAAAACATAGACATAAATCTTCATAAGGTTCATTTTGCATTGTTTTAGTTGACATCCAAAAGTATAAGCAACCAAAGGAAAAACTGGATTTCCCCAAAATGAAATTTTACACCTTAAGACAGTATCATGAGAGTGAAAAGACCTCAGAATGAGAAAATATTTGCCAATCATGTATCTGACAAAGGCCTACTATCCAAAATATGCAAAGAACACTTGCAGGTCAACAATACAAAGATAAATGACCCAAGGAATGTGAATGCACACTTTTCTCTGAAGAGATACAAATGGTTAAAAATCATATGAAAAGACATTAGCCATCAGGGAAATGTAAATCTAAGCCATAATGAGGTATCACTTCATACATAATTCAGGTGGCTATAAGTAAAAATACAGTAACAAGTGTTGACAGTACAAATTGGAACCCTCCTCCACAGCTAGTGAAAATTAAATGAACAAACAAAACACGTGTACTCTACAGGCATTTCCTCAAAAAATTAACCAGTTATCATACTATACTACCCACCATTCCCACTATTATAGAGAACTGAAAACATATGCCCACACATATTTATGCATTAATTAATTTTCGTAGTAATGTTATTCATGCCAGTCAAAAAGTGGAAACCACCCAAATATCCCTCAACTGGTAATCAGATAAACAAATGTAGACTATTATTCATGCTTAAAAAGGAATGATAAATCTCAGCAATGTTCTCCTAGGGCACTCTACCCACGCAATAGAAGTAAGACCAAAGACAGACAAATGGGACCTAATTAAACTTACAAGCTTTTGCACAGCAAGGGAAACCATACATAAAACAAAAAGACAACCTACAGAATGGGAGAAAATATTTGCCAAAGACACAACTGACAAGGGTTTAATTTCCAGGATATATAAACAGCTCATAAAAGTTAGTAAGAAAAAAACAAAACCAATCCAAAAATGGGCAGAAGACCTAAACAAGCAATTCTCCAGTGAAGACATATAAATGGCCAAATGGGCACATGAAAAAATGCTCAGTATTGCTAATTATCAGAGAAATGCATATCAAAACTACAATGAGGTATCACCTACCAGTCAGAATGGCCATCATTCAGAAGTCCACAAACAATAAATACTGGAGAGGATGTGGAGAAAACTGCTGGTGGGAATGTAGTTCGGTGCAGCCATTATGGAAAACAGTATGGAGATTCCTCAAGACTAAAAATAGACTTACCGTATCATCCAGCAATCCCACTCCTGGGCATATATCCAGAGGGAACCTTAATTCAAAAAGATACATGCAACCCAAAGTTCATAGCAGCACTACTTACAATAGCCAAGACATGGAAACAACCTAAATGTCCACTAACAGGTAAGTGGATAAAGAAGTTGTGGTATAGTTATACAATGGAATACTACTCAGCCACAAAAAATAGTAAAATAATGCCATTTGCAGTAACATGGATGGACCTGGAGAATGTCATTCTGAGTGAATTACACCAGAAAGAAAGAAAAATACCATATATCACTGATATGTGGAATCTTAACAAAAAAGAAAAAAAAAGTTTATTTACAGAAGACTCACAGACACAGAAAATAAACGTGATGGTGGGGGAAGGGGATGGGAAGGAATAAATTTTGAGTTTGAGATTTGCAGATACTAATATATATAAAATAAACTAGTTTATACTGTATAGCACAGGGTACTATATTCAATATCTTATAATTTATAGTGAAAAAGAATATGAAAATAAATATATGTATGTTCATGTATGGCTGAAGCACTGTGCTAAACACTGGAAACTGACAACATTGTAAATTGATTATACTTCAATAAATATATATATATATATTTTTAAAAAGGAATAAAGTACTGATACATGAAGATGAACCTTGAAAACATCATACTAAGTCAAAGAAGCCAGACAGAAAAAGCCAACACATGAGTCCATTTATATGAAATGTCCAGAACATGCAAATTCAGAGACAAGCAAATTTAGAAATACAGAAAAATAAAAATTCCAGGTATTATTTTAATCCCACCTATTAGAGATGATGCCTAGTCTCCTGTGCTATGTATAATTTTATATCATTTTTTCACTGTATTTTGAGTATTTTCCATGTAATCAACATGGATTGTCTGTTCTAATCATCTATTGTCAGGCATCTAGGACGCTGCCAACTCTTGAGGCTCCTATTCTAAGTAATTCTGCATATACATCTTAAATCTAAATCTCTATTTCATAAGGAAAATCCTAAGAGGTATAATTATATAATGAAAAGAATATTTTTGTGACTTGTAATACATACACCTTTTGCTGTTAACTTGAGATGATGAATAAACAAAAGTTCAGGTAACGGTTTTATTGCCCTTTACCAAGTTAAAAATATACACGTTACAGAAGTAGCAGCAACTTTAATTACAAGCAAAGGTTAACTCTACCCCCAAGTGACTCCTTGTTTTGGTATCAGCAAATAATTTAAACTTCAAATAGTTATACTGAATATTTAAATTCATTGGTTAAAATTATGGCTTAGATATTTGATATGTGATCCAAACAAGGCAAAATTAAAATATGAATTAAAAATTAAAGCATTATAACAAACTACCAAAGAGAAATTTTCTGTAAACTTGCCAAAATTTTTTGCCTTGGGAGCATCCACATCTGTTCATTGAAAAGCAAATATTTTATAGAAAAGTTTTGTTCATGGTGTGAACCACAGGAATACAGTTAACTTATTGGTGCCCTGCTTTTAAGAGTGCAAGATGAACCCAGCAGCACATTAGGATACTTGAAAAGATCACAGCTGTTTGCAATGGTAAGTCATTTTTATTGACTAAATATTCACACCAAACACAAAAGTAATGCTAGTTCTTCTCCTAATGGACTAGGACAGGAGAAGAAATTTGTTTAGTTTCTTGCTGGGCTGCATGTACTCACATGGGAAACATTATTTTCTATCTTAAGATTCAGGGAAAGGTGATTTAAAACAAAGGCTTAAATAAAAGTAGCACCAGAAGGACAAGGTACCAATAACCAATCACATATTCCACCCATTCAGGAGTTTTAGTGTGTGACATTATTGCACTTGTAATGTGAAAAGTGATAGTAAATTACCAAACTCAATAATTTAAAACAGTTTGATGAGTTCTGAATTAAGCATTTTCAAAATGGTTTTGAGTTTCCCTTCAAAGGAAACCTGGCTAGGACAACTAAATCTAGCCATTTACTTTAAAAAAACCAAAGATAGAGGACCAAGTTTTATTTCTAAACTGTAATTGCACTATGAGAAGAGAGGCTGTTTTACATAGTGGTATGAATTTGGTCCACATCAAATACATTGTTATAAAAATAAGTTTGTTTTGTAAAAAATAACATTGCATTCCTTTGTTCAAATTGCACAGTACAAACAAGCTATCTAAATTAATACTGTTATAAGGTAATTGATGTACATACAGTGGATATGTGTTTAGTATGAAGCAATTAAAGAGTAATGCAATTATGTTTTCATAATGTATGAAAACTAAAATTTAACTCAAATCTAGAAATACATAAAATACTTTAAAAGTTACAACAAATAATGCATTCTTTACATACTAATTTTTAGTAGCCGTGATAATATAGGATTCATCAGTCTATGTACATTTGTCCATTTTTATTCAATTTACAAAAGCAATAAATAAGAAACTACATTAATTTGCACAAAACCTGTTCATTTCATGATCAGTGTGACCATTTCTGTTACTTTATGACCAAGCCAATAAACCTGTCTTCCTCTAGACTGCTCACATTTGAAAAGAGCAAGCCCTGTCTTTATTCCAAGAGTATCTATAGCCATGCAGAATCCAGCATAAAACCTTACAAATTATAAGCCCTAAAAATATGAACAGTGCCTTTGAGTATATTTACACAAGAGTATTCACAAAAAGATACAATTCTTTGATACAAAATAGTTCAGTGGTATCTAACAGCATAATTGATAAGAACTCCTCAGACCCCTGCCCACTCTGATCTAGCAGGACTCAAGCTTGCTAAAGTAGGCACTGACTCACTGGTCACTAGCTTCCATCAACTTGGGACTGGGATTTAACAGGCTAGAAAAGGAGGAGGTTTTTTAATTACACTGGCACCTGTTCTGCCAGGACAGGCGTCTCTTCAGGAGGCCCGTGCTCTTGATCCAGGGGGCACACAGGTAGCTCAAGTACTTGATGAGCTACAGCAAGCACCTTAGCATTTACTTTTAAATAGCAGTCTGGACACACGCTGAGCCAGAAAACATACAGGAAGCTATAAGTAGTGAAAAAGTAAGCTCGTCTAGGGCAAAACAATCCCTGTGGTTCAAGAGCTACTAACCTTTAAGAATAAAACCAAAATATTCTCATGTGCATCTGTACAGTATTATTACTTTCCACTGTAGCTTAAAAAATTGTTTTATGAAAGAAGATTTTTCAATATCACATTTTTATGGACTCAAAGAGATTTCTTAGAGGAGAAAGAGTTAAAATTTAATAATACCTTACCAGAGTCTCTGAGCTGAGTTCTCTCCCTGGTTAAATTATCCAACTAGGTCACAGTGTCCTCAGCTGTACGCTGCTGCTAATTAATACTGCCTGTGGGGATGGTACCCACCGTTGTTAGGACACGGAACAGTCGTAAGTCCCATCTTGAAAAGGTTCCTCCTCCTCTGCTTGGGCTGTGTCCTCTTCTTTCCGGCTGACTAAACTGCTACCTCCAACCTCACCCTGGGGGATACTTCCATGGCCTGAGGAGCCCCTGCTCTCCTCTGCCCGGGGGCTAGTCTGTTCAGGAGTCTTACCCACAGTTACTGGTTGGAAGGCTTCAGGCTGGACGTGCTCTTCTGTTATCTCACTGAGCTTCTGTAGTTGTGGCTTAATGATGTTTAAAAATGGCTTATATCCAGGACTAAGTAGAGGAAAAAGGAAATTAGCTCTTGTCTGTCACATTCAAAAGGCTCCATAGCATGTTACGGACAAATTCCTACTAAACTCTGAGCAGCGTCAGTGACTGGGGGGAGGGAAGGAGGCATAGAGACGTCGGGAGGAAAGGTGTCTCTGATGCCCTGGCCAGCACAGTGGGAGCTGCACATAGCGTAAGTGTGAACACAATCCTCATCCAGTATTACCATTAAAAATATTCTCCAGTCTAAGGAGCAACAGGATTTTAGACCTGAAAAAGGACCTTCAACACTTAACCTGAATGAATCTGTCAATTAAGGAAAACCAGACTCAAGTAGGAGAAGCCCTGGATCCACACATAACTGGTGACAAGGGGCTAGAATCCCAGATTCTTTGAACTCCCATTTAATACTCCTTACTTGGGCTTGCCATGGAATGGTAAATTCACATAGACCTTAAAATGTTATCTTCTCAACTAGATGTTTTTAGATTATTACCTTCAATTCCACAAAACGAAAAATCTCAAGTTCCACCCTAACTCTAAGGTCATTTGTACTGTATCAATCTTGAGTCAGTGACATGCATTCACTGACCAACACTATCTCAATGGACACTGCTCATCTAAATAGACAGGTATAGAATGGTAACTAAAGAAAACAGCCTTTAAAATGAATATATGAAACTATTTTTTATTTCTACCAACCTAAGAGTCTCCAAATAAATGAACCAGAATTAAGCCTTAAAGTGAAAGGCCAGTTTTCACCAAAGGACAGTCAGGGTAACAAACCTAAGGACACCAGCACTTACCAATCTGTAGCGGCCCATCGGTCCACTGCTTGTAGCCCTGCCTTTATGTTCTGTAACATCTCTCCATCTACTTCCGAAGACTGTATAATAACCAAAATCTGGTTGATTACTGAGGATTCTCTAAGAATCAGGCCTATGACAATGCACCAGTCCAGACATCCTGCCTCCATGAAGATGTGTAGCAAGTACCTATATATATAAGCAGAAACAAAATGACTGATGCTAAGAGGGATCTACAGATACACAGAGAAGCAGTCACTATCAGGAAAGCAGCCTCGGTACCCTATTGGCCCAGACAGCCTGAGCAGGCATTCTGTGCTTCCAAAATAGAAACTCACCGAAGCTGGACCTGGGATTTATGAGGCCCCTTACTCGCCAACTCCATGGAGATGTGCTCTAGCTCTGACTGGGTTAAACTGAGTGTGGAGAAATTTTCATCCACCATTGTCCAGTCCCCATCCACCACGGAGCTACTTTCAGTCAAGTCTGTGGCTGAACCAATACTGCATTCATCACCTGATGAAGAATTGCCAAAAGTTATAAACTGGTTTCATGTAGAACATAAGTTTTCCTTCAATTTTATATATTAACTATTTTGCAGAGGTTGATTTCTCTTCAGGATTTTAAGACCAAAACATTAAATCCAGTAGTAAAATTCTCGTATCATATTAATAATAGTAGATATTAAAAAAAATCATTAGAGAGGTGACCAGGCATTATGTACCTTCAGACAGAAAAACACCACTAGTACCTACGAGGCAGTCTTACCTGCCTCCAAAAAAAAAAAAACCCCTAGCTGTAATCTGACCAAATGTTCAGATTTGATTATCAGTTTATAAGAAATACAGAGGAAACTGTTCAACTAAACCATGAAGATGCAATCACCTAAAATCCACATTATGAAAAGATCTACAGAAGCAAGGTTCTTCAGTGAGTAAACTGCAAGAGACGGGGAGGGGGAACGATCACTAAGAAACAAAAACATGATAATCACGATGTGTGTAAACCTTATTTGGGTCTTGCTTCAAACCATAAAAGAATTATGACATTCTGAAACAATTGGAATTTGAATTCTTACTGGATATCTGATGGTATTAAGAAATTATTGCTGAATTTTTAGAGTGATGTTAATGATATTATGGTTCCCCTTCCCCTGCAAAAAAGAGTCCTTTTAGGAATACATAATATATCACATCTTGGATTTAGTTCCATAATACAGGAAGGGGGAAGCAGATGAAACAAATCTGGTCATGAGTTGGCAATAACTGAAGCAGGGAGGGGAAGGGCCCTTTATACTATGATTACTTCTTTTTAAATGTTTGAAATGATCTCTTTAAAAATTCTAAAAAAAAGCACTGATACTACGTCATGCCCATTAGGATGCTACTGTCAACAAAACCAGCAAATAAATGTTGGTGAGGATGTGGTGAAACTGGATCCTTTGCCAATGTGGTGGGAATGCTAATGGTACAGCTGCTATGGTAGGCCCTCAAAATATTAAAAATTGAATTACCCTATGACCTGGCAATCCTACTTTTCGGTGTATGTCCAACTGAAAGCAGGGTCTCAAAGAGACTTCTCATGTTCACTGTATTACTACATTCACTGCAGCCTTATTCACAATAACCAAAAGGCAGCAGTGCAAGTGTCCATTGGTGATCAACAAAATGTGGTATAAACACACAATGGACTACCATTCAGTCTTAAAACAGAAGGAAATTCCCATGCATGCTGCAAGAGGGATGAACTTTGAGAATATTACACAAGTGAAATAAGCTAGTCACAAAAAGTCTAACACAAAGAGACAGAGAATAGAATGATGGTTGCCAGCAGTTGGGGGAGGGAGAGTTGTTACTTAATGGGTATGGAGTTTTGGTTTTGCAAGATGGAAAGAGTTCTGCAGGTTAGTTGCACGACAATGTGAATGAGTTAACACTACTGAACTGTCCTCTTAAAAACGGTTAAGTGGTAAATTTTACTTGTTAAATTTTAAAATAAAGCAATTGCAGCTATATACCTCCCCACATAGCAGAAGTTCAGGTAACAGTGATGACACACTGAAAATCAAACATCAGATGAATGCCTAGCCATTGAGAAGACTGCAGAAAATCAGGCCAACTGCTATGTAAGTTCTTGTAATTACATAAACCTGAACAACATAAATCAATTTAAAACTTCTTCAGTTAGTAATTTACCCATGACTGTAATCCCAGAAGTTGACACACATTCTTTGGTAACGGGCTGGACAGTAAGTACTTTAAGCTTTGAAGGCTAAGAGGAAAAACTAAGGATATTATGTAGGAATCTACTAAAGGGAAAAAAATTTCCACACATTTTTATCAATGAAACAAAAAAACAGAAGATAATTAGGTATGATTTTTTTTTTTAATGTAGATACAGGTCTACTTACAAGCAGAATGGAATTCTTAATATGGGGATAACACTGTGTTTATTTGAGGTAAAAAGTTAGCCTTTCTATACCATCAGAACTGATTGCAAAGGTTCATTTATCAGTGCTGAGCTGTAATGAGATTTTACCTAAATCATTTATCTAAAATAAACATGGCCAAGTATAGTCAAGGCCAAACTTGGCCTTGTCCTAGTAACTACCCACCTCTCCAGCCGACAGTAATGGCTACTTAATCTATCTAATCTCAAAAGAGTGAATTCGCTCTCTGAAGTGCTTTAGCATATAAACTTTCCTCCAAAGGAACTGAAGAACAGCTAGGATTTAAAATATTTACCTTTATTAGATAAAGGTGACAAGAAGGCATCTTGCATTTGTGGTCCATGGGATGAGGCTGTGTCTATCTCATGATGGGTGGGGCCAATGTTGCCGAGCCAGCTCTGACTTCGCTGGACATTAGAGATGCCAGCATCTATCTCAAGGTTTAAAAAAGGGTCAGCTGATTGAGACTTTAACAGCTGCTCTCCCACTGCAAGGTGGGTCCGAAAACAAAAAAATGAGAATTCAAGATGCACATACTGCCACTTCCAATTCAGTTCTTTTAGCTTCTCTTCCCCCACCAACCCCAGATACTAAAAGTTCAAGGCCAATTACTGTCCCAACATTGCACCATCCACCCACGAGCCAGGGACATAGGCCTGAAACATAATGGACTGACTATACAGTGCCACCTAACAGTCATCTTATATCATCACATATCTTACTACAACTAGGCAAAACTCTATTCTGTTCATCTTGTAAGTAATTTTCCTTGGTTCTTAAAATGACATGAAGTTTCCAAATGCCATAATGAAAAAATTTTTGAATGTTCATACGTAATAATTAGAACAATTTTCTTTAAAAGACCTGAACTAAAACACTTTCCCTTTTTTCTTTTATCAAAATACAGTTTTACTTTGTCCTTTCCTAATTTAGATGATGGTCCAAGCTCTCAAAAGTTGCATTTTCAACACTTCTCTGGAATGAGTCCTGTTAGAGAAGTCATAATTTAGCTTATTTTGAGTTCCATGACTAATCAATTCCAAAACTCCTTCCTACAAATTAAGTGTGGAACCTTCTATATTCAGCCAATGCTCAACTTGCTGATAATTTGAGATAACAACCGGCTGGATTTATAAATTAGACTTCAAGGTCCTAAGACATATGCGCTACTTTATTTACATCCTTAGTTGAATGGTGGATGTTCCAAATGGTGTACAAAAAGTTGGCTTTTATCTTTTCCTGAACTTGGAAGGAAGAGACGTCCTTGAATATCTACTAACAGCAAAATATTTGTTGAAGCAAAATACAATTCTCCCTGTACAAGTGACACAACGCCTACATTACCTGTTCGATATTTTCCATTCTTGAAAGGAGAACTGACAGAAGCAGCAGGGATGATGGGAAGTGGCCACAGGAAGTCTTTGTGGAGTCTCTTCAGGGCTAACACAAAGTTGTCTACTCGGGCAGCCCGGGTACGTTCCTTGCACAACCAACTAATTAGTTCAAAGCCCAGCTGGGCTGCAAAGCAGCCGAGGTCCTTTAGCCGAACTTCTTCTAAGAGACGCCGAGCATGTCTCCAGAGCATCATGTCAATATACATGTTCTCAGCACAGTCACTATCTTTGCTCCATCTATAAGTGGGAACATACAAAAGCTACAGAAGTCTTCACCAGAGGACTTCACCTACTTTTATGAAGTAGCAATGGTAACGATGACAAGGAGGTGAGAGATCTAAGCTCTAATTCTGAGTGAAGAGGAAGATAAAGTATCAGGGCTTCTCCATGTGATACCACAACGTGTTAAACAGTACTTGGAACACAGCAGGCTCTTAAAACATATCTGCAGAATGAATACACAGAACAGGAAAGAACAGGAGGCAGACAAAGCCAAACCAGGAAGAGAGTGAAGCAAAGAAGGGAGCAAATAAATGCAATATTTGAAAAGACCAGTGAAAAGAGGGAAGGAGATCAGATAAAGAAATTAAGGAGAAAGAAGCAGAGTGAAATGAAGACTCTTAATGTGGGTTATACAGACACATAAAAATAAAACTGATTTTTAAAAATTAATGATGACTGAATATAGTCTATTATTTCTTACCCATATGAACTGATGGGGTATAACTGGGTAGTGGGGGTGCTTTCAGTGAGAGGCAGTATCGGAGCAGGACTGCCTTGATTCAGATCTTGGCTCTGCCACACATCAGTTGTGCGAACACAGAGCAAGTTTATTTTTCTGAGCATCTGTTTTTCACCTGTACAACACGGATAATAACAGTATCTACCCCGACAGAGTTGTTATGAGGATTTAAAGACCTACACAAGTATATGCTTAGAATCTTGCCTGTCACATAGTGAGTCCTTGGTACGTATTAGCCAGCATTTAAATTCTGAGTATTGCTGAGAAGCTACTGTTTGCCTGGCAATTGTTAACAGTCCTCTACGGTTTACATTTTACTTGTATATAGGCCAAGATCGTGTGTGTGTGTTTTGGGAATGGGGGTGGTATTAATGGCTGTGATAAGAAAAAGGAGTAATACATAATAATAAAAAATGTCCAGTAAGCTCTCACTGAAGGCACTGAAGTAAGAATACACACAGAATATAAAAGGATTAGGGAAGAGAAAAAACAACAGCCAAAAACACATAACATGGGGAGAAATATAAAAACCTCACAAAACAGAGGAAATCCTAACTATTTCATATTGTATGAGTTCACAGTTCCCTCTCAGGAGACCATAACCCATCTACAAGTAACGTAGGTTTCAGTCTCCAGGACACACTTCCTTTTGGCTCTCCCACTATGTAATGACTTCTCCACTCAAGAGAGTCACAGAAGAGTCAAGCACATGACTAAATGTTATTTTTTGTCAAGAGGTACAAAGAAGGATAAAATTGTGGACTCTAAGAAGGCTTTTGGATTTATCTGCAGATTTATCTATCTTCCTTTTATTCTGACCCTCCATTATCACAAGTAATTTAAAGGTGGTTGCATTTAGAACCAGGCACACAAGGGCAGAAACTGTACAGAGAGTAAAGAAGTGAACTTTGGAGGAAGGAAAAAGAGAAGCCTTTTGTGTGGTCTCTAAGCCTTTTGGCAATGTAAAAAGGTACTGCAATTGGGATCAAATAGTTGTTTTCCTAAGATCGAATTTTACAAATAATCTGAAATGCAATGTGTCACAGAATGTCCTAAAGCAGTAACAGCTCTTCCTTCTATTACCTTTTTCCAGAAGGGCCAGATGGCATACTCAGTGTTTTCTGTAAGCTGAATTTACTAGCAGGAACATTTTCAGCTGACTGGGATAAACTGATGCTTCGATTCCTGAAGAACTCAAATCCACCACTTGAACTGGGTTCCTGTGGTTACACACAAGGTATACACACAGTTAGAGGAAGATGCCCTGTGGATGTACGGCCTAGAGAAACTGCAATTTTGCAACTAACCTGAGCTGTAGGTGTGGATGGAGGTGTCTCAGATTCTCCAGAGCCAATGGCTTTAAGAAACCGAATCATGTGTCGACACAGGTCCCACTTGCCTTGTTCCAGGGCTGTGTTGAACAGAAGTGTGGCATGTTGCCTACTTACTGCTGGGACTTCCATGTTCTAAAAAAACCACCAAGGAAGACAAGAATTCCTTTTATACTGCAAATACTTTGGGAAGACTTGAACAGTTCTTTATCTCCCTGGTTCCCTAAACACAGAGAAGTAGTGCAGCCACAACACTGAAGGGGATAGTTTAATAGTAAGATTAAAAGAAGCATAAAGAAACGTCATACAAGGAAAAGTGAGGCAAATACTATGCTGGTGTAACATGCATTATGATTTACTGAACTCAGATATCTTACATTCTTTCTTTCATTTTTCCTAGTGACTTTGCAGAATAGGTATACCATTCCCATTTTACAGATAAGGAAATGGAGTTAAGTAACTTGAAGATTAGCAGAAAACCAAAGATATAAATCTGCCTCCTTGACTCCAAGAAGGCTCAGGTAATCTCCTATGACAGTGTTTTTTGAGGATGTGACTAAAAAAATCTTGGCTTTGGGCGACAGTATGTACTACCACACAATGAGCATCCTCGGTGATTCTCTCACAAATTTAACCTTGCTGCTTGCAGCGGCCTTCTTGAAAAGGTGCCTTATAAACAAGTTTAACTGTAATTTTTATCTGGCAATCCATAGCAACTTAGGAATTCTGAGAGAGAAAAAGTTTCTAATTCCATTGCTTGGGAGACCACTGAAAGTCTAAGGAGTGACCTAAAACAAAAAAAGACTGCATTCATTTTGTTTCTGTTTTTATGATTCTATAGCCTTTACGAATAGCCAAGGGATCACAGAATCTCGAGGCCATCCAGCTTCTGCCTGAGTATCTCCTCTAGTTTCAAATTAGGTGTCATGAAGCAAATAAGCTGAAAGGAAAATTGCTTCAGGCAGAGTTTTACCCATGTTTTTGGCTAGCTTCTTTTATCAGTGAAAACAACTGTGCAGTAATTTGAAAGAACTTTTAAGGACAACCTATCAAATCCATATCTGACTGACAGAACAACCCTCAAGACTTCTGTCAAATATATAATGAAACAAATTTTCCTGAGTCTCAAAGTACTCATTATCTTGAGAAAAACTGTGCTACAAGAATATTTACCCACATTTTAATCAGTTCCCTCACCAATTCCACACTATAAGGAAAGAGGTTATTGTGGAGGGCTCAGATGAACCCACTAATACTCAAAATAATTCTGTATTATTATCTTTCTTATGTAACATTTAAATAATCTTATGAAATATGTGCAAGTTATTATATGCATTATAATACATTCATTATATGCATATGCATATACTATATGTATACATATGACATTTCTTCTTCAAAACAATACTGTAAACTCAATTTGCTTTAGACCTATATATGAACAAACAGGATGAAAAAAAAAATCCCTGCAATGTTACTTTATGATAGTAAAGAAATTTTCTGCCATCATTTGATAAGACTGAATTCTTCAAAAGGAAAGATAAAAACTGAACAGAAAACTTGGCTGAATTAATTCTTTAAACACAATCACAGTGCCAGCACAGGACATTTTTTTCTCCCTTCTAGTTAAGCTCGGTAATCCTTGTACCTTTATAAGAGAATTGTTACCTGTAAGATAATAAGATAAGAGGCAGCAGTGTCCAAATCCTGAGCCATCAAACATTCCTCAAACAAGTCCTTGGGGTTTCCCACAGCTGCAAAAAGGTAATTCCACAGGGCATATTCAGTCTTCCTGGCACAATGAACAACTGTCTGCAGGAAGAGGGGGAACTCGGTAATAAATTTTGCCACAGTGGGAAGCAGAGGGTCGGGAATGGGCTCCCGTGAGGTAGCTTCTTCTTCCAGCACTTCATGGAGCATGAGCTCCAGCACATGAGGAAAGTAAGGTAATGCGGCACAGGACTGGGCTAAGAGCAAGGCTTGCTCCCCAAGGTTCCTCACCAGCAGCTGACGCAGAATGTGGTGGAGGTAGATCTGAGAGGTTCTCTCCACAACACAGAAAGGGAAGAGCACCTCCAGCTGTTCCTTAGCACTGTTCCGAGCATACAAACAATCATAGAGTAAAGTGTCATTGACAGCACCAAGGACTAATGCATCTTCAAACAGAACAGCCAGGGGGTAAATATTTATGTGGAAAGGCAGCATGATCCGCTGGGACAAGAAGGAATGGGGCTTCCGGTGATCCCTAGGGAAGAGAGGGAGCCAAACTTTCATCCCTGCACCCCCACAGCTCAGCCAGAGGGCCTCCAGAAGGTGACGCTTTTGTTTATTTGCTCGACATGTGGTCCAGACATTTTCAACAGACTGGGCTAGTACAACAGGAGGGCAGAACGGCAGCTGGAGGAGGAAAGACAGAAACCAGTTTTGTTCTCATTAAACTTGCAGATTCTTAAGTTCCTAGGCAGCGGTTTCCTAAGTCTTTCAAAAAGATTGCATAAATTTGGGGGAAAATTAGGGGAACCTATTTAGAGTTACTAATAGTGTACCTCACCTTTCAAAGTATGTCTATTTAAATCTAAAATCAAAATAACCCCTCATCCTTGACAAACCTCACCAATTTATCCTGTTTTTCTATTAGAATTTGCAAATAACAGGTAAGCAGTACCATCTGGCATACAGAACATTTTATTATCATTTTAGGAACTTATCCTTCACCCTTTACAGTTTTACACCCAGAGACTTAAGACTAATTTTATGCATTTTCTCAGTTTTCAAATCACAACACTTGCCACTTAAATTCTTCTATTCCTTCATCCACCTCTCATACTTTTTTTTTTGGTGGAAGTACTGGGGTTGAACCCAGGACCTCATGCATGCTAAGCATGTGCTCTACCACTGAGCTGTTTCCCTCCTTGCCTTCCCATACATTCTTAATGTTCTAAATGACCTGTGTTTTACTCACAAGTTTCCTTTGGTTAGGGTTACTGTCCTTCTCCCGGATCTGAGGGCCTGATCTGTCCCTCTGCATCATGATGAGCTGTCCTGCAAGATTTAACATAATGCTCTCTGCATCACGAGCCTGAAAGAAAAATAAATTGGATTCATGCTGATTTGTAGGTATGTTTTCAGCATTCCCCTCAATCCATAAGGTTTTCAGGTTAAACAAACAGCAATAATGAGTGTGTACTATGTACAGCCATTCTGTTAAGCTCTGTAGGAGTACAAGGAGCCTTCTGGCTAGGGTAGATCAAGCTTAACACAGTGCAATTAATGAACAATGCAAGTGAACATAAAATTCAGGGCAGAGCTGAGTTTTCTTGGAAAAGTAAGAGAACTTCAGAAGTTCAGAAAAATGAGAGATCACTTCACTGACCCAGCTTAAAGGATGAGGTAGGACTTGAAGGATGGGGAAGACACACATGAGTTGGAGCAAAAGGGTTGGTACTTTAGTTGAAGAATGCAATATAAAGGACATGGACACAGGACAGAACAGGGATAGAACAGTTCTATCAGGAAAGTTAAGAACAATCTGGCTAGATGAGGGAAATTGTGAGAAAAATGTTGGATGGTAATAGACCTTCAAGGAGGGCTTGGAAAGTAGAGGAAAAAACAGGAAATAAGCCACTAACTATGGTTCTTGATTAAGGGAGTCAGTGGTGAATTTAGGAATGAAGAAAACAGTCTGCCTTTTTATTAAGGAAAATTTCAATCAAACTCCAAAGCAGAGAACCTAGGATAATGATTTCCCTTTGAACCCAGCTTAAAGTTTGAGAAGCACTGTTTTAAAGTGAATCTCAGCTATCAAGTCATTTTCACTTGTAAAGAGGAAGAGCATTTTGATTAAAACAAAACAAAAGCTTACTTATATTCTAGACATGAGGGATATAGAAAAATAAAGCTGAATCAAAGATGATTTCAGGGTACCGAATCTAGGTAAGGTGCTAGAGAAACTGAGGTTATCACTGATAGAAGTCAGGAGGAGAAATTAGTTTAGGGAAGGGAAAACTGAAGAATTTCATTTTATGTCCCATTAAATTTGAAACAATCTTAAAAATTTCAAGTAAAAATGTTGTGAGATATGACTAAACCTCAGATAAATATGCCAGAATCATAACTATAAAGGCGAGGTTGATAAACCGAAAGAAACAGATGAGTTTTCTGAAGCAAGGTATATATGAGCAAAAGAGCAGAGGGCCGCTGTCTAAGCTTCTGAAGTCAAGATGAGAAAACAGGAGAGCACAATGTCATATAAACCAAAGAATAAAAAAATTTCAGGAAGGAAAGGATGATTATTCAGACGACACGGGATTGTGTCCCAGCTTTGACTCTTGCTGGCTGGATAAATTTAAGCTGCCAATATTATTCAGGGTTCAGTCAGGAAAACCACCACCACACTACGTATGTATTCTACTTGCAAAAAATACTCAGATATACAAAATACTCTTTCATACTGCTTTCAGATACAAGGGATTGTGCATAAAGAAATGGCAAAAGTAAAATGATTATGAATCAATAAAAATGTAAAAAAATAAAAAAAAACAAAAAAAACCCAAAAAAAACAAAAAACAAAAAAAAAAGATACATGAAACATAAAGAACAGGAGGGAAGAAAACAGTAAGAATATTGAAAACTGGAAAGCAGATGGACTAATGATAACTGACTGGGCACAACCAGGAAAGCTGAATCCTAAGTCTGCAGTGGAGGGTAGGGGGGAGGTGGGGAAAGCAAATAAATTACGTTATAGAACTTTCAAATAACCCACAAAGTGGGGAACTTCAGGTACCTCTGAAAATGGAGGTGGAGGAGATTAAAAGAGAATAATTGTTTGAAAGTCTGTTTACAATATCCTCCCTACAACTCTGTCCTACTCTAACTCCAGCAGAATATCCCTGAAGTTCTGATCTCTGGAGAAAGTGAAATAGAGGGAGTCTGGGTCAAGAGGCACAAGCATATTTGAGGGCAGGAGTGTTTTACTGAAAATAGGGTAATTAAATAATGATTCACTAACTAAATGTGAAGACTGATAGTCTTTTTCCATTGCTAGAATCTCAGAATGTTGGCAGATTCTTCTCTGAAGAGTGTGATCTGCCCAAGAGAATAGAGCTAAAATATTAATGTTTTCAATTCTTTGTTTTGGGTGACCATTCTGTGCATTGTAAGATGTTTAGCATTCCTGGTCTCTACCCACTAGATGTCAGCAGCACTTCTTTCCTAGTTGTGACAACCAAAAATGTTTCCAGACATTGGCAATGTCCTCAGTGGAGGGGGATAAATTGCCCCCAGGTGATAATCATTGGCCTATAGTGATTCTCTACAGTCAAACAGCCCTATACATGAGTTTCCATACAGCTCTGTAGTACTGCTCTCTTAAATATAAGCAGAGTCAAAATTCACCAGACATCCAAGGAAAAATGAAGAAAAAAAAAAAAAAAAAAAAAAAAAAAGAAATGGCAAAAGGGTTTAGAAGATTCACAGACTTCGTCTTTCATTTTTGCTTTAGACCATATCCAGCTAGGTAGTAAGAATGACATGAACTGTTGTTAATTTACAAAGTAGAAATTAAAAAAAATAAACCCCACAAAATCTCCAAGCAACTGTCACAAAGCTTAAGAACTTTACTTGGAAAGAAGTCTCCAGTTCCCTATACAGCACAGAATGACATGAAAGTAAAAAGCTTAACATCTGTCCATTGCACACGAGAAACAGTGAAAAACTTGGAGACAGGAGAAGGAAAAATGGAATTTAAAAGGTGTGTGGGAATTATAAGAGCTAAACCACAGAGGAAAAAGAAAAACAAACATGCAATCACAAGAATCCAAACAGAACGACAGTCTGAGGACTGGCATAGGGACAAATGCGTCAAACACTTCAAAAGACCTTAAGAGAATTTCCTGCAATTCACAAAAATATGACTAATGTTCATAATGACTACTTTCAAGTTTTAAGATGGTAAATTTCACTACATTTTACACTGCCTTATTTAAAAAAAAAAAAAAGCAAAATACTACTTCTTCCTTTAGCTATATCCATGCAGTCAACATTTTCTACCGATAATATTGTAATATGTAAGGACAGGTGACCACGACAGCCCTCTCAAGTTCAACTCTAATGAACTTTTCAGAAACTGACTAACATAAAAGCAGGGACTATATGTATCCTCAAAATTCTAAATTTGAAGGAACCCAACATGCCATCTCTTACCCAAAAACCCCTGGCAGATGATTCTCTTTGGGAGTTTCAGAGACAAGGAGCTCACCTCTCCCATGAGCGAGGTCATCTTACAGTTGAACAGTTCTCACTGCTGTTTTGTTGTTGTTGTTGTTGTTGTTGTTGTTGTTAACTTTTAATATTAAATCAAGACTTGCTTTGCTTTTTAAATCTTGGTCTTCTCTCTTCTCTTTGTAAAGGGTCCTCTAAAAAGGGAGCACCCGGTACTATTGATGCCACTGCCTGCCTATTATATCTAGGGTACATAAAGAGTCTCCCTCCTTTTTTGTCCCAATGTGGAGACTTCAAACATGATCAGAAGTACAGAAAATGTATAATGAAACTTCCCTCCCCCCAGTATTCCCATAACTCAGATTCACAATTACCAAGATCTGCTCCATCTATCCCTTTTTTCTTTTCACTTATTTTGCCAAAGTATTTTAAGGGAAGATATGCCATTTTACCCCTATAAACTTAACAGGCATTTCTAAAATATACAGGTATTTGCTTATATAACTACTATGCCAGTCTTTCTCATAAAATTTACATAAAATCTAAATCTCATAAAATTTACAATTATCCCTTAGCATTTCTATTTAATATCACTAACTGTTTTATTTATTTATTTTTGTGCGTGTGAGGGGGATTAGGTTTATTTATCTATTTTCAGAGGACGTACTGGGGATCGAACCCAGCACCTCATGCATGCTAAGCATGCTCCACCCCTTGAGCTATACCCCCCCCAATATGGCTAACTGTTTTGTGACAGTATTTTTTTATAGCCTATTTAAATCAGGATACAAATGAATTTATGCATTTCATTGTTACTATGGCTCTAAAGTCTAATTAGAAGAATCTTTTCTACCCGCCACCCCACTTTACTGCCTTGTAGCTTTCCTACAGAATGTTATTAAACTAAACCTCCATCCCTGTGTCTTCTGTGAATGGAAGATTGACTCCAGAAGCTTGATTCAATTCAGGGTTAATGCTTTCACCAGTAATTCTTCCTGTGAACTTCAGGTTTATGTCACATCTGGTTCTCCCACTTTTAGTACTGCTAAGATTGATTAATAAGGTGTGGGCATGACAACTTGATACCTTCATTGTAAAGTTCCCCATCAACCTTTCATTGGTTTCACCCAGTGCTCACCACCCAAATCAGTTATTTAAGGGCGGTAAAATAGGGATTCTTTAATTCTTACATTCCTTCCACATCTTTTTAGCTAGAATTCTTCTGTAAGACGTAACATTTCCTTATCAACTGTGACTATCTGGTTACCGTGAAATACAGTTTGCAGAGAAAAATGGGACCTATGTTTTAAAGGCAATCAGTAGAAGTGCCTTAATAGGAAGTAAAAGACAGACTGAGCGGACAGGGATGACAGATAAACTCATACAGAATTTTCCTTTGAAAATGGGTTCCACATTGACATGAACTTTGGAAACCACTGGTGAAATGGAAGGAGGCTTGGAAAAGAAAGTTTTGCAACCGGGGTCCTGGTGATACCACTACCTATACAGTAACTTCAACCAGAAGCTATGGGACTATCCTTCCTCCTTCCTCATAATTAACTAATGAGTCCTCTATACGCCATATTCATTCCACTTCTTTCTATCTTCTTTTACACTGCCCAAGTTTGGGCTGCCAACACCATTCACCTAGATCATTACAATGGCCTCTCAGCTACTCTCCCTACAACCAGTTTTGTCCCTCTCTGGTTCATCTTCCTCCTTAGAGTAAGCATTATGCAGTTTAGATCTAATAATATACAGGTTAAAATACTTAAAGACCAAGTCTAAAGTCCATACGATCAGTAAGACACATTCTATGTTCCAGTCACTCTGAAATTCTTCCAATTCCTTGACTGTGTCATGTTCTCTCCCATCTACGGGCCTTTGTACTACTGTTCCCTCTGCCTGAAATTCCCCTTCTTTACTTAGGTAACTGCCACTCACTCTTCAGGTTTCAATTTAAGTGGTACAGAAATCTCTTGACTGCTTAGACTACTACTCCAGGTTTTTGTTATACACAGTAACCTACATTACTTTTTGGTACACACACCACAATTGTAATTAACTATGTGCGTAATTATTTCTTTACAGTCTGAGCAGAAACCACATTTGTTTAGTTTGCCACTGTAACTCAGGACCTCATACAAGGCAAATTCTATACACTTAGTATTTATTTGCTAAATAAATAGACCCTGACATCAATTTAAAACACAAAAAAATGAAATGAAAACTCTCTAAAGAACTCTCATAATAGAATGGTACCTGCTGTGGCATTTTCAAGGTGATTCCGTTCTCCGTACTCACTGATGTCAGAGTGACAGATACTACCAGGAAAGGGTGAGGAATGTAGCGCGACATGGAGACTTCCTGGAGAACCTGAATACCTGCAGTATTTGAACTGCAAAAAAAGAGAAAGAAACCCATACATCTCAAAAACATGCTAATGTGGTTTTTTTCCCTTTTCACTGCTAGTAGTATGGGATTTTATCCTTTGGAGGCCCCAAATGCCTTCTATCTATCATTCCTCCTCCCTAAGTATCCTTCAAGTAGCAGACTGACAAGGCTGAGACATTAAGGACACATATAGAGATGAGGGAGAAAGGAAGGGGATAAGATGTACAAAGACATATAAAAACTGGCAAGAAGCTATAGGAATGGCTTAGTTGGTTAAGAAATGGTTGAGAAAGGATATGGGTTCTATCGGAGGCTAGTAAGATTTGTTAATTTTTATCTTTATATTACTTAATTATTAAAAGCTACTTCAGCAAATACGCACTTCATGGCTATTAAAAAAAAAAAAAGAAGGGAGGAGGGTATAGCTTAGTGGTAGAGTATGCACCTATCATGTGTGAGGTTCTGGGTTCAATCCCCAGTAACTCCATCAGAAAAATATATAAATAAACCTAGTTACCTCCCCCCACCACAACAAAATTAAAAAAAAGAGAAACAAAATACATGTGAGAACAAAATAAAACTCAAGAGGTATGTTAGGTCTAAATGCTGCAAGCCAACCAGACGACAGGAAGAACACAGGCAATACATAGCAGCAACAGGACTGCTAGTTTTTCCTGCCGCAGACTACAGCCATCTAGCTCAGTGAAAATATAAATGAGTCCACTACGCTCACGCTTCCTAAGGCCTTAAAGCTGTAGAACTTCTACAGATTTTCTCAAGTTTTTAGAACACTAGGATAGTCAGTAACCACTTTTTTTCAAGATAGTGAAAAAAATTAGTATTTAAAGGTTTAAACCCATCCCAAACCAGATTTTTTTCAAATGACTCCAGGAAGATTAGCTAAGAAGTTAGTGCAGGTTCGTCTATTTATTTTAGTAGTTAAAAAATAACTACTCTATGAATACCACTAATTAAAATTTCTTGCTTTTTCAACTCCTAAACAAAGGAAACTAAATACAAAATTAGAACAAAAAGTATTTTGAAATGAAATTAAAACTACAGAGGAAACATGATAAATAGGAGCAAAACGTGATTTGTCATATGCTTACCCATCAGATTTTCTTTCAATACTGTAAAGGCATATTGAACAGTCTGCTCTAAATACTATTACCATGTCCCGGAAGACACTAAGCAGTAATGTTTCTGCTTGTGCTTTGGTGACATGAGCAAAAGCATTGTCCAGATTTGACGTTCGCAAGTAAACTCTGAGCTTTAGAAAACAAAAATGAAGAAAACTGTAAAAACGAGATATCTACCACAGATGACTAAATACTTTAGACATGTTTTTTATCTACTGACTTTTCTCAAGTAAAAGCAGTTAAAAGACAAACCTGAGCTTTAATAGCAAATGTATGTTTATATTTTGACAAAGTAGGCTAATTCTATAAATAACCAAAGGGTGAAGTGATCAAAACTGTGAAGGTACCGAAATCCTCCTTTTAGGCCTGCATATTTAGACCTGATATAAGAAGATTAGTAGATTTCTCAAAAAATAAATACATAAACCAATAAATTAATAAATCTTTAAGGACAGCCATCCTTATAAATTTTTCTACTTTTAACTATTTATTATGCACAAAGTTTATTACAGAGAATATCTAACAACTAAAATTCTTAGAAAAAGTTATCACAGAAGTCCTGATCATCCCTTTAAATTTTTCTAAAGTAGTAACCTGAAATGAAATCCCATTAGCTACAAGTGCCAAATTCTTGATTAAAAAATGTTTTGTTCATTTTCAATAATTATTTTTATATAAAAACAAATAGTGCTTAATATCTTCATAATATAAAAATCTGTTATTTCTGAGAGAACAAAAACTTACCTCTTCTTGACGATCACTTATGTTGTAACACGCAAGGACAATAAAGTCATTCCACCAGGCTAAGCCACCAGTCACAATCATATTTTGCTCCTTAAAAGAAAATTTAAAAAACATATTTACCTTTATTATTCCTGCCAGTAATACCTGTAAAATATTTTTAATGAGACAATGAAAGCTCTATTTCTGCTCTGCTCTCTATCCTCCTCCTGCCCCCATTAAGTATTACTCTAGGGACTTTATTAATGATTCATATCCTATTTTGAAAAAACAAACATCTGTAAGACAGAAAATACATCATTCAAAATAAATGGGTACCACGTAGCATCATCATTCCACATTCCACAGACCTTGGTTTAAATTCTGGCTTTATCTTTATCAGCTGATTGACTGTGAATCCTAGTTTTCTCTTTTTTAAAAGGCCAAGTAACAATAGTGTCCTCATTGGACTATTATAAACAACATATATGAAAGCACCTTAAAGTGCCTGGTACACAGTAGGCTCGTATTAAATGTTAACTTCCTTCACTCTTCCTCCTATTTGATTCTTGCAAAATCCAACTGAGTATGTTTATATGCTACCCAAATATTTATGTTGGACACAGAGAGGCAGAAAATGATTTCAAATGTTGTGGAAATCTATTTTCTGATTTTACATGATGAATTCTACCTGGAATTTAACAATAAGTCCTCAAGTTAAAGAATTATAGTGTCTGATTTTAGTAAGAATTAACAAACTAACTGTCTCAATACAAAATCCTTTATCAAATATCAAGTACTTTATCAGAACTAACACTTAGACATAATCCAATGTCATTTTTTAAAATATTTGGTTCTATTTTTTAATAAGTAAACAGCCATTTACTTTATGCTTATTTCATATTGTAGTTCTCTTATACTTTGAGAAACAGGTTTTTAATTTTAAAAAGACTAACCTGGGTAATATTTCCGAAAAGCTTCCATTTTTTGGTGAGTAAAGAGTAATGTGCAAAACCAAACTTGCCAACCACAGCAATATTCTGTCCAAGCTTATCAATAGCTGAAAACTGATTAAAAAGTAAAAATTAAGTTGTTATTAGGCATAAAGAACTGAGGATTGTGTCAGGCAAGTAGACAGTGTTTGCTAAATGAATTAAGTGTAAATTGCTAAATTCAATAATTTGAATATGTGCACACAAGTTACACTTGATCAAATTATAGATTTACACTAAAGATGTACAAGTGATCAAGCATTGAAATTTTATTTTCAATGCACCCACTGAGAGGCTCAATTCCCAGAATACCTCTTGCAGCAAATGCTATCCAATGAAAGTTAACACCAACACAGTAACAACTCACCCGTATAGGCCAATTGCTCTCTAGATAGGTACTGGAAATCTATAGAAAATAACACATTAGTTTGGTAAGACTTCTGAAATGTATTTAAACATAAAGCACTTAAAGCATTAACATCATAATATGAGGTTAATTTTCCTGTAATGTTTGAAGCATTCCCAAATAATGGGTATTACTAGCAGCCAATATTTCACATCTCCTGTTTTAACCATTTCATTACATGTTTCTAGACAGGTTTTCCTCTTTTTTCTCTATATTGTTTTTGTTTGTTTGTTTAAAACATTGAACACTCAATAAATACAGAATAACGGAAGATTTTTAGAGCAGCACCCACAAGGGCAGCCAAGAATTGTGTAGATGAACACAGTTTGGGTTTGCTGATCTGAACCATCCCAAAACAACCTTATCTAATAAAATTAGAGCCTCAGCAAGAATTTTGTTTTTGTTTTTTTTTATGGAAACATCCTTATTATTTTTACATTTTTTCTGATTAAAAAAAGAAATGCACACTTATAAAATTTAAGCAACATAAAAGTGTATAAATTGAAATTCTTCTGTTGTATCATTTTTCATTGCTCAAGGATAACCACTGGTTAGTTTTCATTCTATTTCTAAACAAACATCCATACGCATGTAAGGGTGTGTATAAGCTACGACTTTTTCTTGGGGTGTTCAACTTACTCATCTACTAGTAATTTTAATATATAACAGATGCTAACTCTTTATCTGCAACAATAAGTAGTAAATATATCTTGCCATGTCATCTGTCTTACATCTTTGCACATGGTGTCTTTGTATCACTGTAGTGAGAATTTTAAATTTAAAAAAATCCCCTGTGAGGTATCAGTGTAGATTAAGTCAAGTCTAGCTTTATTGAGACTGTGATCTATTAGCCTGCTGGTTAAGTAGTTTTCATGAGCATGTGGTAAATGCAGGGTGAAAATTCACAGAATGACAGAACAAGGTAAGAATCTTCTGTTTCTGAAATAAGAGAATCTTCAACTTATTCAAATTTATTTTCATTTTACTCAAAGAAAAATTACATATGTAAAAAAGGAAAGCCAAATTAAAGTCAAGTAAATGCAATCAAGTCCAGTAAGAGTCTTTGTGTAATGTGAAGACAAAACAAAAATCAAGTAAAAATAATATGCTGAAAACATCCCTATTAACCCTGATAAAATTTATTAATAAAACTATTTCTGTTAAGATTTCACTTATTATCCAGTAAGTCAACCTAAAATCTAAGTAAATTTAATAGTTTTTAGTACATTAGGAAGTTCTTAACCCTAGTGCTGGTTTGTGGAAGCCTACCTTACAGAATTAAAAATAGCAGTGTCATGATATATAGGCTTGAAGAATGCTTAACTTGTACCTTAGCAGATATAGTGTATCATTCAGGCCAACTAGTAAAATTCACTATGATGGGTGAAATTCAGTATGATGGTAATCTGAGGTAATGATAAGGTGGCAAAATAAAACCTGAAAGCAGTTTTCCAGGAGGCTGTGAGTGAAATTCTTTTTTTGGATGAAGAAAAAGAGTCACTTGAAGAAGAATGTACCTGGAGTACAACTGAGCTAGCCAGCCATGATGCTAAAAAGAACCCTCACTTCCCACAAACCTTGGTGTTTCCTGATTATTTATGAAATGTGTAGGTGGGTAAAGCGGGAAGCGAGGTATCACTGCCAGAGTGGACTCCAACATGAAGAGTTTCTAATCATGGGAACCACGGTTAAATCTTACCAAACAACACACTCTGATAAGTGTGCCAGAAATGGTAAACAGTTTACTTTCAAAACTCAAACTGTAAGTTTAAAATGAAGCTTTATTTCTCATGCAGTTTTGTGCCTGAAGATGCTATGAAATGAGAACAAAAACTATGATTTTCACCAGGAGGTAACCATTACCGATCTGTCACCTAAACTTTGAGTTCTACCTCTAGTACTGAGAATAGGAAATAGCAGAAGTAAGAAAAGAGGCAACTAATAAATAATGAAGAAACTCAGGTCAAGACTGCATACTCAGGGCACAAGAGTCTTGCCATATCACTGGGAAACTGAGTGCTATGGTAGAGAATCTCTACTTTTAATATCTTAGGATTTTTCAGTTTCTTGAAAAACCTAAATTTACCTTTTTCCCCCTTAAAGTTACTCTGCTAAAACCTTGTTTCCTACCTAGACTACTTTTGTCTCTAACTGGTGAGACTGTGAGAGCCACCACCCTAGCAGATCTGATCTGTGCCAAATACCATGCCTGGAATGTTTGATACACGTTGTAGGAATGAGAGCAAATCATTTATAAATGAAATGGCTCTTACAATCCTCTCTATTGACCTCCCTAACATAATGCCTGATACATTAACCTTGCTTCTGACAAGTATGTATTTGTGTTATTTTAAAAGGGAAAAGCATAATTAACACAGAATCTTCTGATCAGGAAACTAATGTATAAGGTAGAAAGCTTAAACAAACAAACCAAAAAGTCCAGTAGTCTAGATGAAGAACAAACAGAGCAGTAGAATTAGCTGGAGCTCATTTGATGAACTATAAGCTGTACAAGAAGCATATAAAGTATAAATCACACAAACAAAGCCACTTTGATGGAGGATGTGGGCACTTATCCCAGACAAGAACATACGTTGAAGGGGGAATTAAACAGGCATCCATGTTCCTTCAGGGAATATTTACTAATTAGCTAACAAGTCTGGAAGGTAAAGCATTAGTATTATATGGACAGTGCAAACCACCCTACCAAACACCATGACAACACTGCATTGACCCATGTGGCTGGAGTGCCAGCAAACAAAGCAGAGGGCAACTCCAAGTAAAAACACTGCCAAATGTGACAAACAGGCACATTCTAGGTTTTAGCTCACGGTCAGCAATGTATTATATAATTCAACATTTAGTACCTAGGTTTTAAAATAGGTTTGACTGTTACTTTAATTTATATCATGGTAAGGATAGTCTGTCACTACTCTGCTGTGTGACTTTGGGGAAGTCACCTAACTCCCTGAACCTCAATTACCTCATTTATAAAATCTAGTTGGACTACATGATTGTTAAGGTCCTTTCAGCTCTAAAAATTCTATGAGTCTATTATAGCTTAATTTTGGGGAGTACAACTCTGGTATTATTTTGATTAGTTTTAAGGAAATTGAAACTATTAGGTAAAGCTAGAGTTAAACAAGTTTATCTTTCTGAGTATTTCATATATCTAAATAGCAGAATGACAGAAGAATCTTGCTAGAACCTGTTTTGCCTGAAGTCATAAAAATCAGTGTTACATGCTTCTAATATGGGATACTACATAGATGCCTACAAATCACAGAATCACTGAATTTTTGAGCTGGAAGGAAATTCAATTTTTGTTATTGCCTGATGGATTTTTGAGTTCCAGACCTACCTTCTGTGATCCTCTGCTCTACTTGGCTCTCTGGCAACACAGACCTGGCTAGGCAGAACTGGCATTGATGCTAGGTCAGTGTAGAATGAATAGTTCAAAGTATGGGGAAATGAAAATAGCAGAGAAATGGCTATAGGAGAGAAGGGAGCAGTGGAAAATTTTAGTCAAGGAAGTAGCTGATGCAGTTTTATTTAATAACTGTTACTAATTATAAAATGGTATGTACATTGTTTGAATTTTATGAATTTATTAATGTAAGTTATACCCATTTTATTTTAGTGTATACCACATGTCAATGTAGGAGATATTCCTCCTTTTATTTTTCACACAATGACCATTCTTCTATCTCTATTATCTCCAAAGTCAACTGAAAATAACATGGGAGCTGAAGTAAGCTAGTAAGGTAAAAGTATAGAAGGCAGAAGTGAGGCAAAGAATTGTGGAAATAGAAACTGCCTAAAAGAAACTAACCCAGAAAATTGGCTCTGATGTACCTAAGACTCTTTGGCATCAAGAGGGGAAAGAAAACACTCAGGACTTTGAAACTGTTATGAAAATATCTTTCAAGAAAGTTCAACTAACTAATTTACCCCAATTTATTTGGTATCAAAACTCAGAATTAATTTCCATGTTAAATACCAATTTACCAGAATTACTAAAAGAAACTACTAATTTAAAAGTCAGATTGAGTAAATAATCTGGAACAAGAATAATAAAATTATTAACAACAGGGTTCTAGACTAATCATAAGTCTGCAATTTGGGTCCAAAGTCAGGCAATTAACCTCTGTGTGTCCCCATCAGAACTACAAAGTCAGCTGGACAAAGTGCCAATCAATACACTTTCCATGAAATTACTACACTCTTGCTTACTCAAGTCTACAGAGTTAAATTTATACAAAAAAAAAAAAAGCTAGAAGTTAAACAGTTTTGCACAGTAAGAGGGCAAGGCATAAACTTCCAGTTTTTTAAACTGTTCACTACTAATGGACTTAAAGCAGGTGGGAATACAATCTACATCAAGTGGAAAGAAGGAAAGAAGAAAAGAGGACAAGAGCACAGAAAAGCAGAAGAGAGAGACGTGACAGTCAAAAGGTTAAAAAGTTTCTCAGTTTTCTAAAGCAAAATATGAAATACTTCAAAATCTGCTCCAGGTGCTATCTTACCAAGGACTAAGTCAATAGCCGACAGCATCTGAAGACTTACCTGTACCACGTGCCAATGCCGATGACCAAGTAAAGTGCTTAAACCCTGAGTCTCTAAACTGCCTTCTGCAAACGGGCTCTTTTCCCGACTGGGCCTATGCTCAGAGTGTGCTGAAGAACTTCTGGGATTCTGGGTTTGAGAGGCCTCACCGCAGTTCAAGTATAAGCGATCCTCCCCCTGAAGCAACACTTGCTCTTGGTTACTCTAGATGGAGGAAAAAGGAAACAGGCGGGGAGGAAAGCAAATAAAATAACTCAATATTAGGTAAGGGAAAGGAAATAATACACTGATTTAGTTTTACTGTAGGAAACGTACCATACATGTCAACATTGTTCACAGAGGACAAGACTACATGATGATCTCATACACTGTTAAAGTAACAGGCAACATTTTAATGATCACTTCCCAGTGTAAACAGATTCTTTGTTAAAGTCTGTTTTATTATATAAATCCAAAACACTCCCAGGCTTACAACTGCTATAGTAGTATCCCGTTACTACTCAAAAATGGCAAAGCTATTAGAGATTTTCATTTGAAAACTGAAGAAAACTATTCATTGTCTACAGTTTACAAACTAGTTTCACATAAAATATCTCATGAATGATTGTATGAAAATACATCTGGCTAGTTTGTGTGTTTGCTCATTCATATGCCCACATGGCAGGAAGAAGGAGTGGATTAAGAACAGGGATAACTGGATGCTGGAGGACCTTTTAAACCATGGGGAGGAAGAAAAGTAGCCTGTATCTGTGGTCCTGGTTCAGACCGAGTCAATAATCACTTGGTGAATGTTTGGTTAGTACCAAGGAATGTATCAGGTTCTGAGGATATTTAGATAAAAAGATAGTTTCTACTCTTTGTGATTATGTCCTGATTTTCAATTAGAAGGCCAGTGTTTTCAAACGTGGGCATATTATTATTCCTGACTATTCAAATTAGATCAGCCCCTCACATTTCCATTGCATTCCAAATGTTGTCTTGATATAAAACTCAAGGGTGCTTCTGAACTATTATTTGGGAAGAGGAAGGGGAGGAAGAAATACTCTACTCTTGTTTTTCTTATTCTTCCACTACAGTAATAAGGTCTGAGATCCAGGGTATTTTCGTTCTTTCTTAATATGTTGTAAATTTTAATCAGAAACTGGCTGCACCAAACATTTCAAAACCCGTTGGTAGTACATATTAAGACACGATCCTAACATGTAACATACACTATTATTATGTATCAACAACATATGTTATTTTGGATTGATAAAACATGAGAAGTTTGTATTATAATTTGGGGCAGTGTTTCCCAAAGCAGGATCTTAGGCTAATTTTCTTCACAGTATTCCCTAAAAATTCATAGTTAAGGAAGTTTGGGAAACACTGCTTTTTATATTCCAGCTCCTGGATTTTCATGATGCAAATGAGCATACTAAAGACTGGAATCCTGTGAAAAAGAAATCTCTAGAGCTTTGTTTAACTCTTTAATTTCACACAAGAGAACTTTTTCTTATCCTATGTAATTGTAATTGATATTTCTCAAAAGTAGTGCCTGGCAGAACATACTTTGGGAAATGCTATTCATACAAAGATCAAATTTTATTCAAGTTATTCAAGTAAATCTGTAAACACTGCTTTCCCTCAAGTTGCTTGTGACCCTATTAAAAAAAAACTGCTCAGAAATAAAATTTGGGGATAAATTTAATATAAATTAAAAACAAACGTACAAATCATAGAAAATGTACAAAAGAAGATAATATGCCAACTTTAGTAATAAACTCAACCTATCTGTGTCATAAGGAAGTCTGATATCCTAATACAAAAACCACTGGAAAAACCCCAGAATTTTAATTAAACTTACCATACATGGGTTTACAGTGAGTACACTCTTGATAAACTGAAACAGTAGAATGCCAGGCTGTTTAACTATACTCTTGGAGTCAGACTCATTTTCAGTATTTTGAGAAGCAAATCCACTGATTACCCATAGGTGATAGCCTTCCGCACCCCAGCTCTTGGAGAAGAGGAGAATAGAGATGGAGAAGAGCAGGGAAAAAAATCAAAGCAATAAAAAGCTTCTTGTTATTTTTTCCTAGTTTCAAATATTCAAATTCTGAAATAACCAACAACAGCATTATTAATGACTTCTGAAGGTTGGAGAAACCATGACAAGTAACAAAGACAAGAATCATACCTACATCTGCTACATCTTAGACCTCTAGTAGATGCTCTCCAAGTAGAATAATGAAAACACTACACACCAATCTTAGCTCCAAATCCTAAGAAATGTATACTGCTCTCTGTAACTTCTACATTACTTTAACGGTCTCTCAAATACAAAGAAATACCTTAAGAAGAGAAGATCCATATTACCTAACTGAAGCCTGAAAGGCACCCAAACAGATGCAGTGTTGTATAGAACAAAGAACGTTGGATTAGAAGCTATGAGCCTAGGGCTTCTACTCCAGTTTGGCTACCCTTATGTTGTACCACCTCAATCAAGCTATTTGGTCTCTTGAGGTACAAGTTTCTTCCTCTGTAAAATGAGAAAGTTCAAATAAATTCTCCAGGCCCAGTCAATTTGAATATTCTACAACTAGATTCCATGACAGTTAAAAAAAAATTTATATTCTTTGAGGTTAGTGATTCCTAATCTAAAAGGTCAACAAAATAGTAACTGTGGGGAGGCAAGGGCCACGAATTATTGCAAAATTTCAAAAGCTTAATAGAAGTTTTACTTTTCCATGATAAAAGTTGCACAAGCTAACTAAAATGCTTAGGTTCTTAGTTTGTGATTGAAATGCCAACTTAGGCTGGTAACATTGGTTGTTTCGTACCATCCAGAAGCACTGATTGGCAGTCACAGAAATGGTGTCTGAAAACTTATTTTAAAATGTGAAACTGAGGAAAGACATCAAATGGGATCCTTGGTGGTGAAATGTTGGGAACCACTATTCAAGGAAACCATGGTGGTTTTAATTCTTTGAGAAACCCATGATCAGAAAAATGTTTTCCTCTATGGAACAGGAGAGAAAGGTAGTAATAAGCCTCACAGCCACTAATTTCACAAAGATGGCACACAAAGGGCTATAGTAAGAAAATGTTTTTATGTAAAGACAGGGGTTACACCTCACTGTTTTCCACGGAAACTTTTGAAAATTAGTAAAAATATTGTTACAACAAGGACTACAGTTCTCTTGACATACATCTATGGAAATTTTTAAAAATATGCTTAAATAATGTACAAGCACATGTCCTCCAGGAAAAGCACCCAGAGAATTTCATGTTATGTTAAAACAGAGGAGGCCATGAGAAATAGGTGCTGTTGAGTCACATAAGAAATGTAGGTATGCTTTAGAAAAACAAAGGCCTGACTGGAACAGTCACTATGTTTACAAAGATGACAGGGGCTTGCTGGACACATCTATGCAAAACAAAAGTCAAATACTGAAAATTGGGCAGCCTCCTGATTTTAAAAAACATACTTTTATCAAAGTAAGAACAGTATAAGAGTTTGCTGAGACTAAAATAGCTTTATGATTTTATCAGGTCAACATGAGAAAAAAAAAGGAAGAAGAAAAATCCAAGTTTTTCACATTGCATCAGTATTTTATAGAAAGTACTTACCATAGAGTTAATCTTAAGGGGGTCTTTTTTGGTACCATCAGACCTGTAACTGAAACAGAATAGAAACTTACTTAAAAAGTCTTTTAATTGCGTATAATATTTAGCTTTAATTTTTTAAAATGGATTTTGTTCCTAAAAATAGAAATACATAATAATGAATAAAATGAAACTCCTGGTTAATACGCCTAGGTATATCACGGAGACATAGTCTTCCAGGTCCCAAGTAAATTCTTGACAGAGTCGTGCAGTTTGGGAAGGTGTGTTGATTACGTCAGGACTGAGATTCAGAGTAGTATAGGAAGTGGGCAGAGATATCAACCAAGTTCTATCAACCCACTGAATTAACCCACATTAAACCAATGAGACAATGCAATTTTTCATTTGCTATACTCATTTATGTGTATTGCTTACCACTCTTATTAGATAACAAGCTACTTGAAGGCAGAATCATGTCTGATTTAGCCTTGAATCTAACATATTATCATGTACACAACATGGGTTCAATAAATAAAAGCATTTTTATTGAATGAACAGTTTAAAGAGGATGGATGTATGAGGACTCAATACATTCTGAATAAATTAACTCTGAACCTTACAAACTGTTTCGGGTTAAGAGTCAAATAAGCCAAAATGATGTAAGTATGATATCAAGTTTCTGTGTTTGTGTATTGTCCAGGAGATAATGGAGTTATTTTATCTAAAATTTATCTTTATTGACTCACGCAAAATCTCCTCCAAGTGTACAAATCAGCTGGGCTCCAAATACACTCCATAAAGAGAGGCCTCCATATTCCCAGGTCACTATTACAACACTATTGTCAGGAGACCATCTGACCAATTTAACAGCTCCTGTTTTGTTCCAAATGTCTGTTAAAAAATTATGAGAAGGGTTAAAAATAAACGATTGCTTCAGAAATACTTAGTTCTTCTTTTTTAAACAGCTGGTATCTTCAAGTTGAAACAGGGAGAAAAGCATGTTGGCTTCAAACAATGAGATAAATTCTGCTCACTTAGAGCTATTTAAAATCAGTATGATCATTAGCCTTGACTTGATCTAAGCAGAATAAACTCAGTACCCAAGTGACACATAAGACATGAAAGCTGTTTTTGGCCACTATTAGCTTGAATAACTACAACTGTGTAGTCTTAAAAGTCTCTGGCTTTGGGCAAATCAGTTTCTGTAAAATGGGAAGAATAACTGCCTTGAATAATTCAACACGATGTCAAAGTACTTAGCAAAATACGAGGAGTTTTAAAATGTAAAACAGTATTTCACCACCATCTTCATGCTCCATTAGCAGTATCAGAGGGATCCAAGTGAAAATAAATTGAAGTTTAACCTTACATTAGGATTAAGTAGTAAGCTCCAGCTTGAGTACTATAGGTGCTTACATCTTTTTTTAAACAAAGTAGTTCTTTTAACCTCATATATAATTACCAAAGGAGAAAATTTCATTTTCTTGTAGTAAAATTCAAGTTCCTTTATTGCAGAGTTAAATGAAACATACCAGCATTTCCCATCAGCAATTCAAAAAGATCTACTGTATCACTTTCTTCAAAATTAAAATTCTTTCTATATGCAGTATTAATAAATTTTTGTTATCAGTACATTTACCACAAAGGGGAGGTACGTAAGTTTTGGCCTATAGAAGACAGGCTTGGTTAACAGGGTAAGAACTTTTTTCCTCTATGTTTGAATCTTCACATTAGCATTTCTCCCCAAAATTCATGTATGTGAATAATTGTGTTATTTATGTAGATAGAAAATAAATGGGAACACGCATAAGAAACATCATATCTTGTTAGTATACTTTACACGTATAGGAGAGAAATTTAAAACCAAACCACAAAGAAACATACAAAACCAAATCAAAGTTTACAAAATGAAAGCAATTCCATGTGTTTAGAAAAAAAAGTAAGGCTTAGATGTGTACTCACTGTCACAAAAAGATATTAATGATCACTGGAAAGGACAGGTTATAAATAGTATTCCTATTATCCCATATAAAAAAGATATACAAATGTACATAATATACGTATTTTCCAAGCATTATACACACATTAAAATATAGTTGCAAAGATATACAACAAAAATATTAACAAAAGTTAATAATTTTCAAGTGGCAAAAATATGAGAAATTTATCTGCCTGGTAACCTACAATGAACATGGATTATGATAATCTGCATAATGAGAAAAATGTTACAAAGTAATCCAAAGACTTTCTGTTACAGAGATGAACTTCTAAGAAAGAAACGAAGGTCTCCAAGAGCCAAAAGAAGAGAGATAACTGAAAGGGAGATTGGCTAGTGCTTGAACTAAGGCAGCCAGGGGTGGGAGGGAAGAAAAAAAGATTGGAAATATAGGGACAGACAGTTAGGATGGGACCTAGCAAACATGAGAGAGCAGGGGTTTTCCTGTTCCAAAAGAGGATTATAAAAAGGATTTCAGGCCATCATGAGTCGAATAATCAGGATGGAAGCTGCTGAATTATCTAAGGACTCCTGAAGTGTTGCAACCTGTAAAAATCAGCCAGGGGAGCCAGAAGAAAACATGGAAGCTTGTGTCTGTTCAAGATGTAGGACAATACAAGTCTCCCAACATTTTAAGCAGGTTTATAGCCTAAAGTTATAACTCAAGGAGGGAGAATTCCCCCATAACAGATCATAAGAGTGAGAGTCAGTAGAAAACCAAAGGGAGACCTGGCATTCCAAGAACCTGAGAAAAGGGAACAATCTGAAAAACTCAATACAGTGCTGTCCAACAGTCAACAGAAGCAATCAGTAGAACTCCCTGCAACGATGTAAATGTTCTATATTTGCTAGGTCTAAAAGAGCCACTAGCTAAATGTGGTTATTCAACATTTAGATGTGACTATGCAACTGAAGAAGTTTTCATCTTTAATTTCAATTCCGTTTCATTTAAATAGCTACCTATGGCCAGCAGCTACCATATTGGACATGACAATATTAGTATGGATAAAAAAATAAACAGATAAAAGGACTAGAAACCACAACCAAAATACACAGCACTCTATTTTTGTAGGTTGCAGCAAAAACTGTCCTTACAGAAAAATATATGCAGACCCTCTAAAGGCTATGCAGCAAGAATGACAAAAACTTAAGGAGCAAATTTCTATTTCTGGCAGTATACCTAAACATTAGACACCTTGAATGACTCTCCATACTGAAAGAACCAAAATGTTGACAAGAAAACCTAAACACCTCAAAACATCCAAAAATATTGGGAGTTTATTGAGTGTACAAAGTGCTTTTGCCCTGAGTTTTTCTGCCAAACCCTGGAGACCTGACTTTCACCTCTGATGACTCACACCACGTGATGGGCAGGAGCTAAAGTCAGAGCTTGGCCAAGGCAAGGAATTGAATAGAAAGACATCCATGGTACAAGGGATAATCAGAAATAAACTCTATCATGTGGAAGGTGGTAAAATGGCAAAACTTTCCTGTTTTTGCCCATGGTACTGAATGGAAAATAAAGACGCTCCCCTGAGAATCTGCAACCACAAGCCAGTCCTCACTCTGATTTGTAATTTGTGCAACTTGTATGATTCAAAAACCTCCTACAGAGAATATAATGCAAAGGGTTCAAGACTAATGTAGTTTTCCAGGTGACTGGCAGAAACAAACACAAACCCTTTCTGGAAGAATTCAAATTCCATCTAGCATCTTTGCTTTTCTGATAGAAAAATAGATATGCCTTCTTTCCTCCTTTCTTCTTGACTCAAGCAGAATTAATGCTTGGAGCTCAGAAGCTACCTTGCGATTGTGGGGGAAAAAAAGGCCAAATGAATGCCAGGAGCAGCTTACCTTTGGATTTCCTGCTCGTAGAGAAAATAAATTCTATTTGTTTAAGCAATAGTAAGTTGGGTTTTCTATTAGTTTCAGTCAAAAGTATTTCCAGTGACACAGAATTTAGATTTATTCCTGTGGACAGGATTCATGAAGTTCAGAAAGAAATTTTTGTTTACTGCTGTATATCCAGCATTTCAAACAGTGTCTGGCCTATAGTAGGTACTCAAAAATTATTTGTTGAACGAATCAATGGAACTGGAAGGCATAAAACAACAGAGTCAATGAAATCAGGTAAAAGTCTAAATTAAAGCAAAGCCCAGACAGGGACTACAGGGGCTAAAACTAAGTGAGGGTAGAGAAGACTTAATGAAAGGATAAAAGAGAGATCTTGGGAGTCTCTCTAGTTACACATAAATCCTTGGGTCACAGAGAATATTACATGTTTTAACAATATTTGTCCTTTGGCATGTATCATTTAATTTAAAATCAACAGTCATTATACATATCAGTACCTGCAATTAAAAATGTTAAAATAAGAAAAATAAAAATAAAAGAAGAGGACTCACCAGGATATTGTTTTGCTGTTAACTCTAGTTTATGAGACAGCAGCATGGCTCCAGTTGTGTTATCTATTGTATAAACCTGCACAGAACCACTGTGAGAAACAAAGAGACTTTTAGTGCAAAAACATGAATACAAATATAAAAAACATGATTAAGGGAAATACTGCATTCTGCTGGTAGGAGTGTAAACTAGAACAAAACCATTTTGCAAATAATTTGCAGTCATCTCATAAATTTAAACAAATGCATTTTCTAAAATCTAGCAAGTTTACCTATAAATGTACCCTAGAAATATCTTTGTCTTTGAGACATGTATAATGTTCATTATAGTATCGTCTGTAAGTGCAAAGAAATGGGAATAATCTGAATGTCCAACAAAAAGAGAAAGGAAAAAGAAACTGTTATACAGCACTGAAAATGAATTTTTGTCACATGCATTAAAACAGCGTATGTATCCATCTGTCTACCTATATATCTATATAAATAGCATAATTCTGTTTCTATACTGTGAAAAATATTCAAAACATAGTCATTAAATACATTTGTGGTAAAAATACAAAGAGCTAATGTACACAAATTCCAGGTTAGTAACTGCCCAGGTGGAGAAAGGGGACTATTAAAGAACAGGGGCAAGCAGGGGCTTCATCAATTCAGTACTGGCAATGTACTATTTCTCATGATGAATGGTAATTTACAGAGTCTCATTTTATTATTTTGTATATTATTTTTGTATCATACACATGATATATGCTCTTTTACATATATGGTATACATCATTATTTTCGTAAAATTTTTTTACAAGGGTCCAACATACAAAAGGCCAAAACCGAAACTAAAAATCTGTATATTACTTCTAAGCTAAATTTCAAAATTGAACTCTAATGATCATAAAAGAAATACCATTCCTGCTTATAGAGCTATTCTCAGATCAAAAATTTAACATAATTATTGCTTTTAAAATAATTTAAATCCAAGGCTGCTTCTGCACACTGGCTTATGACTTCCAGAATGTTCTGGCAGTTTTATGTGCTCTTTCAAGGTAGAAGAAGTCATATGTGGTTTCCTCACAGCAGCTCTAAGCAGGTTCCAGCCAGGCCCCACTCTTCTCAAGGATTAGAACTGGGGCTAACTAAAATACCTGCAGTGATACGCCACTTGAAGTTATCTCACATCTCAGTGATGCTGTTTTAATTCTTTTTTTCTCTCTATATTTCATCTTGCATCATTTCTCTTGCTATGTCCTTCAACTTTATTAATCTTTTCTTCTGTAATGTTTAATTTGGGTCTTTTCTGTATCTTCCATGTTTCAGTTTAATACTCAAAAGGAACCCTCTGTAGCTCTTTGGAGTTTTCCCTTTGAGCCACTTTCTTCTCTTTGTTGCCTGTCCTGTGAGCCCCAGCTGCTCTGGTCACCCAGATTCTGATTTCCACACACTCAACCCAGGGAATCTGCCAGGCCCTGTCTCCTATCCTTGTGCTGGAAACTCTCTCAAAAACTGGGGCAGTCAAAGAGTTTTCTCACTTAGTTTCTTATCTTCCAGGGATCACTGTCCTTTGTTGCTTAATGTACTGTGTCTTGAATTCAAAACACCTGTTTCATACTTTTGTCCATTTTCTTGGCTGTTTCAGGTAGGAGAGAAAATCTGATTTGTTATTTCATTTTAGTCAGAAGCCCAAAGTGTGGAATAGCTCTCTTTCCAGACTACCTGCCCAATTAGACACCTTGCTGAAAGACAGCACTAAATGGCTAGCAGACATTTACTTGGTGACAACTGTCAAGTGCAAACTCTGGGTTGGTTGCTGAGTCTAGTATTTGTGAGGAGTCCCAATATTTCTAATGTAAGAAATAGGTGCTACGTCAATACTTACAAAAGACTGATGATTAACCTTTTAAGTATTTACACTGCCTGTATTCTTTAAATTATTTTTCTTTCCATCTCTCATCAGCCCCATTATAAAAGTATTTTTTCATTAAGAACACATTACTTGCTAATAGCAAAGCAAAAACCATATCCCTGTAAAGGCTATTATTATTGTAAGTAATCAAATTTAGCATCATTAATACTGAGACAACTCAATAGTATTGCCACATGATGTCATAGGAAGTAAAAAAAAAAAATCACCTATGACAAAAATGTTTAACCAGAATCTAATTAAACATTTAAATATAAGGGTAAGAATTAGGTTGTAAGACTGATTCCCTGCAAACTGACATCCTAAAAGAAATCTGGCTTTTAGAGAACTGTAAGGACACCAGCTATAGCCTAGTGCTCAAGACAATTAACCCTGGTAAGGGCTGGCAAATCAGGGCTAGAAGCCACTAGTCTGTTATGTCACACAGCTACAATCACAAAACTTTTACCCTAACTCAAGATCATGTCATGAGAAGGCCTGACACTCTCCTAATCCATGAAAACTGAGGTGACTACAAGACTGAAGGCCAAGATTTCACCTTCATTATCCCAGAGGAAGGGCTAGAGCTCCTCTCCTGGATTCTAACATCTGGCCTTGCTAGATCCCTGGGTGCTGGCCCTGAATGTAGGTGATGTGGAAATGCATACCCACCAGTGCCTGTCTCTTGTGAGTTTCCTCTAACTGCTGGTATGTGAGTCATTTGACCACACTGGCTCAAGAACCACCTTCAAAGGTTCTAACAGGTATTAGAGAAACTAATCAAATGTTATTATGAGGAACAATGAGACAAATTTAGAATGCAGGACATTCTATAAACAACTGATCTAGAGTCTTAAATAAGTTAATGTCATAAAAATAAGAAAAGAGGTATAAGGATTATTAAAGAAAAACAGTAAACGGAAGTGATAACCAAATATAGTTCATGAATTTTGACTGAGTCTGACTGAAATAAAGGAGTTATAAAGGAAATCTGGTGACAACTAAGTTAGTCTGAATATAAACTGAGTATTAGATCTTTTGAGGGATTTATCAGTAATTTTCTAATGTATGATAAAGATCTGTGTATATAAGAGGATGTCTCTTTTTTTTGGAAACCAAAAAATATTGTAAATATCCATTAACGGCAAATCAGATAAATTACAATGTATTCAAATACTGTAACACTATAAATAAATCCCAAATAAGTGATTTTAGCTATTGGAAAAAGAGATGGGTGAATTAATACACAATGTTGTCTGAAAGTATCAAGATACAAAACATAAAACATGATTCTATTCATAAAAAGTTCAAGATTAGGTAAACTAAATTATGCTTTTTGGGAATGCATAGTGAGTGTGGTAAAACTATGAAGAAAAAAATGATTATCACAAAAAAACAGAAAATTGGTTACCTGTAAATGAGTTAGTGAGCAGGGATAGAAGGTATCAGGGGTAAAATTGATACTGGATAGCAATGCTCTATTTCTTGACCCAGTTGTGGAAACATGGGTGTCTGTATTGTAATTATTTGTAAAACTGTTTGTTTTTATTTTACAACATGAAAGTTAAAAAGGGTATTATAAACTCTATGCCAGAAATTTGACAGTGTATTAGAAAGACAGCACTTCCTAGGGAAAAAAAACTAGATAAAGTGACTTAGGAAGGGACAGAAAATCTAAATCTTAAATCTATTGTAAAACTGAATTGAATCAGTAACCCAAAAAATTCCCACAAAGAAAATTCTAGGCTCAGATAGCTTCAATGACAAATTCAACCACACATTCAAAGATGAATCAAGAAGGGAAAGAGAAACCTTTCCTCAACTTGTTTTATGAGACAAGCATAACCTCAGTTAACCAGAAGAGCAAAACAAAGAAAAACTATTCACAAAACGTACTCATGAACACAGATTTAAAAATTCTAAGCAAGATGTGACCAAATCACATACCCCGACCCCTGCATGGCAACTATTATTCTGATCTTTGATCGTGAGTGATTAGTCAGTCTGTTTTTGAAATTCATATAAATGTAACCATATAATATATCCCCTTTTTTGGTCTAAAACAGTAAGTGACCAAATCAAACTCATGATAATGAAAAAACAATTTACACTTCCCTTTTTTTCTCACACTAAGTTAAATTTACTTGTATTTCTACGTTTATACCCTCCATGAGAAGCAGTGTTAAGGACAAGGATTTCTCACTTTACAAAAAGAATATTGACAGTGTAGTGAGGGCAGTGACTTATAACATGTGTATTACTTATACTAATAAAAACACTCTTGATACTTAACTTGATGTAGCTGGAGACAATACAAGATGTATATTCTATAGAATGACTAAGCCACAAAGGTCAAAATGGAATTTGATATTTAAGAAGGGGTTTTGAGCTCATACGACTTGATAAAAAAAACAAACAACCCAATCCAAAAATGGGCAGAAGACCTGAACAAGCAATTCTCCAAGGAAGAAACGCAAACGATCAATAGGCACATGAAAAGTGCTCAATATCACTAACTATCAGAGAAATGCAAATCAAAACTACAATGAGGTATCACCTCACACCAGTCAGAATGGCCATCATTCAAAAGTTCACAAATGACAAATGCTGGAGAGGCTGTGGAGAAAAGGGAATCCTCCTGCACTGCTGGTGGGAATGCAGTTTGGTGCAGCCACTGTGATAAACAGTATGGAGATTCCTCAAAAGACTAGGAATAGATTTACCATACGACCCAGGAAACCCGCTCCTGAGCATATGTCCAGAAGGAACCCTACTTCAAAAAGATACTTGCACCCCAATGTTCATAGCAGCACTATTTACAATAGCCAAGACATGGAAACAGCCTAAATGTCCATCAACATATGACTGGATAAAGAAGATGTGGTATATTTATACAATGGAATACTATTCAGCCATAGAAACTGACAACATAACGCCATTTGCAGCAACATGGATGTCCCTAGAGAATGTCATTCTAAGTAAAGTAAGCCAGAAAAAGAAAGAAAAATACCATATGAGATCGCTCATATGTGGAATCTAAAAACAAAAACAAAAAACATAAATACAAAACAGAAACAGACAGACTCATAGACACAGAATACAAACTTGTGGTTGCCAAGGGGGTGGTGGGGTGGGAAGGGACAGACTGGGATTTCAAAATGTAGAATAGACAAACAAGATTATACTGTATAGCACAGGGAAATATATACAAGATCTTGTGGTAGCTCACAGCAAAAAAAAAAAATGTGACAATGAATATATGTATGTTCATGTATAACTGAAAAATTGTGCTCTACACTGGAATTTGATTATAAAATGACTATTGTAAAATTGTAAAATGACTATAACTCAAAAAATGTGAAAAAAAAAAAAGGAAGGTGTTTTGAAGACTACAATGCACTATACTCACTGTAAGGCATTACTGTAAGTATCTGATACAATCTTATTATTTGAGCTAAAATATAAGCTTGACAAAGTCAGGCATCTTTGTTGTTTTCTACTGCATTCCAAGTGCTTAGAATTATTCCTGGCACACTGCAAACACACAGATATTTGTTGAATCAGTGACTTATATTCAATTTTACTTATAAAACCTGCAGTACTTGAATTAAAGCAAGAAACTGATTTTATGTGTGAGCTTTAAATTTGCTTGTTAACTAAGGCATACTCACTAATTCAAAGGAATTAGCAACACTGATGTCTTTTTTAAAAAAGGATTATTTTAGAAAAAGAAAAATATCTTTCTGATCCTCCTTTAAACAATAAAAAACCTAAATTTAACGGATTTAATCTTAACTTGTGATTTAATTTCCTAAAGAAACTGAAGAGAAGCTCCCTTTTATAAATTAATACACTCAATCTCCAAAATCTGCCCTTTAGATTTTTTGCTTCAATTAAAATACTTTTATATTTTATACTAAGGCTGATTCATAAATTATGAAAGGCATGACAAAGTTTACAAGTGTGTTAACATATTAAGTTAAAAAATATTATTTTGGGCAATAAATCTTAAAATGCAGATGTCTGTATCAATTACCTTGCACAACCAAATGCCATTAGTCGATACTTGTTATTCACTGCCACACAAGTTCCATCAACAACATCTTGGGGCCAAACTCCATGAAGCTGCTGTAATTAAGAAAAATAGTTAAGGTTGAAATGCATTCTCCAAAGTATATTTTAATCAATATAATTCTTCAATAAACAAGATTTCATAAGGCTTTATGTTGTTTCACCTGGATAGGAAAACTTCCCATGAGGACTACCATCTGGATATTCTCACTTAAAACCTCAATGTCATTAATTGGTTAAACAAATATTCCCAAATGAGCTCAGTCCAGTGCTAATCTATAAAACATTAAAAAAAAATGGGTATTTGATCTCCAAATTCAAATGAAATGAAGATGACTTTCCTATTAGAATGTAAACCTCTTGATGGTAGAAACTGCATTTAACTTGCTCACTATTATTATTATTGTCACCTAACACACAAAGTTCAACTTCCTAATCAATGGAAAATAGTCAATTTTATTTGCTCTATCCTTTAGAAGTGATTAATGATTTGTCAATTGCTTACAATTCTCCATTATTCCTTTGCTTTATAGTATAATAGTTAATAGCTTGGTATCTGTCAGGCTGACATAGTATCTCAGGTCTACCATTCACTTGCTAAACTGATTATTTGACCTTTCTAACCTTCAGTTTTCTTATCTGTAAATTATTTATCACTTAGAGAGCTTTGAAGATAAATAAGAAGGTATATACATGTAACACATTAATATGCTTAGAATTCAACAAATTAAGATTCAATAAATGAATGACATTATTATTAAGTTTTATATGCTACTTAATTCTGAATATAAACACAGAATAGACTTCACTCCACTATCTGTTTTTATTTGCCAAATCAAGAGCATCTTAGGTTATAAATTCTAAGGCAAAGGTCATCAGGACTGCTAGTTCAGTAAGCACACCAAAAAAAGCATACAACAATACAGCACTTTACTTTTTGGGTTATTATACTAACAAACGTTAGATGATCCAGTATAATTAAACTATTTGAAATATAATACTACAAATTTTATTTAATTCCTAGGTAAATTATATAATCTACTATCTAAACATGGAGTATTTGGGGTTTTGTAGAAATTTTACTTATTCTATTTTAATAATAAAACTAGGCATTGCTTTAGATAAAAAATGGCAAAGATAACACTGAACTTTACTTCTCTAGACTATTGCCTAGACTGAAATTCATTCATTCACCTCATAACAAATATTTTCCAGATGCCCACTATTCACTAAGCACTGTTTAGATGCTGAGGATATGGCAGATATTCAAACATACCAAAATCCAAACATATCAAATCCACATTCCTGACTTACCTTTATTAAGAGACTGACAAGTTTAAAAAATTGTACAAAAAATATATTGTACAGTCTATACTGGAGGTTGGTAAATGCTATGGAAAAAATAATAAAGCAATTATGGAGAAGAGAGTATAGGGGGAAGAATGTAATATTGAACAGTTTTTCCCTATGATGTGCTTCCTGAGGAAAGTACCGAGGGAGATACAGCAAGTAGAAAGGCCCTGTTGTAGAAGCATTTCTGGCGAGTTCAAAGAACACCAAAAAGATCTGTGCAGATGGAGCGGAGTTGAATGGGGAAAGGAGAAGCAGTAAATGAGGTAACAGATGAAAAAGGAAGCCAGATTTATAGGGCTTTGAAACTCACTGTAAGAACTTGGGTTTTTTTCCTCCAATTTATATATGGGGAGTCACTGGAGTATCTTTTTTAACCCTTTCTATTACGAATTGTAATACATTAGAGAAAAATACCTGAACCAAAAATGTACCTCTCAATAATATCACAAAGTAAACACTTGTGAAATTACCACTCAGGCCATAAATTATCAATACCTCAAAGTCCCCCAACAGTGTCCTTCCTGATCAATATACCCTCACCACTACCACAAGAGTAACCAATATCCAGACTTACATGGTAATCACTTTTTCTTTACACCATTATCATTTACACACACATCCATACAAACTCTAATTCAGAGCTGCCTATGTTTTCAGCTTTCCTTTAATTTTGTGTAAAATTGAATTCCAGCATGTACTCCTTTGTGTCTAGTTGCTTTCACTCAACGTATCTGTGAGATTCATCTGTGTTGCTGCATACAGTCTTGTTTGTTCATGCTCACCTGTCACCTCAAATACTGGGCTTTTAGCCCACTGGGCCTCTGGTCTCCCCTAGCTTGGTAATTCTTAACTGTCTTGTTAGCTCTCCAAAGCCTTTAAGCATATTCTAAGAATTTTTCTTTCTCCAGCTTTTCTAGTTGTCCTTAGAAGGTTTTGTCCTAAATATCTAGTCCTACTGAAGAGTTCTAAGCAGAGGAGCAGCATAAGCTGACGTATTTTAATACATCTGTTAAATGTATTACACAATGTCACACAGGATTTTTATAAAGCACTTAAGTGTCTAATATAAATATGCCATAATTACTGTATTTCCCAATTATAGTAATACATATATGTTGTTTTTATGTAATTTATATTTTCTACTTAAAATTTATTTAATAATGTCTATCTACTTTTCATTATTTTTTAAATACTTAATCTACTGGAAAATTTTCTTTAACCAAATCCTAACAAAAGCTGATACTTAGAAATAAGTCAATCACCTTTCAACTCTAATATTTTTCTTTTCAGTAAAAATATTTAAATCCCAAACATACATCAACAAAATGAAAAGGCAACCTACTAAATGGGAGAAAATATTTGCAAATCATGTATCTGGTAAAAGGTTATATCCAAGATATATAAAGAACTCCTACATTTAATGGCAAAAAAAAAATCTGATTTAAAAAATGGGCAGATAATCCAAATTAACATTTCTCTAAAGAAGACAAAGATGGCCAAAATGTAGATGAAAAGATGCTCAACATCACTCAACATCAGGGAAATGCAAATCAAAACCACGAGATAGCACCTCACACCTGTCAAGTGTGGGTATTAACAAAAAGACAATGTAAGTGTTGGCAAGGATGTGGAGAAAGGGGAACCCTGGTGCACTGTTGGTGGGAATGGAAATTGATGCAGCCATGTTGCAAAACAGTATGGAAGTTCCTCAAAAAAGTAAAAATAAAACTACCATATGATCTAGCAATTCCACTTCTAGTTATTTATCAAAAAAAAGAAAAGAAAAAAAAAAGAAAGAAAATACTAACTTGAAAAGATATCTGCACCTCCAGGATCACTGCAGCATTATTTACAATAGCCAAGATATGGAAACACTTTAGTATCCACTGATGGATGAATGGATAAAGAAAATGTGGTGTATATATACATATATATTCATAGCATAGGATACAGTTGACCCTTGAAAAATGTGTAGGGTAGGGGCACCTATCCCCTGCACAGTTGAAAATCCACGTATAACTTTATGGTCTGCCCTCCGTATCCTTGGTTCTACATCTGTGGATTTAACCAATCACATATGGTAGAGTACTGTAGTATGTATTTATTGGAAAAAAAAAAACCAGGTGTAAGTGGACCTGTGCAGTTTAAATCCATGTTGTTCAAGGGTCAACTATATCATTCAGCTGTAAAAAAGAATGAAATCTTGCCTTTTGCAACAACATGGATGGACTCTGAGGGCTAAATTATGCTACGTGAAATAAGTCAAACGAAAGCTGATACCACATAGAAAAAAATGTGTCCTTAAAAAATTAAAATCAGAACTTTCTAGTTAAAGAGAGCAGACTGAACATGAGTATTTACCTTCTCTGACTCTTTAAATCCCAACTTTTATAATGGAAAAGATTTTTTTTTCAAAATGCATAAATTGGCAAGGACAAAGAATGGGAGAGAAGGTACTATCAGAAAATTTTGGAAGCAGGGAAGCATATGGAAGAGGAGAATCCTCACCTAGTAGTAAAGATATTGAGAAACAGCTAAATTTACAATGTAGGGTACAAAAAAGGCTTCAGTATTAAAGTGTTTCTCAAAATCTGACCTAAAAGCAGTAGGACTGGTTCAAAACCTGTTTAAGCAGCAGCTGGGGCTGCCTCAGGTACTTCTGCAGTCTCAGCAGCGAAGAAATAGCCCACCTTCACCTCAACAGAAAAATTGAGATTTTTCTTTGGAGAAAAACAAAAGAAAAAATTCCAGTCGGTCTCTAGATTACATTGAAAATAGTGGTAAGTGGGAGTTTACATCCTGAATTTGGACCTCTTAGTCTATCTCTTTCATAACTCAAATTCTAGACTACTGTGCCAGCCAGGTATGAAAAAAAAAACAAAACTAGAAAAAACTGCAGGACTGTTTTCCAACAAACACTGGATACAGAGAAGGAAGAAATAACCCAGTTAGCTCACCCTATGATGAAAATGACATTCAAACCCACCAAAACCCACAGACCTCCACTGAATCCACATTTTTATCTTGGGTCTTTGTTATGGCAACCAAATTCATATATTAATTAACCAAATATTAAGTAACCATTAACTCTGAAAGGATCTCATACAAATAAAGGAATAAAGGGAACCCACAGGATGATGATAATGGACAGCCCCAAAATGCAATGGCGTTAAAGGTATGTATAGAGAGCAACCAGTCCAGTTTAGAGCAGGTCAGAAGGCTCCAAGAGAAATTTCTTCAAGAAACAGAGAGAACACTTAAATGTGTTTAAAAGAACTGAGAAGTTATTTATACAGCAGTGGATAGTTTAGGCTTGAGTCAGTAGTAAATACATAAAAACTAAGCAAAGGTAAAGAACAAACAATGATAAATTCCCAGTGGGAGGAAAAATCTGCAGGAAAGGAAAAATAATAACATACTACATAGCTCAGAAAGTAGTAGTGTTTACATAGCAATGACAATATAAACAGTGAATAGTAATCTAATCTAAACCATAATACTACACTGGAAAGATGGGAAGAACAAATGAATGTGGTAGGAATAGGAAAGAAGAAAGTAAATGGTCACTTTCTACAACAGGAAGTCAATAAACACAGCCTAAAAACCAAAAATTACAGGAAACACTCAGAGCAGTGGAGACCAACGGCAAAACTAGTAGCTGCCTGACAATGGAAACTGGGCATAAAGAGAGCAGGCAGAAGGAAAGGAACTACCATCTTTCATTAAGATGTCAACAGAATTATCTGCCTATTTATACTACTTATATGTAAAGTTTTAATTAAAACATTTATTAACAACTACCTCTAAAATCTCAAATAAGGATAGTGGGGGAGAGATTTAATAAAGACTAAAATTAATAAATGCAAAATTTAAAAATAAACATTCAAAGTAAATAAGTCATACCTCTGCAGTAAATCTACTTGATACTGGTGTAATAAATCCAACTTTACCATCATTAAACACAACAGCAAAACCATCAAGTGTGGCACAGTATTCCATGTCTCTAATGTGCACATCTGCAAAGCCCAGGAATGAACCTGCTGATGAAAAAATAAGTACATGAAATATGAATATAAACACAGTAAAAAATTCTCTTACATTTTTGCTTGCAAATCTTGTAAAGACAGTTAAAAGGGCAAAAATAATGACCTAACAACATTAAGCAATTAAACTGCTTCCTACTCTCTTTCTGTCTCTCTCTCTCTCACACACACACACACACACTCACTCTCCCTCCCTCTCTGTCTCCCCTCCATGCACAATTATTTCCAAAGTAGAAAAACCAAAGTTCATCCATAGAAAATATATAACTAGATTATATCACATATTAAACATCTGGTTCTATCTTATGCAAAAAGTGCAACTACCTCTGGATGACTGCAGGTCTACTGAAAAGGGTACTGTACAAAGATTAATAGCTTTCCTTCCATTTGTCATTCCTTCCCAGTGAATAAGATGAAGAAGTCCATCAGAAGTAGCAACTAGGAGATCTTCCAGCACAGACTGCAAACTATAGGGAAGTAAACAATTTAGAATCAATTATCTTTTTAAGACAGCATATTGGGAAAGCAAAGAATATGAGTATAATTGCTCAGGAGAAAATGCAGAGATCACGAAACCACTAACAAAATTGCCATTTATCTACAATTTAGCCAAAAAGTATCTTTATCTATGTATAATTCAATCTAGAATCAGAAATTCTTAAAGAAATGAAAGACTGCAGTCTGATCTAATCACAAACTTTATGAACTAGGTTTAAAAACTAGACATACTGAAACAGCAAATCAGACAATGGAAGGATAAGTGACAGCTGACAAGAAACTGACACAATACTATAAACTGACTATACTTCAATTTTAAGAAAATATACTCATTAGATGAGTATTTTTTTAAAAAAGGTAAGAGGCAGAGAAACCATAAAAAGAACTAGTGACAGGATGCCAATCTGGAGCCATGGAATATAGAGGTGACAATCCTTCAGCCTTGTCCAACAGAACTTTCATGAGGAATGAAAATGTTCTCTATCTGTACTACCCAACACACTAGCAACTAGTCACATGTGGTGACTGTACACCTGAAATATGTCTAGTGTGACAGAAGAAATAAATTTTTAATTTTATTTACTGTCAACTATAATCTACATTAAATCATTTCACTTAACTAGTGGCTCCTGCAGTGGACACCACAGTTTTAGGCTACAGCATTTCTAGGGCATCACTGAGTCGTCTCACATTGCTCATCCATCAACAAACAATTTTTAAGCCTCGGCTCTGGGAGATTCAAAGGTGAATAAAATATAGTTTCTCCTTTCAGAAGATCTCTCAGCTGACTAAGAAATGGAAAGTAATAATGTAGTATGACCTCAGCACTTACTGATACTTACACAAAGAGATTTAATAATTATGTACCTAATAGCAAGAAATGTTTACTTTGCTTACTCCAATAATGCCAAGCTCCTAGAGCAGTGGGAGAAAGAAAAAAGGAGAGGAAGGGCAAGAGGAAAAAAGAATCCATACATGAGGCTACAAAGATATTCACAGAGAGAAAAAAGAGAGAACCAGTGGAAACTGCTATCAAGAAAGCCAAGGGAGTAAGAAGGATTTAAGAAAGTACTCAGGAGTATCCAAGGATGAAAAAAAATTTAAGTATAAGAAACAATAAAAAATGTTGTGTCTGTAATATACACTCTATTATATATTATTAAATATCCTTTCATACTCTAGAAGTTAAGAGTCTGTTTCAGAAATATTTTAATCCATAATGGTGGGAAAAAAACACTTTCAATGTTTTAATACTTAAATTAAACTTTGTTTGGAAAGCTGAGTTCAATGACTGACTCCCCAAAGATTTCTGATAATGAAGAAATAACTGTATTTTGTTCCCAACTATAAAAATATTGAAAAAGAGTAGAATAACATGTCCTTACCCAGCTCCATGTCTTGAACTTCAGAGCACATTTGGTCAATTAAAATTCCCAGTTTATAGAAAGTTCACCTTTTAAAATATTATCTTTCATTTCAAATTTATATTTTAGTGATAAAATATATGTGTAGTATGTAGTGGCTAGAATACAAAAACTTTGCTTTAGACCTGCTACTACATGTCAAGAGACAATATAGCGAAGTAGTCATTGGTTTACTAGTGGTTTTCATTCAGCAGGAGTCAGTCTAGGTTTTTTCAAATTATATTCTCAATTTCCCCTGCTCATATCACCTTAGAAGACACACTGCATGTGACAGTTAGGAACAAGATCAAGGTTACCCTCCAGGAATTTAACTGCCTGCTAGGCAAAACTCAACACTCCTCTTAACAGAATTCAGAATCTCTACAACATTATAATGCACAATGCTGTGATAAAAAAATGACCAGGCGTTTGAATAAACAGGAAAATGTGACCCAGAGTCAAGAGAAAAATCCACCAATGTAAACAGATTCATAGACAATCTTGATGTTGGAATTAACAATGACTTTAAAATAACTGTGACAAACATGATAATCTATACAAAAACACATTGTATCCTCCTCATTTAATTTAAAATAAACAAACATTAAAATAAAGGTTGATGTTAAATGTTAAAGTACTGAATACTTCCATAAAGGTTGGTAAATAGGCCTTGTTCCAAGCCACCCAAGTGCCTGCCCACCAGGGATTCCCATTCTCACAAAGATCTAAGAATTAAAGGATTCATTCTTGGCACCCAGGAGATGTCTGGACCCTATGCCAATAATTGACAACCTATGTCTTTAAATGCCACACTGGTTTTTAAGTATTTTGAAAACTACCCCTGGGTGTAAGTAAACATAAATATATCCTAAGTTGTATCCTTAGAGAGCATCTACAATAACTGACTTCTATGGACTTTACAACACCCATCTGGTATCCCAGAGGTGTTTGTTATTGTTGTTGTTGAATTTAGGATCTTAAAAGTAGAACAGTGTTTCTGATTAACCATTCTTAATAGGAAATATATAATGACCAATTCTCAAATATGTAAAAACATTTAATACCTAACTAATACTAGGTATTAGTTACAAGGGGCTTTCCTAAGTGCTAGGATGGAGGAAGGTACAGAATAAACTGTAGTATTTATTATGTGGTATCGGAAATAAAGACTAAGAGTTTTAACTATAAATTATAGTAGTGCTTTTTACTTTCTAAACATTCTCTATCCTCAATTAATAACAAAGGGTAGATGCATAATAGTAATCCTATTCTTCAATCAAAAATTAAAAAAGATGGCAGTACTCTTGCCATCTTACACCTATAAGCAAAAGCATAACTGTCACATGCAGTGTGTCTTCTAAGGTGATATGAGCAGGGGAAATTGTCCCTAACTTTATTTGACTTATTTTCAATAGTGGAAGTTGGTTAATAGCCCAAGTTCCATATCTACTCCCTCAACTAAAATTATATAGTAATTCTCCAATCAAATTTCCAGGAAGTACGTGGTACAGGTGCTAATAATAACACTGCTCTGAAATGCAATTATTTTACTGAAGTTTTGAGAGAAACATTAGATATTTCCAATCACCTAAATTTGTAGATTAAAAACTAGCACCTGACAAGTTAAACTAGTACAAGATGGCAAGAATTATTTTTTTAAAGGTTCCTTTTCTATCCCATTTTCGAGAACTATACAGTTTTTGCCACCAGGTGGAGGCAAAAAGCCATGCTTGTACCCATTCAAAATTCCTTACAAATGTTACATTCTTAAAAAGGATCTCTGTGCTCAAATAAAATCTGAAGTGAAGAGTAACCTGAAACTCAATCTTTTGTAACCATGATCACGTTTAAACAAATAGCAGCAACAAAAAAAGCACTTTTTTTTCTGAGAAGTAAAAGATTAAACAAGGCAAGAGCCAGACACTTCCATACAATTTGATTAATATGTTCCAATATCAGTACTGTATTCTAACAAGAGAAATGATGAAAGAAGCCTATCATAAGAACTGTGAATCAGAAAGATTTAAAAAACATAGGCATTACATTCAATATATTTATGTACCTCATCTGTATTTAATAAGAGTACTCAGTAAAAAGTCTTTTTCCCAAACCCATCCACCTAGCCACTTGGGTCTCACGTCTAGTTTCTTATACATTCTTCTAGAATAATACATATGTTACTATGACTAGCTCCCTTAAAAAAAAAAAAAGTAACATTATTATATAGAATATACCTTCCTTTTTTACTCAACAACATACTTAGGAAGTTTTTTCAGTAATGAGTAAGTACCCTCACTGTTTTTTTTACAAAAACATGAGTATCTTTTTAAGTAACCTGAACTATATACTCAACAAGTCTAGATCTTACCAAAAACATAAATTTGAAACAAAATTATTGAAATCAAATAAATTTCAAATAAAAATATATCCAAATTATGGGCTTTTATTATAATGATTTAAGTATAATAATGTACCACTTGTAAAATTTTACACTTTTTATATAGGCTAATTCAAGAATTTCTAGGACTAAAAACTAGTAAACTCAATGAAAAGAAATAAAATCAACTTTTTTATTGGTCATGTGATTAACCAACTACACTGCACACTGTCATCATAAAATGCTTAATTTAACCAAAGTACTGTACCTCATGATGGGTGCTTGCAAATCCAGTATTTTTCTCATCTCTAAATTTAATGCTGGAGCACACTGTTCTTCCTTAAAATGGGGTATCCCCTTCATTTGTGGACTTCCTCTAAAAAAAATAGCAAATACAAAAGATTAAGGAGACAGATAATGAATTCTCCTTTACTTTGTGATTAGTATCCAATCAATAAAGTAATGTAATCAAACTTACAAACCAGCTGTTCATCCTTTAGGTTCTCAAATGAAAAACAGACTTAAATTCCATTACAGCAGATGTATCTATCAATTAGAAATAAATTTGACCAATGTAATTTGTGTTGGGGAGGTGGGAGTGCAGGGGAAGAGGGAGAAGAGCAAAGGATCTGGGGGGAAAATAGTAACAATAAAAATGAATTCTCAATGGAAGCAACAGATATCTTATTTAAATGACTGATAGCCCTTTATGAGTTGGGCAACTATGGAACTTATATATCATTCTATTGCACAGTGCACGTTCAAAGTGATTCAAATCCTCACCTCATCTTAACATATTCCACACCCATTCATAAGTCCTATCCTTAAGGTATGCATGAGAATTAAGGTCAGTTTCAGGGATGGAATTAGGAGATGTTTTACATATTGGTAATAAATAGTAAAATGGCTAAATTTGAAAACTCCTTGGCATTAAATGGTTGCATTAGAGTGGCTGGGTCAATTTCAACGTAACTAAGCTGTCACATAGCCCCTCAAAAAGACTACAAAACTGCTTTGCAATCTTTATACCCATACGGCATCGGACCATTCTTTCTCAATGCCTGTGCTGCAATTTAATAGCTCTGTCTCTTCTCTATTAGCTCTCACTTACTCTAGGCAATATTTAGCTTGCTTACATCATCCTTCCTTTTCCAGTTACCTACAATCCTAGAAATCAATTTGTCTACACTATTAAAATTATATGCATAGAGTCTAACAAGTTTGACAGCTTTCAAGGGTCCTAGCTTTGTGAAAATCATTTAGATGCCCAGAAAATTATTTGGAAGTCTTCTTTTCAGTTTTAGATTATTTACCATATAGAAGGTTGGTAGTGTTTTATTACTAATCTGCTCTGCTACTGCCATGACCTGGAATACTGGATTCCTTCTACATGTCTGAATGGCTAAATTGGCTAACGTTTAACCACACATGTTCGTGTTCAATTAGTACACTTGCCTGATGTGACAGCCCTTAAAAGGACACCATGAATCAGTTTTCAGAATTATTAGAATATCTGAACTGCTAATCACACAAAGCATTGTGATGAATTTCCTGAGATGTTCTCCACTATATCTAACGTAAAATTATTTTTCAAAGTAATACACACATAAACTAGTCAAATAATGCTAGAAAGCTCATGATAAAAGAAATAACTACAAAAGTAGTGTTTAGTGAGAAGGCAACCAGTTTGAATTCTTTTAGCTATTATCTTCTTCTATTTATCTGCATATTTTGTAGACCATATGTTTACACTGCTTTGACATCATTAATTTTAGATATCATCTATTAAATTTATACCCTCATTTCTCCCCATTTCCCCTTTCCTCTCAATGTAATTATACCAAAATATTTTCATTATGATAAATATATAAATATTTTTCACTCCTGGGTCAAGTAGTGTTCAATAATTATATTTATTTCCTTATATAACTTGTTAATTTTTCTGAAGTTAACTTTAGCACATATTTTCATTTGCTTGGTCTTCTTTAAATGTATACCTAAGTCTTCTCATACTCCTTAATAGCTCAAACAACTATTAAAATAATCTGTGTGGTCAAACTTGTTACATAACTTACTATTTCCATCCTGCCCCCCGCCCAGACATCCCTCTTTATGCCCACTGCCCTACTATCTAAGTCTAATGCACAGCTATCAACCTGATATTTACTTTGCCATCATCCTTTTATGATTTCTTTGCTTCTTTCCTATGCTGAATTCTGTATTTTATAGATCCCATCTCTTCCTCGGTTCACATATTCTTGGGGCTTCCTGGAAAGGTACATGAGAAGTAAACTTAGAACTCTGAAGTCAAAAATGTCTGTGTTTCATTTTGACACTTGAATATCTGTCCCTTCAAAAAAAAAAAAAGACTATGATATAGTTATCTGAAAAGACATTTCTTCTGCCATTGTTCTATATCCTGGGAGGGTCCCTCAATGCATTCACTGAATTTTTAATTTCTGCTACTACAGTTTTCATTCCAGGAACATTTTCACCCAACTCCCCTTTTTATTACAGCACCTGTTTTTTTAAAATTAGGTAATACCTGACTCAGATTGTTAACTATCATTTCCCCAAAGTGTTTTTGCTCCCTGCATTGTCTATTTCCTTTGAATTTCCTTTTTTATGGTGTGTGTCTCTTTTACATTGGAAACATGGCTGCTAATCCTTGACTACCAACATTTGTTCATGTTTAACAGGTTAATAAGAAAAAAATGAATTACAAACTCTGTGTTCAGGTTGGGTTGGCAACTGGTGGACCTCAGGGTAGTGGTCAGTTGGCATTTTTGTTGAGGTCTTACAATATAAGGGCCTGGTGGGTCATTCATCTGGAGTGGCTTAATTTCCCCGGGAAAGATCCCTCAATCCTGCCTGGGATATCTAAGTATAGAAGCCAGAAGTCTGCAGACAAGCAGGGGAAGAAAGCTTGTCTGTGTCCTATTGCTCAACAACAACTTTCATTTAATCCCCATCTTTAGTTTAGCATCTCATCCTTGCCCTACTGTGTGTCTGGCATCCCTTTGGTTTAATCAGACAATACATTTCCTATCTCCTCTGAGGTGAGAACATAGAAATCTTATTCTTTATTTAGATTTTTCAAACAATTGCCCTGTTTATGGTGCCTAGCTCACTCCTATATTTCTGTGGTAATAGCGCATCTAATTCCTGAGCCATCTAGGGTTTTGCAGATTAAACAAGCTGATTTTCATCAATAACATGTAGATAACCTTAGGCTCTCGGGCTTGCTAGTCTTCCTAAGTCATTTATTCTTTCTCATCCAATTTTTAGGTCATGAGTTAGAGATACCTCCATCTTTCATTAAAGATGAAAACAGTATTTCAACTTTCTGATCTGTCGGTGATTTTCAAGACAAAGGTGGAAACCTCTTAAAACTGGAAACTATTTTCCTTTATATAAATACTCTCATTTATTAGAGCTAAATATAACAACAAGAATTTTATAGCAAATTTAAGTAAATGCTGACTTCTCAATGACTTCCATTAAACAATTATAGATAAATTTCAAAGCAGTTTCCATCCCTCCCTCCAAACATACTAAAATGCAGTAAACTATTAAAAAATTAATTTAACAAAAAAATCTAACTTTCTGATAAAAAAATATTCCTACTTATAGGCCAACAATAATTTGAGTATTGCATCAGATTTTTGGAAGGGAGTCATGGAAGATGAGGCTGGAAGGATAAATTAAAGCCATATTATAAAGAGAACTAGATGCCCGGGGGAAAAAAAAGAAGTAAATTGAGCATTTACTAAGTATGCTTGTACAAAATGTTCTGCACACACTATCTCAACTAACTGATTATAATCTTTTGAGACATGCATTATTATTCAAAAAAAGAAACTAAAGCTTCAGTTTATTATTAAGAATTTTGTTTATGGTCACAGAGCTAGTAAGTGAAGGAGCTGACATATGAGCCCGTGGCTTCAATTCCAGGTGCTGAGAAACTGAAAACTAATACCGTTCAAGAGACTAACAATAACCTTTGTGTACACAAAGAAATATTACAATGAATACTGAAGAACGGACCAGGAATGAAGTAGGGGAAGGAGTAGTCTGCAGATAAGTAGGAGACTATTAATGAGGGTGCATAAGAGCCTCTACTGGCAGTAGAATGTCTTTTCAGACAACTTTATCATAATCCTTTTTGAAGGGAGATAATAAAAGCATATTGAGAAGTATAGTTTCTGTTTAGCAATAGAGGCTTCTCAGAGCCAGAAAGATACAATCACATTACATGCATACCTGGTTGTCATTCAAGCTAGTGACAAATACTGTATTCTTTACTGTTGGGAACATAAAAGAACTGTACTTTCTTGACCAGTTAAAATTAAGTATGGCCATGTAACTTTGGCTTATAAAACACAAAGGGAAGTGATTCTGTGTCATTTCTGGGCAGAAGCTTTAAGAGCCAGCACTTGGTTCACAGTGCTGTTTTTATCCTCTACCACAGGGACTTAGCCTATGCTGACTTATATAATACAGTTGAGCTTTGATACCTGGAGGGGACTGGTTTTAGGACCCACCACAGATATCAAAATCCACTGATGCTCAAGTCCCATAGCCAGCCCTCCGAATCCAGTTCTGTATCCACATATTCAACCACGGGTCATGTAGTACTATTTGTGTTACCGAAAAAAATCTGTGTATAATTGGACTAGCACAGTTTAAACCTGTGTTATTCAAGAGTGAATTGTATACTATATCAAATAACTGACAGCTGTCAGACAGTGGCCCAGTAAAACCCAATAAATTAATAGTTTGTGATTACTGTTCATGAGTGATTTTACTAACTATATAGTCTAAGGAGCAGAAAGAGAAAAGAATGAAGAAAAATGAACACACCTTAAGAGACTGTGACATACCATTATGCACAGCAACATACACATATTGGGAATCCCAAAGGTAAGAGAAAGGCAGGAAGAATATCTGAAGAAATAATGTCCCAAATCTAATAAAGACATGAATCTAACCATCCAAGAAAGCTTAGCCAATTCCAAAAGGATAAATTAAAAAAGATCCATACCAAGATACATCATATTTAAACTACTGAAAGACAAGGAGAGAATATTGAAAACTGCGAGAAGTGATTCATAATATACAAGGGATCCTCAATAACATTAGCAGCCAATTTCTCATCAGAAACCGTGGAGGCTGTGGCAGTGGAATGACATTGCAAATGCTTAAAGAAAAAAAGTGAACTAAGAATTCTATATACAGAAAAACTATCCTCCAAAAATAAAGGAGCAGTTAAGGCATTTTCAGACGAAGAAAAGTTCAGGGGTTTTGTCACAAGTAGATCTGAACAACAAGAAACACTAACAGGAATCGTTAGGCTGAAATGAAAGAACACTAGACAATAATCCAAAGCCATACAAAAAAATAAAGACCAGTAAAGGTTAACTACACAGATAAATAAAAAGCCAGAAGTATTATATTTACCATATAAACTATATGATTTAAAAGACTAATGCACAGAAAGATAATTATAAACCTACATTACAGACACACAATGTGTAATGTGTGACAAGAACATGAAAGGGGAGGATGGAGATATATAGTTTTGGTATTTAAACTAAGTTGTTATTAATTCAATCTAGGTTGTTGTAAGTGTAAAATGCTAAGTAATCTCCAAGGTAACCACTAAGTAATCACTAAAATATACACAAAAAGGAAATGAAAAGGGAATCAAAATTAAACACAAAAGGAGGCAGTAACAGAGGAACTGAGGAACAAAGAAAGATGACAGATAAAACAAAGAGCAAAATGGCACAAGTCCCTCCTTATCAGTGGTTACTTTAAATGTAAATAGATTAAACGCTCCAATTAAAAGACACACTGTCAGAGCAGATTTAAAAAACATATGATTCCATTTCTAAGCTTTCTATAAGAGACTCAGTTTACCTCAAAAGAAACAAGTAACTTGAAAATGAAAGGATGGAAAAAGATATTCCATGCAAATAGTAACTCAGACAGAGCTGGATAGATATAGTAATATCTGACCAAATACTTTAAATTAAAAATTGTTACAAGAGATAAAGGACATTATATAGTGATAAAAAGGATCAATCCAGCAAGAAGTTATAACAATTATAAAAAGGTACACATCTAACAACAGAGCCCCAAAATATATGAGGCAAATACTGAGGCAACTGAAGGGAGAAACAGTTCTAAAAGTAATGGTTGGGTATTTCAATATCCCAGTTCCAATAATGGATAGAAAAACTAGACAAAAGATCAGTAAGGAAAGAGAGAATCTGAACATTATAAACAATTAGACCTAAGACATATATTAAATACTCTACCCAGTAACAGCAGAATATACACTCTTTCGCAAATGTACATGAAACATTCTCCAGGATACATACGTTAGGCCACAAAAATGCCTCAATAAATTAAAAAGTTTGAAATCATATAAAGTATCTTCTCTGACCACAATGGAATGAAACAAGACATCGGCAACAGGGAAAACTAAAAAATTCACAAATACATGAAAATTAAACACCACCTCTTAGATAACCAATAGGTCAAAGAAAAAACCAAAAAGGAAATTAGAAAATACTTTGAGACTAAGATGAAAACATAACATCATAGGAGGCAGTGAATGTAGTGCTCAGAAGAAAATTTATAGTTACATTAAAAAAGAAAAAAATTTTCAAATCCAAAACCTAATGTTACACTTTAAAAGGAACTAGAAAAAGAGCAAACTTAATCAAAACTAGCAGAAGGAAGGTATAATATATAATATAATAGTTGAGTGGATATGAACAAAAAATAGAGAATTAAGAAACAACAGAGAAAATCAAGTAAAGCAAAGGTAGTTCCTCGAAAACATCAATAAAATTGAAAAACCTAAGGGAAAAAAAGAGAGAAGACTCAACTTAATTAAAATCAGAAATGAAAGAGGGGACATTACTACTGACCTTAGGGAAATAAACAGATTATAAGAGAATTTAAATATTTAGTGAATCCACATTTAGTGAACCTGAATTCCTTTCTTTTATGGATACATATAAATACTTAAATATCCAGTGGAAGCAGATTATGCTTGATAATTCAAAAGGCAATCTGAACAACAGTTACAACTGCAACTTACTATTCACCTACTAACTCATTTTTCTCTTTTTATAGATATACAAAAGCATAGAAAGTAGCTAAACAAGCAGCTTTTCCAAAGTCATGGTCAATAAAAAACAGAACCCAGAATGGAATGCCATTCTAATTTCAAATGCCATTTTCTTCTTCACATCTCTAAACTGCTATGTATTTATTAGAGGTAGTAATATCAAGTCCAATATCATAAGAAAGTAGGAAAAATAAAATTAAGCCAGTTTAGGATTTTTGTTTTACTTACATATTTTCATGAATTATAAAAGTTTCCTACCCTTCCGTTCTAATGAATGCAAGGCATTCATGTCAATGAGAGGCTCCTGAAGGGCAATGAAAAATGGAATTCTTCTATGGGGTAGGTCAGCTACTAGTCAAGCTTCCCCTTCCCACAGCCTTCAGGATGAAGTATTTTCCCATTAAGTTGATAAAAATAAAAGCAAGTTACAGTACTCAAAGACATATCATAAAAATTACAGAGAAGTATTTAAAGAAAAAACTGTCTTTATATCAAGTACGTTTTGGAGGGCTAAACAAAGTGATAAACTATCTGTGAAATTAAATTCAACAGGCATTTATTTCGACAAAGTCTATTGTGCAGGAAATCTCAAATATTTTAAGTGCCAGCTAAAAAAATAATAATAATGTGGCAGATAACCTGACGGATTTGGTGGGGCAGGAGGGTTGGCAGTGAGGGAGAGGGTACAAGGACACAGGACAGGAACTTCAAAAGTATGACTAATTATAGTGTTTTCCTAGCCACATAACTTATCTAAGGCCTATCTTTCCTTCCAAGTACAGATCAAATCTCCGTATCTATTAAACTTCCTCTGACAACTCAGCACTCTCCCCTGAAATGCTATTACCACTTTCAGGGATGTTCACTCACTTGGCATTTGCCACTGCATCCTGCCATTAACACTAAGTATTCCTCTCTTCATTAGGATCTTATACATTTTAGCACCAGGATAGCTATTATTTTACAAATGACTGTAGGCATACAATAAATGTTTGAAAATGATAATGAAGAAAATTGCATTCCAGATTTTTACATCTTTTTCCTTCCAGTGTATTGAGGTATAATTAACATAGAACACTGTATGCGTTTAAGGTGCACAACATAATGACTTTATATATATATATATACACACATTGTAAAATGATTACCACAGTAAGATTAGTTAACATCAACACCTCATAGTTACAACTTTTTTTCCCTTGTGATGAGAACTTTTAAGAACTACTCTCTTACAATTCAAATTTTCAAATTTTAAAAAAGATTCTGGGATGTGTTAGGTTTGATCCAGGAAGTTCTGGCAGTCCTAGGTGAATTCTGGGACCAAAAGGCTTTGATTCTCCATAGTTCTGGAAAGGCTCAGATGGTTTCTTTCCTAAAACACCATGCCTCATATTTCACCATTTTCAGTGAACCTAACTGTTTATTAGAATATCAAGATTGAAAATATTTTGGATCAAATAACAGTATCTTGGAAGTGCTAAACCACCCTAGTGAAAAGAGACTGAAAATTATTCAAGCTGACTGATGAGTACATAGATGGTTGGTCACTATTATTATACTAACAGAGTAACTGGTACCAAATGAGCCTCACAGAAACAACAAAAAAACAAGACAAAATATATGAAACAACCATATTCAGACACTGCACAGCAGGCAGCACAGGACTGTAATACTGAGTGAAGGGAAACAAACAAGGTTTTCTGGTAGAAGTCACTTTCCAGACTACCATGTAGGGTGGGAGAACACAAGCATAGTATGGCAGTCTCATTAAGCTGACAAGAAAAAAATTAAAGTTCAGGGAAGCAGAAGCAGCTATTCGTGGAACAGAGTACCAGAGAGGTGGGAGATACAGAGACTCAGTAAGCTACAGAGGTTCTCCTCAGGTCTTGCTGAATGCCAAGCTATGCATATAAATGGTGAAACCCCCCAAGGTCAGCCAAAGAATAACTACCAGAGTTTAAAGCTGTACAGCTCATATAGGGCTGGGAGACAGTCCAGTTCTGACCAGAGTAAAGAGACCTCATTAAAGACCCAGGACATTAATAGAGTGCTCAGAAGGGCTAAGCCAGCCTAGAGTAAAGGCTGAACACACCCTAAAAACATATAAACAAGCTTTAAAAGGATCAAGATCTCCAACGTAATTGCCACCCAAAACAAACCTCAATATTGTTTAAAGAAAAAGAATAAAAATAAGATGCTCAACAATGTAATACAACGTCCATCATCCAATCTAAAATCACTAGACATGTGATATGACTCAGCAATTCAACTCCTAGGTATTTACTTACCCAAGAGATATAAAGCTAACTAGAGAGTAAAATGAGACTGGAATCTGAAAAAGCAGACAAGGTTCACAATTTCATTTTTTACTCTTTATATACTTCCGTTTTTACATAATTTTTAAAAGTTATATTCCATTTACATTTATTAAAAAATATTGGATATACTCCCCATGTTGTACTCCCCATCCTTGTCCTTGCAGCCTTACACCCAATAGTTTGTATCTCCCACTCCTCCACTCCTTAGTTGCCCCTCCCCTATCCCTACTGGTAACCACTAGTTTGTTCTCCACATCTGTGAGTCTGCTTTTCTGTTACACTATTTTTTTTAATACTTTCTAGATTCCATATATAAGTGATATCATACAGTATTTGTCTCTGACTTATTTTACTTACCATAATGCCTTCCAAGTCCACCTATGTTGCTGCAGATAGCAAACTTTCATTCTTCTTTATGGCTGAGTAGTATTTCATTGTGTGTGTGCCCACATCTTTATCCATTCATCTGTTGATACACTTAGGATGCTTCCATACTTTGGCAATTGTAAATAAGTTGCTATGAACACTGGGGTGCATGTATCTTTCCTAATTAGTGTTTTTGAATTTTTTTTCCAGATATATATCCAGGAATGGAATTGCTAGGTCATATGGTAACTCTATTTTTAGTTTTCTGAGAAACTTCGATACTGTTTTCTACAGTAGCTACACCAATTTACAATTCCACCAAGAGTGAATGAGGGTCCCCTTTTCCCCACATTCTCACCAACATGTTATTTGTGTTATTTTTGATGAGAGCCATTCTGACAGGCGTGAGGTGATACCTCACTGTGGTTTTGATTTGCGTTTTCCTAATGATTGGTGCTGTTAAGAATCTTTACATATGCCTGTTGGCCGCCGGCATGTCTTCTTTGGAAAAACATCTATTCAGTCCTTGTGCCCATTTTTTATTCAGGTTGTTTGTGTTTTTGATGTTGAGTTGTATGAGCTGCTTTTATATATGCTGAATATTAATTCCTTGTCAATCTCATTGTTTGCAAATATTTTCTCCCATTCAGTAAGTTGTCTTCATTTTGTCAACGGTTTCTTCTGCTGTGCATAAACTTTTAAGTTTAATTAGTTCTCATTTGTTTATGTTTGCTTTTATTTCCTTCACTCTTGGAGACAGATCCAAAAAAACATTGCTGTGATTTATGCCAAAGAGTACTCTGCCTATGTTTTCCTCTAGGCAGTATCTAGAGTATCTGGTATTACATTTAGGTCTTTAATCCATTCTGAGTTTATTTTTGTATATGGTGTTAGAGAATGTTCAAATTTGATGTAGCTGTCAGTTTTCCCAGCATCACTTATTGAAGAGACTGTCTTTTCTCCACTGTATGTTCTTGCTTCTTTTGTCACAGATTAATTAACCATAACTTCATGGGTTTATTTCCGGGCTTTCCATACTGTTCCATTGATCTATGTATTTGTTTTGTGCCAGTACCATACTGTTTGGATTACTGTAGCTTTGTAGTATAGTCTGAAGACAGGGTGCGTGATTCCTCCAGCTCTGTTTTTCTTTCTCAAGATTGTTTTGGCTATCTGGGGTCTTTTGTATTTTCATACAAATTTTAAAATTATTTGTTCTAGTTCTGTGAAAACTGCCATTGGAAATTTGATAGGGATGGCACTGACTCTGGAGGTTGCCTTGGGTAGTATTGCCATTTTAACAATATTGATTCTTTCAATCCAACAACACAGTGTATCTTTCCATCTGTTTGTATTGTCGTTAGTTTCTTTCATCAATGTCTTATAGTATAAAAGAAGAAAATATCTGTCTTTAATATTTGATAATTAAATAGACTGAATTTTAGTATAATAACTTTTCTTTAAAAAGAACTTTGGCCTTAAGGCCTCTGAAGTATTTTTAATGATGTTTATGAAATTATTTTCATTATGAAATTAAATATGATTTGAAGTTTTGAGATCTAATAAACTCATATTTAAACATAAACAAACACATTCTAAAGCTTAACACAAATTATTTCTGATTTACACCTGGCAGAATTTCCTTCATTAATTTCACTGTAAGTTCCAAGACATGAAAGAAAAGGCCATCAAAATGACTCTCAATGGATGAGTCTGTCTACCGGCCTATGTAACTAATCTGAAGGAACATTTTAACATAGAATGGAATTTATAAAGATACAAAAAACGAAAGAAATGAAAAATTCATTAATCAGGAATAGTCATTTAATAAGACTGCCATCACTGTTGAAACCTGACTCCCATCATCAATAAGATGGATGCTGGAAACAATACCATGTGGAAACTATGAAAGGTTATGGGGGCACCTGATCTGTTCTAAGATGGAGACTAATGGAAAATGACATGCAGTCTGAGGTTAAGAGGCTGTCATATAACATAAGGAAGTTGAGATACTCTTGAAAAACTCACGTGATGAACGCATAAGCTTTAAAGAAGCAAGAGACGATAGGGTTTGAATAACTGAGAAGAGGATGACTAACTACAGGCCTCAATTATGCTGCCTCTATACTCCCAAGACTATTATAAACCACTCCAGGTCATTTAACCTTTTTCTCATTCCCTAACTCCCCAAATAAATCCCAAAATAGTAGATGTTCACAGATGGGCATAAAGACGGTTGAGGCAGTATAGTATTGGTGGTTAAATACACAGATTTTTGAAGTTACAACACTTACATCCGGATTCTGGCTCTGCCACTTATTAGTGAGTGACTGTGGGTGAGTTACTTGGCCTACCTGTGCTACAGTTTGTACAGTAATTGCAACATAACTACCTCAACAGGGTTGCTACAGGGATTAAGTGAGTTTTAAAGTTCTCAGAATCGTGTTTTAAACTGCGTTAAGTGTTTCAATGGTACAGATAATGATGATACATGTCAAAGCTAAGTATTTTTTAAAAACCTCTGTCAAACCCTTATATGAATAATCATTTCCAAGTTTTAGTAACTTGAACTCATATAATCCTCCAAACAACCTAATAAGAAAATACTTTTATTCCCATTTTACAATTCTACAGAATAAGAAACTTACTAAAGAACTCAACTAGAAAATAGTCTAGCACAAAAATACATAACAGGCTGACTCTAATCAAATTTGTTTCCATATAAGAGATTTTGTCTGATTTTATGCAGCAGTTATTAGATGTTAAACTCTGAAAGAACTACATTATCAAGTCAAAAATAAAATATATACAAAACATACATAATTTATGTAATATATAAAATCACTCTATATATATAATCACTTAAAATGTTAGAAATGAAGGTGAAGAAAAAATACATTAATAATAATATCAGCTGTCCATTAGTAAATTTCCCATGAGCTAGGCACTAATCTAAACAATTAATATGCATGATCTCATTTAATCCTATTAAATAATTACTATTGTTATCTCATTCTACAAATAAGGACACTGAGGTTTTAGAAGTATTAACTTGACAGAAGTCATACAGCTGAAAAGCAGCAGAACTGATATTCAATTCCCGGTCTGTCTGACAAGAAAGCCTATATTCCCTTTAACCACTATACATGCTGCTCTAACGCAATACACATTTTATTGAGCTCACGTACTGAAACCCAAAATCTTCACTACAGTAGAAGAACATTCGAGTTAATAACAAAACAAAAAAATAATGCTCTTTATTTGTTCTCTAGCTTAACATACACAGTCAAACACAGCAAAGCTCATGTACTGTCAGGACTACTAACTTAGTTAAGTGGTGTCCCCAGAGTCTTAGAAGGCAAGAAACTTTTTAAACCTCTGGAAAACAAAAAGTGAGTTTCAAAATACTATTCCAAAGCCCTGTAAATATATGTAAATCACGCTAGGGAGCTGAAGTAAAAACAGTATTCTTCACTGTTTTAAAAGATGTTACCTCCCTCCCCTGTCCACCTATAATAGTATAAAAAAATAATTTAAGTGCAGGTGGTTCTGTTTATTGCTGTCTATTTACAGGAGCATGGCTAAATCAAGAATTAAAATGGATTATATTTCATCTTATGAGATTGCTTGTACCTATATACCTTGTGAAATCTTTGTGTTTCTCAGCAATTTATGACACCTTCATATAAAAAACAGTAAGCCGTGGCCCTATTTATTGCAAAACTTTCCTCCAGTTTGTTACTTGGTCCTTTTACTGCTGTTTTTCCTCCTGTTAATTTTCAGAAATTTAAACTTTTGTATAATGAAATCTATTTTCCCTTCAATTTCTTGTATGCCTAATAAACTTTGTCTATTTTCTACTATCTAGAAATGTGATAAATAATTCACTTATATTTTCATCCAGCTTTAAATGGCTTGATATTTCTTTAAAAAGATATTATGCTTTAAAATTACATATTCTTTTATTTCAAAAGTTCTTTGAATAAAATGTTCTCTTATTTCAAAAGTAAGGCAAAAAAAAAGAAAACAAAAAACAAAAAAACCCACAAAACGTACAGAACATAAAGATCAAAAGTCCATGTTCCCTCCAATTCTAACCAAGAGGTAGCCCAGTGTTTAGAATACATGTTTTTTTCCATGCATATACTAAATATAGAGGAAAAAGTTCCTGTAACTTACTGACATTCATCTCTTCCTTCCCCTCATTATCCCATGTTCTTGGATCGGAAGAATTAATATTGTTAAAATGGCCAGACTACCCAAAGTAATCTACAGATTTATGCCATCCCTATCAAATTACCCAGGACATTTTTTACAGGACTAGAACAAATAATCCTAAAATATACATGGAATCACAGAAGACCCAGAATTGCCAAAGCATTACTGAAGAAAAAGAAAGAGGCTGGAAGAATAACCCCCCAGATTTCAGACAATACTACAAAGCTACAGTAATCAAAACAGCATGATATTGGTACAAAAACAGACATATGAATCATGGGAACAGAACAGACAGCCCAGAAATATATCCACAAACTTTTGATCAATTTATCTTTGACAAAGGAGGCAAGAACATACAATGAAGTAAAGACAGTCTCTTCAGCAAATGGTGCTGGGAAAACAACAGTTGCATGTAAATCAATGAATTTAGAACACTCCCTCACACCATACACAAAAATAAACTCAAACTGGCTTAAAGACTTAAACATAAGACAAGACACTATAAACCTGTCAGAAGAAAACACAGGCAAAACATTATCCGACATAAATCTCAGCAATGTTCTCCTAGGGCAGTCTACCCAAGCAATAGAAATAGAAAAAATAAACAGATGGGACCTAATTAAACTTATAAGCTTTTGCACAGCAAGGGAAAACAAAAAGACAATCTACGGAATGAGAGAAAATATCTGCAAAAGATGGGACCAACAAGGACCCAATCTCCAGAATATATAAACAGCTCATACGACTTAATAATAAAAAAAACAAACAACCCCATCAAAAACTGGGCAGAAGACCTAAACAAGCAATTCTCCAAGGAAGACATACAAATGGTCAATAGGCACATGAAAAAATGCTCAATATCACTAATTATCAGACAAATGCAAATCAAAACTACAATGAGGTATCACCTCACACCTGTCAAAATGGCTATCATTCAAAAGTCCACAAATGATAAATGCTGGAGAGGCTGTGGAGAAAAGGGAATCCTCCTACACTGCTGGTGGGAATGTAGTTCGGTGCAGCCATTATGGAAAACAGTATGGAGAGTCCTCAAAAGACTAAAAATAGACTTACCATATGATCTAACAATCCCACTTCTGGGTGTATATCCAGAGGAAACCTTAATTCAAAAAGATATATGCATCCCAGTCTTCATAGCAGCACTATTGACAATAGCTAAGACATGGAAACAACCTAAATGTCCATTGACAGATGACTGGATAAAGAAGTTGTGGTATATTTATACAATGGAATACTACTCAGCCATAAAAATAATAAAATAATGCCATTTGCAGTAATATGGATGGACCTGGAGATTGTCATTCTAAGCAAAATAAGCCAGAAAGAGAAGGAAAAATACTGTATGATATCACTTATATGTGGAATCTTAAAAATTTAGAAAGACAAATGAACTTATTTGCAAAACAGAAACAGAGTCCTGAACATAGAGAACAAACTTGTGGTTACTGGAGGGGAAGAGGGTGGGAGGGAATAAACTGGGACTTAAGAGATTTACAGATACTAACTGATATACATAGAATAGATAAACAAGTTCATGCCGTAGAGCACAGGGAACCATATTCAATATCTTATAGTAATTTATGATGAAAAAGATTTTGAAAACGAATATATGTATGTTCATGTATGAGTGAAACACTGTGCTGTACACTAGAAACTGACAGAACATTGTAAACTGACTATACTTGTATATATATATATATATATATATACACATACACATAAAAATGGTAATTCTAAATGTTCAAGAAAGGATATAGTGTATCTACCTAAGATTCCCAGACATACTTAATTATTGAACTCTTTATTCAAGTAATAACAGTTCGAAGACCTGGTAATTTTTGAAATACTGTTTTGGAAATGCTGGCTTAGCACTTCAGACAACCCCAAACTGTAACATTTTTGTGAAAACAAAGTATGCAAATCAAACATTAAAAACATGAAAGAAAACAAACTTACTTGGGATACACTGGTTCATAAAGGTATTTGTCCCCTCTTGACGATGTAATGTGAAAAAACAAGATGTAGCCATTTGCTGTCTGAAAGATAAATTTTATTTACCATGAATTAAAGGGTAAAGCTATGACTGTAACCTTAAATTTTAATTTCATATATTCTTACTTTGAAAGCACTTCACTCTCAAGAACTCTCTTTTGAAGAGCTATAGTTGAATTATGTGAATAAAAATCACTTTGTTTTAATATAATCCATCTTGTTTAATAAACTCATGAGGAAGGGTTTTTATAGATTTGAAAATACTTCAGAGATATGTATTGAAACCAATAGTTCATAATATATTATAAACATTAATATTCTAAAATAATTTTATTATTTAATAATAGATTATTATTTTGAAAACTATACAGAGTATTTTGAACTCTGAAATAATATGCCAAATAATTTTTCCAAGCTTTTAAAGCAAAAATGTCACCAAACAGTAATAGTATGATGGAAATCTTGACTCTACACAGTTTATATAGTGTAACTTCAGAATAACATATTTATACATTTCAAAATCAATCAATGAGCCTGATTTACTACAAAATATACACTGAGACAGTAGAAAAAACCAAAAATAAACTAGCTGATGTTAAAATTTTGGAAACTGAAGGTCTGCTCTAAGTTAACAAAATGTTGTAAAAATATAAATTGTATTAAAACAAACAATGCCATTGTACATATGGCACATATCTGTGATTTTTGAAGCTCAAACAACCACTTTACATTTATATAAATATAGAAAATACTACATTTAGCTTTTTGTAAACAAACATTTTCATGCATAACAGTGAAATGGCAATGTTTTACCAATGCTACTTTATATTCATACTGAATTGTTATGTTACCATTTTAGAGGCAGGAGGGCTTTTACCCAAAGTAAAACTAAAAAACCTGAAAGAATTATTTCAAGTTTCAAATTTCTTTCCAGTAATGCCTTTCTGTTTTTCATATAAAGGAATGCCAGAGGAAACACTCAATTTCTTCAGCAAAGCCAGGTTTTACATATTTTAGCTACAAACGTTAATATTTCATAAAGTATTCCAAAATTCTAGTGCAACATATTGGGATACAAAAGAAAAGATGCTAAAACTTTTCAGATAAAATCATCATTTTCTTTATGTGCAATTTTATATTCTAATCTGAATATGGAATCAAAAACAAAATGGATCCAAACCAAACCACATCAAAAGTTACACAGTTTCATGACTCCTATATAGATTATACTTTAAAACTTGTAAACTTTACTGTTATATGGCCTAGAAAAGTAAAATAATTTGGTGTAGTACTTAGATGAATAACATACAATGTCCAGAATATTAGTCACTAAGGTCAAAAGTTTAACATTTCAGAATATTAAATGCTAATCATATATCCTGAATTTTGCTTATAGACTATAATTCCAGTGAAAATATAGCATCACTTTGCACCAGTATTTAGAAATTTTATATATACAATATATTAGATGAAATTACAAATAGTGGCTCAATTTACTATCGTGGTATTCTGTATCAATCATCTTTACCAAGTATCTATGGCTCTGTACGTACATTAAATGCTATATATTTCCAGAGCTCAATGATACCCATCACTGATAATTTCATTAACAGTCCTGCCCTTGAATAACTTTAAAAAGTTTTGGTAGTAAATGATCATCCTTAAAAAGTAGCACTGTTATGTAACTATATCAAATCTGTTATTATGCCATGCTGGCCTTTTGTTTCTTACCCCCCAAATACTGCAAATAAGTGTATTGCTTGATCTTTAGGCAACAATCCCAATAACTTCTCCTGGCATACATACATACACACCTCAAAACTAATTTTCCTAAGTTAATGAGAAGAGAAAGGACCTCCAAAAGATAAAGAACCTCCAAGTTCTCTTTCCTGTTATTATCCCATATTTTAAATATATTTTTTTCATTCTCCAAGGCATACTACTGGATTATGCAGCTTTAATTACTAAGGCCCAACAATGTGTAGGCAACTTATATGACAAGTCTTTTTATGTCTCTCTCTTTTGTGTATCTATGGGTTAGGGCTATAAGGTCATAAGGATAGGGGCTATTAAGAGGATAAAAGAAGGAAACCACTACTTAAGTAGAGAATGGCAGAGAAAAGACTTGTCTCTGTTAATGCCACTTAGAAGAAAAAGGACTAGAAACAATAACGTAAAAGGATAATAATAATGCAACAAATATTCAGAAAGCTGTGAATATTAACGTTTAACACCATTTTTCCAATTGCAAATCTAGTAACAAAGATTTGAAAACCATGTAAACTACCTCAGCTAATTACGTATTTTAGAAAGAAGAGGTTAAGACCTAGGTGTGGTGGTGGCAGTTGATGTTGTTGTCATTATTTTTAATTGTTTGTTTGTATTTTGCTTTCGGCATTTGAGAAGTTTTCACTTGCTACCCCAAAATAATTTTTAAAAATTATTTTATGATTGATGTGTGACATACACACTACGAACAGTAATTCTCTATAAACAGGAGGAAATTTAAATCTAACTGTATTAAATCTAACTGACCTCAATGACACATAACAAAGTTTTCTATAATAACTTAAGAAAGATTTGAAGATCCAGAGAAATATCTTCTATCCCAATACACTGTCATATTAGGTTTCAAATAAGGCTGAAATAAGACTACCACTTTCTAATTCTTTACCCTAGTTTGTAAGTGGTGTTTTCCATTTTAGCTTTACTTCTTTATTATGCATGTTCAAGTACATAATATCAATCACTCCTAATCATACCACTGAAATAATGATCTAACATTTTTTATAATCTTTCAGACTTTGTACATTCACATACATGAATATATTTAAATGCAAGATGACAGAAATAGTTTCAAATAACACATTCTTTCAAAGATAGGTAGGTGATGAGTATCTCTTGACGTGAGTAGTCTTCAAAAATTATTATTCCTAGTATTATCACATTGTTTACCAGAACACCAAAAAAAAAAAACAACAAAAAAAAAATACAAAAACAAAGACAGACTTCTGCTTCCCACCAAGGTAGATTAAGCTGAAGTCAATTTATGCTACCATCTGAAATAAAAAAACAAAAAACCAAACAATATATGAAGCAATGCTTTTCTAAACACTGACCAAACAATGCAGACCAGTGATCCCTGAGAAATGGGAAATAACTGAGGTAAGTTCTATGATTGAACTGAGGTGAGATATTACTCTTTTGAGAAATTAGAGCCTGGCAGACTCCCTGAGTTGAGGAGATGAAGCTTAGAGTCCAGAAAGAACAAGACAGTTACAATTTACAAGACAGTGCCAGTGACAAGAGAGCTGCACAGAGAAAGAATCGAAGAGCACCAGTAAGCACATGCATGTGAATACACTACCAAGGCAGAAGAGACACCAAAAGGGTTAGTAAAGCTAACAGTGCATGGTGCTCAAACAGTCCTGAAAACAGTGCCTATCCCACCAGCAAGACTCATAACACAAAGGGCATTGATTAGAATGCTCAGGAAGGCAGTCCTCAGGCATGGCTGTGATAATTCTAGAAAGGCAGTATCTCAGAAGTGGGAATAATTAGCTCTAGATTGAGCACTATCCCAAACCTGCAATACAAACCATAAAACAACACCTGAACAAATCAAAACTGCTTCCAAGAATAAAGCTCAAGACTTACAATGCCTGAAAAATATCCAGCACACAACAAAGTAAAATCATTATGTCTGGCATCCAAACATTACCACACATGCAGATAGGCAGAAGAACACAGGCAATCTGCAGAAGAGGAACTGCAAAGGGCCGATAAATATATGATAAGATGCTGAACCTCACCAGCAATAGAAATTAAACGGAGATTAAAATGACAAGATTTTTCATCAATTTAATGCAGGCATAAATGTAGGGACACAGGAATATTAAGAACACTTAGGAATGACTCTAGGAACTGATACAATTAATGTTTATTATAGCAATGTTTGTAGTTGCCAAACATCCATTAAGAATAGCAAAGAAAGAAAGAAACTTCCATACTATGGAATATTGCACAAATACTAAAATTAGTAAGTTACAAGTATATATATTAATCTGTAAGGATAGTCATAATATACTAAATGGAAAAAAATCAAATTGCCAAGTAATGTGTAAATTAAGATCCTAATTTTGTGTGCAAATAATGAAAATTTCTGTATTTATCAATTTAAAAATCCACTCATCTGTATCAGAATCTTATGCAAACATTCAAAATCAAGTTACAAAAAATGCTGAAGTGAGACAATTTTCATATGTCAAAAAAGCTATGTACTAGTCACCTGTAAAGAAAAAATGTCATGTTTTAAATAATCCACTATGTATTAAACTCACATATTTATCAAATGTGCTCCCCATGAACAAGTGACATTAGCAGTCACTTATATTAATATCACTTTGGATTTAAAAACAAATAGACTTCAATAGCCTTTCAAAATTTATGTGCTATTATGTATAAGCACATCTGAAATATCCATGAAAAAGATATAAGCACACACAAAAACTGATTATCTGTGAGTGGTCAAATTACTGATTTTTTTCTTGTTACTCTCTGCATTTCTCAGGTTTTCTTCATTGGACATGAATCAACCTTATAACTTAAAAATTAAAACTTCTGAAAAATCCAATTTTCAAAACTACAAAACTCTAGAAGATAACGTAACAGAAAATGTACATGACTTGGGTTTGATGATGACTTTCAGATATAACACTGAAAGCACAATCAATGAAATACTAAACTGGTAAGCTGGACTTTATTAAAATTTAAAACTTCTGCTCTGCAAAAAAATATGTCAAAAGAATGAAAAGGCAAGCCACAGACTGGCAGAAAACATTTGCAAAAGACATATCTGATAAGGACTTTCATCCAAAATAAACTAAGAATTCTTAAAATTCAAAAATAAGAAAACAAACAACCCAACTAAAAAATTGGCCAAAGACCTCAACAGACATCTCTCACCAAAGATATGACAGGTATCAAATAAACCTATGAAAAAAGATGTTCCATTATTCTGTCATCAGGAAAATGCAAATTAAAACGAGATACCACTATACACCTTTTAGAATGGCCAAAATCCAAAACAATGACACTATTAAAGATGTGGAGCATCAGGAACTCTTATTCATTGCTAATGGGAATACAAAATGGTGCAGCCACTTTGGAAGACAGTTTGGTGGTTTCTTACAAAACTAAACTCAGTCTTACCACATAACCCAACAATCATACTTCTTAATATCTACTCAAAAGAACTGAAAACTTATGTCCACATGAAATCTGCACATGGATGTTTATACCAGCTTTATTCATAACTTAAAATTTGGAAACAACCAAGATGTTCTTTAGTTGGTGAATGTGAATATAAACTAGAGTACATCGAAACAATGAATTATTATTCAGTGCTAAAAAGAAATGAGCTATCAAGCCATGAATAGACGAGGAACTTTAAATGTATATTACTAAGTGAAAGAAGCCAATCTGAAAAGACTACATACTGTATGATTCCAATTATGTGATGTTCCAGAAAAAGCAAAACTATGAGGACAATAAAAAAGATGAGTGATTACCAGGGGTTATGGAAGATAAAGGGATGAATAAGTAAAGCACAAAAGGTTTGGGGGGCAGTGAAACTACGCTATATATACCATAATGGTGGATATATGGCACCATAAATTTGTCCAAACCTACAAGATACAACACCAAGAATGTACCATAAAGATGGTGAAAACAGATTCATCAGCTGTAACAAATGTATCACTCTGATGGGGGATGTTGATAATGGGGGAGGCCATGCATATGCTGGAGCACGGATTATAAAAGAAATCTTAATATCGTCCCCTCAATTTTGCTATTAACTTAGAATTGCTCTTAAAAAAAAAGTCTACTTTTCATGAAGTCTACTTATAACATCATATTAAAATTCATGTAAGCGGAAATGTTAATTCATGTTTTAAATCATACAGAGATGAATTAACTTAAATCACCTGAATCAGGTCAGCATTTACTTAATATGTTTAATATAAACCAGAATACAAAAGCTAAACTTATACTCATCATGACATTTCCATAAACTTCTAGGGAAAGACTACAGGCAATAACTAGGTAAAATAAAAACTGGATATTCGGTAGCCAAAATATTCAATTGTTTGTTATCCTCTCGTATGTATGTATTTTATCTCCCCAATTTGAGAACAGGAATAATTTCTAATTTTTTGTTTTCCTAATATTTAGTGCATGCAAAAGGTTAATAAGTTAATATGAAATTGCATCTGCTCTAAAAATAAAGCTAATGGACTGTTTCCACTTTACTGGGGTGTAGAGGTTGTTTCTAGTTATCTGGTATCTGGTTCTGGGGAATCAGGGCAAAAGAATAGCGGCCTGAATTAAAGAGTTCCACAAAGGAGGTGGTTGGGGGTGCAGGCTAAGAAGTGCTTCGTTTGTGTATGAAAGGAACTTACGTGGGTAATTCTTTAATATCTCAAGAAATTGGCTACCCCTGGGAGAGGCAGTCTCTCCAGGGTCAGCAAGACCCCAAGATGCCAAAGCATAATACAGAAAAACAACAATAACAAAAAGATTAATACAGAGCGAAAATTTTCATTAATTTTCTTGTTACAAAGTTCTAAATATAATAGTACTAAGAACTAAGTAGTTTTTCTTTGTAATACACATCCAGTAAAGAGAATGAAACTCTTTTTGAGGGGATAATATTTTCTGCTTAATTGGGGTTTACAGTTAGTATTCCCTATCATCAAAATCGATTGCAAAGTTTTCTCTTCATGCTATTCTGTTATGTTATTTTACATATTTTATATTTTAAAATGTCTTTTCAGACAAATACTGCCAAATACTGGTATCAGTCTACAAGCATATGATTTTTAAATGAATATACTCATCACTTGGTAGGCAATTACAAAGTCTACTAGATTTCTCCTATTTGTGCCTTTTAATATGTCATTATATTGTAATCACTTTCAATTGAAGATTAGGTGGAAGCACTCTTCATTTGCACTATTAAGTGGACTCTGAAATATGGAAATTTCCTCTGCAATTACATCAAAGTCTGAAAAACGCTATTAGAACCGTGGTTTGAGCTCAGAAAATATATCTATTGCTAGTTTTTGTTGGAACTAGAGATCTTACTTCTCCTTAACTTTTGACAGCAGTTAAGTATTAAAAAGTAGCCTGACATTACTTGTAATTCAAACTCTGTCATCAAGATGGCTTAACCACATATAAATTTCACATAAAAGTACTGTTTTGCTTATTATTTTAGACTGTATTCATTAGGAAATATTATCAACTCTGTAGCAAAGCTATCTTCCAAAGTCATTCAATGTCTCATAAGTGGTTGAGGGTGGTTCTTAAAGTTCAAAAAATTTCAATCTCAGACCTGTGCTCAAAAAATCCACAAAAAATCTTTACCACTGACTGCTAAGCCAGCAAATGGCTGTGGACTTGGGCAAGTCAGTACACTCAGGTTTTATTTCTGACAAAAACTTAAAATAATCATAGGTTTTAAATGCTTACATGTGCACACAACCTTTGTAAACTTGTCCAACTAAGCCTTTTTCTGCTCCATATTTTTACCACCATCAATTAAAATCAATTAAAACACCTCAATAAATTCTACTCCAGGCTGTACTAAATTAGAATTAGTGTTTTCTCAATTTCTTTGAAAAGTCTTTCACCTGAAGTTGTTACATACACGCTATTCAGGAGGAGTAATTCTTGGTCATTTCACACTCTGCCTTGACTGCTCATGTATTAACATCTGTCAATTCATCACAAGAACCACGTAAATTCACAATGACTGCACCTTCATATTAATATTTTATTTTTATGAAAATATTCTAATGGGATGAGATATCCCATTTTAAATTTTCTAATTTTTCTTGATAATTTCAGTGAGTTGAGAATACTGTGATGAGTACTTAGTGGGGTAATGCCAACTTATACTGGATTCTTTTGGCATCACTATAGTGTTATTGCATAATAAACACAATATTTTGCCATCTAATTTAATAATAAAATAATCCACACTCCTATGTGCTTTAAAAGCATGGCATTCAAAGTCTATTTTTCTCTTCTTTTATCACTTTGACATGATCAGTCTGCACTAGTAATAATATAATACAAAATGTCACAGTATACTGATATGCATGGCGCTTGAAACACTGAATTTATAAATGCTTTACTACAACTTACAGTGCATTGAGCAGGAGAGTGAAGAGATAAGGCACCACATATGGTCATGGTCAGGACTACTCAACTTAGTCATTAGAGCTTGAAAGCAGCCATAGACATGTAAATTACATTTTCATGCTCTAAGAATACATTATTTACGGACAATAAAAATTTAAATTTCATATAATTTTCAAGTGTCAAAAATATTATTCCTCTTTGGTTTTTTCCAATTATTTAAATACATAAAACTATTCTTAGTTCATGATCCACAAACAGGCAGCAGAGTAGATATTGTATGTAGTTGGCAGTCTGCACATCACTGCTGCAGAAGTGAGGAACTACTCAGTATTTCTGACCTTATGGAGCCATTTTCAGATGATTAACCCAGTCAGCATAACATAGCATGAACAGGAAGAGGACTGAAAGTAGAAAGAGAAATTACTGTAGTAGTTAAGAGGACAGTAAATGGAATCTAAGGACCTTAGTTTAAAGCCCTTCTCTCCAGTATACACTATCTGTGCAACCTTGGACAACACAACTTCTCAGATCCTCAGTATACTTATCTACTATGAAGGATAACAGTATCTACTTCAAAGTGTTGATTTAAAGATTGAGAGAGATGATCCACATAATCTGGTTATAACAGTACTTACACAAAAGGTTCTCAGTGTTAACCATGCGTTATTGCTAACTCAAATTAGGTGGTAATGACAGCCCAAGAGTTAATAATGACAAAACAGAAACTGAGAAGGTGAAATTAACTAGATCTAAGCCCATTAGTAGAACAGAGGAAAAATGTACAAACAGATCCAAATGAATTTGAGAATTTAGTATGACATTAACACATAAAGTTTATCATTTTTGTGAAACATCCTTGGGAATAAAAAGTAGAATTTAAAATATAAATCTGGGACAACTATGTGAATATAAATGGAAGATTTAAAAATCTAGACTAGATTTCAAGGACAAAACAGGAAAGTGCGAAGAATAAACAGAAAAGGGTATGGGCACCATTTAGGGATGGGGGAAGTAGAAGAATCAAGAAAGAAGATATAGCAGGAGAAACCTGAAGAGAAGAATCAGTACAGCAATTTCTGTCACAGAAGGTAAATAATAATGGGTGTGAAAGGGTGAAAGGAATTCATCTGCAAGAATCAAATTTAAAGTGTAATGATTTCACAAGAAAAAATTAAAGTTGGAAAATCTACTTACTGACACAGCTATCATGGTACTATCCGGCCTCCATTCAGCTTGCTTGTAGGATCCAAACTGCGAAGATGATTTTTCAGGTTCCTTGTAGGTTACGATTAACACACTAGGCTGGAAGGAAACAGTTTTATTTTATTAATATCTCATAAAAATATATACAAATAAAATTTAAGGTAACATCATAGAATACTCTAAAAGTAGTTTAATAATTCTGTAAGTGTAATAAAAGGTAACACAATCCAATATTAAATCATGAGCTTAAATAGTCTAATAAAAAAGACAATAAAACCATAAAAAAGACAATGTGAATAAGCCTGTATCTATTAAAGAAATTAAATCAATAATTAATCACCTTCAAAAACAGAAAGTACCAGGCCCAGATGGGTTCACCAGTGTATTCTACCAAACACCTAAGGAAGAAATTACAAATTTTTCTGCAGTCTCTTCCAGAAGATAAAAGCAGAGAATACTTGCTAATTCTTTCTATGAGACCAGCATCACCCTAGTACTAAAACCAGCAAAGGCATTATAAGAAATAAAATGGCAGACCAATCTCTCTCATGCACATAGATGCAAAAATTCCCAACAAAAGATTAGCAAATCAAATCCAACAATGTATAAAAAGAATTATATACTACAATCATGTGGGATTTATTACAGATCTGCAAAATTGGTTCAACATTTGAAAATCAATTAATTTAATCCAGCATTAACAGGTGAAAGGGGGAAAAAAAACCCCACACAATCATATCAACAGATGCAGAAAAAGAATATGACAGCATCCAACACCCACCCATTCATGACAAAAACTCTCAGAAAACTAGGAACATATGGGAACTTCTTCAACCTGACAAAGACATCTACAAAAACCTATAGCTAATATCATACTCACTGGAAGAAACTAGAAGCTTTCCTGATAAAATCAGGAAAAAGGTAAGGACATACTCTCTTGCCATTTCTTTTCAAAATCATATTGGGAATTTTAGCTAATGCAATAACACAAGGAAAGGAGATAAAAGATATACAGATTGAAAAGAAACACATACAACTGCCTTTGTTGTTAGATGACATGATTGCCTATATAAAAAAATCAAAGTATGAGCAAAAAATCTTGTGGAAATAAGTGATTATAGCAAGATTGCAGCATGTAATGTTAACATACAAAAGTAAATAGCTTTCCTATAAATCAGCAAAGAACAAGTGGAAATAGCAACAAAAAATATCTTGGTATAAATTCAAAATATGTATAAGATCTACGTGAGGAAAACAACGAATTTTAAAAAACAAAATCAAATAAGAATAAATAAGTGGAGAGACAGTCCAAGATCATGGATAGAAAGACTCAAACTGTCAAGGCGTTCAATGCTTCCCAACTTGATCTACAGAGTCAATATAATCCCAATCAAAATCACAGCAAATCGTTTTATAGATATTGACAAAATGATTCTAAAATTTACATGAAGAGGCGAAAGACTCAAAATGGCCAACTCAATATTGAAGGAAATGAAGTCAAAAGACTAGTACTATCCAACTTCAAGACTTACTATAAAGATACAGTAATGAAGATAGTGTGGTATTAGCAAAAGAATAGAAAATAGATCAGTGAAACAGAATAGAGCCTAGGAATAGACACACATAAACCTAGTTAACTGACCTTCAACAAAGGAGCAAAGGCAACAATGCAGAACAGATAGTCTTTTCAACGAATGATGCTGAAACAACTAGGCATCCACTTTCTGGCACTACAAGAAGCTCCACAAGATCATCTCGTACTCTGCCTGCCCTTGCCCTAGAATCAGTGATTTTTTTTTTTTCAGGGACTCCTGTCTCTTTTATTAGAAAGAGTATTTCGAAAACAAGATCTGAAAGGATGCTTACTGCTAGTGGAGTGTCATTGCTTCTAGGTCCTCTCAGCAAACACGACAGGAAATATATGATCCTATAGTAACCCACATATACACACGTATCTCTACATACTTGTTCCAATTTATGCATATACTTATAAAAAGAAACATATGTGACTACAATCAAGCACAAGTGGTTCATTCTAGCCTTCTGCCTTACTTACTTAGAACTTTTTCTTGACCATGAGAAACCTGGCTATCATTTCATATAACTACTTTAGTTCTTTGTTCAACCTTACTATATGCATATATTTTGGAATTTCTACCTATATCCCTATAAAACAAACTTAGCAAATAGAATATTTTTTTTATGGACAACTCCTTTTTCTTTAGCCTTAAAATAACCAGTTACAATGCCATTTTCCAAAGTTACATAGGTCATCCCCATAAAGGGTTTTTTAAATCTCTAAAAGTGAAATACAAAAGTTCCTAAGAAGCTAATAAAGCTCCAGACACATTAAAACTGATAGGCATTAGTTGTCTGTACTTCAAATAACAATTAAAAGTTAAAAACAAATACCTTGGGGGGACTGACATCAGCAACATGTCAGAATAAGTAGTCCTGGATCCTCTTTCCCTCACAACAATTCAGCAATAATTCACAGAAAGATTCCCTTTTGTGAGAAATACAGAAGTGAATTGAAATGCACTTAAGTGCTGGGAATGTAAGATCAGACTCATTAAAGCTGGTAGGGAAATTTAGAACACCCTCTTGCCAAAATTCCTACCACCAACACAGTGCCATACACTCAAGATGAAACCCTCCAGCTAATCTCTGCAGAGGAAAAGAGGTGGTCTGCGCTTCCAGTGCCCAGTCTTTTCACATGGGCTCCCTAGAGGACAAGCTTGCCAGTATCTCGCTAGTCTCAAAGCACTGTCAGAACCAGCATAATCTAGCTATCTGATGGAGAACAGAGACAGTGGCTTGGACTGGGAGTCACCACAGCTCCTCATCGCACTTTAGCAGAGGCAACAACAGTAACAACAAAATTCCAGCTCTCAATTCCTCCCTGGAAAAAGAAAAAGTTGGTCCACATGTCCAAAACCCTGATTTTCATGGGGGCTACTCAAAGAATGTCTTCTGTCTTCCCTGTCTCAGAGTGCTGATAGGATCTGGAAAATTCTAGCTGTGAGAACAGAGACAGAGGTTTGGGAAGGCAGTTGCCATAGTCCCTCCCCTTCGCTAAACACAGAGTAGGTGAACAACAACAAAAAAAAAACCCAGCCTCCAGCTTCTCCCTGGAGGGGGATTTGCAAAGAAAAAAGCAAGCATGATGTACTAGTATGAAGTTTTCACAGGCCATTAGAATCCCTGGCTGAGCTGATTGGTAGGGATCTTTTACTATTTGAGGCCAGTTCATGAGGACTGGAGAGGAGGCTGTTTTGTCCAATACAGTCACCAACAAAGAGTCAAGGAAGATGAAGAAACAGGCAAACACGTTGCAAAGGAAACAAGATATATCTCCAGAAAGAGACCCAAACAAAAACAGCTGTATGATTTACTAGACAGATAATTCAAAATAACCATCATAAAGACATTAAAAAAATCTGTTCACTGAGATTAGGAGAACAATGCATGAACAAAGTTAGAATTTCAGTGACATAGAAAATATTAAGTGTGTGTGTGTGTCTGTAGATCGACTACAAAACAGAAATCATGCAGGTGAAGAATATAATTGAAATAAAAAATTCACTAGAGCGGTTCAACAGAAGCTTAGATCAAGCAGAAAGAAGGAAAAGAAGGTCTAAAGATCATTGGCAATCATTCAATCACAAAAGAAAAATGAAAAAAAAAAAGTAAAAAAAAGCCTAAGGAACTTGTGAGACACCAACAAGTAGACCAATATATGCATGGAAGAAGAGAAAGAGAAATGACTAGTAAGCTTATTCAAAGACATAATGGCTAAAAACTTCCCAAATCTGGGGAAGGAAATGGATATCCAGATCCAAGAAGCCCAAAGAACCCAAAAGAAAAGAATCTCAGAAATCCACAATGAGACAAATTACAATCAAATTGTCCAAAGTCAAAGCAAAGAGAGAATTCTGAAAGTACAAGAGAAAAACAATTTGTCATGTACAAAGGATGCTCCACAGGACTTTAAGCAAATTTCTTAGCAGCACCTTGCAGGCCAGAAGAGAGTAGAATGATATATTCCAAGTGCTGAAAGAAAAAAAAAAGTTTCCAACCAAGAATACTGTAACTGGCAAGTTGTCCTTCAAGAAGGAAAGAAAGATAAAGTCTTTCCCAAACTAACAAAAGCTGAAGGAGTTCATCACTACTAGCCTACTTACCAGAAATACTAAAGGAAGCTCTTCAAGTTGAAAGGTCACTAAGCAGCAACACAATAGCATAAAAAAGTATAAAATTAGCTGGTAAGGGTAAATATATAGACAAATGCAGAATACTGTAATACTATAATGGTGGTGGGTAAACCCTTTTTTATCCTACTGTAAAAGTTAAAAGGCAAAAGTATGAATTAAAATAACTACATCTAAAAATATATTAAGATTCAAAACATAAATATGCATAAGTTATGACAATAGTAACAAAGTATGGGGGAGGGGAAGTAAAAGTGTTGAATATTTGTATGCAATTTAACTGAAGTTGTTTCTAGCTTAAAATACACTGTTATAACTACATTTTATGTGAGCCCCATGGTAATCCCACACATACATAGTCAACTGATTTTCAACAGAGGCTCCAAGTATAAACAATGGAAAAAGTATAGTCGCTTTAACAAATTGTGCTGGGAAAACTAGAATGCACAAGAATAAAAGTGGATCTTTATCTAACACCATACACAAAAATCAATTCAAAACGAACTGAAGACTTAAAGGTATGTTCTGATACTGTGAAATTTCTAAAAGAAATCATATGGAAAATATGACATTGGTCTTAGCAATGATTTCATTAATAGCACCAAAAGCACATACAACAAAAACAAAAATAGACAAGTGGAACCACATCAAATTAAAAACCTTCTATACAACAAAGGAAACAATCAATAGAGTGAAAAGGCAACCTACAGAATGGGAGAAAATATTTGCAAACCATATTATCTGGTAAGGAGTTAATTTCTAAAATATGTAAGGAACTCCTATAACTCAGTGAAAAACTCAATAACCTGATTTTTTTAAACATTTTTTATTGAGCTATAGTAATTTTACAATGTTGTGTCAAAATCCAGTGTATAGCATAATTTTTCAGTTATATATGAACATACATATATTCATTGTCACATTTTTTTTCGCTGTGACCTACCACAGGATCTTGTTTGTATTTCCCTGTGCTATACAGTATAATCTTTTTTACCTACTCTACATATGCCTGTCAATATCTACAAAATTTTGAACTCCCAGTCTATCCCTCCTACCCCCCTGATTTTTTAAATAGGCTAAAGACTTGAACAGACATTTCTCCAAAGACAAACAAATGGCTGACAGGTATGAGAAAAATGCAAAATGTCACTAATTATCAGGGAAATGCAAATCAAAACCATGATATGAGATATCGCCTCACAACTATTACAATGGCCATTATCAAAAAAACAAAAGACAAATGTTGGTGAAGATGTGGAGAAACTGGAATCCCTGCACTGTTGCTGGAAATACAATACAGAATACCCAATATGGAAAAAAGAGGTTCCTCAAAAAATTAAAAATAGAACTATCACATGATCCAGCAATCCTACCTTTAAGTATTTATCCAAAGAATTGAAATAAAAATCTGGACGATATACTGATACTTCCATATTCATTACACAACTATTCACAACCACCAAAATATGTAAACAACCCAAATGGCCACTGTCAGATGAATGAATGAACAAAATGTTTGTATATCCATACAATAGAATATTATTCAGCTTTAAAAAAGAAGGAAATTCTGCAATATGAATCAATATGGGTAAACCCTGAAGACATTTACTAAGTGAAATAAGTCAGTCACAAAAAGACAAATGATATATGATTCCACTTATATAAGGTACCTAAAATGGTCTCATTCATAGTAAGCAAAGCATACAATGGTGGTTACCAGGAGCTGGGGATAGGGAGGGTAATGGGGAGTTGCTAATCAATCAATGGGCATAAAGTTTTAGTGAAGCAAGATGAATAGTTCTAGAGATCTGCTGTACAAGGCAGTATCTATAGTTAATATTATATTGCATGTTTAAAAATTTAAGAGGGCAGATCCCATGTTAAGTGTTTGCATCACAATAAAATACAGAAAAAACCCTTTCATGTTTTAGAAATACAATTACTTAACAATATGTTATTTATGTTGTTAAGTAATTGTATTTCTAAAACAAAAAGAAAATAGTGAGTCAGTGGACTGTTTTACAAATCTGTTCAAAGTGTGGTAAAATAGACCATGACCAGATTCATAGATTTACTTTTACATTCAGTCTGTTGTGACATGTAGTTTTAACTGAAGTATATGAAGAGAATCCACTTACACAGGTGGACTTTTAAAATAATGGTAAATATTCTTCAATACTACATTGAAACTTGATAGGGTTATTTTCTTAAAAATTAGTTGTAATGTAGAATCTGAATCCTTATCTATAAAATTCTTCTACTATTTCCAAAACAAAAGTACCTTGGATAGCATTTGTAACGGATGAAGAGAAGAAAATATAATTGGGGAGATCGTTAGGAATTTATTTTAATAAATTAGAAGAGAAACCTGAATCTGAAAGGGAAATTAGAAAATCAAAACAACCTTTAAAAAGGATATAGTTGAAGGACTTCTGTTACCTGACTTTGAAATCTATTATGAAGTTATAGTAATCGAGACAGTGTGGTACTGACATCAAGACAGACAAACAGATCAATGAAACAGATTAGAGACCAGAAATAGACAAGTTAAATGAGAGGTACAAAGTCAATTCAACGGAGGGATGATCATCTTTTCAATAAATGGTGCTGAACAATAGGACAGCCATATGAAGAAAAAAGTATTTCAAACTACACTTTGCACCATATAGAAATATTAATTCACCTATTTTAATTAACTTATTCACCCATTACAAACCTATATATAAAACCTAATCCATCGAAGTTCAGGAATATAGGAGAAAATCTTTCATGGTCCTAAGTTAGGCAAAGATTTCTTAGATAAGACATAAAATCATGGCTCACAAAAGAAATATTATTAAAGCTGACATACTGGTCCTTATAAAAATTAAATATTTCTCTTTAAAAGACACAACTAAAAAAAAGCACAACACTATAAATCAACTATACTTCAATAAAAAAAAAGGACTAGAAAAAAAAATTTACAAATCACATATCTGCATCAATGACTTGTATCCAGAAGAAATGAAGAATTTTTTAATCTAAGAAAATAAACAATGCAATTTTTTTAAATAGGCAAAAAATTCAAATAAAATACTACAGTATCAGATTTTAACACAAAATTTGAAAAACATACTGACATAAGTAACTGAAAGGAAAAGGGAAGCATAAGGACAGCTTTTTCTTATATTGGAATTCCAATTAATAAATGTTGAAGGAAAAAGGGATGAAGAGAATCATTATCAGATAAACACCACATAATAGCTGCTGACAAGTTCCAGTGATGGATGCTAAACTCAGGGAGCAAAAGTGCAGGATATGCACAGTATCTTCCTCAAGTTACTTTTAACTACAAAGGGAAAAACAGTAACTTGACTGTAGAGTAGGCTGGCAGACACTAAGTGATCAAGGTAAACACCACCAATGGTAAGATATATGAGCATCATGAATTCTTTGATATGATACTGAGAAGAAAATTTTTGTGGTATTTCTGCCAAAAATACATAAGCTCATTCTGCTCATGAGAAAATCAAATAATCTCAGGCTGACAGATTCTATAAAATGAACTGACCAGTACTCCTCAAAAGGATCAAGGTCATAAAGGACAAGAAAAAATTAAGCAGTAGTTACAGAATGGAAAAGAAATAACTATATGCATTGTGTAAAGTAGTCTAGAACAGAAAAGGAACATCAACAGAAAAACTGGGGAATATTTCAATGACATCTGTACTTTAGTTAATAATACTGTACCAATGTTAATTTCCTCTTTATAATTATGCTAAGTGAAAGTGCACAACCAAAAACAACTATGTACTGCATGATTTCATATATATAAAATTCGAGAAAATGCAAACTAATCTATAGTGAGAAAAAGCAGAAGAGTGATTGCCTGGAGATGGAGGGGAGAGAGAAGCAACTATAAAGAGACAAGAGGAAACATCTGGGGGGGTTTGGATACGTTCATTATCATGATTATGGTGACGGTTTGAGTGTATACATGTCAAACTTAATCAAACTGACACTGTAAATACATGCAAGTTACATTATATCAATTATAGCTCAAAAAAGCTGTTTAAAAGTTAAAAACAAGTTATCTTAGATAGTGTTTTGAAGAACTAATTAAAGGGAGGAAAAAAACATGCTTAGGGAGACCTACTCAGAATCTGTTGCAAAAGCCTAAAGGAGTAACCAGAACTATGACGGAGGAGGGACAAAAAGAAGAAAAAACCAAAAACTGGTTATAATTTGCTTAGTTACCTTAAAATACATACATATAAGACACAAATTAGAGTAAACTGTATCTTTATATTTAATTTTGATGATTTAGGCATCTTTGCTCTATTTGACCTGTTTATTTGAAAGATTATTTTTTTAATGTTGATGAGAAAGGAAACATTAACCTATTCAATCGGTAAAACGACTTTATCAAAAAGGTTTCTGTTGTTACAATAAGCAATGATGATAATTTGCCTACTGGATTAATAAAGGTAAAAGAGTCAATCAGAGTGACAATATTTAATCACTAATTTAAAATCATAGTATGTTTTAGTATTTACTAATTTTTTATTTTTAATTATTTCAATATTTATTTCATAAACTTTTCACTTCTCAAAATGATTAACTTTTCTAATTTGGGAGTCAGAAAGCATAACAAATCTGATGTTTTTGCTCTAGTACACTCTGCTTGTACTCATACTGAAACAAAAGAATAATGTACAATAATGCAGGCTTTTGAAATTGCTAAGTTTTTATGTAAAGCAGACAACCAGCAGTCTTCAGTCTCACCTCTTTTCTAGTGACTTACACTCAGCATAGATTTTTTTTTTTAAATTGAAGTACAGTTGATTTATATGTTGTGTTGGTTTCTGGTGTACAGCATAGTGATGTTTTACATATATATATACACACACACATATATATACACACACACACACATGTTGCACAGATGTTAATAAGTACTACTCTGACTCTGTAAATAACAAAAATCAACATGTTTAAAGCCCCTCAATTAATTGTTGACTCTATGAAAAGAATCCTTCCCAGTAGGCAATTTCACTCCTTTCAGCGCTGCCTGTCTCTAAGTTTCTAAATACACGTACATTCAAAGAAGTCCATCACCACACATGGCAACACAGATTCAAGTAATGCATGAATCTTTCTGTATAAAAAGTACTTTCTGGTACTGGGAGGTTAGGACTTCAACTTATCTTCTTGGGGGGGATATGATTCAACCTATAACATTATCTCTTTGTAATGCTCCATAATAATTGAGAAGTGAGATACCAAGAATAAATAAAAATATGTTGTGACAGTATGTCTTACTGTATGTCTTTACTAAGGCTATCTAATCAAACTTTCTGCAAAAAGAGAAATGTTTTATATCTGCACTATGCAATCAATACAGTACGTACTAGTCACATGTGAGTACTGAGCACTTGAAATGTGGGTACTGTAAGGAACTGATTTTATTTTACTTAATTCTTAATAAATTAAAAATTTTAATAACATGTGGCCAGTGGTTTCCATGCTGGATGCACCAAATATACCTGTAGAATACAGGTTCTGTAGAACTGGTGATTGTTTACTTAAATAAAGGGAGAGATCAATCCAGCTACAAAAATGCTGTGTTAAAAGCTGAACAGGTTTCTTTACCATAGAGCTTTAGCATACCATTAGTAGGCTGATGTACAATGTAATTCTTAATAAAATAAATTATGTATATTTTCCAAGCTTACCTGATTAAACAACTCATCTTTCCCCTAGATTATCACAAAGTATCAAGAGTTCCTAATACCAGCCTTCAGGAAATTCTACTCTACACTTTTCAAGTAGCTATACATTTATATTAAGTCTGATAAACTAAATGTCACCGACTTTTAAAGTCAACTTTTTACTTTTTAAATTGTCTAATTCACTGGTTTTTAGTGTATTAACAGAGTTGTGCAATCATCACCACTATATAATTTCAGAGCATTTTTAAATCATTCCAACAAGACATTCTGTACCTATTAGCAGTCATTCTCCTTTCCCTCCTCCCCTTAACTCCTAGCAACCAATAATCTACTTTTTGACTCTATGGATTTGCCTATTCTGGAGATTTCATATAAAAAGAATCATATGATATATGGTCTTTCATGTCAGGCTTCTTTCATTTAGCATAATCTTTTAAGGTTCATCCATGTTGTGGCATGTCTCGGTACTTCGATCCTTTTATGACTAAGTAATACTCCCTTGTGTAGATTGTGTTTATCCATTCATCTGCTGATGGATGTTTAGGTTATTTCTACCTTTTGGGTACTTTGAAAAGTGCTGCTATTAAATGTTCGTGCACAAGTTTCTTTTTGAACATCTGCTATCAATTCTTTGGGATATATATCTAGGAACAGAATCGCTAATGTCATATGATAACTATGTTTAACTTTTCGAGGAACTGCCAAACTGTTTTCCATAGTGGCTGCACTATTTTACATTTCTACCAGCAGTCCATAAGGGTTCTAATTTCTCCACATCCTTGCCAACACTCTTGTTACTGTCTTTTAATTGCAGCTATTCCAATGTATGTCAATTGGTATCTTGGGGTTGATTTACATTTCCCTAATGACTAAATCATACTGAGCATCTTTTCATGTGCTTATTGGCTATATTATATCATCTTCAGAGAAATATCTATTCAAACCCATTGCCTACTTTTTTAACTGGAGTCACCAACTTTTAAACAAGTACTGTTCCAATACCTGACTTTCTAAGTTGATTACTGGAGTTCTTTTGTTCCTGTAGGAAAATTCACTAAAAATGGTGATTAGGTTCCTGGGCAAGCTCAAAAAAGTCTATTCAGCCCACAAATACTAATAGAGAATTTAATATAATGGCTAAAAATATAGGTTCTGGAGTCTGAATGCAAGACTCAAATACTGGCTCTGGCATTTACTAGCTTTAAGAGCTTGAAAAAAGTAACTTCTCCTATGCTCCAGTTTCTGCATCTTTAAAATAAACACAATAATAGAACCTACTTCACTGGTAGGTTCTGCAAAGATGAAATAAATAATATAGCACTTGGTAAAGTACTTTAGCACTCAATAAGCACTATAATTATTATTGCTGTCTTAATGTCTCAGGATCACATTATTAAAAATACTACAAAACAAAACTCCCAACACCCTCCCTGAAATAATTTATTCAAAATTCCTACTTAAGACACTAGTAACATACCACTTCTTGCTACAGTTAAGGCAATAATGAGAAGATCAGTCCAACTCTCTGGCAGTTTAGGGCTTGAACCACCCAATGACTGAAGGGGGAGAACGGCAGACTGACTAGAAGTGGGCACGGGGAACTTTGTGCAGTAATAAAAATGTTCTGAATCTTGACTGGAGTAGTCATTATATCATTATACACACCTGCCAAAATCCACTTAAGATCAACACTTCACTGTGCATTAAAAAAAATCCAAAAGTAAATTAATAAATAAGCCATCATTTAAGTATACTGAATGCTATTTACAAAGGAAAGAAAAATTACTAATATGTTTTAGATGATTTTCAAAAAAGGTTTTCTGGTTAATTGTTGACAATCCGTTAGATATTTTTCAAAGCAGACACAGGGCACTCCTATTGGTAACATGCAGTTTTTTCTACTGATACCACGTCAGTAGTGATGAATAATTAACTTTATGCTTCAAACATTCCTCGAATTCCAAAGTGCAATTTTTCTTAAAGGTAGAAGCTAATGATTGCAACTGATGATTCAATCTCAACACCAATGCTCTTGGCATTAAACTGAGATAATCAACTTCATGTACAGGAAGAGGACAGTCAATTAACTTTGGTTATTTTCTGTCTCTCCTATGCGAAATGAGTTAATATTTGAGAAATATCTGATTCTCACTTGCAAGTTCTTGAAACCAGGCTGTTTCTCTTCTATCATGTTACTATTCTTTATCCTATGCAATATTACATTAACAAATGGAAACATATTTAAAATTAATTTCACAAATAAAAAATCATTCAGAGTATTCATATGCTTAACTTTAATCTAATCAAGCCTTTAAACATAACTTTTAGTTTACAAGAAATACAGAGGATTCAGGAAAACATTACCAACTAGACAAATTCAGAGTGTGAGGGTGGTCTTCAAGAAAAGTGGCCTAATCTACTAAAAACAAAATAAATCTATGTAACGAAAGTGAGAGAGGGAAGGAAGACTATCAAAGGTTAAAAGGTAATAATCTCTAGTTAAGATCTAACAATCCAATGGAATGCATGAACCTCAAGTAGATCTTTGTTTTAAAATAAGAAAAAAAGCTATGTAAGTAATTTGGGAAATACTGAGGAAATTTTAAAATCAAACTCCTTAACAGAAGATATTAGGGAATTACTAATTTTCGTATTATGGCTATATATATGAAAGTCATTTTTAGAAGATGCACACTAAGTAGTTAGGTACCAGAGAAGTATCTTGATGTCTACAATTTTCAAAGAATTCCCATAAATATACACACACATATATATACATATACACCCAATCAAATAAATGATAAAGAAAATGTTGACAACTTGATTCTAGGTGGTGAGTATCCAGGTGTTCTGTACATTTAAAAAAATTTTATTAGATTTTATATGGAAAATAAGGGGTTGGTTGTATTCTTACATTGTGAAACAATATTTAAATCTCATGAATTAAGGAAACCAGTACTGGCCCCTCTAGAGAAGCATTTCAGTTAAGTCTTATATGTGTACACAATTGGACATAATCAGAGGTGGAAATTTCTGTATACAAATTCTATATAGAGCTGAAGGTAAGCAATCTCTATAATTTATCTCCATTTCCTAGCATATAGTTAAGTGCCAACTCTGGGTCAGAAGACCAACATACCTCAACAGCAGCCCATTATGGTATCATAGTGAAGACTCATCTTAAGTACTATTTGGCTTGGAGTCTTCACTATTGCATACTATTTATATACCATATAAAGAAAAACCACCTAATAGGGCTTCAGAAAGATTTTTTTTAATTGGTTAAATTTTTTTTTAAGTTGGATTCGGAGAAATAGAAATTAGTTAACTGAAAAATACTCAGGAAGACTAGGTAATTCTCCTATTCCAGAAAAACAGTAAACATTTTTAAATACACTAAACAATACACATTTTTCTAGTTTGAAATATACATCCATATTTCAAGACTTTTCTTGTTCCTATATACCATCTTCCCAATTCAGTTTCATAAATCTTCCCTCAGTTCAACATTAGAATGGGTGGATAAACCCAAGCTTATCAATCATCTGCCCTTCAGCCTCAGTTTCCTCATTTGTAAAATAAAAAGGATATGTCTAAAATGCAAAAACAAAAATTTACTTAACAGTATCATTTAACTTAAACAATATAATGTACTAAAAGGTTCTAGGCACTGTACTTGAAATTTACTGGGCATTTATTAAACAATCTGAATAGTCTGAATAGAACTGTTTGAATACAGTTTTATTTAAGTGAGTTGTTACCAATTTATCTTTCAAACTGATTGTTTCATATTTTATTATTCTTACTTTATATAAGAAACAGCATGGGACAATCTCCACAAAACCAGCTTTGGCATTAAGTGTGGGTACGAATCTCAGCTCTGCCATTTACTAAATAATTTCCTCTAGGTCACACAATTACTTTATTTGAGACTCAGTTTTCCTATTTGGAATATAGGGACCAATCTCCCAAAGTTACTGCAAGGATTGCACGAAATAATGTACATAAAAAACCTTAGAGATTGACATACAATTTGCACTTAATAACTGTTAGCTTGTACGTGCTCTTTTAGGTTTTTATTTTTAAAATTGATGGGGTTTAAATTGCATGTGACTGACAGTGAACAAAAGTGAACAAAAATTTTATCCTTGTGCTTCAAAAACAACTGATATTGATAATGGCAGTAGAGGTGATGGTAATGAATCTGGTTTTTAAAGGAAGTGATAACAATCGTGATAATGTTAGACAATGAGACCTAAAAACTACTGAATACGGTACTGTAAATAACCAGGCTTTAAATATATTCTCTTCCTAGCACTTCAAACACACACAGAACCAAACAGCTCCATCTCACAATAGTAAGAAAACAGCAATTACATCAACAACTATATGTGCTTGAAGAGAAAAACCAAAGAATTATTTCTTCCAAATGTCCTATAACTGACTTTTATGACACAAACAGCTCATGTGACCAGTTTTACCCCATTAAGACTTATGGGAACATAAAATTGCTTAGCAAAAGTTAAATCACAAGGACTTCCAAGAATGGCAGAGTGAAGAGATTGGCAAATCCTCTCCCTCACAAAACCACCGTAAAACTGACCTGTCAAAAGAAACATTTCACAGTTGACCCCTGAACACCACAGGTTTGAACTGCATGGGTCCACTTATATGCAGATTTTATTCAATAAATATGTACTACAGTACGTCTCGACTTGTGGTTCACTGAACCCGCGGACAGTGGAAACGTGGATACAGAGGGCAGACTCTAAAATTATACACAGATTTTTAACCACATGGAAGGTTGACACCCCTAATCCTTGTGTTGTTCAAGGGACAAGTGTTATATTTGTAAACTCATCAAAGGCATACAAATTAAGAAAATTTCATTCATGAAAACCTGCTGGGAACTTCAGGTAAGAAACGTAGCTATAAATGATGTTCTTGCCAGGACTGTACCCAGCCCCTCACCAAAGCCTGGTAGGCAGTAGTGTCACCAGGGTGGGCTGTTGGTTAAAAACCAGCAGCTTTGCTGCTAAAGGCATGCTGTCTTGATATGGAGCAGAGTGCAATACAGCCTGAAGCACTGTTGGTAAAAGGAGCATATCTTACAAAGCAAACAGAGAAAGCTGATGGCACTGTTAGCCAGAAGTTTCAGACCTGCTTTGGGTAAGTAGCACATCCCTCAACAAGCCTGAAATTTAACAAGAAAACCCTGGAAATCAGATAGTCGAAGCGGGAATAGATAAGCTTGCCACACAACGTTGGCTCAATGGGAGGCAGAACTTAAAAACAGGAAAAAACCTGAAGGTTCCAAGCTCTCCACTCATCCCTGTATTCCAGAGAGGCTGTGAACATGAATAGACAAGAGCAATGAAAGGCCAAGCTCCCCATACATCACTAGCTCACTGGGAGGTTGTTCCCAAGGAAGTTCCAGAAGGGTGTGGCAGGAAGTAAAAGCTGGAACAGACATTAAAATGTCCTGAACTTTGCCTGCACTCCCCAACCCACATATCAACCAAAAATGGATGCCTTACTGGCTCAAGATGTTTGAACATCTAACCACTCACTATGCAGACATAGAGACAACCCCTAGGAAGCCATGGTAAAAACAAAAATAAAAAAAATAAGCAAATATCTTAGTCAGTGGCTGCATGTTGTAGGAGAGATAAATATGTAGATTAAGTCCAGGTAACTTACTAAAAACAATACTAAAACAAAAAATCAGCAACAATAACCCTCAGAAAACAAAATTAGAAACTCTAGAGTTGTTACAATAAATTATCCAAAATGTACAATTATCAAAAAAATAGAAGACATATAATCAGTGACCCAGACTAAAGGAAAAAGAAACTATCTTTAGTGTGAGTGGGCCCAGTACAGCAGACAAGTAATTCAAATCAGTCATGAGAGATATATATATAAATGGAATAAAGGAAAGCATGTTTAAATAATCAAAGGAAAATGATAATACCTAAACAAGCAGGGAATCTCAAAAAAGTAAAAGCAATAAAAAAAAGGACCAATTCTAGAAATTCTACAGTTTTAAAGTACAAAACTGAAATGAAAGTTTCATTACATAGACTCAACAGATTTGAGATGGCAGAAGAATCAAAAACATGAAAATAGTTCGATAAAATTAAGTAATCAAAGAAAAAGAGAAAAAAGACTGAAGAGAGCCTCAGAGATCTATAGAACATAAAATACACCAATATATGTATAATGGGGAGTTCCAGGAGATGGCACAGGGGATTAAAAAACATTTGAAGAAATAATGAGTGCAAATGTTGCAAGTATGGTGAAAGACATTAAGCCTCTGATTCAAAATGCTTGACAAAACCCTAGTTGGATAAACACACACACATCCCCATACACAAACTACGTAACACCAACAAGATGTTAAAATAGCTGAGTTAAACAAGTGGACACACACAAGGGAAGAAAAATACAATTAATGGTTGACTTTTTAAAATATATTTTTAAATTTTTTATTTATTTTGGGGAGGTGGTAATTAGGTTTTGTTTGTCTGTTTATTTTAGAGGAGGTCCTGGGAACTGAACCCAGGATCTTGTGCATGCTAAGAATGTGCTGTCACTTGAGCTATATCCTCCCCATTAATGGTTAACTTCTCGTCAGAAACAATGAAGACAAGAAAGCCATAAAGGGACTTACTTAAATGCTGAAACAGAAGAACCATCAACTATGAATTCTATATCCAGTAAAATTATCCTTCAAAATTACAAAGTAAAGACATTCCCAGATAAAGAGATTAAAAGAATTTGTTATTAGCAAATCTGTTCTATGAGAAGTACTAAGAGAAATCCCTCAGAAAAAAACAGGAAATGACATTAAATGGCATACAGAAAAGAGTTAACAAAACAGGTCTAAGACTGCTGTACTAAAAAAATGCCTGCCTGCAAGGTTGGTCCTAAGCTGGCATCTGGGAACTTGAATTTGGGAGGGTTTCCACCATTCCTTAACTGATTAGAGTGGCTGACTAGCCTAAACTGTTTATACAAATCAAACGGCTAATGTTGAAACAACTATTTTCCTTCAGAGAATGCGAAATTTGGTATGTGCTGGGCAGAGAGTCTCCAATAAAAATCTTGGGGACTAGGTCTATAATGAGCTTCCCTGGTATACAACATTGCACATATGTTGTCACAATCTGTGGGAAAAAACAGGTACATCTTATATGACTACACTGCAACAGGATTATTTGAAGCTTGTAGCTGGCTCTTCCAGAATATGCCCAATGAGCCTTTTTCCTCTGGCAAATTTTCTTTATATGCTTTTGTTGTAATGAATCACAGTCATAACTATGGCCATATGCTGAGTACTGTGAGTCTTCCTAGTAAATCACTGAACCAGGGGGTAGTTTTACTTTTGGGAACTACTGACAAAGATGGTAACTCAAATCCAAAAGAAGAAACACAGAGCACAAGAAACAGAAAGTGGATAAATGTAAAAGACTGAATAAATGTATTTTCATCTTTCCTCCTAATTTCCGTAAAAGACATCAGGCTTTATAAAACAGAAACTTTTAAAAATACAATACACGATACTGTCAGGTTCATAACATAAAAAGACATAACATATATGACAATAATACCTCAAAGAAGGTGTCAGAGAACAGAACAATTAGATGTAAGATAAATAAAAAAGTAGAGAATTTGAACAACACTGTAGACTAGCTGAACCTAACAGAAATACACAAATCATTCCAAACAGAAAAATACATATTTCTGTCAAGTACACATGGAATATTCTCCAAGACAGACTATGAGGTAGGACACAAAACAAGCTTTAATTAACTTTAAAAGACTGAAACAATCCCAAATATTTTTTCTGATCACAATGCGATGAAAGATCAACAGCAAGAGGAAAAACAGAAAACTCACTAATACATGGAAATCAAATAACACTTTTTTAAATAACTCATGGAAAACAACAACAAACACAAGGGAAATCAGAAAATATCCTGAGACAAATGAAAATAAAAACACAACATACTAAAACACAAAGGATGCAACAAAAACAGTGCCAAGTGGGTAATTCACAACTAAGCGTTTACATGAAAAAAAGGCCTCAAGTCAATCTTATTTCACATCTTACCAAAGTACAAAAAGAATAAATTAACCCAAAGTTAGAAGAAAGAAGGAAATAATAAAGATTAGAGCAGAGAGAAATAAGGTGAATAAAAAACAGAGTAGATCAAAGAAATCAAGAGTTGGCTCCTCTAATATATCAACAAAACTGAGGAACCTTTAGCCAGATTGAGGGGAAAAAAAAAAAACTGAAATAACTAAACTCAGAAATGAAAGAGGGACCATTAGTACTGATTTCACAAAAATAAAAAGAATTATATGTGAGTACTCTGAACAATTGTGTCCTGACAAATCAGACTACCTAGATAAAATGGACAAATTCCAAGACTGAATATTGGAGAAATAAAAAATCTAAATAAACTTATAACTAGTAAGAAGTTTAAATCAGTAATCAAAAACCTCCTAACAAAGAAAAGCCCATACAGTTTCACAAATGAATTCTATCAAACATTTGAAATAAACACCAATCCTCAACTCTTCCAAAAACCTGAAGAGGGATCACTTACTAACTCATTCTATAAGGCTAGAATCACCCTGATACTAAAGCTAGACAAGGATTCTACAAGAGAAAAAAAACTACAGGTCAATATCCCTGAAGAAAACATATGCAAAAATCCTCAATAAAATACTAGCAAACCAAATTCGGCAGCATATTAAACAGATTATAAACCAGTGTGATTTATTCCTGGAATGTAAGGATGGTTCAATACAAGAAAAATCAATGTAATACACCACATTAATAGAAGAAAACACCACATGACCATCTCAGTTGATTCAGAAAAAAGCATGAGACAAAACTCAACATCCTTTCGTGCCAAAGACATTCAGCAAATTAGGAACAGAGTGAAACTACCTCAATGTAATAAAAGCCATATACAAAAAACTTAGTAACATACTCAGTGGTGAAAAACTGAAAAGCTTTTTCTCAAGGGCAGGAACAAGACAAGAATGCTCACTTTCACAACTACATTCAAAATAGTACTGAAAGTCCTAGGCCAGAGCAATTAGCAAGAAAACTAAAAAAAAGGCACCCAGATTGGAAAAGGAGAATTATCTCTGTTCTCTGAAAATATGATGCTTTATGTAGAAAACCCTATAGATTTCACATAAAATGGTTAAAAGTAATAAATGATTTAGCACAGTTGAGAGATGCAATATCACCACACAAAAATTGGTACATTTCTATATAATAATAAACATCTAAAAATAAAATTAAGAAAATCACTCCATATATATAGTACCATCACAGGAATAAAATTCTTAGGATCAGGCTTAACCAAGGAAGCGAAATACCTGTATGCTGAAAACTACAAAATGTTGCTGAAATTAAAAAGATGCCTATAAATGAAAAGATATTTTGTGTTCATGGCTTAGAAAACAATGATAAGGTGTCAATATTACCCAAAGCAATTTAGAGATTCAATGCAACTCCTATCAAAATTCCAACACCATTCTTTGTAAAAATATAAATTAATATGTGGACCCCAAATAACCAAAATAGTCTTGAAAAAGAGTAAAGTTGTATGTCTCACACTTTCTAACTTCAAAACTTATTACAAAGCTATGGCAATCAAAACAGTACCACAATGGCAGAAAGACTGACAAATACAACAACAGAATATAACAGAAAGCCCAGGAATAAGTACATGTGGCTAAATGATTTTCAACAGGGTGCCAAGACCATTCAATGGAGGAAAAGGATAGTCTTTAACAAACTACACCAGGAAAACTGAGTATCTCCATGGAAAAAATAAAATTTGATCCTTATCTCCCATCATACACAAAAATTAGCTCTAAATTGATTACAGACTTAAACATAAGAGCTAAAACTATAAAATTCCTTTAAGAAAGAGGGCAAAAACTTTGTAACTTTGGATTTAGCAATAATTTCTTGCACATGACACCAAAAGCAATGGCAACAACAACAAAAATAGTTAAGTTGGACTTCATCAAAATTAGAAGCTTTTGGACATCAAAGGACACTTATCAACAGAGTAAAATGGCAATCCACAGAAAGGGAGAAAATATTTACAAATCATATATATGATAAGGAATTGATATTTAGAATACAGTTGACGCTTGCAATGCAGGGATTGGGGCACCAAACCTCTGGACAGTCAAAAATCTGAGTATAACTTAACAGTCAGATCTCCATATTTGCAGTGCCACATTCGAGAATTCTCAGCCAAAAGCAGATAGTGCAGTATTATAGTATTTACTATCAAAAAACATCCACCTGTAAGTAAGTCCATGCAGTTCAAACTCATGTTGTTCAAGGGTCAGTACTATATAAAGAACTCCCACAACTCAACAACAAAAAAAGAAATCACTCAATTTTTAAATGGGCAAAGAATATGAATAGACATTTCTCCAAAGAAGATATATAAATGGCCAATAAGTATATTAAAAGATACTCAATGTCACTTGTTATTAGGGTTATCAGGATGGCTATCACTGGAAAAAACAGAAAACAGCAAGTGTTGGCAAAGATGTGGGAAAACTGGAATCCTTGTCTATTGCTGGTCGAAATGAAAAATGGTGCAGCCACTGTGAAAAATTAATGGGATGGCAATCAAAGATAAAAAAAGCAATTTCTCACAAAATTAAACACAGAATTACCATATATATAATCCAGCAATTCTATTTTGGGGTATATATACAAAAGAATCAAAAGTAGAGACTCAAACAGATAATTGCACACTAATGTTCACAGCAGGATTATTCATAATAAGTGAAAGCAACCCCAAAAGTGAATGTAACCCATGTCCATCAACAGATGAATGGATAAACTATAATATATACTTACAACAAAATATTATTCAGCCTTAAAAAGGAAGCAAATTTTGGTACACACTATAACATGGAGAACCCTGAAGACATCCTAAGTGAATTAAGTATATCACTAAAGGGCAAATATTGCGTTTTCACAATAATCAAATTCATAGGGACAGAAAGTAAAACAGTGGTTGACAGGGGCTGGGAGGAAAGGGGAATGGGGAATTACTGTTTACTGGGTTATGGTGTTTCAGTCTGGGAAGATGAACAAAGTTTTGGAAGTGGACGGTGGTGATGGCTGCACAAATGCAAATATACTCAAAGGCAACAGAACTGAACATTTAAAAATTATTAAAGTGGTAGATTTTATGTTATGTATATATATTTCACCACTTTAGAAACATGAAAGTAAAAAGGAGGAGGATGAAAAATTTCCTGTATTTTACTGGAATCAATTCAGTTATTAACCTGAAGTATACTGTAATAAGATGCATTTTGTAATTGCCAGAGCAACCATTAGTAAAATAACTCAAAAAAGTATGATTAAGAAATCAAAGCAATTAAAGGAATAACAGGTAAACTTTCAAAAAATGAGAGGTATAGAAAAGAAATAGCAAAATAGCTAACATAAATCAAACCACATCAATAATTACATTTACATGTGAATGCACTAAATACTCCAATCAAAAGGCAGGAATTATCAGACTGGATTTTTGAAACAACAAAACAAAAAAGCAAGATCTAAATACAGGCTATCTATACAAGACACATTTCAGATTGAAAGACATAAGTAGTCTTAAAGTAATAAAAGTATATAAACCTAACAATGCAGCCCAAAAATTAATGAAGCATAAACTGGCGAAACAAAGAAAAAACCAATTCAACAACAGAGTTGGAGATTTCCATCTCTACTTTCAATAACTGATAGAACTAGACTTAACATTAACAAGAATACAGAAACTTTGAACAATCATGCCAACCAATTTAACATTTAAAGAACTCTGCAAACTGCAGAATATATCTCCTCTACAAGTACAAAATGAATATTCTCTTACACAAACTATGTGCTAACCCCCAAAAAAGGTCTTAATAACCTTAAAAAAATTAAGTAATTCAAAGTATATTCCCCAACCACAAAAGAATTAAGTTAGAAATCAGTAACAAAGAATTTGGGAAACACTCAAGTATTTGGAAATTAAACTACACATCTTTTAAAAAATTTTTGTTTGTTTATTTGTTTAGGGGGTGGGTAGTTGGGTTTATTTATTCATTTTAATGGGGGTACTGGGGATTGAACCCAGGACGTCATGCATGCTAAGTATGTGCTCTACCACTTGAGCTATACCCTCCCCCAACCACACACTTCTAAATAACCTATGATTCAAATAAATGGTTAAATTTTAAAAACTAAATGAAAACAAAATTGGAACATATCAAAAGTTATAGGGGGCAGGAGATCAATGGGCAAAACAGAGGATTTTTAGGGCAGGAAAAATATGCTGTATGGTATTACAATGATGAATATATGTCATTATACATTTGCCCAAACCCACTGAACATACATACTATGAGTGAACTCTTAACTAAACTTGAACTGTGCATAATTACGATGTGTCAATGTAGGTTCATCCTTGGGGGAAGAAAAAAGGTATCATTCTGATGACTGATGTTGACAGTGTGGGAGGCTATGCGTGTGTGAGGAGAGGGGGTATGTGGGAAATCTATGTACCTGCCTCTCAATTTTACTGTAAACCTGAAACTGCTCAAAGAAAAAAAAAAGAAAAAATTTAAGAGTTTAAAATGCCTATATTAAAAAAAGAAATATCTCAAATTAATAATCTAAGCTTTCAATCTAACAGAACTAAAGCAAATTAAACCCAAACAAGCTGAAGAAATTTTTAAAAAATCAGTGCAGAAATTGGTAAAATAGAAAATAGAAAATTAATAGACTACGATCAGTAAAACCAAAAGGTGGTTCACTTAAAAAAAGAAAATTATCTAGACTGATGAGGGAAGTCCATTGAGATTCCATACCAATTTGTAACGGATATTTATATTTCTGTAAAAAATACTGTTGAGACTGCACTGAATCTGTAGATTGCTCTTGGTAGCACTGGCATCTTAACAGTATTAAGTGTTCCAATCCCCAGCTTTACTGAGATATGACTGACATTTAACATAGTCTAAGTTTGACCCACATGTTGATTTGATACTTACATATTGCAAAATAATTACCACCATAGTCTTAGCTAACACCTGCATCATGTCACATAATTACCATTTCTCTTTTGCAGTGAACACATCTACTCTCATCTCAGCAACTTTCAAGTATATAATATAGGACTATCAACTACAATTACCATGCTGTACACAATTTATTCAACTTAATAGCTGGAAGGTTATGCTCTTTGACCAACTTCTTCCCTTTTTCACCATCCTCCAGTCCCTCGTATCTATGTGTTTCTGTTTCTATGCATTCAGCTTTTTTAGATTCCATATATGTACGTGATATCATACATTGTTTTTGTCTGACTTATTTCACTTAGCATAATGCCCTCAAGGTCCATCCACACTGTTGCAAATGGTAAGATGTCCTTTCTAGTGCCTGAATATTTCATTATGTACATATACCATATCATCTTTATCCATTCATCCACTGAAAGATACTTAATTACTTCCATATCTTAGCTATTGTAAATAACATATACTACTATTCTAATATAATTTGGACTGTGTATAAGAGTATTTAATTTATCTTCATTTATATAACCCTCTCCAACACAAGTTTTTCTGATTTGAAGTTGTATTTTAGTACTACCATATTTTTTTAGTTACATGTCAACATTTAGAAATCTTCCAGTTATTAAAACTTAAAAAAATTTTGTGCTATGCATAGGACAGATATACTAAATTCATTAATTTATTTTTAAAGTACTTTATTAAGCATCGGCTGTAGGCAAAGAATTATGGATAATACAAAATAAGATCACTTATAGACTAACACAAAATTGTAAATCAATTACACTTCATTAAAAATAAATAAATCAACTTCAGTCCTCCAGAAACTTACACTCATGGAGAAATAAAGCTTGGGTGCAAAACTACAATACAAACAGTAGTTCATCCAAAGAATGAATACTTCTGCTTATGGTAAATAAAGAATGACTCACAGAGCAGGATCTCAACAGTAGCTAAAGTATGGATAATATTCTGACAGGCAGAGATGGGGCAAGAGAGCATTCCAAGAGGGGAGTGTCTCTGATATCAAACTACGGAGTATGAACTTCATTCTGTAACAGTGAACCCTAAATGACTTCCAAGCAGTGAGTTTATAAGGAAGGCTCGCTGGAGGCACTAATAGAACACAGCTGAAAGAGTGAGAAATGGGAGCATTTGAAACATACAGGTACAAATTAAATTACTTTCCTGGAGTCACACAGTTAACCATATACTCGATTCTTCGAACATCTATCTCATTGTTTTCTGTTATTAGTATACAGGAACAACAGCATAAGTTTCTACTCAAGGTTACTCGGCAATTTATTTCATAAGCCTAGTAACTACTTGTCTATTTCAGCTTTTTATTAGCAGTGATAACTCACAAAATTTTCATTTATATTAACACACTAACATCTTTGGATAGAATTTTTTACATATAAATGCCCTTTAAATCCCTTCCATATACTGCCTATTTATACTATCCTTTCACAGGAGGTGTTCAAAAATACTTCCGAGGGTATTTTATATATTTGAAATAATCAATGACCTGAAAATTGGGGTAAGACTTATTTAGAATTACAGGTATCATTCTGTGGTTCACATATGTAGACTTCTGTATTCACAGTTAAGCAGTATATTGAAGGAATAATTCTAGGCTCTCTGGTACAGTAACAAACACAATTCATCTCATCCGACACCCATGTCAATCATAAATCATAACATGCTTTAAACAGCAGCTTCATCCTCAAAGCTGAAACTCATCCTTTTACAACACCTTTGGCAGAAATACATCATCAGTTGCTCCACTGGGTAAGTTGCACCTCTACCATCCCAATCTAGCATATATATGCCCAATCTTTTCTGATTCCCCTTTTTTGAGTTCCAAAATATATGGATGATCCCTGTTGTAAACTCAAGCAGTTTTTAAAGCTCCTGAGTAGATCCACAAAGTAGAGAAAACAAATTTATATCAACATGTTACAATGAAAACAAGTCGCACCCTCACATTAAAAATTAAATCAAAAAGCAAAATGAGTATCTACAGAAACTCTTTTGTTCATAAACACATCTGAACAGCACTATACTACATTTCTCAAACTTGAAGTCAGGAAAGAATTCTGAAGAGAAATGACTCTATAACACTGGGATTCCAAACAGCTACCTAGGGTATATAATAGTAGCTATAAGAGGTACATAAAAGCTCACCAGAAGACCCATAAAATGTATACAAGTTATTCTTAGAAATCATATTTTAATGTTTCCAGTCTCATGTCTCATCAACATTTTCAGGCAGCAATTCTTTCAGATCTTAGGAAAAAAAAGCTTAGACTATTAAATGCATGTTCCTCTCATAAGGACAGTTTTTCTTTTTAAAAATGCATTCCACCTGTGTGAGTTTAACTAAGAGAGTCCTAACAAAATTTAAAGTAAGCAAATATGTTATCTCCTCTCATTTCTTTGAGCATGTTTCTCCTTATCTCCAAATGCCCTCAAGCTGCTTTTCAGACCTCAAATTCCATAAAACCTTTCTTTAGATCTTTAAAATTCACTTTATTCTATAAAATTACTTGCATATACAATGTCTCCAAAATCAAAGCTTTCATGTTCTCAGGCAAACACTTTAAACCAATTCACTCTAAATTATGGAGGAATAATTGATAGCTACTCAATATAGCCAGAGGTTTTCACTTCTAAAAGAAGCGCGTTGACCTAAATCTATTTTAACTTACATAGTTTCAGTAAGTTTAGAAGTTAAAATATCAAAATAAAAACTGGAATCTGGCACCTGTTTCCCCATTAACCCAGTTACTGACCTTAAAACCATCTAGTCCAATACCTGATTTTTAAAGCAACAAAGTGATGTCAGAGATTAAAGTTAACCATTCCTAAACCTACAGTACCATGGGGCCTCCTCTAAGGTATTCCCGCATTTCACTTCACATACTTCTTAACCCAGAGATACTATACAATCTAACTTTCTGCACACCGGATCTTAATAGAAGTGGCTCCAGGACTTCTGTAGAAAGTAGCTATCTGTGTGCAGGGTGGCAGTTTCAAGGAACAAGAGTACAAGTAGTTTTACATTCCAGTAGTACCTTAGATTTATTTAGTATCTAAGTCCAAAAGCAAAAAACTAATATTCTTAATATTCACAATATCCCTCAGAAAGTCAAGGCATATTTTTGTTTCTTCTATAGAGGAATAAAGTAGCCTACAGGCTCCTGGTCTATTCTTCCCTCATATTAAGTTTAGTTTCACCTAAAATTTAGTTAGGTGTGCCCTTTATAGAGATAAGGAAAGTTAAATTTTAGGCTTTACAATTTGTTAAATTAGAGTGAAACTGCGTACTAAATTCTGAGTTCAATTTAAAATTCAAGCTCTAATTTTTCTTTCCGTATATGCCTTAAATAGTTATATACACCCAAACAAATATTCAATCAGTATAAACAAAGTAAATAAATTAGTATCTCATTTAAGAACCAAATGGTATACAACACAGTCAAAAATGCAACCAAGCACCAGACAGAATAGTCACATGATTGGCTTTTATAATACCCTATTTCATTTTGCTATATATTTAAAAATTAAACCAGCCAAAACCTAATAGCAAATAGTCTGACTTAAAATCTAACTATGATAGTCATATAAAGAAGATATCAGAAACGCCTAAATTTCATAATCACTTTTACCAGAGCTGTGAGGACAGCTAAGGACCTTACAGGCATTCAAATGGTCAGAGATTTGACAGCTGTAACTAATTTAACTAAAGCCAGGTGTTTCACATGGATCTAATAACGCTAAGGTCACAACCTATTTTCCCACACGGTTAAACTAACTTTGAGAAAAACTTCGCTCTGACATCGATTAGTGCTGCGGGGGGGGGGGGGCATTTTTACACTATATTTTGTTGCTTTTATATACACACCTAAAGCAGTGTTAGCGGAATATAAGGAGTATCTATCCATCACTTATTTTTGAAGTTTTTATCTACTCAGTAATTAGATACAAGAAGGAAAAAAACCAGAATTCACAGAAAGCAAAAACAGAACTCAGGATCACGCTCTTCCCAGATCTGATTATTACTTCCAGGTGTTAATAAATACCAGGAGCAGAGCGGACAGATTTGAGTTCTACTTCCACTCCTACTAACCCCCGTACAATTCTCTACAGAAGAGTCCAACTGCAGCAGAGGAAAGAACTAGCGGAGTTCTTTCTCTAGTGGAGAGATGTTAGGGTGAAGCGAGAAGCTGGATTATCAGACCTTTAGTAAAAAAAAAAAATAATAACTCTGGCTGTAGTTGTTAGAAATAAGTTATCACAACCTGTAAAGTCTGGCACTGGGTAAAGCCCAAAAGGCTTTCCCTAACACCAAAACAACGGCCTTTGAAGCAAGGGAGGGTTAGGAATACAACAGCGGCCAGATTCCTAAATGTGGAAAGTTTAAACAAATTAGTTCCTCAGAGAATGGGGGAAGGGCGAGGAGGGAAAATCTGGGCTCTACCGAGGGAGCGCGCGGGGTTCGCACTGTGCGCGGCCGTAGGTCCAACGCAGGGAGGCGCAGGGATTTGGGACAGCAGCGACTGCATCCACCCCAGAGCCCTGGCCGAAGGACGTTTCCCGACCCGGGCGTTCGTGCCGCCGAGTAGGTGGAACGAGGACGCCGACGGCGAAAACGAGTGGGTCTGGCGCGAAGGGGCAGGGGTCCCGGACTCAGCATGGAAGTTGGGGGCAGGACGGTGCCAGGACGCCGGGGAGGGAGCCACGAGAGGCGGCGGGCGGCTCTACTTACTCGGCTGTACCAGATGCTGAGGCGGGCCCGGGCCAGCACGGCGAAGAAAGTCCTCTGGGGGTCGGACTGAACGTGGAAAGGCGCCTCGGCCGGGCTCCCCAGAGGGCAGAGCAGCCTCTTGGGCCAGCCGCTCAGGAAATACATGGCCCGCGCCGAGCCGCCGACGCCGCGGCGCCCGGCGGCCCCCGGCCCGGTCCGTCACACTCAGCGACCCGGTGCCGGACGCCGGTCTCCCACACCGCCACCAGCCGAGTCGGCGGCGGCGGCGGCGGCAGCTCGGGGCATCTGCCTGCTGGCCGGGCCGGGCCGGGCCGACGCTACACTAAGCGACGAAGGCACCCCCGAGCTGACGGGGCCTAATGTTGGGGCGGGAGGGGCAGAGAAAGTCGGGACGGAGATGGGGCGGGAGGAGCGCGAAGGCCCGCCCCGGCCCCGCCCCTTCCTCGAGCCGCACTGGCGTCACCACGCCGCGCCGCGAGGGTCTGGCCGGGCAGGGCTGCCCCGCGCGCGCGTACTGGAGACTTCTCCCCTCCCCCTCCCTCTGCTTTCTGAAGCTCCGCCTTGGTCTTCACTTCAATACGCATGCGTCTTTGCCTCGCTGAGGGTTCTCTACACCTCCCACTTGCAATGTAGAGCGTATAGTCACTGCTGAAGGCGGGATAATCGCCTGAGACTCGGAGGCAAGTAGGCCGAGCCAGCGAGACGCAGCTTCGAGGCAGGTCGGCCGTGGGACACGCCCTTTGCCTAGCCTAGCCAAATTTGACTTCCCTTGCGGATTGGTGGGGCCTCTGCTGGGGCAGGCCCGGGCTTTGCGTCGCCGGGTGTGGGTGGTGTGCGGGGGAGGCGAGTCACGTGATGCTCCGTGCTCTGGTTCCCATCCTGGCCTCCAGGCCTTGGCCTCCTTGCTGGGCTGTCGGGTCCTTAGTACATTGAGCCCCTGTTGTGTGCCAAGGGGCTGCAGCGAAAGCGAGTAGTGAAGTTCCTGCCCTCATAGAGTTTACATCCTTGGGGGTGGTAGTGGGGCTTTTATTCAATTCGTAAATAAACTACCTACAGTGAAAGCTCGTGAATCCTGCCTTCTATCCTTCAGTAATTGTAAACGTGGTGTATATTTCTGAATTCAGTTTGCATTCTCCTTTACCAATGTAACGTTAGACAAGGCTAGGCTATCTCTTTTGCACCCTCAGTAGGGTAGGTGACTTAATTTTAGAGTTGGAATGAACTTTAGAGATTCTGTAGTTCGATGTTTAACTTTTTGGACCCTAGGGAATCCCTTTTAACAATTACGTTTTTTGAGTGTTGACCCATTGATTACCTTTGAATAAGATTACTTCTAAATAGGCGGAGGCAGGAGTGGGGATGGAGTGTGGAATAGGGAAACGGGGGATCTGGATTAAAAGAGTTGCTTCTCATTATCTACATTTTTTGCGCTGTTTTCCTACGTGTTTATAGTTTCAATTAAAAGATTTTTAAGTGTTAGCCTAGGTTTTGAGTAAGTATTAGCTCACATAAAAAAGCAACATAAACAGCAAAAAGGGGAACAAAGTAACTTAATCCGTATCAGATGTAGTACTGTAGCTGGTATTCATAACAAAATGTGTAGCTCTCGGTAGTTTTCCTAAACATTCACTGCATTCCCCAGGAGGTGATCAAAGAACCAGGATTCCTTTAATCAAAGTTGAAACTGCCTCACCACTCACCAGCCTCTTGTGGTCAGGCGGTGTCTCCTTCCTCGTGTTTTTTTGTTTTTTGTTTTTAACCAACAAACAGCATTATCAGCCTGGAACATGGTAAGAATAGTGAACTCTGAAAATATTCGTCAAAGGAAACATTGGATGAAACCCTAATCCTGCTGAACTGCACCATTAGACAAATAAAGAGGCCGGGAGAGGTTTCTTGACTTGCCAATACGAAATTGTAGGAGAATAACACAGTTGCATCATACTTTCATCTAACATTCTCAGATGCAGTTATGCACTTGGCAGAAAGAGAGGAAATGAAAATAAGTTACACTGCACCAATTCCACTGGCAAATTTACTGAGAGTGTATTTGTCCCAGCTCTCCTTCAAAGGGTCTTTGTATTCACGTTCTTACTAAATGTGAGCATCTTACTACATCCAAGCACAGTTTAAGGAACTTTCAAGTAATTTTTATTACACTCAGTTTTAACTACTTGCTGACTTTAGAATCTGATTTCCCTGCCACACTCTTTTGTAGCATTTAAGGTTTACTAAATATTTTCAAATGCATGACTTGATTTAGTTCCACAGTAAATCTTGAAAGCAGGAAATATTGGTGTGATGTTATTCTCACTTTCCTAATGAGAAAACAGGACCAGGGAGGTGGACATGCCTAGAGTCACATGACCTGAAAAGAGCTGGATCTACAGATCCAGTGGCCTTTAGACTGGATTGAACTGAACTGTGATACCTGCTCCAGGCAGTGAGACCTGTTGGGCCTTTCTCCTGTGGGGGGAAAAAGTGAAATATCTGATCGGACTCTCCGCAACCTGTTATTTAAGAGTTCCCCCATTGTGACTGAAACCTTACGGACTGGAGTTTCCAACTTTCAAATATCATAGTTTAGCTTTACTTTGTAAAGTACACTAGCAATTCCTATGCCCTGGACCTTCCTTCTCTCCCTTTCCCTATACCACGACCGTCACTCTGAAGTCTGACTTACTGAACTCTATCCTGACTAAGACTAAGCTGTAGGTGAAAGTTAATAGCTACATGTTTTCATCTATCAAACTAACAGGCTTTTTTTTTTAAATTACAAGACATAATGTTGGTATACAGAAACAAAGGTACATTTATGACCTGTTGGTAGAAGCGTAATTTGGTGCAATTTTTCTAAAGGGTTGGCTTTACATTAAAGAAGAGAGAGATCTTTAAAATATGCATACCCTTGGCCCCAACTATTTCTCTCCTATGATTTTCTGAGGAAATAAGCACTAATATGTACAGAGTTTATCTTTAAGAATGTACTCCACAAAGCTGTAGCTAAGAGGAAATGATCCAAATGTCCTCCAAAAGACATTAATTATAGTCCTTCCTAACAATGGGATATTTTGCAAAAATAAAAACAAAGTACTGAAAGCAGATTAAAGGCAGTAAGTACAATATCCTATGTTCATGAAAAAAAAATGTAGAAGTGCCTAGAAAAAAACAGAAGAAATGTACTAAAATATTGCATAAATGCACTGAAATACCCCTGATTATGGGATCTTTTTATGTTCTTTTTTGTTTTGGAATTTTGTTTTTAACTTTCCAAATTGTCTAAAGTGAACTCATGTTACTTTTGTAGTGAGAAAAAAGTTATGGAAAAGAGTTAAATTGCTAATGATTGATAAGGCCCCACTTACCTGCTTTAAGTGGGGCCTACAGTGCTGGCAAATCAAAGGGAGGAATGTAGTAATGTGTGGCTTTAGGCACTGTCCCAAGACTAGTGTGAGGAGGATTAGGAGAAAAATCAGCCTGAGTCACCAAACTAAAAGTAGGCCCTGTGTCCTTCACACATTCACAGCTGGACTGGAATTTGGCTCTGAACACACCACTCCCAATTTGGGGGGGGACCTGCATAAAAGCCCATGATAATATTCACTGAAGATGATACAGCTTTAGTTTATGACTCTTAATATGCTTTTAACATTCAACATTATTACACTTTTGTCATGTGCAACTGAAGTATTTGCTTCTGAGCTAGACTCTTGATTATCATTTATCCCCTCCTGAATGTTGATAATATCTAAGCTGAAATGATATGATGTCTGGGTTTTGCTTCAAGATAATCTGGGGGTGAGGGGAGAAGGTGAAAATACATATGAAACAAGGTTGGCCAAGACTTGACAATCTTTGAAGCTAAGTGATGAGTACTTGGGAATTCATTGTGCTATTCACTTTCCCTCTCCATTCGGTTGAAATTTGGTAATAATAAAAAGTATAAACATTTAAATTTTTTAAAAAATCTCAGGAACTCTTGGTCATATGTGACTAACCTATCAGCCATGTCCACAATTCTCCCCACAGTAGACAGTGTTAAATATTACTTGGAATTATTTAATTAAGCAGAAAGGCAGAATGGCTTATTACTAATAAGCCTTAATGGATGCAAATGAGACTCTCCGGGATGTAGCGTGAACACAAACTAGAAAATAAAATGAGGAAGCATGTTGTTCCTAATCAAGCAAAATGAGAAAAGAGTCATTATTCTTTCCCTTCACTTTGATCTTTTTAGAAATTAAAAAAATCACTGAAAACAGACCTGATTCCATGCAAATTAGCAAACAATAACAACTGTTCTGTTTGACCATGTCTCCAACAGTTTTCCAGTATAAAAAATGCCAATTTGATTTTTCTGTAGGTATTCTTTATTAAAATAGCAATAGGGGTTGGAATGAGAAATTGTTTAACCCCATAATGTGAGACAATAGAGAGTTCGCCATAATTTCAACTAGGCACCCCCCCCCACTTCTTTTCCTTCTCCTCCATCTCCTTCTCCACTACCTCCACCTCCTCCTCCTCCTCCTTTTTCCTCTATATTCAAACAAATGTCCCTTTATTAATTTGAAGAAAAGTTCATATTCATTGTCTTATCCCTTTATTCCTGTATTTATCGTAAGTTTAGAGCCATGTTTAGTACCCAATTGTAACAAACCATCCTGGTATATAATAGTTTTGGCTTCTGTCCTGTTCTCCTTCATTATGCTTAGGTTTTCCACTAGGTTTAATCTGATAACTTTGAGAATCATAAACCTCAAGTGAGTACAATTCTAGAAACTTAACAGTTTACATGAAAATTTTTATCAAAATTTTATCAGAATTGTCTGGAGTTACGTTTAAAATGCAGATTCCTGCAAACTGTTATGTATAAAATAAGCTACAATGGTATATTGTACAACACAGAATATAACCAATATTTTATAATAACTATAAATGGAGTATAACCTTTAAAAATAGTGAATCACTCTATTGTAAACGTGTAACTAATATAATAGTGTATAGCAATACTCCAATTTAAAAAAGAAAAGAGAATCCACCATGCACAAAAAAATAAAAAATAAAATGCAGATTCTTTGGCCAAGTCCCAGGCTTCCTGAATCAGAATTCCTTGATGGTGTGGCCCAAGAATTAGCATTTTAAACAAATACCCCGATAATTCTGAAGCATGTTAATAAGGTTGATAAAGAGTTGATTAGAGTCAAAAAGCTCCATGCCCCCTGTTTGTATGCTCTTTATATGTTGGCTAGAGTCACTGTACTAAATCTCCTAATTCTGTCAGCATGCAAACAAGTCAAAAGCCAGGTGCCCCAGGTTCCAAGGAGGTGTGAGCATGATCCCTCCTCCAGCAAATCTGAGTTTTCTTGATTTTCTGATAAAAGAGCTGTCTGAAAGTTATAACAATTCTGCTGTAGAGACCAGATGAGACCCAGGGGTTACAGTAACTTTAGCAGTCATCGTGAGTGAGTTAAGCCCATGCTTAGGGGCTACCTGGCCCACACTGATCATCTTCATGTTGCCCTGCTAGCCCTCTAAGCTACGCTTAACTGTTCCTTGTCTGTAGAGTGGAGATAATAATACTTGTCTTATCAGATTCTTTCTTTTTTAAAGAATTATTTAGCCCTCATTATGTGCTAGGTACTGCTCTAAGCACTCTATATGATTTAATTTTTACCCTCTTATCAATCATATAAGGTAGATATTATTATCCTTATTTTACAGATGAAGAAACTGAGGCTCAGAAAGGCTCATGGTTCATAGAGTTCATAGAGGAAATAGTGGAGTCAAAACTTGAATCCAGAACCTAATACTTAACAACTTCCAAACTGTCTTCTTCTACAAACTTATTTTCTCACCAACTAAATATGCATAATAATTTATGTCAGGCTGATGTATTAACTATTTTTTATAATTCCTAAGAATATTTTTTCTTAATCTTTAATGCAGAAAAATTGCACTGCAAGAAAATGAACAAAATCAACATTTTCACATTCACCTAGAGAATAACAGCCTTTGCATTTTAAACAAAAATGAAAATACTTTATTCAAAAGGTCATGTGAATTCTTGAAAATAAGCAGTGGATGGAAGAGAGGGAAGAATGAATCACATCACCCAGGTACGATGTTGAAGGCAATAAATTAATCAAAAATTAATCTTTTAAAAATTGGATAATATATTAACATAAACCTAACCACATCATTCAATACATAAGTCACCAGAAGAAGAATCTCCCCATCCCCAAGTCACATCCTAAATATGCCTAATGAAATGCACTACAGGCTTTTGCTTTCCTCTGAAGGTCCTTAGGATTTGATTGTGTTCTTGCCTTGTGCTGCAATGCCTGTTGCTTCCCATCAGACAGGAATTTTCTGTAGGACCCCAGGGAAGGGAGCATAGTGTCCCAATTTCTTCTCCTCTCAACCTAAGCTTCCCTAACCCCAAGCAAGCACATTGTTCTCAGAAGCTGTCTCAGGATTCCTCTGTAAAAAAGACAAGACAATTGACAAGGATGGCAAGAGCTCCCTCCAGGTTTTTACCTTGACCAGGTGGAAGGAAACACATGGGTTTATATCAACCAGGTGTGTGGATTAGAAAAGGAAGTTGACCACTGCCTATATATACTTTGTTATTAAGTCCACATCCTTCCATGATCAGAAAATAAAAATCAGTTTTCCTGTTAACATTTGTGAAAAAGCAGCAAGTGGGTATCCAGCTCTGTGACGCAGATCTCAGGTGAAAATTTTGTTTGGCTATAATGCGGCAAGCTGTAAGACTCAAGGAATGGGGACCGGATGCTAAGATCCTCTACAGATCATCTCAAAATATCCTGTTATTGCTCATAAAGTTCCCTCTTGTGGTTAAAGTATTCAGTAGAAGAAATTACTACTTAAATTTGTATCATCCTTTCTTAATCTACAGATCTTAAAATACTTATGGGCTTTTCTAAGTTTGTTCATCTTAAAAGCACTAATACCAATACCCACAAGCAAAAGTTTCAAAACAAACTTATTCAGACCCATATAATCACCATATAATAAATTTTAAAAACATCAAAACTCAGTTAATGCAGACATGAAGTTGAGTATATGAAATCAAAGACAGTCAAGGAATTAAAATGTGTGAACACAACACTTTACAATGCCATTAACCTTAATGAAGCAAGAGTTTCCCAATGTCCATGTTAGTCCCTCCAAGTATATTAGGCACCACTGGAAGTCCAGTTAATCAACAAAGGCCACAGAGTCACAAGTTGAGAAACTATCCTTAAAGTGTAATAAAGTCAGTGAAAGAGCCTACCTCAGCTTAAATTACTGGGAAACATGATAACGTCTCATTATTACATTCAGGGCATGGATAAGCTATAAATTCTCCAAGATTATGCATGTACTTTTTGTCTTTCATTTACTTATGATTGCTTCCTCAATGTTCTATTGGGAACTACTTGTGTTACTATTCCACCGTGGTTACATTTCCTGGGTTCTCCTACTTCTTATTAAACGTTAGACAAATCTAAATAAAAAAAAAGAAGAATGGAGCAAAAGAGAACTTCTGAAAGAAGCTCCACCAACCAAGCAGTAAAAGAACCATCTAGTGTGTCAATATTCAATAATCCTCCAATGCTTTCCTCTCTTGTCTCACAAAGACATTGTCACCTTCAAGAACACGGAACCATCTATGAGGCTGCTTCCTATGGAAGCAACACTGTGCTCTCCTTCCAGCAATGCAGCACAGCACCTCCTCCACCTGGGTTCTCCCCCTTCGTAATCTCACCTTTCTTTTACTCTGTCTTAGTTTTGATTCCTCCAGAAGCTGACAGGTATACGCGTGCGAACAGTTAATTTGGGTGGTGGTATCAGGAAATGCCAGCAGGGGAATTAAGACAAGGAAGGGAAGACAGCCAACAAGGGGAGTGTTTTCAAGCACATTAGTACTATGGGTAACAGGTGCTTAGACCATAGGCGGAATTGTTGGACCAGTGTGGAACCCATGCCTCCGAGTTATTGTACCTGAGAAGCAAGGGAACTGGAGATTTATACACCGACTCTTATCAATGATTAGTTAAGGGCTGCTTCTGGAAGGCACTGAATCTCCACACACCCAGACTCCATGCTCACAGTCAGACCTCTAGCCACTGGAGGAAGCCATTGCAAGGTGGTGCAGCTGCTGGCAGTTCATAAGGCCCCAAGGAGACCTGGGTAGGGCACCAATAGCATCTGCTACACTGGCATCTGAGATTCCAATCTAGTACTGAGACCCATTATCAAAAGCCACGGCTCACAGAATAGGGAAGAAGATCAAAATCTCTGGAGACAGACTGATTGGTTTCATAATCTGGATTCTAAACTTCTCTATGCTTCAAAATTCTACAAAGGATTGTCATGGGGATTGAATAATGTAGTTCATGGATAAGCACCCAGTATTGTGACTGGCACATAGTACATATTCCCCAAAATGCTAGTTATTAATATTACTCTTTTTTTTTCTTAAAGTAATTTGGGGGGGGGTTGTAATTAGGTTTATTTATTTATTTTTAAAAGAGGTATTGAACCTGGGGATTGAACCCAGGACCCCATGCATGCTAAGCCTGTGCTCTGCCACTTGAGCTATACCACCCCTCCTTAATATTATTTTGATCCCCTTAACACTGGATCCCATAAAACTGGACAGACCTAAAAATGTTCTGCTTGATCAGTTTGCCCAGCAGGAACCCAGAAGTTCCAGTCTTGCCGATGGCGTAGCATTTATACTGGCGTCAGTGAGCAGAACTGGCGAGACCTCTGGGTCTCAGTCCAACTAGTCTTGAAGACCTGGCCAGATGGAGGCCTGAGTTATCATCAGCAGGGGAGAGGGCTATCCCAAGCTGAGTGGGGCTCAATTGATCCCAGAAGAATAAATAAATCTCCCAAGGAAGGCACAGGTTCTAGGCCAGGCCCACCTCGTGGCCCAACTTACCCTCTCCATGTTATTATTCTACCCAGCCACTCTGACAGTCTTTAATTTTTTTTATGTTTATGAGAAAAAGTAAGAGAGGAAAGAACTAGTACTTATCCTTCTCCATAACAAGTTCCAACACAAAAACATAACTGCCCTTTCAATAAGCAAGTATTTTTGGAATTCCTTAGTTCAAATGAAATTACATGGTTCACATGCTCAAAGCATTTTTTTTCCAAGTGTTTTTCCTCCCCAGTCAGTAAAGACCAGACTTTTGGAAAAACTCAAACTTTCATTAAAGTTCAGCCATGCAGGATATAAAAGCTGGGTGGGTCCTGCTTAGATTTTTCTTTGTTGCTAAACATCTCTACCTAACTGACAGCAAGAACAGATTTTGGGAAGGGATACAGAGGGCATGGAGGGCACTGTGAGGCCACATAAAGACAAAAACAAATGGAAACTTTGAGAAGAAAATGTATCATATTTTCCAAAAAGCAAAAAGGCACTAATTATTTCAATCCTTAAGATAGTATTTGAAATAAATACATGGTAAATTTGTTTCAGTACAATGCTGTATCTTTCTAAATCGCCCACTGATAATGAAGGTTGTAGTTGAAATTCCAAAAATTTAAAATGTTTAGCCACTAATATTTACAGATCCTTGATAAAAATGTTGCCTTCTTTAATTAAAACAAACACATGTCCTCCAAAATCGACACTGGAAGGAGAATCTCCAAGTGGAAAAGAATAGCAGGATCTTATATCCCCCTGGATTCATCTTCCCCTTGGCCTGGGATGGAGGGCGCTGTTTCCTCCTTTAATATTGGCCTAAGCCAGAGCAGTAGACTGGTTTGATTCTAAAAGCACTTTCTGGTAAACTTTCTCTACTCAAACTGTCTGGGAGCCTGCTTCCCTGAGAACCCTGATCGTGACAGGTGCCCACAGCCAAGTGCACATACCTAGACACCTTAACTCCTCAAGTCTAGACCCAAAGGAGTGAAGGAAGAAAAAGTCAAAGCAGCCTGTGATTGTTTGTACATGGAACTGTCTCATCCTCAGCTTAGTGGTGGTTTTTAATGATCGATCATTCCCTTGCAGGAGGAAGTTTGCCTATCTCTCTTTTGAGGTCTCTAAATAATAACCATATCAGAATATAACCCAATAAGTACAATATTTATAAAAACTTGGGTTATGAGGACATTCTGTTGTAAACTATCTTAGAAATAGAATCAAATAAATTAGAAAAAAGAATGGAGAGAGTGACAAACAGGAATGAAAAAAGTACTGATATATCTCACTTTGTAAAAAAACAATACATTCCTGACAATTGGACCATAAATCATATTTTGGTGAATTAAGTTATATTCTAAAGTCAGTAGCAAAAGGAATACAGAGGGAGGAAAAGTCACTTCAAGGTACATATTGTGATACTGTTCTTGATTAGCCAAATTCTTTCTCAGTACTGGAACTTTATTGTATTATTATTATTGCTCAAAATAAATGCATTGGCAAAGACTTATCATCCTCGCCCTCAAATAATTTTATTTCTAATGCTGTATTTTGGTAATGGATTTAAATGTCATCCTGGATGTCTCCAAGAATAGAGAAATGAAGTTAGGGGACTTATCCTCTTCCGTCAAAGAGTGCCCCCCCCATAGATTAGTAGTCACAGAGTACCCATAAATAATTCGGTACTACATTTGGATAGAGGATTGAGAACATGGCCTAGTTCAAAGCTAGTAATTCGCATTTAAATAAAATGAACATTTGGATGCAGTGCTTAAATTTAGATAAGACTGTGTTATAAAAATTCAGGAGGAAATCAGTCCTAAGATGACATCTATTCACTGTGGAATGAGGACTTCTTTTGGAGACTAATAATATAAGCCGATCTATTATTGCAGAGCAACCTAAGCCTGCTTATGTGGTATCATCAGAGGCAACAGGCACAAGTACATGCGTCAGGAACGCCCTTTGAAAAGGAGGAGTAGCGTGTACCCAGATCCAGACTATTGACATCAACTCTCTTGAGAAATTTTCAGATGCATAAGGATATTGGTTAAAAATAAGCTTCTTGATTACAAGTCACTTTACCTCTCTGGGCCTCACAGACTTACGTGAAAAGACAAGACATTCTGTACCCAGTACAGAAGGTGGCAGTGAAGCAGTGGCCCTATTTCCTTACATACAGCTCTTCCAACTCCTTTCCCATCTTCTGCTTCAGTTTCTCCAGCTCTTGGGTCAGGTGTGTGTTAAACTCCATGACAAAAGGCACCAGAGGAGGCTTTCTGGGGAGAGATTAATGCAGATTCCAGTCCATCTTTGTGGATTCCAGGATATCCTTGTTTCCCCCACTTCACATTCTAACTTCTGTCCTATGGATTTTAGCTCTGGTATCAGATGCAGGGACAACAGCCTCACACAGACAGTATCACCAGCTTCCATAATTGTATATAGTCAAATCCCTGTAACAAGTCCTTTATTGTGTTTATTTCTCACAGTGGTTCTGCTTCTTTGAACAAATGCTGACTGATATATTTGGGAAGGATTTTTAAATTATTATTATAAAAAGTGCCACTGTGAACATTCATGTTTGTGTTTTTTTAACATTTTTTATTGATTTATAATCATTTTACAATGTTGTGTCAAATTCCAGTGTTCAGCACAATTTTTCAGTCATTCATGGACATGTACACACTCATTGTCACATTTTTTTCTCTGTGAGTTATCATAACATTTTGTGTATATTTCCCTGTGCTATACAGTGTAATCTTGTTTATCTATTCTACAATTTTGAAATCCCAGTCTATTCATGTTTGTGTTTTCTGGTGCGCTTGTGCAAGAATTCCTTTGTATACCTAAGAGTACGTATTTCTGGAGTGTAGGGTATTCAATTCCTGAATAGTTGTGTCAATTTATACCCATACCAGCATTGTTTAAGAGTTCCCCTTGATCTAAGTATTTGCAATTGCTTAGTATAGCGAACGCCTCTTCATTTTAGCCCACCTGAAGAGTATAATATGGTTTCTTACTGTAATCTTAATTAACATTTATATGATTACTAATGAAGGTGGAGAATTTTTAATATTTCTATTCTCCACATTTCTTCTTCTACAAAATAACTATTTATGTCTTTTACCAATCTTTATATGGTATTTTAAATGTTTAATTATTGATATACAGAAAGAATTCTTTATATATTCTAGAAACAGATCCTTTCGGGTTGTATGCAGTGGTGTGCCAGAGCTGGCTTCCACAATCTCACAAGAGCAATTTTGTGCATCTCTCCCCAACTCTGGGTTTAGTGACACCATGCTGGTAGCTTGAAACAGGTCTTGGTGGGATTATTTCCTCCATAGTAATCATCAAACCCTACAAATCATGGCTTTTTCCTTTGGAAAGCTAGTTTTAAAACATTGACCAGCACACCACTAGTTATATATGTTGCAAATATCTACTATAAGTTTGTGGCTTGTCTACAAATTCTTTTGTGGGATCTTTTGAAGAACAGAAATTCTTTATTTTAGTATAGTCAAATTTGTCAATCTTTTCAGTTTTCAATTTTGGATAGGCTTTTCTGGTGTGTTTTGCTTAAGAAATTCTTCTCTACCCCAAAGACATAAAGGTATTAGTCTATGTTTTCTTTAGATGTTTAAAAATATCAACTTTCATATCCAAGTCTTTAATACATCAAGAATTGACTTCTTATGTACCTGTGGGCTAGAATCTGATACAGTTTTTTTTTCCTCTACATTGTCCAAGCACCACTTATTTAGTCCTTCCTTTCCACAGTATATACAATACCACGGTGCTTTGATATCTTGTCCACAAATGTATGGACCTGTTTCTGAAATCTGTACTATTCCATTAATCCATTTATCTGCTGCAGCATCAGTACCACACTCTTCATTTTTATAACTTTATAATTAAAGCCTTCAAATCTGATAGGATAAGTCCTCCAACCTTATTCTTCTCCAAGAGAGTCTTTGTTAATTTTTACCTTTGTTCATCTGTACCCATTTTAGAAGCCACTTATTAGTTTGGGGAGGAAAATTCCATTGGAATTTGAAATTAGATGACATTGAATCTATAGGCCAAACTGGGGTGAACTGGCAACTTTACAATAGTGAGTCTTCCTATGGAACATCTTCCGCCACATTATTTCTGTGATAGGTCTTCTTTTATGTTCAAGTAGAGTTTTAGAGTTTATTCCATACAGGTCCTATATAACTTTCATTAGCTGTAGCTTATATTTTGTTATTGTTATGGTAAACAGCATTTTATCCCAAAGTTATATTTCCTAACTTTGTTGCCAGTGCTTAGAAATATATTTAGTGTGACTGTGTGTGTTAGTCTTCAGCCATGTTGCTGAGCTCTGTAACAGTAATTACAATTACTAGTCATTTGCATGTAGATCATTTCTAGGTAGATATTACATCTTTCTGAGTAAAGACCATTCTAATACTTCTACTTTCTGTGGCTCATCCTCATCTTTGTGCTTTGTTATTTCTTTTTCTCATCTCGCTGCACTTGCTAGGAACTCCAGTATAATACTGAATAGAAGTAAATGGACTTCTTTATCTCATCCCTGATTTTTTAGGGTCTGCTTCTTATTTTTTCATCCCTAGGAATATTGTTTGCTGTAGCTGTTAGATGATCATGTGTTGTTTCCCTTTTAATTTGCTAATGTAGTAAGTTATATTTGTATATTTTCTTATGTTTAACTATCCTTGCATTTCTGGATAAACCCAACTTGTTAATGATGTTTTATCTTTTTAAAATAAACCTTTGGATTTGTTTTATTAGCTTTTTATTTGAATTTTGTAGCTTTGTTTTTGATTGAGGTTGGCTCATATTGTTTCTTTATTGTACTATCCTTATTTGGTTTTTATATCAAGGTTATATTACTCTCATAGAATGAGTTGTATCATAGTCTTTTTCTGTTCTGTGAAACAGTTTTAAAGATTGGAATGATCTCTTCCAAGAAGCCTGGTATAATGCATTTGTGAAAATATCTGCGCATAATATTTCCTTTGTAAGAAAACTTCAAAATACTGACTATGTCTCTTTGGTAGTTATAAGACAATTCAGGTTCTTTATTTTTGAGTAAGTTTTGATAAGCTTATTTTTCTAGAAATTTTTTTCCATTTCTACTTAAGTTTTCAAATGTTTGGACAAACTGATACATTTTTAAAAATCTTTACCTTATCTTTGATTATGTCCCTATCACTCCTAATACTGCATATTTGTACTTTATTTTTTTTCCTCTTGCTCAATCTCAGCAGAGATTTCTCTGTCTATAAAAGAAGAACTTTTAATTTTATGGATTCTCTCTATCTTTGTTTACTTTCATGAACTTCTGTTTTAATCTTTATTATCTACTTCCTTTGCTTGTGTTTTTTAATTGTCCTTTTTAAAATTTCTGAAGTTGATCAAACAGTTTATTAATTTTCAACCTTTCCTCTTGTCCAAAATGAGCATTTAAATGAATAAATTTCCCTTAAAGAACCACTTTAACTGTATCCTATAGGACATGGTAGGTACTATTTTCATCATCATTCAGTTTTTACTATTTTTAAATTTCCACTATCATTTTTCCTTGACAGATAAATTATTTATAAATGTGTTTCAATATTTTACAATTATGGGGAATTTTATAAATTTATTTTTTGTTATCTTCTCACCCAAGACTTGTCACCTGTACTTTGCTTTCCTAGAGTCATTCACTATTGTCAGTTTCTTGTGTATCCTTCCAAAGATATTCACTGCATTTGCAAGGGTAGATTAATACATATTTATTCTTTTGTAAAAAAACACAATGGAAGCATTCTATCACACTGTATTGGATCTTTTTTCTCTTCTTAATTGTGTGTCTTACAATTGCTCTATATCTGCATCTATAGATAAACCTCATTTTTTCGACTGCTCAGCATTCCATTGTATAGATGTACTATAACTTACTTAACCAGTCCACTATTAATGAGCCATTTCAGTTACTTCCCATCTTTTCCTATTATGAACAATGCTGCAACGAGTATTGCTTTATAGGCATTTTTACTCACATGTGTAATTATGTACATAGGATAAATTCCTAGGAGTAGAATTGCTGGGTCAAACAATGCATTTTGACACGTATTGCAGATTGTTCTTAAAGCCATTACACTAATTTACACTCTCATCATATAGGGAGTGTTCATTTTCCTCACAGGACTATAGTAGTCCCCCCTCAACTATGGGGGACACGTTCCAAGGGCCCCAGTGGAAACTTGAAACTGGAGACAGTAACGAAATCTGTATATACTATGCTTTTTTTCCCTACACATACATACCTATGATAAAGTTTAATTTATAAATTAGGCACAACAAGGGATTAACAACAATAACTAATTATAAAATAAAGCAATTATAAGAATATACTGTAATATAAGTTATGTGAGAATATGAAAATGAATATATGTATATCTACACATGACTGGGACATTGTGCTGTATACCAGAAATGGACACATTGTAACAAACTGTACTTCAATTAAAAAAATCACTTTGACAGGTAAAAATAAATAAATAAGTAAATAGATAAAATAATAAATAAAAGTTTGGTGGATGTGGTCTCTCTCACTCTCTCTCAAAATTTTTCGTTGTACAGATTTGATGCCTTTTCCATCTAAATTAAGTACTTATAACGTGCAGTGGCCATAACTTTTGCAGTTTGAGGTGTGACAGCAAAACTAGCATGAACTTTTTTTCCTTCTTCACAATTTCACAGATAGAAGATTCATTCTTCCCATAGATCTTAGCAACCTCAGCATATAATTTTTTCTTTCCTTAATTCTCTAACAAGAATTTTCACCTTTTCACTTAAAGGTAGGACTTTACAGCTTCTCTCTGGCATCTCTGAATTGCCAGCATTACTACTCTTGCACTTTGGGGCCATTATTACATAAAGTAGGTGACTTGAGCACAGGCGTATCTGTGATGTCATGACAGTCGTCCTGATAATCCAGATGGTTACTAGGTAACTACATGGGATATGCTGGACAAAGGGATGATTCACGTTTCAAGTGGGATGGAGCAGGTGGCGTAAGATTTCATCACACCACTCAGAAGGGTGCATAATTTAAAACTTATCAATTGTTTATTTCTGGAATTTTCCATTTAATATTTTCAGGCCGGGATTGACCACAGGTGACTGGAAGCACGGAAAATGAAATCACAGATAAGAAGGGACAACCCTATTAGACTTTTTGATTGTTGTAAATTTGATAAATAAAAATAATACTCTGCAATTGCATTGATTTTCTTCTTATGGAAAAAGATCATAAAAGTTATTTTAAAAATCTTCAGGAGTTCAGAGGAAAAAACATCTGCGAATGAAGTGCAGGGGAATTTTTGGAGGACGGAGCCCTGAAGCAGAATCTGGAATAAGTGGTAGAACTAAGGCAGGAGAGATGGATGCAGGGGACACAAAACATTCAAAGCGAGAGCAGTGTAGAGGATGTAGCATGAGATAGGCACAGAGAGTGGAAAATTGTCTTACAAATAACCTAGTTTGTCTAAAGTGAAAGGAGCACATCCTGAATAGGAACGGAAATATACCTCATAGGCAACAAGGAATCATTACAGCAGGGACTCCCAGCACTGGCAGCCCACTACACCCTCTGGGGATCTTGGACAAAAGCAATGCGTTGGTCCCACCTCAGACCAATCAAATTAGAATCTCCAGTAGGAGCTTCCTAAAACTCCCCAGGGGATATTGTTTTGTAGCCAGGGTTGAGAATTGCTGCATCAAGGTCATACGAACAGGGGAGTGACAAGCTCAAAAGTGGGCTTTTGGAAGATTTACTGTTTTAGGTCACATGCTGTTTACCTCTAAGTTTATTTAACAGTTTGAAATATGGGGGAAGAAATATTTAGTTCAAAATTAAATTTAGGTAAATGTTCATTGTCTCTTTAAGAGAAAAAACAAATGTTCTGTATCTCAGAATAATTATTTTCTACTTTTAGGGGATAAGATCATTCACCAAGTAGGTACAATTCACAAGGAAAACTACTTACATACTCTGGTGATTTGGGGCAGAGATCATTGATGTCTGCCCCAGAATTCCCCTAGAATAAGACTGTGCACATAACTGTGAAGCAACACTAAGACACTAGGTGGAGCCATGGATTGTGATTAGGTGACAAAGTCACGAGTCAAAGAAATAGCTGGAATTTGAAGGGGGGAGAGACTGCTCTAATCCCTCATTTTATGTTTTATTTTTAAATTTCTTTTCTGTGTGTGCAAAATGGATTACTTTTCAAATAAGGTATGTGTTCACATAGTAAATTCACAAAATTTACAAGGTAAAAAGCCCATACATGCACTTTCTGTGGTGGATCTTCTGTCTGCCCTCCAGACCTACCATTCACCCTGCCTTGGGCCCCCAGAGGCTCACCTCTAAGAGTGCTTTCACAGTGTCCTCGGCTCTTAGGCTTCTGGTAGGTTTGCCCATAGGCAGCACTGGTAAGAGATCCGAGGGGAGGAGGAGAATGGGGTCAGGGTTCTTTATTTAAACCCTAGCTCCCTCCCTGCCAGGCTGTGGGTTCATCTAGGGAAGGCTGTGGTTTCTGTCCAGTGGCTCCTTCTACACCTACAGCTCTTTCTCTGGGGTCAGGTAACCACCTACTCCTCTTGTCCCTTAGGGCCTAGTATGGTAATGATTCTCCTCTGTACCTAGCCCAAGGGTGGGCACATCCCCATCCTTTATTGGGTGCCTTAGCTCTGTCCACACCTGTGTAAGTCATTCTTTCATTAAATACTATTCAATTACTCCTTTTTTATCCCCTTGTGGTCAAATCTATTTATTTTGAGTATGACATGTATTTTTGCTGGTATCCTAACCGGTTCAGCCTTCCTCCTCATGTCTCTGTTCCCACCCACCCAGTTCTCCTGAAGCAGCCAATTCTGTAGGTTTCCTGTATGTATGCACATATAAGCATATAGGAATAGATACATTCCTATCACCCTTATTTTCTTAAGGGTGATAGGAATGTATCTATATACCCAGTTCTATAACAATATATCCTAGAAATCACTCTGTCACAGCACATAGAGAGCTACCTTACTCCTTTTCATGGCTGCATTATAGTCCATTTTATGAATATATAATCATTTCTTTTTAGCCAGTCTCCTGTCAATGTCTCACAGACATTTAGGTTGTTTCCAGTTATCTGGTATTACAAATGAAGCTATAAAGAATAACATTTCACATGAGTCATTTCTCCTTATTTTATCTACAAGGAAAATGAAATTGAAAGAGGTTAAGTACATTGCTTAAGGTTAATTCTTGGCAGAACCCATGTCATGAGAGTCCTCAGTTTGTAGGGTGAAACTGCAGTGACTGCACAATGGGATATGAATCTTGCTAAGCTTCCCCAACAAAATGCCTTTCCACTTTACTTAAATTTCCACCCTTACACTTTCATTCTCAGGGTAGTAGTTACAGTAATGGATTCTAGAGCTGCAAGACCAGGGTAAGTTTCCTGCTTCATTACTAATAAGCAGTGTGACCTTGGACAAGTCATTTGTGTCTCAAGTTTTCTCATCTCCAAAATGATCCTACTTCATGGTGTTGCCAAGAGGACAAAGGGCTTGGTACTTATACTAAGAGCCACATGAGCACTGGCTGTTATTGGTGGTGTTATTACTATTCCTTTGGTTTGAGGCTGTGCTCCCATGTTAGCATTCTAATATGACCTGAGAGAGTGAGCTCACTGTGTCTTGTCAATAGTTCACTTTTTAAACTGAGATTATTAGATCGTTTCTTAAGAACAGATGTAGACAAAGAAAGACAGGCAAAAAAAAATTGGAAACTGGGGGCCTGAAATGAGTCCTAAAAGAGAAGGGACTTTTTAGAGATAACTGCCTACCTCACAATTTGCCTTTGGTTTTCCTGTTCACATGTACTTAAAAACAGTGAGGCCCACAGATTTATCTGCCTGCTGGACACCGTCCCGGGATAACTTACAGTTTCCAAAGTACACTCACCGTTCACAAGCCCGCCACCAGCCTCCACTCTTTACCAACGAACCAACCAAATCTTTCTCTCACAGTCTCACTTCACATTTAGGTATGACAATTAAAAAAAATCTCAGAATCATCCTTGACGGCAATCTTTCACATATTTCATGGGAAATTTGTTATCAAATCCTGTAAATTATTTCCTCACTCTCACCCTCTTCTCTCTAGCTCCTCTGAAACTACCTTAAATCAGACTCGTTATTTCAATGGACATGGCAGTCAGCCTTCCTCTCTCCTTCCTTCTTCTCTCTCTCTCTTCCTTGCTCTCTCCGTTTCTTCCCTCTAAAGATATGTATTGAATGACCATCATTTACCAGGCCTTGAGCTGGCCCACGGGAGGCAAAAGTGAAAAGACAGGAGGACCCTAAATCTCACTCTAACCTTAACCTAACCCTCATCCTCCATTCATGAAATGTATAATCTGGAAAGAGAATCAGATATTAAACGTACAGTTACACAAATAATTGGTTTAGGATATCAGGGATCTTGTTTTCTGTTCTAGGCTCCTCCTGAAATAAAGAAAGTATAAATCCAGGCTTTGTGTCTTAGAGGTCAGGACTTCCTAGTCTCAGGGATGCATTATAACCCTTGCTACAGAAAGTCTCTGGTATGGCAAAAACCGGAGTTTTAGAGGGAAGGGGAAAGGAAGTGGCCTGACCCTAAGGAGAAGGGAGAATGCCATGAGACTGGCATGGATAGGGAATTGGTAGAAAGATTTGTATTAGGTTGTATTAGAGTTGGGGATCCAATAGCACTTCTGCACAGTACCCCAAAGAGAATGAGACCTCCGGTGGGGGAGGCATGCGGGGATGCTGTGGTGGCCTGGCCTGAGCACTTTGGCCCCAAGAGCAATGGCAAGAATCCCTTGGGGCAGTCCTGTGATCAAAAGAGAGGACACTGTGGGACTATCTCTGGATCCTGCCAAGAGCAAAAAGGCCCAATAGATGCTAAAGGACCAGCCAGCCATGGACAGTGAGAGGCACAGAAGCTAAAAGACCATAGATCAGGCACTTCTCTATTTTCATACCAATACCTAAGTCCTAGGGCCTAGAATGACCCATTTTGAGATTAGGGGCAATAATCGCAGTTTCCTCTGCATAAGGCAATAAAATGCTGACTTTAAGTCATAAGCCTTGTGCCATGAGCCATTTCTAGAAGGCCAGGTAGGCTAATTAACTTCTTTTTTTTTTTTAAGAAAATAAACCAAAAAGGAAATGTATATTTTTTAAAGTCACTAATTAGTGTGTTATCATGAGCACGCCACAAGTCCCCTGTAGATCTCAGTTTCCTTATCTGTACAATGTGGGGGATGATGTTGAACTAAGTTCCAGCTCTACCATCCCAAGGTTTTGTGTTGTCTCATCCAAAGAACATAATTGTTAATATGATAACTTGAGGGTTTCTTTCTTTACTTTAATCATGTTGGTTGCACTTCCAGCTGAGAACATGAAAGCTGGTAAGGTTTATGTACGTCACTGACTAGCAAAAGTTTGTATAATTCCTGATCATTTCCTTGAACTCTTCCTGTAGATGAAGCCTGCAGTTAGCAGAAAAGCTGAGGCAAGAAGTCGTTGCCTTCTTTGGGAGCACATGACCTGTCTTTATTAATCATGTGACACTGATACCCAGGAGACATTCTCACCTGTAGTTGGCGGCAGCGGAGGGAGGGGGAGGGAAATCTCTCAGTTTAAGGGACTCTTCATGCTAAATGAACAAGAAAACTTACCTTCCTCCCCCCAGTAACACAGAGTGTTAAGTCTCCACTAAGCCCCTTCCGATAGGGAGTGAACAGGCTTCAGCAGCAAATAGCCAGCCTCTCCTGGGGACCTTGGGAAAAGGGGCCGTTAGAGAATGCGGCTTTGTTGAACTGGCATTCAGTTACTCAAATGGGTAGAATGTTGGAGGAGAGTGGCTAGAAAGAGTGAATGTAATTCGTCAACTGGGGAAAGTAGATTTGCTCCATGAGACAATCAAGTATAGTGACTAGAGGTATGGACTCTGAGACAGACAGCGGGTTCCTGTCACAGCTTTGCTACTTAATGGCTCTGTGACTTTGGGCAAATTGCTTTCTGTTCCTCATAGGTAAAATGGGGATAATAATAGTATCTAGCTCACAGGGTGATTGTGAGGATTTTATTATTTGTGCGTTAGCAGTTGTAAAGCACAAAGAACAGTCCCCGACATCCAGTCAGAACTTTGTGGTTGTTGCTGTTGCTGTTACTTTACATGCCAAGCTGCACATTGACTCAGACATTTTTGGTGCTTAAATCAGTTTGAAGTTTGAAGCTTCAGAACTCAGCTTCAAAGCAATTCCGTATCACAGAGTAAGAAATTTAGCAGCCACTTTATAGTATCAAAAGGAGTTAGATCACTTAGGATTTCTTCTGAGAACCCGTAAAGAAGCCAAGAGAAAAAGAACTATGTAAGAAGTAAAAATGTTACGGGCACTCAGAAGAAATGTCTTATAAGTGACATTCTAAGTAATGAAATTTCCAGAGTCAATCTTTTTCAAAGAATACATCTGAATTGCTGGATAAATAACATTCTGGGATTTCTCTAACTTTCCTGGATGGAGTTTTTCTGTATGTGCCAATCAGTATCTAGGAAGGTGCTTTTAGTCTTTCTCCAAGGTGTAGAAACAGCAAAGAAGGATGTTAAAACCCTTCCTGTTTGGTTAAAAAAAAAATCATGTGACAGATCAGGAAATCTGCACTACCATCCATTGAAAGATATGATCAATATTCATATATTTCCTTAATTTTAGAATTTGACATATAAGATTTCCAGGTTAATTTACTTGCACGATTCCATTGATCCTCAGAGTGTAAGAGCATAGCCTGCATTTAGTTCACCTAGTAAATTTATGAACTCAGTTTTTGTGTGTTGATTTTCTCTATGACTTGAAAGGCTACAGTAAGACATTGGTAAGGTTGTGCTAGTTGGTGGCATATGGAGGGATCTTTTTTTTTTTTTTGGACATTCCTTATGCTTTCAAAATTTTTCTAGAATAAGAATGAATTTTAAAATAACTGAATGCTTTTAAAAATTAACTTTCTCTGTTTGGCCTATTTTCTTATTTAAAAAATTAATTAGCCTGCCTCCTTCTAGAAATGACCCAGGGAATAAGTATATAAAGTCAGCACTTTATATGGCCTTAAAAAGAGGAAACTTTGCAATTACCAAATTCTTGACTCTAGCATAGTCCACGAGTTCCTGGCAGTTATCAGTGGTTAAGTCTCATGATGGTGATGTATCAGAAAAACCTCATCTCTATTCTTTTTGATAATGACTCCTTATCACCCTTATTTTCAAATCTGCTCCTTGGTAAGTAGACCAGAAAGTCCCTTAGATGAAAAGACCTGACCCCAAACACTCTAAAATGCTTTTCAGTTGTTTGTTGCACTGGCTCTGAGGTGATGGAAATCTGGGATTTAATGTTGGCAAGATATGAATGGAAATTTGGAAAAGGGTAACCTGCTTTCCTTCGTGTGTACGTGTGTGTGTGTGTAGGTATAATTCAGGTTTTGTTCTGAATAACATTTTATGCTGAAGTCACATGATAGCATACAGTATTCAAGATTCTCAGTTCCCCTTACTGCAGAACCACAGCTGCATCTTCAGAAACTGGCTTTAATGAGAACAAGATGATATAAGAAGGCAAAGTCCAGGGCTTTTGCAAGGCATCAGGATATTTCTCAAAGGAATCTCTTTCTCAGTCCTGAAGTGAAATTCTAGACACTTTGGCTGAGGGTTATTAGCACTTCGCACTTACTTATTTTATCATCAATGACAGCTGTAAACTCCCTGCAAATCCAGTACCTACTTCATTTCATGGAATATCACACACTGCCAGAAAGATAAAAGGTGTCTCAGTCTTTGTCCCAACTTCTGGGAACTTGCAGTCTTGTCAAAGAGACACTCATGGCGACAAGTGAGGAAATCTTACAAAGCAGATCAAATGAACCCCATTTAAAAGATTACATCAAGACACTTCCTCATCTAGGCTGTGCCTTTCTCAACAAAGCCCAGGCCCTTAGCAGTCGTCGGAACCTCATTTTCACAGTCCAACATATTTTCTGTTTTGTTTCTGACTTCAGCCCCTCTAGGTAAATACATGGCTTTGTCATCACCTCGTCTTGTTCTCAGGACATTTTTGCAATAGAAGCTGCTGTTTTCAGTAGCCTTGAAATCTTATGAGTAAATAATATCCTCAAAACCTCCATTTGCCCTTGTGTCTGAAGAAAACATGACAGTTTGGTATTGATTCTGGGCAGCCTTTTTCTTTGCTGGTTCTGATGAATTGTCTAAAGGTGCTGACTGCAGTCTTTACATCTCTCTTCACTAATACCTATGATAATCCTTTCGGTAAAATGGGCTCTGAAGACCTTGCCTTTTTAATAGCACATTAGCAAATCTCAGACTTCCTGCTTACAATTCAGATTGATTTACCTTTAAACTGAGTGAAATTATTATCTGCAAATTGCTCCACTAGTAGTTCTTCCCTTCTTTCTCTCATCATTTGTCCATTCAACAAATATTTCATTGAACACAATTGAGACTCGCACCATGCTAAGAGATAAAAACATAAAAATGTACGAGACTTGATTCCTTCCTCAGGGACCTCACATCTGGTAGAAAAGACAGAAAGTCAGTCTACATGGCATCTTTGTGTAATTTAGTAAGAGTCATCCCTTCCTCCTGGTGGAGGCAGCTCTGCACCAGGGCCCCAGTGTGGCAAGTGGAGAACAGGATGGATTTCAGCCCCCTTTTGCCTCCTTGACCAGGGATCCTTGTGTAGGGCATAACCTGAGCAACCCTACACAATAGCCCTGGACATGGAAACAGCATGGTATAGTACAGCGTGATGAGCACAGAGGAGAAAGGGCCAGATCCAGGGGAAGTTTTATGGAAGAGGTTACAAGTGAGTTGAGAGATGAAGGAGCTCATCCAGTGAAGGAGGGTGAAGGGCAGAGGGAAGACGTACAAAGCCACACAGGTTTGAAAAGCAACCCACTTGAGGCTCTGTAAGTCATGAATGATGGTGGAGTGCCAAGTGGGGGGATGAGGGTGGGAGATACTTGGCAAGAACTGAAGCTGGAAGACACTATAGCAATGGTCTAGGTCCTTGCTATTCAAGGTACTATACTCCTCCATAGGGCAGCTTTGGCGTTACTGGGCAACTTGCTAGAAGTGTAGAAACTTGGACTCTGTCCCAGACCTACTGAATCTGAACCTGCATTATAATAAGCTAATATAGTAAGTTTTCCTTATGCTTTCACAAATCTACCATCAATAGATTTACCTTCAGGGTGCCTCAGGGACATTGATTGTAGTCCACAGTTAAGGAAAACAGAGGTGTGAGGAAAGTGACTTTCCCATAACCACCAGCAAATTAAAACAGAAGGAAGAGAAGGCAGATTCCTCTGCTTGCCCTTACCTTTTCTCTCTTTTTTTCTTACTATCCAGGCTGGCTTATCTTGAGCCTTCACTTGGGAGGTGTAGAACCAACAGTCTAGCAATTGGTATGGTTGGAAAGATACAATGATGAAGAAGCCTGCATGGTGTTGGAGCATCATCCCAGAGCCACTGGAAAAAGCAAAAACAATCCTAAAAAGGATCCCAGGAAGAAAGGAAGGTGAACGGCATCTGTACCCAGCTCTGCTCCCCACTCTTCTCTTCTGCTTCTTCCCTTTTGCCTGTTCATTCAATTACTTAGTGTACATACTGAGCACAAACTGTTTGTTGGGCACTGATATCTACATTTTCTTAGTAACTGCAGGGCTTTCTGCACACTCTCAGATCTCCCAAAAGATCCCTTCCCCAGGTCTCTGAAAGCCACTGTCTTTCCTGTGCTATATCTTCTCCCTCTCCAGCCCCAGGTGGCTCACAGGAGAGCAGGAACAGTTGAAGCTGGAAGGCTCTGGGGTTTCTCTTCTCTATTCAACCCTCTGCCTGTGGCTTCCCTGATTCTTTTTCTCCCAGGGGAATCCAAAGGGGGAAGAACATCTAGGTTCAATTGGGGCTTCAGCATCTATGGAAGATCATTATTGGACTTGACTGAGTGAAGGACTGGCTCTGGTTTTGGTAAGACACTGAGGTCAGAGCTGGGGTATATCCCTATGAGCCACTGACTAATTTCCCCGTGAAAAAAAATTAGGTTGAAGAGTTTGAGGGGCACAAAAGGGACCTTTGGGGGAGGGGAAGCAAGAGAGAAATAACACTTTTCTCCCAAACTCTTTCTGGGAATTCATCATAAAACCCCTTAGGGTAATAGGGTAATCGTTCTGTATAGAAAATCATGTTACCACAAAACAGGGATGACAAAGGCAAGGTATAGGGGATGGTACGGTGGTGTCTGGTTTGGTTTTTAAATCAGATTCTACAATAAGACTATAAAAACACCAGTTTAGATGTTTCCTATGAGTAAGGGGCTCTGCTTATGTGTTCTCTCTTTGTGTGGGTGCAGGATCAGAAAAGGGGAAAAGCAGGGGAAGAAACATGTAAACATCGAAATTCTTCTCTTGTGCTGCCAGAGGCAACTTTAATCCTTGAAATGCTAAAAATAACAGTCTTACTCAGAGTCATACAGCAATCATCAGAAAGAATATGTCTCTTATTTCCTTCAGAAAGTCTGTGGTAACTAAAGATTGCTTTAAAGCAGGCCCACAGGTTGCTAGAGTTAAAAATAAAAAAGAGAGAGAAAGAAGAAAGAAATAATTCGCAATTATTTGATTCCTGGAGACCATCGTGAGGTTGAAATGGTTAGATTCATCTTAGAAGTAATGCACAGTAAGGCTGTTGTAACTGAAAGTGAAGCAGTATCCGGCTTGTCACTGTGCTCTGTGCATCTGTGCCCACCCACCGTTACTGGTCTGCAAGGGCCTGTGCAGCCAGTGCTTTCCAAGAGGGCTGTGAATGATCAAACCGTGGACCACAGATGTGTCTTTATAGATCATAATTTCGTATGAGTAGGGGATATTTTTTAAGCTTAAATTTTGGGGCCAGATGTATAAAACAAGTTGTGTTTGACACAACAGATTTATATTAACTTTCTAAGCCACTGTTTGATTTCCCCAGGACTGATAGATATGACCCCTTTACTCTTTTTTTTTTTTTTAATGGCCCTTTTACTCTTAATGCCTGAGAAAGTTTGGTCAGTTTTGCCACAATCTGCCTGAAACTGACTTTTATCTTTCATTTTCCTTCGTGGAGGTTTTCCAAATGGAGAGGAAGTGTCTAAACCTGGGCTTCTGCAGCTTGGGTGTCAGTTACAACCCGAGGTCAGTGTCCACTGATAGGCAATTACTTATGTTTGCTTGGAAACAGTAAGCATTTCTCCCAGTATGTTTTTCTTCTTAATTATGTTTTGCTCCTGATATACATTGCCTTCGTGGTTGGCGTAAAGAACTTTGTAGTTACAAAAACCTGAATTTGGACCCCAAGACTGTTACCTACTTGCTGGTTGTGTTACTTTGAACATAGGACACTCAGCTTCCATTTCTTATCAGAAAAAGGGGATAATTTTACCTATCTCGCCAAACTGTCGTAAGACGTTAAGTGAAATAACTTACGCAGAACAGCCCATATGGTGTTTAGCAAAGCAGATTTCCATACTTGTTCATTTCTTCTTTGCTTTCCCTTGGACAACAGGACCCAGGAGGGAGCTTGGGGGAAGCATGGATAGTAGGTGAGGAAGGAAAAGAGAGGAATAGAAGGATATAGCCTTGGATTGGCAAACTGTACCCTATTCAGGACATTGGTACCCCAGTATGTGAAGTAACTTGCATTCTCAATATTATTTGAGTTAGGGGAGAGTGAGCTGCTCTGGCTTGATGCTCTTGGAAAATGTGCCCAGTGGGTTGCTATCATGGGACTGTGCCCAGTCACTTTGTAAAGCTCCTTCAAGCCACCCACAAGGACAAATGTGTAACAGAGGTGTCCAGCCTTCAAAGAATCACACCTCTAAATAATGCCCTAATAACTCTGAGATTCACCTGCTCATGCAACTACAAGAAGGCCAGTTTCTGACTTCTCCCTAGAGATTTCTGGAAATTCCCAAGGAATGCTTGCTTTAGCCAACCACCCGGAGCCCCACTGGTAGCCCATCTCATAACTCCTCACAACAGAGAACAGACTGTAATGTAATTTCACTGAAGGAGAAATGGGGATGACAGAAAGAAAAGAACAACGGAGAAGAGAAAAATATCCAACTGGACCCTCAAAACTTCTCCTACCCTCAGGTCATAGGAAGGGTACCTCTCCCTCAATCCCTATCTTGCTGCCATGAGGAAGGATATAGACACCAAGAGTCCAGTGACCATGCCTCCCCTTTCCAGACCTCACTGAAACACAGGAAATCAGGGCTGCAATTCTACTCATGGTATAAAGACAACCTTTTTTGCCTAACCAGTGCCTTTTATGTATGGTACCTTAAGTGATAAATGTAGCAGGTGCTCAATAAATATTTGTTTAGTGAATAAATGAATGAATTGTCTCAACCTTCCTGTTCCAGATTAGGATCTTAGTTTTACATTTATGTGATCTAAAAAATTATTAATCTTTTTACCCTGAAATAATCAGTCTCAAATGTAAATTTAATCTTTCTTCTAGAAAAACTGAAAAAAAAAACCCAATTTGGTAGCTTGGAAATAGCAGCTTCTTCCTACCTCTGCACCTCAACTTCCTATTTCTAGCAGTTAAGATTTCATGAAATATTTGCCCCCAGTCTAAGCTGGTACCCCATTACAGAGGGCATTTACTGTTAAGATCATATTTCCTGCAGATCCCAGGACTTTCACTTCTGCATGAAGGCTGACTGAACAGATTTTGTTATCCCACACTACAGCTTTTAAGACAAATTACCATCCTGGTAGTTAATCGTTCATTAAGCTCTGGCTCTATGGCTATATGCTAACTATGATAGGAAATTCAGTATATTATCTTTAATCCCTTCAATAATGCTGCCAGGTAGGATTCATTATTTTATATATGAGGAAACTAAGGCTGAGAGAGTGTGAACTGCCTGGGGTGAGGTAGCTGGTTACTGGCAGAGCTGGTTTTAACTCAGGCCTATAAACCTCAAGGCAGGTTGGAAGGAACATGCAGACTCAATGAGGAAATTTCATAATTTCATAATTACCTCCCATTTCCTGCTTCTCCATGATATTGTGCCACACATCCCTAATGGTTGTGAATATCTGCAGAAGTCAGCTGCTATTCCTAATAGAGACTGTGGAATTACCCTTCAGTGTTTTGAGGTAAAAAGTCTGAGAAACACAACACGCTATTTCTCCCATCTACCTTCCTCTGTCTGAGGCTCAAAACGAAAGGTTCTGAGATTCTAGCTCTTCCCCCTTCCTTACCAGTATTGCCCAGGGTGACTCCTACTTAATTCTGTAAATGATCACCCAAAACCATAAAATCTTGCAGCAAAAATGTATGGCCCCAACACTTGGCTGAGAGGTTTTGCTTGACTTCCTTTTAGTCCTTACAGAATTACTTTTCTCTCCTTTGGTTTGGTTTCCTCTCCACTGACCAAACCAGTGGGTTCTGGCCACTCCCCTAAGTGACTAAAGGAGTTGGCGTCATCAGCAGGGTGAAGGCCCTTCCATAGCTTCTTCACCCACACATGCCTAAGCTGCATTCCCCATTTTAGTCATCTTGAGACATCTCTTTTTACATAGGATATCACCTATGTAAAAGGTTAGAGAGAGGGCTTCTGGAGTCTGTGAGCCCCTTGAGGACAGGGATGATGTTTTACTATCTCTGTATTCCTAGTGCCTAGCACTGAATCAGTGGTAGAATAAATGAAAAAGGATGAGTTTGATTTTCCCATGACTGCACCTTCCAAGGACAGCCCTGGACCCTAAAAATGGCCCTTTCTCCCAAGTCTTGGTATATTGCCCTAGTTGAGCTAATAAATAGTTTCTAAGGAGCTTTCTTTAAGTCTAAAAAGTGTCTGAAGTCTAAAAGAAATTATGTCTAAAGGTGAGTGTTCAGGCAGAAGATGAAGAAATGGGTAAGATGTGTATGTAGGGGAAACGGTAGGGATTTCCCAGAATCCATCTTAACACGCCAGATGCAACCACCTACTTTGCCTACTGTGGCTGATCCTGTCTGGAGGCGATTCGTTAAGGCAATAGACACTCCTATGACTCCTACTTGCTGCCTTAAAGTCAAGCGCAGAATTCCACATCAGCCTTTCCCTAATCCTGACATTATCTACCAGGTAAAAGGCAGGTATTTGCTACCTTTTACAAGCTTCTCATCCTGTGTCATTTGCCCCACTCTGCTCTTAGATACAAAGAGGGCTGAAAGAAGGATGTTGGAATTTAAAAACAGAATTTAGGCAAAAAAGTAATAAAATGAAAATTTCAGTTAGACAGTGCTATGTATGGCCTTATAATTTATGCACAGCAAGAAGAATCTTATACACTGCCAGTAGGATGTAAAGTGGCATAATAACCTTGGAAAACAATTTGGAGAAAACCACCACTTCAGCAAAACCACTTTTGGAAAACCACAAATGGCAAAATAGAACATTCACCCATCCTACAAGACAGTAATCTCACGATTCAACGTACTCTAAAAAACTCTTGTGCGTGTACCGCAGGCAGGCAGTTGAGAGAAACGGCGTGTTATGCTAGTTCTCTTGTGCATGTAACCCCCTTCCCCAAGAGAAGTGACTAGTTTGAAAAATCATAATATCTTAGGGTAACAAGGAGACCTTATAAACTCCCCTCCTAAGGGAAGAATACCTTCAAGAGCATCCTGAAAGATGGCACTTCCAGGCTATGGATATTTCCAGAAACTGGGAGATTAACCTGTGATGAGTAGCCCTAGTTAGTGAGTCCTTTCCAGTTCTGGGTCAAACTCTCCTTTAATGTAACTCGTGCCCATTGAATTTGGCTTTCATGTCTTCCCTTAATAATTCTTCTCCAGGAGAAGCACACCTAACTTTTTTCTGGTATTCCAGCTCCAACACCAAATTGGATGCTTCCTCGATATCTATTCCCACATATCAATGTTCCATTTTACAACTGGGACCCAGAATAGAACAAAATACTCTAGATTCAGTCTGGTCTAGGCATAGTAGGTACAGCAAGACTATTTGTTCCAAGTTTTGAAGAAGAACCTACTATCAGCGGTTCTGAAGTTTTCCTTAGCTTTTGAGCAAGTGGATTTCAATTCAGCTTACATTTCTAGTTGTGGCCCATTTGTAACTTATGAGTACGACATCACACATATTATTTTATATTAAGCTCCCAGAAAGAAAATCATTTCTTAATAGCTGCTTGGTTAGCCCACTTCTTCTCCCAATCATATTAATTAATTCACATGCATTACATATAAATGCAATACTTTGTTACGTGCTGTGATAAAAAACCAAGATATTCTATGCCCTTGACATCTCCTAAGTCTCTTATTCTCTAAATTTGAATTTCCCCATCTATGAAATGAGAGTATTTGTCCTACTCTCTTTGCTAGCTGTTAGTAAGGCTCAGCTAGTACCAAGAGACATTTAAAAATGCTTTGCACATTTTAACTTGCCACAGAATTCTCAATTATGATGATAATGATGATGTGTTACTAGTGCTGAGTATAACTGGATTAGGCTTTAACTGCTTCCTTTTTACTCTGGTCTGTAATGCCTAGCAACCCGTCAGTTCCTGACTCAACTCTATGACTGGGTTTCAGATCTCCCCTTGAACAAGTCGAACCTGCCTCCACCGATGCCTCCCGACTTGGATCCGCTCAGGTTGTGGTTTACTTGTTTCCTTCTGTTGTCATTGTCAGTTTTTGACCTGATTACACATAGGGCTTGTTGCACGAGGCCCAGGTCCCAGGAGAAGATTCCAGCTCTGGACCAGATCCTCATCTCAGTGCCCAGCTGAGTGTCCAGCACCCAGGAACACTGAGTTTGTTAGAATGCCGAGATCTCTAAATAAAGATGAATGAAGGCTGCCTTCATTCCTACTTCTGTACCTCTGCCCATGTCTTTGTTCTTTTGTGGGCAGACAGACAGATAAACAGACAAATACCCAGACGGATGGAGAGATGGCTAGTTAGACAGACAGGTAGATAGACAGACTGACAGACAGGGAGATCAAATAGAATGCCATATGCAAAAGCAAGTTGTAAATGTTCTTGTTATACCATTTGCCCTCATTCAAGCCTGAGTTTTAGCTGTAAGGTTGCATCGTTGTAGCAAATAGAACTGGACAGAAAAAAGCCACTGCCCCAAGCACCCTGAGTGCCCAGCACCACTCCAGCCATCTCCTGGGACTTGCCCTTCCTCCAGGACCCCCCTGATATTCCCACAATCTAACAACTACAGAAGTAACTCCTGGCCGAGCAAGGAGATTCCAGGATACTGTTCCAGCATTTGGACCAGTGTCTGTTCTGACTGGCCAGTGCCACTGCTGAGCAGGTTGGTGAAATTTTTTATTATTATCTCTGCCCACATGACTTATCTACTCCCCATCCATCACCGAAAATCTTCCAGGTTCAGGGCATTTCTCATTGCACCACCCCACCCCCTGCCCCAGTCTCTTGTGTTTCTCTCTCCTTCAGGGAGCTCCCATCCACTCTGAATTCCTTTGTCTTATGGTCTATTCCATTCACCAGAGACTCAATTACATGTTGACTTGTTTTTTATATATCTTTTCCTGTGGGTGATGTACTCCTCCAGCTTCCCATAAATTCCCCAAGGTGGAGCATACCTAATACAGACTTTGTATCCCTGACAATATCTCACACAGTGCTGACTGGGGGTTCAAAGTTCCAAGACAGAATGATAGATTTTGGGGACTAAATCTTTCCTCCCAACAGCTCAGAAGGGGAGGAGATGCCATTGGGGGTAGTCCAATAAATTCTGTCTCATCGATGAACATTCAGAAAAGTAGGGACTCTGTCAGTCCACGCTTGCATGTTTCATTTTGACTCTAGGGGACATAGCTGGAGCCTGCCAGCCTGGCATTTTTTCCTAAGTTTTTAAATGTCATATTTTTGCATCTTGTACTCACTGTTCTTTCTCTTCACTTTTAGAACACTCAGAAAAGTTTTTGTGCTTTGGAAAGACCCCTCTCTCTCCCCAAACCTGAATTTTCTGCCTTTAGGAGATGGTTCTTGAGGACAACTCCCCAGAGCACTACTTGGAAAGGATGTGAGCAGCCTGTCCCATCACATGTGTGTCATGTGCCCTGTCACAGCCTGGTCATGCGTTGTGTGCAGAGGCCAACGTGACATTCAGCTGAGCAAGCAGGATGCTGGCAACCCCAGAACCTTCTCAACTTTCACTCAGTAAACTTTTCTTTTAGTTTCCCTTTAGAGTCTCTTTAAAACACAGGTGAAAGTTTGCACCAGAAAGGGGAAAAACATGAGTTGTGCATGTAAAAATTCTGCCAAAAATATCACTATGCTTGGTATTTGTGCAAGATTTTGATTTTCAATAAGCACTGAAATCCTAAAATTTCAAAACATTTTAAAAAGCTTTTAAATTGAACTGAATTGAATACTTTAAAACATTAAGCTTAAAGATTATTTCTCAGATTAAAAATGTTAAGTGTGTTTTTAAAAACCTTTTAAATACAGGAAGAAGATAATGAAAATTAAAATTGCCCATGTTCTCATCACATCATCAGAGAGAGTTACTGTTATTATTGTTCTAATTTTACAGCTGAGAAAGCAAAGGAGAGGAAGGAATTAAAAAAAAGGAATGTGAGCTTTTAGGTTTTCTTCTCAAATGTGTGGGCAAAAAGGACCCTAATGGAAGTAATCCACAAAATTTTTGAAAGAAATGACAGTCCTATTAACACTTCTACTGCCAGGAGTACCACTGCTGTTTCTGTACATCACAGTGTTTCACTAATCAGTAAGCTTTACAGAGCTCTGGTTTCTGTATCACAGATGACAGAAATATATATATATATATAAATGCTTCATGAAATTGTGTGTCATGTTTGAACAGGGGCCAGTATGTGCTGCCAAAGTGAGCACTTAATATTTTATAAAAGTACTATACATTACTTGGGGGAGGGATGTAGCTCAGTGGTAGAGCACACACTTCAATACCCAGTACCTCCACTTAAAAAAAAAAAGTACTATCAGTTACCCAAAAATCCTGTAAAATAGAGAAAAGGGGGAAATGACACAGAACTCTACCACTTTAACAAAACCCTGTTAATACTTCAATATACTTCTTTCCAGCTTTTTGTCCCATTCTCACTTTTAAAATTTTACTTGTTTGTTTGTTTGTACTTAACATTGTAATAGAAAGGAAACAGTTATTATTCTGCACACACCATTGCTCTACTCTGATTTTCTCTCTCTTTCTCTTGCCATATATATATTATATTTAACTTTGTCTATTATCTTCAGGTGTCTAGGGCTGTTACAGCATGTTGGATAAGGAGAAATGGCTTTGATATTAGTTAGTTTAGGTTTGAATCCTGGCTGAACTAACTTGTGACTTTGGGAAAATTACTAAGTAACTTTGTCTCAGTTTTCTCATCTGTCAATGTGGATAGCACTCCACCTACCCATCTGGTTCTATGAGCACGAAAAGAGATCATGTATAGAAATTGAGTGACAGAGTAACAGGCTCATGGTAAGCGCTTAACATGCAGAAACTATTCTTTCCACTTAAAATTATATCATAATTATTTCATAATTCTATATAATCTTTATAATTGTCATTTTTATAACTAGATAGTAGTCTGTAGTGCCCATACAGATCACTATGACTAATGCACCTCTGTTTTGTTTGACAAATTACTTCCAGTTTGGGGCCATCTAAATAACACTGTAATTAATTTACTTTTTCATATAACATCTGTTTTACTTCAGTCTACGATTTCCTTTTTAAAAATCCTTGGAATGGTTTTTTTGGGTAAAAGAATGAACCTTGACATAATTCTTGCTACATATCCAAGTACATTTTTTTAGTTCATTTTTTTTTTAATTTTAAGAGTAATCTAAGTGAGTATAGAGTTTTATATGTTGCTTTTTTCATTCAGTGTTACAGCAAAGCTTTTTAAAAAATCATATATTTATATATTTATATTTGCAATAAACCTCTCCATGTCTATAGATTTTACATCCTTAGATTAGACTAGATTTATGTAAGTAGAATTCCTTGAACAAATAGTATGACAAACTGTATGGCCTCTGACCTATAGAAAATCACCTTCCAAAAAAATTATACTGATTTATATAAAGACTAACAATTCATGAGCCTTCCAATTTAACAACATATTCTGGAGCACTGCGTGTTATAACTTAAAAAGCTTTTGCCAATGTGATGATTTAAAAGGCCTACTTAAGTTAAACTTTAAATTACCTGTAAGTGGAACATTTTCACTTTTTTGAATTTCGAGGCAAGGGGAACTGAGACATTGGGAAGTGGCCTGATTTGACCAGCAACCTGGTCACGTTCCTCTTTGATCTGTACAACACAAAATCTTAGGTATTTGTTGCTTCCTCTGTACTTCTTGCAGCTGTTCTGTTTTAAAATGGAATTCTATGAGTCTGCAAAAAAAAAAAAAGGAATTCTATTTTTATAGAACAAACAGAACTAAGCAGAAAACATGCTGCTTTCTTTGTATTTACTTCTCCTAAGTGGAGCCTGCTTTTGAGATTATAGACTTATAGACAGGGTGTGCTACAGGAGACAGCAGATGACCACCATAAGGAAAAATTTCTTGTTGGTATCACCAAGTTCTTATCTTAAAGGTCCAGAAAATTGATTCTGTCAGTATGCTCAGAGTTAGACTAAAAAACTGGATCATACTAACCAAACTCCTAAAAGACTTTTCTATAATAAGAAATACCATTAATGTGCTTCAGAAATTGCTTCAGAACATTCTATTCCCATAGAAGAGTCTATATGAAAAGTCAAATTATAATCAGTTTGCTCAATAACCATGGAATCGGGATGGGGTGGGAAGTGGGGATGGTGGCTGGAATAATTTCAATAGCTGATGTCATCAAGCTATGTGACTCTGATGCATCCATCACCACTAGAGGGGTAGACTGGACAGGTGGTAGGAATGCATGCAGTAGAGGGGCAGGCACCCCTCCATTGGGTATGCTTGGGATTTACTATCACATTTTCCCATATTGGCCTCTTTTCCCTAGACTCCATGCATCTTGCCTTCAATTCAATTCCATAGTATGTGTTAAGTATCTTCTATATGCCAATATTGTATTGGGTTCTGGGACCAGATAAATGGATAAAAATCCAGTTCCTGTTCCTAGGTACCATGAAGATTTTTGGGGAAAACCAAACACATACATAATTACAGAATACTATATAATGAGAGCTTGACTGTGTTATAGGTCCAGGACCTCTGGCTTCTTTTCACCATGGCTGGCTTGCAGAATCTTAGGATCTAGCTCTGCTGTGTGACCTGAGCAATTTATCACATTTCACTGAGCTTTAGTTTGCTTAAATGTAAAATGGAGACAATAGTAGACTCTATTTCATTGAACTGTGAAGTTTAAATGAGATGATACATGTAAAGCAATTAGAACAATGTCTGGCACATGGTATGAAAAGTTAGCTAAATGATACACAATCAACCTCATGGTTGATTGATGGCTACCTGCACCATAACATGGATAATCTGTTTCAAGCTCAACATAAAGAAGATTGTATAGTCCAAAACCTTCCCAGCACTGTAACACTTCTAAATGCCATATAGGTAGGAAGTGTATCCGGAAAGGTAGGATCATCAGCTTTTGAAAATGTGACATTTTGAAAGTATTTTTCCTCAAGGGTCTCATGAAAGTAATGCTTTTCTTAGAAGAAGCTTCTTACATCTTGTGCTCTACAGAAGTCCATAGATACATTTGGGCATTTTCAGTATCTTAGCACGAAGAATATCAGTTTGTTTCTTATTCATCTGTCCCAACATCCAGCAGACACTAGGGTTACATTCATCTTTGGCTTCCCAGCCTAGATATGATCTCCTTGAAGATGAAGACCACGACTTAGCCATCTTAAATCCCCAGCCTCTAACACAGAGCCTTGTGGATAGTAAGAGCTCATCAACTGTTGACTGATTAAATAAGTGGCTTTGAGAGTGGACATTGGTGTCTCTTCTCCAGCATCCATTCCTAATTTGGGGATTCATCACAGTCTCCACTTTCAGTTACACATTCTGAGTGGAGCTCCAGTCTTAAGACATCACTCACATGTTCTTTCTTTTTATTCCAGTGACTGGTTTAGGAAAGGGCACATGACATACACTTGTCCAGATTTAATATATGAATTTTATGGGAATGCTGGAAAAAATACTCTGGCTTTTTTTTTCTTGTGGATTTGAACATGAAAGTCTCAGTAACTACTGCAAACATCTTGTGATCATGAGGGAGATGTTTGAAAATAGAGTCAATAAAAAGGAAGCAGAGTGAAGAGAATGTGTAGAGAAACTAGATCCTGAAGACACTGAACCCTGTGCACAACTGCACCTTTGGCTGTTCAGTTAACAGAAGCTGATACATTCCGCTTTTTAATTTAAGCCAGTTTCCATCTGATTTTCTTTCATTTGCAACTAAATGACAAAACTTCTGCAAAATGCATTTTAAAATAAATTTAGCAGGGGTGGGTATAGCTCAGTGGTACAGCACACGCTTAGCATGCACTAACTCCTGGATTCAATCCCTCGTACCTCCATTAAAAAAATAAAGTATTAAAAAATAAAACAAATTAATTTTGTCCTGCACTTATGGCCAAAACAGTTCCCAATTGCTGTTTTCTTGTTCAATTAATCAATAAATATATATTAGGCCCTTGTTTCATGGTCAGATGCCACAAAGTTTAGGAAAGTTCTTTGTGCTACAATCTAATTAGAATTCATTGTCTCTGTATTTCCCTCTCTCAAGGACTACATCTCTATTTAACCAGATAAGTTTTGATTTAGGAATGAGCTGGGCCTTCTGGTCTCAGTTCCAAGCCTTCCTCTGTTCCACTCTTTCATGTTACGGCTCTGATTCAGCACACCTCATTTAGCAGCCTCCCCTGCCAGTTGGCTTCCTATTAAGTTCAACAAACGGGAAACCCTAAGGGACTGTGGGGAAGGGGAGAATTTCTTCCTACTTCTAGTTCCTTAATCTGTCGGTAGCAGCAGACAGCAGAAATGTAGACATTACTAATACCTGAGTTTCTTTAGTATCCACTTTTTGCTCTTCCTGCCTTCTAATGTTTTTATAACCATTTCCTTATATTAAATCCACCCAATTTCCTGACTGGACTCTGGCTGGTATAGTATCTGATACTAGGAGTGGTGCTGGGAAACAGCCTCTCTCAACAGGATTCTGGGATTGATTCACTTTGAACTCAAAGCTGAGCTCTTCAGCAATGGAAAATAGGAACTGATACTTTACAGCAGGCAAAGGCATCATGATTTATTAAATTATTCTTCCCTGGTTTGAGTGCCAGTGGGAGCCTGGCTTTTGGAGATCAAGTAACTGCAGCATGTGATCATTATGGTAGTAAAGATCATTGTAAGGAATGTAAGGTGAGGTAGCTGCTTCTGATTGTGCTATGGTGCTCGCAGGAAGAAAATAAGCCCAGAGCTTCTAGTTCAAATCCTCTTCAGAGCGCCAGAGGGTTCCTAAGGCTGCCCTGAGAGTACCTCTTATTCCTTCTACAAATATGACAAACATGTCTAAAATACCAGACCCAAGTCAACTATCTGCAGACTAGCCAATTCTCATATGTCAAAATTCAGGCAGTAATTTGGAAGGAATAGGACTTTGAGACTAGGAATGGAAACATCTGGGTGGAATTCAATGAAGCTGAGAATCTCGAAACCCCCAGGTATCCCTGAGCTTCCCCTGATGTCAGAAGAAGCCTCTCATTTCCTACTTGATGATACCAGCCCTTGAAAACCTAGAATAACCACATATGAGGCAGTTACCTTACATGAGGATCCCTATTCTTTTTAAACATCTTTGCTCCCAACTCTCAAGGCCTTCAGTCTTTTATCTGGAGTCAGATCCCAGTGTATTTAGGGGGAAAAGGTCAGAATCTGGCTCAGAAGGAAAAGGCTTATACTCCAGAAGAATCAGAAGATTTGGTTAAATTTATATTAGAATAAACCTATCTAATATAACAGCAGATCGATTCTAAGGGTATTAGACCAAGGAGAACAGATTATAACATTGGGTTGGGGCCAAATTTAGGTAGCCCTGATATAATACACTTGCCATGATTTTTGGACTTAATGCTATGGTAAATTGTTACAACAGCCTCCAGAGAAACATATCACTCTGGATATCATGCCCTCATGTAATAACCCCTTCCACACTGATTTTTGGCCTGGCTGTCTAGCTTGCTTTGGCTGATGAGACATTAGAAAATGTGATGCAAACAGAAACCTGAAATGCACCTATATGTTGGGGCTTGCCTTTTTGTTTTCTCTGTTTTAGACCAGCTTTCATGTTGAAGAAGCATGGACTCACCTGCTGGAGACACATGGCCCAACTAACAACCAGAACCAACTCCAGGATATGTGAGTGAGGCCAGCTAAGACCAGCATCCTCCAGCCAATCTGTCAAACTGCCAGACTGACTGCAAACACATGAGTGAACTCAGCTTACACCATGTAAAGCAAAAACACCCCAGCTGAGCCTAGCCCAAATTGCTAAACTTCATATCATAAGTGATAAACATAAGCCATGAAATTTTGTTATACAGCAAAAGCTAGCTGAATCAAATGTATTAGTTTAAGCAGGTGGGAGAGGCTCTACTTCCTCAGTTGTTTGGTTGAAACCTGTGCTCAGCAAGAGGCTATATTCAGTAATATTGACTTGATAGACTTTCTCTGGAATAATGCACAGGAAGGATTCTGAAGGCTTAGGGAGATAGAAGTAATACAGTAATTTATCATGTGTAACCTGTGTATCTTTCCTCATCTTAAAAGGGTCCGAGGAATGTTCCCTTCACTAAAGCATTGAGAAATGCATTAGTGAGGGAGCTGCAGCAATCTTGAACACCTCCAGGTAGGTGTTTTCTGGAGGCCAAGGTTGATGGTGGGAAATTCTGCCACTGAGATGGGCTTCCTGATTTCAGTGGAGATGATGGGAACCCAGAGTGGCAATAAGAATTGTTTTTACTCACAGGCTTTGGTGGTGGTGGGCTAAGAATTAAAGAGCTGGCTGGCCTACCAGAGCATGACTTGATCTACATGATAGAACTCTGACTTGAAATCTAACTGAGAATCATAGCTTCTTCCCCAATTCCCAGACCCCACTAGTTCACAAATCTGAAGCTCCTGGTTGAAGAGGAAAATTGGACCCCTCGAGAAAGGACCCTGCAACAATGCCGCAAATTCTTACTGTACATCTTCCTCCAAGCCATCCCCAAAGGAACTTGAAGTCATTTACTAAGGTGTCTGTGCACTGGGGGAAATCGGAATACCCAGAATTTTCAGAGATTCCAAAACACTGCTCTGAAATGACACTAGTCTTTAGGAACCCCAAATACCATTGTGGTTCAGTGGCCACAATAGGGGTTTACAGTAGTCAGGCGATAAACAGAGTTTCACCCCAATTCCAACTCTTCTTGGATCTGTGACCCATGTAGCCATTGAAAATGATAATTAGGAAGACTAGTCAGCAACATAGCTATGAACATATGTATAATGACAAGTCTGGAAAAACAACAGAAAATGCCATGTTAACAACAATAGCCAAAATTATGCACATGTCTGGATAAAGAGCAAGTGCTAACAGCAAAAATGAAAATAATTGTGCTTGGGTGATGAGATCATAGGTGATTTTTGTTTGTTTGGTCTTTCTCAATTCCTTAAACTCTCCCAAATGCTATTTTTGCTCTCTTTGTAAAAGGTACTTTTTTTAAAAAAAGATTTAGAACTCATTTAGCGCTTTTGTTTTGAGGATTGCCATTACCTAGTTTTTAGCCAATCATACTAAGGTCATAAAAAGTAAGAATGCTAAGTGTAGCCATTCTCTTCAATATTATAGTGAATCTCAGAGCCAATCTTGCATGAGGCATCTATCACACACAAGATGCTGAAAGAATGAAAAAAATCCCACTCTTTCCCTGCCCTCCAGGAACACGTAGCCTAGGGGGAAGAGATAACATGTGCTCAGATCTTCATGATTCAAAACTGAGAAAGATAACTGCTTCAGAAGTACAAAGAAAATACCGCTCTGCCCAAAATAAAGAGAGCTCATATTCAACTGGAGAAAGTAGGAAAATACTCACTAGCAGGCCTGACATCTAAAGGATGGACAGGATTTTGCCAGGGAGAATTGAGGTCCCAGGAAGGAGGTGTTCCGGGTGAAGGGGAGAGTAAAAGGCATACCTGAGGCTCAGTGAGCCTGTTGACTTACCTGGAGGATGTGTCATGTACAGGAAAGCCCAGGGACAGAAAACCCCTTGGCTAGAAATCCTTGGAGCATAGCTCACTGCTTCCTTAGGAGTGGGATTTAGGAGAACTATCCTGCAGACTGGTTAGCCTAACAATGTCCAGATACTACACATTTGGCAAGAAGTAGCGGCTGGCACATAGGGAAATTACCAATCATACTTGATATTTATCATCTATGTACCATGTGCCACACATGATAAGTGCCTGATAAAGGAACACGCTAAATACCTTTTCTATACTACAGTCAGCTCCCCCAATATCCACAGGTTCCACATCTAGGGGGTCAACCCACTGAGGATTGAAAATATTAGAAAAAAATTCCAGAAAGTTCCAAAAAGCAAAACTTGAATTTTCCATGTACCAGCAGCAACTATTTATATAGCAGTTTACATTGATTGAGTATTATAAGTAATCTAGAGATGATTTAAAGACTCACAGACATGGAAAACAAACTGATGGTTACCAGGCAGGGAGAAGAGGGTGGGAAGGGGTAAATTGGGAGTTCGAGATTCGCAGATACTAACTACTATATATAAAACAGATAAACAACAAGTTTATACTGTATAGCACAGGGAACTATATTCAATATCTTGTAGTAACTTATGATGAAAAAGAATATGAAAACAAATACATGTATATTCCTATAAGACTGAAGTATTGAGTTGGGTTGGAATCTCTGACGCCAGAGCCTGTCCTCTACCCACCCTCCTCCCAAAGTGCCCGTTTGGAAAAAGTAAGAATGAAATTAATCCTTGACCAGCAAAAGGGATCACATGGTTAATGAAACCAGTAAATTCTCATCTTAAAGTCCCATCGGGTAGGAAATCGTGACATATGGAGGAGTATAATAAGTGTGGCTTCACTGACTTAACTCTTCCCTTCCAGACTAAACAGACAGCCTTAACCAAATTTCTTAATCTCTCTGTGCCCCAGTTTCCTTACTCTTTAAAATGGAGACATAAACAGTGCCTTTTTCAGAGGGTTTTGAGAGAATTGATTTCAATAATATGTATAAAATGCTAAATAACACCGTGAACTTGGGAAGTACTTGGTAAATGTTATGATTATACACTGTAGTGTAGAACATTTCTCACACTAGGACGCACTGCCCAATGGTCTTCTTCCCCAAAGAAGCCTGGATTTCGATACTGGGGCTGAGGACCCCTGTCCCTATTTGGCATTTTAGAAAATAGCTCCAGTGTAGGACCAAAGATGGTGGTATTTTGAAAGAACCTATTGTTTCACTGGGTTCCTAACAGAGGAATATTACCACCCAAGGATTCAGCATGCTAATCGCACATCTGTAGGGAGGTGGGGCCCAGCATAAATGGACTTGCTTCCTCAGGGAGGTCTTGCCTGCCTGCTCTGATCTCCTCAGCATTAGGAAGTGCTGCTCTTTGAGCAGGGACCCCAGACCAACACACGAGACCTGGGAATCAGCCAGAGGACCCTGCCCTTCTGAAGAGGGCATCCAAGTGTTCCTCGAAGGCTTTCAAATCTGTGGGAGCCAACTGGCCTGATGGAATATTAAACTTAGTGACTTGGATGGGCCCTGAGGAAATCACTTAGCCAAACGTAAAACACTTGGAACACTCTGAAGAATAAACAATTGTTTTAGTCTTCAGTGGCTTTCTTTGATTTGTATAGACAGAGACTTGAGAAACTGAGATGTTATGTAATTTGTCTGTTACTTACTTTCACACCCTTTCATTCCTATTAACCTCAAATTCTTCTTAGTCTGAGCACCAGTTAAAGAGTTTGCTTCAGGCCCACTCATCACTTATACTTGATCCTGTATGCATGTGGATAGTTTATGGGTCAACTCATGCCCTGAGCTTCATAGCCCCAACACAACTTAATATGACAAATCTGTTTTTGCTATGTCCATTTACCATCCCCTTTGACACAACCATAGTGGGATCCCACAGGATTTCTATGGTGTCGACCATCAGAGGCCTCAGCTAGCGAGTATCAGCAATGTCACAGACATGGAAACCAGCCCCTGAAAGGTTATGTTTAAAGTCATATAGAGGGCCAGGAAAGGAGCCTTAGTTTGGGGCTCTGATCATCATGGCTACTCATCTGAAATCTTTGCAGAAATAGCATATTAGCATGCCAAAATTTTAAATGTATATCATTGGTTTTTGGAGGTTAAAAAGATAGACTTTTTGAAGGAAGGATGTAGTTAAAAAAACAAAACAAAACACCATTCAAGTAGTGCCACTACAGGCTAAAACAAATGCTTTGTGATTTAGACCTCACAAAAAACACTCAATGGCTTTTCTCCACAATTTGTAGTCGACCACTCTGTGTACTTGAATGCTTAAATACCTAATTAGAACAACTCAGCTGCTTTCGGGATTCCAGTAACTCATAAAACATGTCAGTTATGTCTTGATTTTGTATAAAGCCCTGTGAGCTCACAGTCTCAACAGGCTTTTCCAGTATCCAGAGGAAACCAGAGACAAAAATAATTTTATTGGCAATCAGTCTGTTTCTGTAACTGGAAATGTTCACTTGTCTCTGCTTCTGAAAAATCACTTTGGAAATGTAGGGGGAAATAATCCCCTTTGTTTTCAGTCTGGCAGCAAGAAAGAGTCTCAGGACACTCACTGGGGCCCAGGACTCAGTGTGGTCATTTTCTAAAGTGCAGTAGTGTTTGCTCGGAGCCACAGGCTGCAGAAATGAGAGCCCAGATCAGTGGAGGGGTGGCTGCCTGACTCCCTTAAGCCCACCTTGGCAGGTGCTGCCTAGTCTTAGTCTTGCAGCCTCCAGATTAAAGTGCTGGCTTACACAAAGGCATTTGAAAAGTAAAAACAGTAAGTTCTGCAGGCCAAATGATTCTTGTTCAAAGTCCAGAAGCTTCTTGAGGATGTCCTGTCAGGTCACCTCAGCTTCTGAGACCACAGGTTCAGATCTGGGGAGAAAAGTCCACAAACAAGAAAATCACTATTCTGACTGGAAAATATATAACCTTTCAAAAATCAGATTGGAGTGAGAAATACTTTAGAACAAAAGCTCATCTCTCTGAAGGCAGCATGGTTTAAAACTATTCTCTCCACCCCTTGGACTACTGCCCTCGTCCAAATCTTCAGCCTTTATCTCTAGACCTGTGGCAAGAGCCTTCTCTCCTCTGTTCTGTGGGCTGCAGACAGGTCAGCAATACTTGAGCAAAGTTTACGGGGCTTCCCTATTCAGACCTTTTATAGTTCCCCATTGTGCCAGATATTTCTATTTGTCCCTGCAGACGCATTCTCCACCCTGCTCTGCCCTGTTCGTGTCCCAGGACTGTATCACTGGCCTCTCTTCCCTCTGGCTTCCATTCCATTTGTTCCCTCAGTCTAGAAGAGAAAGCAGATAGCAGTGGGTAGGAGAGTGAGGCTGGGGTATCTGTCCCTCAGCAGCCTCCCGGTCAGGTTGCAGGTCAATTTTATCCCTCTGTTAAAGCCCACAGCTCCAGTGGGCAGACCTTTCCTACTGCTGTTCTCACCAGGGTTCTGGTAACTGCTCCTTCCACTTTCCCTTTCAGGCTGAGGCTTGGTCACTGGTCCCTGCTCTTGCTAGTCCCACGGTGCTTAATATCCCTCACTGGTTCCCCCTAACCCTTATCACGTCTTTATAAATACTAAAAACTTGTAAACTTGCCCTAGTTACCCCTTCTGTATGTGCCCTCAGTCTTCTGCAGAGACCTGACTGAGGCACCCATGCCTGGTGAGTAAAATCTAATTTCCTTTGTCCAGAATTCATGGCTCACAATATGGCCCCCAACAATCTTTCCCCTTATGTCACACCTGCCTCTTTCCAGACTAGGATCACATGCCTTTTCTTCCAGATGCCTCATGTCTTCCAGCCTCTCTACCTTCTCTCCTGTGTATCCTCTATCTAGAATATGCTGCTGTTTCTCTTTCTGCCTGGTTCAAATGTCATCTCCTCCATGAAACTCTTCCTCTTCCCTGATTATCCCCAGCCTAAAAGGATATTTTCTCCCTATCTCTGAACCTTCATGTATTATTTGTACCTCATGTAAAGCCATAGAGAACCATAAAAAACACACAGACTTCTTACATTGCTAAAAATTCATGAACTCAGGTGAGTGAGGCTGTTCATGACTCCTGTGGCCCCGCCCCCTCCCTGGGACAGCTGTGCTCTGTGTGGAAAGGAGGCTGTAGTGGGGTGGGCATTTCTGGGGATTCTGAGGATAGATAAATAAGGTAGGCTTCAGAATAAAGGAATAAACTGAGAGCTATATGATTTTCCAAATATGTTCCAAGAAGCGTAAGGCACCTTAGAGATCTTTGCAGGGACCTATAGAAGGATGTTTATATCCTCCACCCCAGTTCCACCACTGATTTAATGTGAGATAACAGAAATATAGTTCTCTGCCCCTGGTTCCTGGCACAGAGTTCCTAAAACCCTTGTAATTTCCTAAGTGATAAGAGCAGTAGGAGGATCATTTGTTCTAGTATGTGGCCTTTGACTCTGGCTCCTGATATAGAGTTCCTAAATTTCTTGGACTTTCTTGGGTGATTGTAGTGTCTTTTGTTCTAGTGGTGACTCTCACTGGAAAAGACCAAGCCATGATTACAACCTTGAATTTTCAGCTTCACCCCTTATTCTGCAGAGATGGGAAGCGGCCAAAAATGGAGTTAATGATTGATCATGTCCACATGATAAAGCTGCCATTAAAAATCCCAAAAGTATGGGGTTCAAAGAGCTTCTCGATTGGTGAACACACAGAGATGCTGGGAGAGCGGCACATGAAGAAAGCATGGAAGCTCTGTGCCCCTTCCCACATACCTTGCCCTACACATTTCTTCCATCTGGATATTCATCTGTATCCTTTATCACATCCTTTAATAATGAACTGGGAAACCTAAGCAAACTGTTTTCCTGAGTTCTGTGAACAGCTCTAGCAAATTAATTGAACCCAAGGAGGGGGTCATGGGATTCATACCCAATTGATCAGAAACATAGGTGACAACCTGAATTCGTGAATGACATCTGAAGGGCAGGTGAGACTTCTAGGACTGAGCTCTTAAGCTGTGGGATCTCATGCTATCACCAGGTATGTAGTATGAAAACTGAGTTAAATGGTATACACTCACCTGGTGATGCAGAGAATTGCTTGGTGTGGGGAAACCTACCACACATCTAGAGTCAGATGTGTCTGAGTGTGATAGTAGTGTGAGCGTGAAGAGGAACAGGGGAGGAAGACTGAAATTTTTCCTACTCAGTATATATAGGTGTTCTAATATTTCCTTTTTAAAGGATTATAATTGCAAAAAAGAAAAAAAAAGATTGAAAACCACTGGAACAGGAAAGGGGAAAGGAGACACCTACATGGTGCCATGATGGAACACAAAGTCTGTGGTCAGTACTCAGGTGAAAGTCATTAGGGGGAAGACAAGAGACTCAAGCAAAATATAAACAAAAAACATAGAGACTGGATTCATTGTTAGGAAGTATATAGAAAACCAGCATCTTTTATTTTAATTTTAACTCAATTATGCCAATGAGAACAGATTTTTGAGTGCTTTATCTCCAATAGTTCATCGTAAGGCTCTTGGATGACTAATGTTGTGCTTAATTCACCCTTATAATTCTTACACAGCCTACCTGACACAGACTCTTGCAAATAGCAGACAGTTAATATATGTTTGAGAGTGAATGAATGAATTAATAATGTTAGACTGAGAATCACAAGATCTCTTTTTTAGTCATAATTTCTTTCAAGAAAGTCACTTAACATACCTCAGCCACAATCTTACCATCTCTAAAATGGAGAACTCAGGCTATGTGGTCTGGAAACTCTAACAAGCTATGGCTTGATGATTAGAATAACTTTTTTTTAAAGGAAGCACAATACTTATCTATAGTATTAGAATCCACTCCTAAAGTTACACTGGTTGATAACTGGATTGCCTGCATAACAGCAAGAAGCCATGGGTCAAAAAAACAGCACAACTGAGTAAAGTTAGCTGCAAGAAAAACTTCCACAAACAGAAAGGGCAGCATGCTGTAGACACAGACTCAGGCAGCTGGACTTTAACTCCAATTCCATCACTTACTTATAAGGTGACCTTGTGCAAGTCACCTCATCTCTTACGTCCTTGGAGTATCTATCCATCCCCTCTATGTTGGTTGGGCTAGGAATCTTTGAAAGGCAACTAAGACATTGGTATGTGTCCTTGAAAGGGGTTTAGAGCATTTCCCTCCTTAAAGTTGATGAGGACCCAATGAAGAGTCCTATAATGCTTTCAACTATTGAAATATAGAGAGATGAGTGAGGGGTGGTTAAAAGGGCTTTAGAAAACATTGCTCTTTATCTAACAAGCATTCCTGGGTACTTAAAAGTGATACACTAGAACATCTTAAAAGGTATTAAAACACAAAGAAAATTCAGGAAGCACACAAAAAAGAAAACAATACAAGGTTCCATAACATAAAGACAATGATTATGGACATTTTAATGTTTTTACTTCACTGTTTTGGGAGAGAGGGGGTATGGTATGTATATTAAAAACATTTTAAAATAGAGCATTAATTATATGGTAAATGCATTTTTATAGCTTACCTTTTTTTCTTTTTTTATATAGAAAGCATTTTTTTCATATTATTATTCCTCAGAAACAGAATTTAAATGGTAACATAAGATCTATTATTTCCCTGTTGTATCAGTCAGGCTAGATTAGATTATGCTGCAGTAATAAACAACTCTTAAATCTCAATATAGCAAAGGTTTATTCTTGCTCATGTTTGATGTCCATTGAGGATCAACAGGGGGCCCTGTTATTTGTAGTTACTCAGAAACCCAGGCTGATGCAGCAATTGCTACATTGAATGTTGCAGATGGAAAAAGAAAGTATAAGGCAAAGCACATGCTAGCTACTGTATCTTCTACCCAGAAGGAATACACATCACTTACTTTTACATTTAGTTGACCAAGTCAAGTCACATGACTATACCTAACTACAAATTAATTGCAGTTCTCTGCAATCCTATTACGTACACAAAAGCAAGAGACCCCTGAAATATGTGAAATAACACAGGAATGAGCTTTCTTTTTGGGAATATTGAGTTTGATCTGAGTCTTTAGTTTTATAATATTAAGGTTAAGGCCTTGAAGGTCCATCTTGGGTGATTAAGAACTCTGGATTTTCACAAGAAGAACAGGCAACAGCTTTTCCAGACTTTCCTAGAAAGTTAGGGGCAGAGCGATGGAGTGGAAAACCCAGCTGTGAGCAGCTATTACTTGAGATATTGAACCCTGCTGGACACTCCCACAAAAATCAGGTCTCGTTTCAGTCGCTGGTGAGTGTAGAAAAATCCAGCAAGCCCTTCTCTTCTTAAGTGGGAAACGAGAATATTTATCTGAGTACAAAATCTTGTCAGAAGTACATGCAATGGGTATGCTCAGAGCAAGTCCCAAGACTTCACTTCCCAAGGTGATGCTGAGTAAGAACATGAGGGCCCAGATGGCCCCTGGAAAGCCCAGAATCTAACCTGTCCCTACACGGGTGGTTTTTGGGGGTGAGGCAGAGCTGGGGTGGCAGACCATGTGTGTGGGAGAGTGAGAGCCCTGAGCTGGCTGGGCCTACGCACTGTCCTCAGACATCATGAAGCTGAAGTTGGAGTGGGGGTCGCATTAGATCATTTAGTACAGGAAGAAGTACAGAAAAAGTACGGAAGAAGGCTGTGGGAGAACGCACAAAGCTTGGAAGAACCTCTAGGTCGGAGGTCAGCAAACTTTTTTTCTAAAGGGCCAGACTGCAAAAAATTTAGACTTTATGGGCTGTGTGGCTTCTGTTGAAATCACTCAACTCTGCCATGAGAAGCCGAGGAAGGGGTGTGAACGTTGTCACAATATGAAAACAATGAGCGTCCCTAAGTCTCAATAAAACTTTTGTTTACAAAAACAAGTGGGGATTTGCCCCCTTGGCCATAGTTTATCTACCCCCTTTTTGTTGATATATACCAGTGGATAGTTGAGTGCTAACTTTGATTGATTCTCATTTAATAGGTGCCTACAGAAAGTACAACACTTTCTAAGATGCAATGAGCTTTCAAAGGAAGAGAAATACACCGCACCTGCTTTCTAGAAATTTATAACTTAGAATCTAGGAAGCGTAGATCCTACTCAAGGTAGGCTTTTTACCTCACATAATACATTTATTTTCTTTTGATAAATATGTGGCATGTAAGACACTAATGTTTATAACCTGGTCCTGTGAATCCAATTTTACTAAATACAATAACTATTTTCTCAGAATAAGAAAAAACAATTCGAAAGTAAATGACAAATTGGAGGAAAACTTATAAAATATATATTAGGCAATGATAATATTAATTGTAAGTAAAGACTTAGATAAAAAGATGGACAAAAGTTGTGCATAGGCAATTCCCAAAGGAAGATAAAACCTATAAATATATGAAAATGTTTTATACCACTAATAATTTTTAAATGCAAATTAAAATAACAACGACTTACAAGTTTCAATTTTCAAATGAGCAAAATTTTAGAACAATGATAATACCCACTGTCTGGACAAGTGTGATAAAATTAGTGCTTTCATATATTGCTAGTATAAATTGTTACAACTTCTTAGAGGGCAATTCAGTAATACGTTTAAGAGTCTTAAAAATGCTTACAGCTTTACTCTAGTAATTCTACTTCTTGGATTTTATCTTATGATAATAATCAGAGTTGCACATAATAATACCAATAGTAATGCTAATAATTATTGTAATTAAGGTGGATCCTGCAAGAAGTGTGAATTTGGGTAAGCAAGAAGGAATGAGGAGGGCATTCCAGGCAGAAAACAAAACATAAGCAAAGGCACAAAGGTGGGAATGAGCATGGCATGGGAACAGGAGACGGGTAAGGATGACAAGGCCTGAAAAGCCATGCAAAGGAGTTTGGATCTAGTCTAGATAAGACACTGGCAGGATGATGAAAACAATGTTGGGGGAGTGGATATTGCAGTGTATGCTGGCTCCACTTAAGGGGACTTTCTAAAGCTATCTATAAATTTTTAAATTTCTCATGGGGTGTTGGCAAGGAAAACAAGATAATAGATAAGTCAAATCTAGCTCAAGTAATCTCTTCATTTTACTGAGAATTTCCAAAAACTTCTGTTTGATTTTATCAAGTACTTTTTGGCTGCAAGATCAGTTTTTTTCTGTCTCTAGATCTATTCAGATATTCATTATTTCAAAATACATAAAGTGCTAGATTCTGATGCCACAGATGTCCTTTTGCTGCTGAAAGTTTGAAAGGCAGTGAGCTGAGAAAAAAATTCCCGCTGAAATTAACAAAAAACCCCTAAATAGTGTGCCATACAAATCTGGGGAGGCAGCTGCATGGATGAGCAGGTACTAGAGCCCTGGCCATTTGGACAACTCCAGTGACTAGAAAAGAGATGGCCACATACTTCTATTTTTAAAAGCTCTGGGAGGTCTGACAAATTGACTTATTCCAGGCAAGAATGCCCTCCTCTTCTCTTGGTGCCTGTGATTGTTAATTTTATGTGTCATTTTAGCTAGACTGTTGGGTCTAGTCACTTGGTGAAATGTTAGTGTAGATGTTGCTTTGAAAGTATTTTGTAGATGTGATTAACATTTGCCATCAGCTGACTTTAAATAAAGCAGATTATCTTCCATAATGTGGATGGGCCTCATGCAATCAGTTGAAGATCTTAAGAGCAACAACTGAGGTTTCTCAGAGAAGAAGGAATTCTGCCTCAAGACTATAATATAGAAGTCCCACCTGAGTTCCCAGCCTGTCGGCCTGTCCTACAGATTGCATACTTGCCAATCTCCTAGTGGTTTCACAGTCCTTTTTCTCTGGAGAAGCCTGAAGTGCCCCTCACCCCCAAGAATAGATACCAACTTTTCTTGGATGTCCAAACACTGGACTCCAGATCTAACCTCTTGAATATATTCCTCAAATCAGTATCTCCATGTCCTGCTCCCTCTTCTTCTCAGAGGATATTATCTAAAATGTTGAATCATTTCTCAATAAAGAGTTAATAACTGGTGAGCAATGTTATAGGGAGGAACTTAAAAAGCACCTACTGAAATCTAATACATTGGTATGTGTCTTGTCAAAACCATAAAACCTTATGTTAAGTAAAAATGAGTAATTTTTTTCCTTTAAAATTCCATTGCTATTAATCATTTGTCAAATTCTAAATTTTATGCAGCTCTAAACATGATTACAAAGATTTGGAAGACTCTGAAAATGACTCTGAATGCAACTGAAACATGTAGAACAAATAATGTATCAATATTATGTAAGCATTAAAATATGTATGTACATGACAAAGACAAATGGAAATACAGATGAACACAAAATTTTTTTTTAAAAGAGCATCTATTCCACATTTGGCAAACATATGGCCAAGACCCATCACTTCTCCTATCCTGCACCTAAGGCAAACATTCATCCATCACCACAGTTTCTACTTGGCGATGGTGTCCCAAACCATATTCATCTCTGCTCTTGGCATCCCCTGTACCTGACATGAGGCCTGTTTGTCCTTCTGGATTTGGTCCAACTTTCTCAATTTACAGACAAAAAAACTGAAGTGCAGAGATGGGGTGGATCTTACCTAAGATTATGTAGTTAGCTCATAGAAAAACTTGAATCTGAATGGATTTTAGTCGTGACTTCTTTTTATAAAAACAAATATTTCAGGCATAAAGTGAAATATAGAGAATAACATAATGAACATCTATATACTTACAACCTAGTTTAAGAGGTTAAATTTGATGTCTATCATTTACATGCCATTTTTGTACTTTTATGTCATGTGACTGTTTTCCATTAACACCGCTGAGAGGCTGTTTACATGCTTTTCAACTTTCTGTAATCGGTAATATGATATCTGCATCGTTCTGCATCTGCCTTTCCTTTCCAAATTATATTGCTCAGATTTATTCATCTCAAAAATACATCTAGTTTTGATGCTTTCATTTTAATTACTGTCTAGTCTTCCTATTCATCTCTTCTCATATTGATTATTTCCGATTTGTTGTTGTTATAAGTAATAGTACCAGGTATATTCCTGTGTGTGTCTTCTGCATATCTAAGTGTCTCTGACCTCTTTGTATCACACCACATATTCTCAGGTATGTGCCAGGGAGGGTGAGGGTGAGAGAGGAGAAGCATCACTCTCTCATCCCCCTGACTTCCTCTTGCCCCAGATTAAAAAGTAGAGGGAGTGACTATATATAATTTTGGTGGGGTGGAAGAACTAGTCCCATTTCTTTAATTTGACTTTTGATCAAGACAGTTACTTTACTTTGAATTTCAGATACCATTAAAAGAGGGTGTGAGATTCTTCTGTTTATAAGGAGACGTACTGGTTGAAAATGGCTGGGATACCTTGTTAACCCAAAGAAGTCTGTTTGCAATAGTGCAATATTCAGATAATGTGGCAGGCCACAGGATGAGACATTTAGGATGGCAGCAAGTCTTTGAGCATTCAGTTCCTCAGATAGCTGTTTCTGCTTCCTTACTCAGATCCTATGCTCTTTCCTAACAATATTTTCTCTGTAGGAGAGAGCCTGCAAACTGCTTACTGACAGGCTCAATTAGCCAATGGGTGTGTTTTATTTGGTTTGCTGATATTTGAAATACTTTCAGCTAGCATTTAATAATTAGGACATTTTACATAAAAATCTGGATTTCCACCTTCTCTGGCAACATTAGGCTAAACTGACGAGGCATATGCTTTCCAATTCACTGCAACCCCTCCCTTTTCTTGACTCCCTCCCAGGTTTTATTAGATGCTTTTCACTCTTGTCACTACCTGCTTGGCCCTGGTGGGCGTCTGAGTTTACTGCCTCTGCTCGCAGGCCTTCCACTGTTTCTTCCTTATGCTGAGCAGCTGAAAGTCACTTATACAAACTCTCTGAGCTCAGGCAATTCAGGCAAATATTGGGCCCCTCCCGTGGAAACTCACGTGGAGGCCAAGCAGACCAACTTATAGGAATACAGGATTTTTGTTTCTTAAGAGATGAATGTTTCCATCAGGCCTGCCAGTGTTGATCTGAAAGTTTTCTGAGTCAACAAAATCTTGTTGCTGGTTAGAAAAGCTCAGGATAACAAGACATCAAGTACAGTCTGGGCCTGAGCTGCATTTGTTCCCTGGTTCTGAGCCCAGGGATGAGCACACAGTGACAGGTAGTATTTTCAAGAATGGCTTTTGGGGAAGTGGTGGGAGGTGGGGAGGGTGCAGTAGCCTCCTTTCATTTCATTCTTTTCAGTCATATTTTGTGCTTATGAGCTGCCATGTCTCATGCATAAGCCAGACATAGACCCTGGTATTTGAAAATTATCTAGGGTTGTTTTTACAATTGGTGCGTCTGGAATTTTGGTGATATATTCAACAGAATTAGAAAATTAACAGTTCTGAATATTCTGAGTAGTTGATGCATAGTTATTTAGACATTTCTATGAACCGCCTATCATTATTTTGGTGAACTTATGAACTCCTGTGTCACACTGTGTGACACCTAGATTACAAAAGGAAAGGCAGCTTTCCCAACAAAGCCAGAAGTACCCATTTTACAACATGACCCAGGCTTGTCGGTCCCCAACACACTGCTTCCTCAGGGTCTAAGCTTTTCATCCAACCAGCCTGAATGATTTCAGCAATTACACCTGACCTCCAGATCACATCCTGTTTTCCACGAATTCCAGATCCAAGCCCGTCAACCTCATGAAGAGACTTCCCTATCCCCAGCATTACCCTGACCCACAGGCCTCAATAATGTCCTTAACAATTATTGCAAAAACATGAGCTGTTGATTTTGTCACAGTTGAACATCTTCCTCTTGCTGTTAAATTTAACCATGTTTCTAAGTATGTGAGCCCAGATGTCCTGTGCAGTATCTTCTAGGGGAGCACTTAGGAATATAGACACACTAAAGGCTACATAGTTGTCCTGTGGCTATTCAACCAACACCTTCTTTGTTCTCCAAAAAAGGTATGGAACAACGCAGGGCTGCAAGAAAAACCAGCTAAAATGCCACTTAACAGGAAGATTCTCCACAGGCCCAAACTATTCAGTTGCCCTTGGTGCATTAATAGAAGGGAGGCTATTCCTCAATTCAAGCTGGAAGAGAAAAAGAGGTGAAAAATAAAAGAAAAACCATGATTACTCACAGCTCTACTCATGTTCCTCCTTACTGTGGTGACAGAACTTTTTTGTTGTATCTGAAAGAGAAAAATTCCAGGGATGCAATAAGATTAATGAGAAAATTGTTCTGTTTAGAGGCTAAATGACAGCAGAACAAAAAGTAAATCCAAATATATCCACACATCGAAGTCCACATGTCCACTGCAGCTTGAGAGCTCAGGCTGAATACAATGTATAACTGTACCCTCGGTGAAAATTGTGAAGAAAGAAGACCCTCACTTCCCATGTGTTGTCTGCCCCTGGCCACCAGGCACTCAGAGGCTGAGGGGCTGCTGATTTGGGTATTCAGCCCAGGAAGTGTCTCTGAAATTCTCTCTCCTTCTTCTGCTTTGGTCTTGAATGCCACTTCCTTCCTGTCTTCCCTACCCAGAGCAGGTCTGATCAATTAATTTGCACTAAGGTGTTAATGACTGATACTGGTTCAAAGTTACTCAGTGGGAAGAAGCACAAGTTCACATGATGGGATGCTGCTTGCCACGATTCCCCTGGTTTCATCTCTTTCTCAGTCCTTCATTTCACATGTTCCCTCCCACTATGATTTGCTTCCAGGGCTTGATGCCCATGTCCTGCAGTTGCCTGGGTTCCTGACCTCAGTTCATTCCTAATTCTGCTTTTGCTCTGTAGGCCTGACTTTTAGTAACTCCCTCACAACCATCCTGAACTTGGTCTGGACTTTGAGGACTTCTGTTCAGCTCTGTAGTCTTCTCCAAGAGCATGTGTATTTGAAAGAAGTCATGGTATTGCCCTTGGATGTTAGTGTTTCAGTGAAGGCCTCTAATGCCTGAGGTCAGTGCTCCCATTCTCTGTGATTCTTACCAAGCATTAGCCAGCATATTTGGCCTTTGGTTTAAATCTCTGCAAAGTCCTGGCTCAGTCTTTTAGGGCAGTGCCACTCAAAGTGTGCTCCACAGGCTGGTGCTTGTAGGTGAATCATTTGTTAGCAGTTCACGGTAAGTATAGAAATTAAGTGTAAACATTTAGAAACTTTCATAGTAATTCGTTTGCCATGTTATGGTTTTTTTCAGATCATATTTATTGAACTATCATATTTATTGAATCCAGTAGAAATTAAGCTTATTGTTTTATGTGTTTGTTCTTTCCATTTCACTTTTTAGTAATTCATTTTCAGTATATATTACAAAAGCACCAATCCTAACATATTAGAAATGTTTTAAAAACCAAAAAACTGGTCTTCACCATAGAGAGTTTGAGAAGTATTGTTCTTAAAATCTGGAGACTCATTCTAGAGACCTGCCCTCCATAGTGGATAGCTCCTACTGGATTCATTCTTGGCTTTGTCATTGGCCCAGCAAGTCAATGAACAAGTTACTCAGTTCTCCTTCCATCATTGCCTAAAGATGATGCTATTCAGATTGAGCAAATTTTTATTAAGCATTTTTGCAACAGAAAGGTCACAAATTTTGGAGTCAGACAGATCTGTGTTTAAACCCTAGCTATATGACTTTAAAAATATTTTCTGATTTTTCAGTTTCTCCATCTGCAAAGTAGACACTATTGCTTGCCTCAAAAAGTTTTTGTGAATTAACTGAAAAGAAGTTTGTACAAAGTCTAGCACCCTGCTGTTGGACAGAACTGTCTGCAAAGATGGAAACATTATATCCAATAGATAACAAAGAAGGAAATACTGCACTATCCCATTCAGTAGCTACTAGCCCCATGTGGCTATTGAATACTTACAATATGTGAGCTCTTAAAATGTGACTAGGACTTGAAATTTTTAAACTTAAATAACCAGATATGGCTACAGTGCACAGAGCATATGTACCTCCATGTAGCAGGTTAATGTCTAAACTTTTGTTGAATATCTATATATGCCAGGTAATATTTTAGACATTGGACATACAGTGATGAATAAGAGAAACACAGTCCCTGAACACATGAAACTTAAAGATTAGCAGATGAAGAAGTAGTTGACATTATTTTTGTGACACAAGGTGCCAACTTCTCTGGAACCCAGCAAATTACCCTGAAGCCCTAAATTGTTGAATGGTTGCTCTTAAGTGCAGATGGTGAACAGAACTTTTTATGGACTGACAAAAGCTGCTTTCCCTATACACTTTGGTGGGCAGAGCTGGTTGCTGAGACATAGATGGGTAAGTCTGTTTAGGAGCCAAGGAGCCTTCTGGACAGACCTCTTTACTTCACTCTGTTCTATTCTGATTGAGAACTGAGGGAAAGCAATGGCCCTAAGAGGAACTCAAGAGAAGTTAGGATTGATGTCCCCAGCTTAACACGAAGGCCTAGAGGAGAAGAGGCTGACTGGCACAGCTTTGGTTAAGGCAGGAAGCTCCTTCTGCCTCACCAGCTGGTGAGAGTCTTACTTTAGGAGCAATGGCAGACATGCGAGGGGAGCCAAAAGAGCAGTCATCTTGTATCACTCTGGTCTGTGTGGGTATCTGGACTGGTAAGGGTACCTTTGCATGGATGGAGATACTCAGAGGGAACAGAGATATTGCATGGCCTTCTGGTGAACCAACCTAGCTCCCAGTAGCCTACTTGCCTATTTGGAGACAGCACTGGCCCTGTGGACTAAGAAAGCCTCCTGACACTTTGTGGGGGGTGGGGCAATACATGCTGCGAGAGAGAGGCACTGGACTTTTTGCTAAGGTAGGCAGGTAGGCGCCTGAGGAACTGGCAAATTAAATGGGGCGCAACTCCGTTTATAGCCGAAGCTATTAAAACAGGTCCTAGTTATGTAATGTGTGCTGAGTGTGTATTGAAAGGAAAAATAGGTGCTATGGGAATATCTGACAAGGGGATTTAATGCAATGGGTGTGGTGAGGGTGTAGCATCATGGGAGGCTTAAGTGACAGCTCAGCTAAGATTTAACAATGAGATGCCTCTCAGGACTAGAAAATTCTGTATGGCTAGAGCTCAGAGAACAAAAGTAATGGTGATGCAGTATAAATGGTGAGACGTGAGTCACACTACCCAGGCTTGTTGGGACTTCATCCAGTGAGCAATGAGAAGCCATGGAAGAGGTGTGAACAGAGGAGACATGGTAGATCTGAAAATTTAAACACCTGTTCTAGCTAAAAGTAAAAATAGACTACATTGGAGGCAGGAGGGTTCTGGCGTAGTCCGGGTTGAACCACAGCCATGGCAGTGAGGTTGGATCAATAAGCTGGAAAATTTTATTTTCATATTGCTTTCCATTTTACAGACGGATTCAAAGAAGCTGGATGATTGCGTGGTTCATACAAGATCACAGAGCCAGTATATAGCAGCACCAGGTCCAGATCTAGCCTTCTGATCCTGGTTTAAAGCTCTGTCCACAGTACCAGCAGTTTTCCACCTTTTCCTGTGACATGTGAGTGCGTATGGCAGAAGCATTTCCACACGCCTATCCATGTACTCCCTTGTGAGAAAGCAGAGCCCAAAGCACATGAGTTAGAAAGGGGTTATTATGTAGGCAACAATGAGCTCACTCTGGTTCACTAAAAACAGAAGCGGAATCATTTGCAAATTTATGCACTTAACTTTCATGAGTAACAAATCTCTCACCGTAGTTGGTGCCTGAGACTCGTACCCAGCTTGGAGCTACTGATACTTTCACTTACTCTTGAGATTGGGATAAAAGATGAGGGGAGGATTTTTTTTTCTGCTCTGTCTTTAAGAAATGTGACTCTATTTGATTTTCCCAAAGAGAATAGGGATAGAAGACTCTGTTGCTCACTTCTGAGATGACTATTGGGTTCTCAGGCCCCAGGCCTGGAATCTTGGTTATAAAGCTGTTTCTGAGAGGTATGTATGGGGGAGGTAATAAGAGAACGCAGAAGATAAGATTCTGATGAGCTGCATCTGCCATGATTCTCTGAGGTCATAGATTTGCAGAAGTAATTCTGTTTCGTCCAAGTTCTTTTGGGAAAGGCCCTACAATTCCTTCTTTATGGTGAAGTGCCCTTTCCCTCTATTTCTGTAACCTCTACCCCTGACCCCCCGCCTCTGTTTTCCCTCCTTCCCTCCCTCTTTTTGCTTTCTTCCTTCCTTTCCAACCCCTCTCTTTCTTTTGACAATAGTCTTTGGATTTTGGAATTTATCGTAGAGAGTTTTGTGGTTAGTACCTAAGCTAATGCACACGTAAGTCAGAGGACAGAATATGACAATATTTCATGGCAGATGAGAATTTAGAAGTTAGACCATAAATGTAGGATAACAGTCACCTAAAAGCCCCCAATCCTCAAACAGTGACCACTCCAAATTCCTGCTGAAGTATTCCCAGATACTACTTCCTTTTCTATAGGCTGTGTATAGATCTTGGGAGGATCTATACGCTGGGTGCTGACAAAGGGACAGTTTAGGAAAGTACCAGATAGGCCTGCAGATATTCTGGCCTGGGCTCAAAGGCTACATGTGTGCTCTGCCCCAGCTGACACAACAGATCAGGGGCAGGTTGGTAAGGATGTGACAGGCTGAGGAGGGAACTGCTGGAAGAACTCAGGGTATCACCACTCAGGTACTTTTTCCATCCCCAAATGGCCTCATACTTTTTTCTTTCCTTACCCACCCAGAAGATTCAGATTCCTGGAGGCAGGGGTGGGAGATTAGCCCAGCTCAGAACCAGAATGGGGAAAGGAGGAATGAGAACTAAAGGAATCCTCATCAAGGGTCCTGGCATCCTCCCACCAGTGAACTCTGACCACAAGGTCATCTATCCATCTGTATCTAACTGTCTGTCTGTCTGTCTCTATCATCATTATCATCTCTCTCTCTTTCCAGTTGGATAGTCCCTCAGCCCAAATATGTCTCCCCCTCCACTGTTAAGTTCTCACAGTGCTTAGAATCTATACTATCAGTTATTCAATTTTCAGGATTAACAGGATCCTTTTGAAAAAACAGAATATTACCAGAATTACACTGTTTTCATGAGGCAGATGACACTTCTTGGCTCAAAGAACAAAGCAAACTGTTTCAGCCACAGGAACAAAACATTCCTTTAAAAATATTCAGTGTAAAGATTCCAACTCATTGAAGACCAGAGTCATTTTCTTCTGGGGAGAAATAATCAGGACAAGCCCAAAGCAATTCATAAGCCCTGAGGGGATTTAGTGTGAAGCTGGAAAGCTCTAGGCCTATGGGGCCAGCAGAGCCTCACTATGCAGACACCCAGTCCACTTGCTTACCATTAACAAAACTCACTTACCTTCTCTAGAACAGAACTTCTGGCAGAGCCGTTTTCTTAGGACTATCATTGTGGCTATGAACATTAAAGCAATGATGAAGAAGAGGATGAAAATATGAAGCAGTGAAGATGGAGGGATCTTGGAAGGTTCCACATCACCTGGTGGAAAGAAAAGCACCAGAATCCTATTACATGGGAGCTTAGAGGTAAACCAGCAAGTTGGCCAAAACGAGTGGGTTATAACCAACGTTGCCAACTTACTCTGAGCATTTACTCCATGCCAGGTACTGTTCCATGAATTTTGTATGTATTAGCTCCCTTATGCCTCGCAACCACCCTATGAGGCAGGCTCTACTAGGACCCTCACTTTGCTGATGAAGAAAGTGAGGCACAGAGACCTAGGACACTTCCCTGAAGTTATACAGTAAGGGAATAGCTGAGGTATAATCCAGGCTGCCTGATTCCAGATTCCATGCTTTTCCTCATTCTGATACACATATCATATTACATCATCTATCTATCTGTCTGTCTATCTCTATCATCATTATCATCTCTCTCTCTTTCCAGTTGGATAGTCCCTCAGCCCAAATATGTCTCCCCCTCCACTGTTAAGCTCTCACAGTGCTTAGAATCTATACTATCAGTTATTCAATTTTCAGGATTGACAGGATCCTTTTGAAAAAACAGAATATTGTACCTTAATGTAAATTACTACAACTAGCCCTTTTCCTTGTCTCAGCTAACCAAGGTCTGGCACTGAGCTAAAAATGAGTTCAGCAGACAGGTGGATAAGAGGGGTAATTTTGGTAGTATGAGGGCCCCAGATTGACAAAAGGCAGGGATGGAGTGGTGGGAGTCACTACAGGGAGATGAAAGGGTACCTGAGGAAAACTGAGCCCTCTCAAAAAGGCTGAATTTTGCCTTATGGCGTAACTCATAAGGAATAAACATAACGGCCTGGTTGAGGCAAAAATGCTCACGAGGAAGGGCTCAGTTCTATCAACCACCCCTGTCCTTTCTCAATCATAGTGCCATCTGAGAACCATGGACAGTTTTAGCTGGGAAGGGATTAGATATCATTTAATCTGAGGCCCTCATTTTAAAGTTGAGGAAGTAAAGCTCCAAGATGCTAAATTATCTACCTAAGGTCATCACTGCTAAGTAAGTGGCAAGGCCAGGATTGCAAACCCAGATCTATCTGATCCAAAGCTCAGGCCTCATAGATATTTGTCTCTATCCAAAAGAGTGTGGTGAACATTAAGAAAAGGATAAAGAAGACTGGCTTATCTACATATTGGATAATCCATATTTAAATTGTTTTCTTGAGGTATAATTGACATACAACATTATATTAGTGTCAGGTGTACAATATAATGATTCAGTATTTATATATATTGTGAATGATCACCACAATAAGTCTAGTTATCATTTCTTGCCATTCATAACTGTATTAATTACAATCTTCTAGGAAGTGCTTACTAAGAACATGCTACATGTAGCACTGAAAGTCAGGGAGTCCTGGTATGTTCTCTGTCTCCACAACAGGAGAGGCCCCAACCTCAATGCCTTTATGTAAACCCTTGCCCTGTGCAGGCCCCCTCACAGTCCCTTCCACACACAAAAGCTCTATTTATTCCTTTAAGATTTTTTAACATTGAACATGTAACAGGACATCAATCTGCTTAGACTGTAAGTATCTGAAGTGCAAAGACTTTCTCTAAGTCCTCTCTGAATCCCCTGAAGAGCCACTCACTAGCTACATGAAAGGTGTCAATGAGGATTTGTTGGGCTGAACTGACCATCTATCTGTCTAGCCCACCTCGCTGAGTCTTCCTTGTTGTTAGTTACCTTGTGGCAGACTGCTTGCTTATCCCTAAATCCACTCTCTGTTTCTTTTCTAGTATTAGCTAGGTGTTAGTTGAACACATGTTTCTCCAAGACTACATTTCTAAGCCTCCCCTGCAATTAGGTGTGGCCAGCCATGTGAACTAGAGAATAGGTCTTTTGAGTCTTGGCCTCCAAACAGTGGATGTGTCTCTTTTCCTTTCTAGGGGCTGAAACATGAATGTGGCAGTGACCCAGCTTTGATGATTCAATAGGGTTAACATCCTGGAGAATGGCAGAGCAATAAGATGGAAAGAGCCCGGATTACTGAATGACTTTATGGAATACAGTGACTTAGCTGCTCTGAACCATCTTCTATCTCTGAATATGACATGAGAGGAAAATACATTTCTGTCTTGTTTGAATCACTGTATTTTGAAGTCTCTTAGCCTATGTCCTAATACACACTCTTCTAAATTATTTTATAATAATTGTATGCTACTTAACAATGATAGGATGATACAATGGGAAATATATCTGATTTATTCTTATCCACAACCCTATGTACTCACAAGGAAACCATGCCTCTTGCTAAAGGTGCTGTATTTTTTTCCTGTTTCCATCTTTTCTGAGTGCTAAGGATTTTACAAATATATTTCTTTTAATCCTCATAACAACACTATCAGGCAGGTATCTACTATTATTTACCCTCATTCTACAAATGAGAAACTGAGCTCAGTCATATGTTCTTGTTCTCAAAACTAGTAGGTAGTGGAGAGAGGATTTGAAATTCAAGTCCATCTGGCTTCAGAACCCCTGCTCTTGACCAATGCCAGAGAGTCACCACCAGGAAGGACTTCTGGGAGGACTTGTCCAGCAGCCCTGCAGGGTCTTGTTATAGCTATTTCCTGTGCTGCAGTCCCATTCCATTTCCTAATGAAAATATAACACTGGCTGAGCCGAAGGAACCCTCTTTCAAAAGGAAAATGGTCTCATTGCTTCTCAATTTCTGATTGAACATAGGATGTTCAGCCATCTATTCTAGTACCCCTGGAGCACCTCCCACCCCAGACTGTCACTGCTGTATTTGTTTTATTTGTGGACTTGTGGAGAAACATGTTGTGGGTCACAGAAGTCACCAGAGAGTGGCTCAACTTATGAGAATGAGTAGAAAGGAGACAGTCATAAGGCAATTTAAAAATGCTTTTGAGAAACAGAAACAAGGAACTTGTGGGAGGATGTGTGACTCTGGTTATTTTGTTGCTGGAATTTGTACCACAAAGTAGGGAATCATTTGACCATTCTGATCTGGCTGTCCCCACAGACTGGCAGCTGGGATGACGGGACTGGGGTCATCCAAGATGAAGTCTCCAACCATTAACCTGACACTGACTGAGCACTTAACATGGGCAGAGCACTCAGCTTTTGTGTTAGTCTGGGTATAGAGAAGACTCATGTGAATAATGAAAATACATGGAAAATGAAATAGCTGTGAAAGAAGACAAGATAAGTACAGTCACAGGCAGACAAAGAAATGGTACAAGTAATCTGTCTTAGGAGGCGAGATGAGGGAAAGACTCCTTGTACCCTGGAGTTACGTGAGCCGCCCTGGAGAGCTGGTGAAGAAGGTGAATGATGCTATTTTATATGGAAGGAAATGCCTGAGCAAAGAAGTCATGGTGATGGGAGAGGGGCAAGCAAGTTCAGAGAGCACATGGTGAGGAAGGGGAGCTGACCGAGCAGAGGATCCATCTCAGGGAATAGAGAGGATGAATGTAAAGCTGGGAAGGATGGGTAGAACTAGGTTGAGAATCTCTAATTGCATAAAGATCCCTCCACTTCCCCACTGGTTGCATTCATGAGTGATATCCTAGGAGCTCCCAAGCTCTGATGTAGACCCCACAGGGCCCTCCCATGATTGCTGACTATTCCGTTATCTCTACTGGCTTCCATGGAGAGAAGGGCCAGCTTACTTCAACCTTAAGTTCTCACTACCCCAAGGCTTCCAGAGTGATGGCCAGTCTGCCCTTCCACTTCTCTACCAGGAAGAAAAGAATACTGATGTGAAAATGATGCAAAGGGTAGATTCTAGTTATTTCCAAATTCCTCTTACCTGGCCTCTGTTTCCTGGCAAGAATCCTTATGTAAGTGTCATTCTAGAAAACCACACTTCACCCAAAGTATTGGCCAACACTTAATCAGGCAGAAAATTCCACATGACAAGTTGACTAAACAATTTCTGGAAAAAATTAATTCTACTAGGATCGTTAATATTTAAGTCCCTAGAGCTCTAGTATGAATTAGTTATAGCTCAGTTTTTATAAGGTGACAAGTCTGGTGGTCTAACCTGTAATAAAAAGAGAGGTAGGGTGTGTTGAAAGGTCAACTTGCTTAATTCGCTATATTCACTCAAAGTTGGCCCTAAAAATGGTGCATTTCTAATGTCTTTATTTCTATCAAGATCCTCACCATGACTCTTCTTGTTGCTTCCTCACTTCATTATAATAATTTAGTTAGAAAGAGGCTGGGCTAACTTTAAAATTGGGTAGTGAAGTGTGGATAGGTGGGGAAGTGGGGAATTGAGGGTCTGGAGATGACAGTGGAGCTGGCTGCCTCTGAAAACTATATCAGGGAGGATTGTTTTTCCAGGAAAAAAAATGCTAGGAAATTGATGATGAGATGGGCATTGTCACTTCAGCGTTCTCAGTTTGGTCTACGGATTGGTGCCAGTCTAAGATAAAATTTAATTTAAGATAGAGCAGGTATCTCTGATGCCCCAGCTCCGATTTCAGCCATGGCTGAATGTGGCTGAATGATGGATGGTTCCGTGCAGGTTCTTACTTCCCCAACAGTCTCGCTTAACAATGTGCTGCTTCTGTGTCAGAGCTCCCCCAGTGCTGAGGGTTGGTCTCTCTCATCTTCACTTCCAGTGAGTTAGTGGTACAGTTTTTGTTTCTTATTGCCACAAATTTAGGCTCTACTGGATTAAAGGTCCTACTTCCTAGTGGCAAATGCTTCTACCAAAGGATACTGTACCAAGGGATATGTTACACTGCATCTAAAGTTATAGCTACTGCCTAGTCAGCTTGAGCTCTGCCCACTAGTGGATCAGCAGGCAACGAAAAGAATCATTGCACTGGTAGAGTAATCAATCTTGATTACCAAGAGGAACTTGAATGGTGCTATCTAATGGAGACAAGGAAGATTATATCTGGAACTCAGAGACCCACTGATTCTTTGAGTCTTGTAACTTCCTTGCCCAGTAATAACAATGAAACGGCAATTCTAGCAACTTCAGTTGCTGTTAAAGGAAACAGTCTGTTAAAGGCAAGGCGACTAAGGGCTCAGGTCTCTTAGGGTTTAAAGTCTGAGTCAACCCCCCCCCCCCCTTTCCTCTACCTTCCAGGCAAACAAACTATTCCATCTGAAGTGCTGAGTGAGGGAAACCCAGAGTGTATAGTGGATAACAATGACACATATCAGTTATGGCTTGGGATCAACTGCAGCAGCAGGAACTGTAATTTGTTCCATGAACTCTTGTATATGTATCTTGTGCAAAGATTGTAGCTGCTTCCCTGATGGAAGGCTCAGAGACAGTGGACTTAATGCAGGGCACAAGTGGACCCGAGCAGTGCAAGGGATAAACTGGTAGTCCTGCCTCACTTCCTCTTGGCTTCACCTCTGATTTCAGCCACAGATTGGCCAAAACTCATTTCACAGTCAGTGACTCACCTCAACTGCTTTCAGCCCTGGAATGACTTTGAAGCTATAGATGCTGGTGGGAGCTCATTCAGCTCATATGTATGCATAGCTCACAGCAGAAGGAAGTTAACACTCCTGGGGACAAGTGTTAACCACAGGAGTAAAAGCAGATGGATTAGTTCTTCCACTTGAAGCCCTTTGAGTAAACATCTTAGGAGACCATTGATACACTTCTCAGGTGGTCTTTGAGTATTTGAGCTCCTACTGCCCATGCCAACAACTCTGATAATGCACCCTTATATTTGCTTTTCCTTCTTTCCTGTCTTAATCTCCTAAACCTCTCACTTCTGCTCCCTGGAGTCATCACCTAAATACCTGCATGCCACACAAGTCCTTATCATAAGTTCTGTTTTGTCTAACTAAGATGAAGGGCAAATAGTGAAACATAATGACAACGCAGTAAATCTTCTATAAAGTCAAATTTAATCAGTACTAGGGACTGTCCTTTACTCTGAGATTATATCCTTTATTGGTATAGTGACAGAATAATGTCTCCCCTCAAAGATGTATGTCCATGTCACAATCCCAGGACCCTGTGAATGTGTTGCCCTACAGAGCAAAAGGATTTTGTAGATGTGATTGTATTAAGGACCTCAAAACAGGAAAATTATCCTGAATTATCAGGTTGAGGTGTGTTTTGGGTTGGGAGAAGCATCTAACGTACTCATAAGCATCCTTAAAAGGTAGAAGAGGGAGGTGAGAGAGTTAAAGAAAGAGATGTGATGACAGAAGCAGAGATCTGAGTAATGTAACTGCTGGCCTTGGAGGTGGAGGAAAGGGCCACAGAATGCAGGTGGCCTCTAAAAGGTGGAAAAATCAAGAAAATGAATTCTTCCTTACAGCTTCCACAATCCCGTCGACACCATGATTTGAGCTCACTGAAGCCTTTTTCAGACTTCTGACCTCCAGAAGTGTGAGCTAATGCACTTGTGTTGTCTTAAGCCCATGATGTTTGAGGAACAATAGGAATAATAGGAAACATGACTTTGGTGATTAAATGACAGGTTTCTTATGAAATGATTATGATACTAGATGTTAGCTTCTCTAATTTGGCAAATGAATGTTCCTAGCAGATAAAAAATTGTCAGACTTCCAAAGTGAAATTTTGCTGGCATACCAAGTTCTAAAGTACGGGATTCAGCATAGCCAGTGAAGGCTCTTAAAGATTTTTTTTTTTTGAGGCCAGTTTTCCTGGAAAACCCTATAACCACTTGGCTGGCACCAAAGCCAGCAAAGTACCATTTATCCTGCTGACTCATGGCATGGTGTCTGAATCACAGTGATTAACTTTTGCACTGGATGTTTTAAGTTTCCTCTGTGGATCTATTCTCTATACTCCAACACTCAGTTCTGAGCTCTGGGAGACTGATCTTATGAACAAATCAGTGGACTTCCTTGTTCTCTGATGTCTAGCTGGGTTCAGCCAATGGGAAGCACCAGCAGGAGACTGGAGGGCAGTAGGAGAACGAGGCTGGGGTATCTATTCCTCAGCTTCCACCCTGGAGTCACCGCAGGCAGCAGCGTCCCTGTGCTGGAGGACACAGCTCCTGTCAAGTGCTCTCCCTACAGCTCCCTTCTCTAGATTCTACCAACCTTCCAAGGGTGGTCACTGCTCCCCAACTTTTGAAGCCCCAGGTGTCCTGCACTACCTTTGGCAGTTTCCCTAAAGTCTGACCACACCTTCATAAATAGTCCCTTTAGAACATTTTCCTCAAATGACTTATTCTGAATGCACCATCCATTTCTTGTCAGAACCCTGAGGATAGAGCTAGGAAGGGCGGGCAGCTTTTACCTTGGTAAATGATGGCTGAAGTAAGTTCCTTCATACTGGGATTCCAGAACACACAGCTGAAATTTCTTCCAGGGTGTGGCTTTAGGCGCAGAACGCTAGTGACCTGGTAGAGGCCTTCTGAGGTCTTGGTGTGGCTGGTGTTGGCAGGAACGCTGATGTTTGGCCAAGACACTTCTGCCAGGGGGTAACCTTCAGCCTGACAGGTGAACTCTACCTCATCTGTCCCTGGGACCTTAAGGTTACGAGTGTTTATTTTCTTGTAGGAAGCTAGATGAGAGAGGAAGAAACATAAGTAAATCTCCCTTTTCTGATTCCTGTAGATCTCTGTACTCAATGCCATGTGAAGTAAAATCATCATTATCAATATTAAGTAAAAATGGTTTCAATTTTTTAAACATTTCATATGTCTCAGATATTGTGCTGTTTTACACACATTGAAGTATTTAATTCTTACACTACAACAAAACAGCATTGTTGATATTCCCAATTTTTGTTAGAGGTAACTGAGGCTAGAGAGGTTGAGCATTTCACTCAGAGTCACAGGACTAGTGACTGGTGGAGCCAATATATGCACAAAATCTGATTCCAAATCTCAGTAGTGCTTCAGACTACCACACTATGTGTCTTCCGTATTACTGTAAATGATCTCACAATTGAGGGCTGGAGAGAAGACACGATGGGTAAGTAAAATCACTAGATAACCCTCAAATCTCACTTTATTTAGCACTTTTTCTAAAAAATTTTTCTTTCCAATTCACCATTTCCTCTTTTTTAAAAAAATTAATAGCGGTGGTATATTTCTAAAATACTAAACAAACAATAAACTGTGAACTTAATCACATGAGTTCTTACACAATTTCAAAACAGGAAAATGAAAGCTCTCAGCCACAGTCATTAATAATCACATTGGATCGGCATTATTTATTAATTATTACATGCTCAACTGATTCAAGGCTGTACAATACCTAAAATCATTCCAAAGCAAGTATACATTTTGTCTTTTAAATTCTGACTAGATTACAAAATGCATGTATTTGTATTTAGTTAAATGTCTAAATTTTCTTTCCACTTCAAGAGAAGTGGAAAACTTTTCCTACTTTACCCTTTCCTCTGTTCTCTTTGAGGTTAGGAGGAGAGCAAATAAAGACCTAAATTCTGTCTACTAGAGTTTCAAGAAAGGAGTGTCGAGAAGCTCTTCTCTAACCCCTACACACACACCCATATGTGCGCACACACTCTTGTGCAGTGTACGCTTAATGAATCAATTAGATACGCCTCCCTGCCCTTTAGAAACCTGAGACCTAAAATAGACACAAGTGACACTGACAGCAACAGGAAGACACAAGGACAAATTGTCCAATTATCTCAGATGACAGCAAAAATCAATAAACATTAACCACATATGCAAATACCAGGCAGTGTGCAAAGTAACTTGTTGATTTTTGGTGACAGGAAGAGGCAGTGAGCACTAGCTTTCATTACGTAGGAAATACTTCTTCAAGAAAGATTTTCAATGCAATTATTAAAGATACCTATATATAACACAGGTATGATGAAACTTTTTCTTAAATTGTTGGGAAGAGCATAAATGGGCACAAAGTGTGAAAATCCATTTTATATTAAAATAATAACAGCCATGTGGAAAACATCAAATATGTATGATTTACTAAGTGTTTTCTAGATGCTGAGTTCATGCCCTGTGCTTTTACATACTGTGGAGGTGGAAAGAATGTCCCAACCTCTGCACAATTTTTGCCACTTCAGAATCTCCCTTGTGTGTCTTTATGCTGAGTTGCTAACTTGATTAATTACAGCTGAAGTCCCTCACTGGGTCATGGTTCACTGGAGAGCAGGGTGACTGCATCCTGAAGTGCTGTTCATAACCTGTGGAGTCTCTTGAAGTTCTTGTCCCCACACAGTAGAGCATGCTGGCCTGTCTGTCTCCAAAAGCTCTCACCTCTTCCCAGCTCACAGTATTCCAGCTTCTGCTTGTGACTGGATAGGTGGTACAGATTTTCTTATGTTTGAGGCTGGATGGATGAATGACTTTGGGTTCTGATCTACAAACCTGGACTCTCAGGTTAAGAGGAGGAAGCAAGAAATAAGAGGCTGATATTCTAAGTCATGTTCTTCAGTGCAAATTACCGAACAAGCCCCAAAGTTGGGAGAGAGGAAGGAGGAAAATCATGTGCTCATCCAGTTATTACTTTAAAAAATGGAGTTCATCTCCCATTCGGCTACTGATTCTCATGCCTATAGCTCACTTAGTCAAGAACTTGGAGAGGAGATGGGGTGAGTGATTCTAAAAACTGACTCCATACAGCCAACACAGTACTCAACAGTGAAAAACTCAAAAGCTTCCTACTAAAATCTGGGACAAGACAAGGATACCCACTATCACTACTCCTAGTCAACATAGTCCTGGAAGTCCTAGCCACAGCAATCAGGCAAGAGAGAGAAATAAAAGGGATCCAAATTGGAAAAGAAGAGGTAAAAGTGTCATTATATGCTGATGACATGTTACTATATATAGAAAACCCTAAAAGGTCCACACAAAAACTACTAGAGCTGATTGAAGAATTCAGCAAGGTAGCAGGTTACAAGATTAACGTTCAAAAATCAGTGGCATTTCTTTACACTAACGAGGAATCAACAGAAAAAGAAAGGATCCCCTTTAAAATAGCACCCAAAGTAATAAAATATCTGGGAGTAAATCTAACCAAGGAGGTGAAAGAATTACACACAGAAAACTATAAACCATTGATGAAGGAAATTAAAGAAGACTTTAAAAAATGGAAAGATATCCCATGCTTTTGGATTGGAAGAATCAATGTTGTTAAAATGGTCACACTGCCCAAGGCAACCTACAGATTTAATGAAATCCCTATCAAATTACCCAGGACATATTTCACAGAACTAGAACAAATCATAATAAAATTTATATGGAATCATCAAAGACCTAGAATTGCCAAAGCATTACTGAAGAGAAAGAAAGAGGCTGGAGGAATAACTCTCCCAGACTTCAGACAATACTACAGAGCTACAGTCATCAAGACAGCATGGTATTGGTACAAAAACAGACATATAGACCAATGGAACAGAAAAGAGAGCCCAGAAATGAACCCACAAACTTTTGGTCAACTCATCTTCAACAAAGGAGGCAAGAATACACAATGGAATAAAGACAGTCTCTTCAGCAAATGGTGTTGGGAAAACTGGACAGCAGCATGTAAGTCAGTGAAGCTAGAACACTCCCTTACACCACACACAAAAATCAACTCAAAATGGATCAAAGACTTAAATATAAGACAAGATACAATAAACCTCCTAGAAGAAAATATAGGCAAAACAGTATCTGACATACATCTCAATAATGTTCTCCTAGAACAGTCTACTCAAGCAATAGAAATAAAAGCAAGAATAAACAAATGGGACCTGATGAAACTTACAAGCTTCTGCACAGCAAAGGAAACCATAAGTAAAACAAAAAGGCAACCTACGGAATGGGAGAAAATTTTTGCAAATGAAACTGTCAAAGGCCTGATCTCCAGAATATATAAGCAGCTCATATGACTTAATAAGAAACAACCAAATAACCCAATCCAAAAATAGGCAAAAGACCTAAACAAGCAATTCTCCAAGAAAGACATACAAATGATCAATAAGCACACAAAAAAATGCTCAATATCACTAATTATCAGAGAAATGCAAATCAAAACTACAATGAGGTATCACCTCACACCAGTCAGAATGGCCATCATTCAAAAATCCACAAATGACAAATGCTGGAGAGGCTGTGGAGAAAGGGGAACCCTCCTACACTGCTGGTGGGAATGCAGTTTGGTGCAGCCACAATGGAAAACAGTATGGAGATTCCTCAAAAGACTAGGAATAGACTTACTGTATGACCCAGGAAAACTGCTCCTGGCCATATGTCCAGAAGGAACCCTACTTCAAAAAGATACTCGCACCCCAATGTTCATAGCAGCACTATTTACAATAGCCAAGACATGGAAACAGCCTAAATGTCCATCAATGGATGACTGGATAAAGAAGAGGTGGTATATTTATATAATGGAAAACTACTCAGCCATAAAAACCAACAACATAACGCCATCTGCAGCAACATGGATGCTCCTGGAGAATGTCATTCTAAGTGAAGTAAGCCAGAAAGAGAAAGAAAAATACCATATGAGATCGCTCATATGTGGAATCTAAAAAAAAAAAAACAAAAAAACAAAAAAACAAAGCATAAATACAAAACAGAAATAGACTCATAGACATAGAATACAAACTTGTGGTTGCCAAGGGGGCGAAGGGTGCGAAGGGATAGATAGGATTTTAAAGCTGTAGAATAGATAAACAAGATTATACTGTATAGCACAGGGAGATATACACAAGATCTTATGGTAGCTAATAGCGAAAAAAAATGTGACAATGAATATATGTATGTTCATGTATAACTGAAAAATTGTCCTCTACACTGGAATTTGACACACTGTAAAATGATTATAAATCAATAAAAAATGTTAAAAAAAAAACTGACTCCATCCCCTCCATACACATTATCTCATTCAAACCACACAAAGATCCCATGAGGCAGACAAAATTCACATTCCAATAATAAATAAGGAAACAGCTGGAATCTGGGAGTGGTTGGGGGGACTTGAACTCATGCCCTTCATGGCTGCAGCATTCTGAATTCTGGAACAGCTGGAGTCATCGTAAGAGATGCTTCTCTATGTCACTGCAAAAGTCTAGGTATGAAGCAACATACACAAGATCACATATGTGTTCTGGGGGACTTATGAGTACCCAGAACTAGAAGCAGATCAGTGTCAGGTTCTAACACAGTCTACTGAGGGACTTGAACTGGTTAGACTCACCAGTTCCCTTGGAGCCAATTTTGGTCTACCTCTAGCAATCTAACAGTATCTGAAGCACACATTTGAATATTCACTTTATCTCATTTTATGTTATTTTATCTCCACTTATTTTCCCCTTGGTTTGATGTCCCCTTCTAATCATTTCCTTCCATTATAGTGTAGATTTTTTCTGGAAGCTCTGGGTTTTTAGAGGTGCATGGATTAGAATAAATGGATTTGTAGGAGTAGTGTGTTACAGGTGAAGGTTTGGCTTGCTCCAGCAGGGTAGCTCAGGACAAAAAGCTGGTTTTGGTGGCTGAGCTGGTAAGTGATTTCAGAGGTAGGAGGACCAGGAATCAGCAGCTGGGCTGAGGCTTTGACTTGGGATATATAAATGAGAACGCAAATAGGACAAGTGTTCAACTAAAAGAATCAGCAAAGTTTGGAGGAAGGACAGGATCCCATATTCTGCATCTATTTAAGGTGCCTCCACAGCCTCTTTTGTATTTGGGAAGTGGCTAAAAACGTATCATTATCAGCAACACACAAAGGGGAAGCTGGGCTAAGGGTGATATTCTTAGGAAAAGATGAGTAAATTTTAGAATTTCAGAGGTGGAAGTGATATTAAAATTTAATTAGTCCAACTTCCTGCTCAAAAAGAAATATCTTTTCCAGCATATTTGCTAGATAACTATCTTGATGACTGTTTCACATGCACTTGGAACTGCAGTTGTTTGGTATAAGTTTTATGTGTGTTAATTAAATCAAGATGGCTGTCTTGTTCTACCCTTCTATTTTCATTTTCGTGTGTTCTACCAGTTACAAAAGAGATGAGCTGAAATCTCCAAATGTGACTGCAGAGTTTTTAATTTCTCCTTTCAGGTCTGTCAATTTTTGTTTTACATATTTTGAAGCTATGCGGTCAGATGTACACACATTTAGGATTGTTGAAGTGATTTTTTCTATCATTATGAAATGTCCCTTTTTGTCTTTAATAATACTTTTTTCCCTGATATTAGTAATCTGCTAGATAACTAATTTTTGGTTAAATACGTCTATGAATGGAAGCTCCTACTTCCAGAAGCACTCATCACCAAGATTAGACAATAAAAAAGTTAAACTTTCATTGGGAAGATCAACCTTATATCAAGTCAAATTTTGCCTCATGGTAGCTTCAATCTTTTGGTACTTACTTGACTGGCTTAGCAAAACAACATATGGTCAGCTTAGTGTTAAGTACATGGGCTTCAGAGTCTGAAAGGTTGGACAATGCTTAAGCCAAGTGCTGGTTACATGACCTGTCAAGCCTCAGACTTCTCATTTATAAAAGGTACAATAATACTTATCCTCGACAGGGGTGTTAGGATGATTAAATGAGTTAGGTACCTAGATCTTAGTAAATACTTAATTAGTACTGGCAATTATTATCTCTTCCATAGGACAAGGTAAACCTTCAGGTATCTGAAGACAACTGGCAAGAACCCATACAGTCTTTTCACCTCTAGGTAAAATATGCCTACGTCCTTCAATCATATCTTATAGGACATACGTTTCAGCCCCAATACAGGGTTTTAAAGCAGTCTAAGGTTATAAGGTTCAATTCGTTAAATGATCTACTGCCCAGCTAGGCTGATTATCACAGACCCCTTAGCACTTGGAGATTGTCTCCAGCTTGACACAAGACTGTCAATCACCCTTTGTTGGCCCTCAGTCAACAACTACTAGTTGTTCAGGTGTATGCTGTGTAGGTCCTGGGCCTGTTTGCCCTTAGATGTATCCCTCAGTTTTTCTTGTCTGCTCTGTACTGCGGGAAGGCTGACTCCTACAGGTTGTGTAACCCAGGCTGTTGACAGCCAACAGCAGGCCTCTTGGGAAAACTGGAGGGCAAGTGGGAGGGAGAGGTAAGGGTATTTCTTCCCCATGCTCTATGCTATGATGGCATCTCCAGCAGCAGCCACATCTCTTCCCTGGCTCCAGCTACCACTGGACAGGCCGATTTGGGTTCCAGGGTCTGTCAAGTGACTCTGGACCCTGGGTTCCATTAAGCCTGCCTTTCCCCTTTCCCTCCAGCCCAGCAGTGGTAGCAGCTTTCTGCTATTACTAATTGCTGATTTGCCTCCCTGTTGCCCATTTGGCTTCTCAGTCTGTTCCATCCAAAGAATTACTCTTTTCTGATTACAATTTATGCTTGTTTAAATGGTTTCTGTGATCCTGGTTGTCTCTGACTACATGATTCACATATTACTAGCAACTTCAGCATTTCTGAAATAAAGGTAAGCCTTATTATCTTTACTATATATATATATATTAATTACTATATTATCTTTACTACTGTACATAGTATTATCTGTTTTATCATTATAATGACCATAACTCAGGTAAAAAAACGTAGTTTTACGTGCCTTGGTCTTAGAGGATCCAGGCAGGTTTCTAGGAATCACTGAAATAAACCTTTTAGGAATACCTATTAAATTGGTCTGTTAAATGGCCTGGAGAGGAACATCAGCTTAAACAGTTTCTTAATTCCCAGGAGGTCCCCCGCCCCAATCTCTTCAAAATTCAGGATACTGTTTTCTTAACTCCAGCTTTCCTCGTTCCCTTTTGTTTCCCCATGGGAGAAAAAGCACTGAGAGCAAGGATTTAGCCCCATCAGTAAGTTCCTTTGGCAAATGTTTTCTCTGGGCCTAGAGGCTAAATTTACAGTCTTGTTTTTTCAATACTGCATTGCTTATATCGGGCTGTTTCCTCTCTGTCCCCTGTGCCATTTGTCTTCCTCTTCTCGGAGTGAAGGACATCTCTCTCGTGAGAAAAAATGGAAACTATGCTGCCTCCTTCCTTCACTTGTTGAAGCTATGCTCTGTCTACCTTGGGCCTTTCTGTTGTTTTGAAGTACTTCTGTAAGCCTCAGCCCATTCCAAGTGTTGGCTCTCTCCCAGGCCTATGCTTATGGCCCACCCAGGCCTTCAAGCTGGTTCGGCCCATCTATTCTTAGTTCTTGCTCTGTGTCTGTCTGGGATCCTTGCAGTCTGGTTCTCAACCTGTGGGCTCAATCCCTGGCCTCTCAGGGTCGCTTGCTCTTTCCTTCAGCCATGCTCCCTGGCCTTCCTCAGACAGATTCCTCCTAGTCTTGTGGTTGCAACCTGGCTTTTCAGAAACTACAGCCTTCCGTTACTGGCTCTTCTAGACTCTCTAGCCATGATACCTAGTATTTTTCCCTTGTCCTTATGAAATCAGTTCACTATATTTAATATTAACTGTTTCCCAGGCATCAAAGAAAGTGCTATCAACCTATTTTCAAGGTATATGCCATAGATCAGGCATTTTAAGGACAAAGCATGTCCTTCCTTTCGTTTTGTGCCATTTAAGTAAACGCTAACTGGGGTCCCAGATCTCTCCTGCTTCCTTCAGAGACCCCTGATCAGGGTAAAATATTCTTAGGTGCTGATCTTCAACCTTTTTTCTTTTTGCTTGCTTGCATCCTTCTTTAAACAATTGTGATGCAGTATGGTCCTTCTCACACATTTATTAACTTCATTCTTAGACTATTTCATAAGTTTCTACATTAGAAAAACATGGTAGGAGAGCATTTTATAAACATTCATATTTTTAGTAAGGCAATTATTTCACTCTTATACAAATGTATCCAATGTCACCTAGATAGCAAAGAAGGTGTCTTTCACACACACCACCATCCATTGAAAAATACATACAAAAATTTTCTTTATGGTCAGAGCTTTACACTGTTTCTTATAATTCCTTAAACCTCAGTTCCAATTATACTTTTTATACAGAATTTTACCCTTATGCAACATGTTTGAAAGCTCTTTAGTGATTATCCTTTTGTTTCTGTGCAACAACAAAACATGCAAGCCATTGAAACTAAATTTTTTCTTCTGATCATGAGGCTTTAAGTGTTCAGTTTTCTCCTGCATTAAAATCTAATTTCCATTATTATCAACACATGTAAAGTCAAAACAAAATATTACGAATACTGATGGTTACTAAACATAAAAAAGTTTACTGGAAATGTATTTCTTAATGGGAAGGGTGGGGCTTTTTTCAATTTGTTCATGAATCTGAGGATGCATGTGACTTATGGTTGGAGTGAGACAAGGTTCAGCATCAATTCTATTTCTATTTTTCTTTTTTTTTGTAGCTGTAAGGGCTAAGGAATCTTGCTTATATGAATAAGGAAGTAGGAATGAAAACAGCTTATAGTAATGTCATTTCATTCTTTGAAATCCCTTTTGATATATACAACAAAAAACTGCTTCATTTTTTCCTATTATCAGCTGTTAACTCTATTAGGGCCTCCTTAAGTTTTGTTGAAAACAGAGAATTTGATACTACCTGATTTGCAGAAGGATTTATTAGTCATTACAATTTGATAGGGTATCAACATTTTCAGTCATTCTTTTGTTTAGCACTATAGAGGTTTTTACACCCTGGAGCAATGCAATCTACCCACGATGGGAGAGAGGGAGGCTTTATACGAAGTGGGTAGAGCAATAATAAAAGAGGAAGTGTTTTAGGGGAACCCCAAGAGCCTTGCCTGGAAGGCACATTCTCAGGCACCCTCAATTTGGGGGAAGAGTATTTGAGGAAGATGAAGATCTAGAAACTTGTTTCCTAAAACTGCCTATGCTTACGCATCCCATAAAAAGCCCTTGTGATCCCCACACACTGTAGTTGGAAGATCATTGAGGGTTTAATGAATGAATGAATGAATGAATGAATAATATATAAATAAAGTAAGGTTTGAGGAATAAATCTGTTCCACACCTGAGTCATCCTTGGTCAGGGTGAGGAAGCAGGCAGAATGCCTTCCTAGGGATGAGGGGCACCCCTGAGCCAGAAAGAGTGGGACTGGCCCCAGATTGCCCAAAGACCCTGGATGCATTACAGCACTCAAATAGAAATCAGCAAACATAGGGCAGCGATGTAGGGGTGCAGATACCCAAGTACACTAGGGGATCTTGAGAATATAGAGCACTCTCTCCTCCATTAGTTGAACTCAGACTAACTTCAATGCTCTGGAGTTCCTCCCAGTTGATGCTTGGATGTAGGAAATGCAGTAAAAATAGAAGGCAGTTACATCCAGGCTAAGGGCTTATGAGTTGAGGTGTGAGAGGTCACTGTCCCTACAGTAACTGAGGGTCTTTGAACCAAACCTCTGGACACACCAAATGCCAGGCACCATGTTCGGTTATTTATGTTCACTATTTCTTTTAACTTTTACAAAAGTCCTATTTGGTAGATAATACTATTGCTATCCTACAGGTAAGAAAAATGTGAGATTATGAAAGGTAAAATAACCGGCCCAAGGTCACAGGTGAAAACATTTATCCTTGTGTCTAATTACTCGTTTGTTCTTCTTTACAGCAGATCATAAAGTCACACCATTGCTGTCAAGACCAGTGGTCTTTAGGAACCAAAATCCACAGACCCTCCAGAACAAAGAACAGAGCCCTGAGACCTAGTGGGTAGGGTGGGGAGGGAACAGAGAAAAACTGGCACAGTTTAACTCAGAACAGTCAACGAAGGCTGAAAAACACAAGCCAATGAACAGAGCCAAATCTATTCTTTGGTAATTGTCATACGCCTTTCCCAAAATGACCTTTCCCAGAACAATAAGAACTTAAAGACTCCCTTCAGATTTGGGTTCATGGCTCATGCTGTGGTGGAGAGGTGAGCCCTGAACCCAGAGAAATGGGGATAGCTATTGGTTTAACTGGCTCCCTCAGGCCACCTGTTTTATTTCTTGGGGCTTCGGCTGTTTCATGTGCAATAGATGAGGCTCAGATTAGAGTAGTATTTTCCAAACTTTTCAGATTGTATCTGAGTGAGAAAAAAATTTTTACACCATAAGGCAAGATGCACACACACTTCTAAAATAATTTGAGTTTCATGAAACAACACTCAGCCCTACTATGTGATGCTCTCTGATATGTTCTATTTCATCAAGCTGTTCATTTTATTGATTAAAAAAAACACCCACCTGGTTGCTACTCACAAAATTGATATTTTAATCTGTTAATGGATGGCAAAGCATGGTTTTAAAAACTCTGGACTTCTAAAGAGTAGCTTAATAATCAAGTCAGTGTTGTTCCTTGGGAGAACTGTGAATCTTTGGTCCCCTCCCACTTTTCAGGGGCTTATCTTCCTGGCTTCCTCTAGACCCATTTTATTCCTTCCACCTCTGTTTACCCTCACCCCTGCTGCTTTATACTCAGATGTCAAGAAATATTTCTGAGCAGGTGCTTTTGTTTTCTCTGAGGTAGCCGTAGGCATTCTCCCAGTTTTGCCTTAGCTACCTTTAGTGTGCTCCTGTTACTTGCAGCTAATGCAGGGCCTGTGTTGGAGAGATGCCTCCATGGATTCCAGTGCCTGAAACTACTCACCTTTGACTTTCAGAGTCAGGTACTTGTAGTCCCAGGCGATCCCGTAGATGATCAGACAGAGATACTGCCCTGCATCCCTCACTTGAACTCGGGGGATGTGGAACAAGGCCTTCCCCAGGGGCAGCTGCTCCTCCAGCAAAGTGGCTCTTTCACTGAGCAAAGTTGTATCATTTTCCACCTTTTGCAAACTGGCTTTTAAATCTCTAAGTTCCATGTCACCTCCAGTGTCAAAATCACACTCCAAGGTCACGTTGCTGCCGTAGTCTACGGTGTACATTTCCTTTGGGACTGTCACTGTGAATAAAGCTGAAAAGAAAATAAGACATTCTCCCATTGTTTGCCTTTACATTTCAGTTCTGCATAGCATGGGAGCAAAGGAGACCCATCCCACCCTGCTTCTCAGGAGATACCTGTCAGTATCTCGGCATTTGTGGAGGTTCCTTTTTCTCCTTTGTCCAATCTGTTCTGGCCAAGACTGGAATTTTTGATCTGCTGCTCTGAGGTAGTTCTCTCCTCTCAACACTCCCCACCTGTGTGGCTGACTGCCCTTCTGCCACCTATTATCCAGGCACATTTTCTTCATATGGATCAAATTACATCGTGCCTTGCCAAATTCTACCTTCTCTCATCAGTGACAGGAATAACAATTATCACTTGTTGAGTTCTTACTACGTGTCAGGCCTCTGCTAACACATGATCCCTTTTGTCTTCCCAGGAAGCCAGTGAAGTAGGGCCATTTTCTTTTTAGAAAATGAAACTGAGGCACAGAAAGGTTAAGCAACTTGCCCAAGATTGCACAACCAGGATCAGACCCAGGTATTGCCAAGTCGAAGTGTTAGAGCAGGCAGATAGCTAGATATGAGCAGAGAAAGAGGGACATAGACCAAATGGTAGGAATTGGGCAGAAAGGAGGGGCACAGACCAAATTCAGGAAACCATACATTATATAAGCACGAGGGGTCCCTGGGCAGAGGAAAAAAAGCAGGAAACTTTGGGCTGATAAGCAATCATACCTTTTGGGGTGGAGAGGCCTGGAGGCCTACAAAGAAAGATGAGGAAAGGCAGGACTCTTCAGTGTCCAAATGTAACCTTTTGCTCATCATGCGCTCATCACAATAAAGTCAGCCTTGCAGACTAGAAGTACCCAACATGCACCGACACCATAACACTTCTGATCCAGAAGAAATAAGGACAAAAATGCCTCCTCCCTTTGGGAAGGTGGAGTTGGGATTAAAAATCAGGGAATATGACCCCAAATCCTTCCCTCCCCAATGAATATTCTGCCCACTCATTTTTACTCTCTATGTAACCAACTTGCCAAAGAAATTCAGGGCAGCCGCTCACCTGAGCCTGCCCGCTCTCCCCTTGAGAGTGTACTATCCATCCCTTAAAAATCCCTGCTTCACTTTCTTAACCTATGAGTCTTGTCTCTGAATTCTTTCTGGTATGGAACAAGAACCTGGACACCGGTTACATCCACTAGCAACACAAGTGCCCTTACCCACCACCACATCATACAAGCCCACTGTGGAAGCATCTTTTATATCAACAAAAGGAAAGAAAGATTGGGACTAATATTTAGCGTATACCTACTGTATGTGAGCCACTGTCACAGGCTTTTTATCTATATCATTTAATACTGAAAATGCAATCATAAAATATATATTATCATTACTGTTTTACAGCTGAGGAAACTTGGTCAAAGAGGTTTGCTCCAGGACATACAGTCAAGTAAAGTCAAACTTCAGAGCCAGTCGGATACCTGACTTAAAAATCTGTAGTTTTTGAAACAGTGACCCCAAAATGTCACACAGCTTTAGAATTATGCAAAATAATTTTAAACATGGCAGAACCAAGGCCTAAAGGGAGTTGGATTATTCGAAGAGGAATTCATACCCTCTTCAATTCTATTTCAGTCCCTCAAATTACATATAATTTGCAACTAGCCTCTCACATCCCTAACAATGGCTATTTTTCCTTTTAGTAAAACAGGAAGCTCTCAGGCAGATGTTAATAATAATCTGGTAGAATTTAATAAAACCACTTTACTTTCACTACATTTATTTTTACTCATACTCTCTCTTTACCAGTACCAGTGATACTGGGTTTCCATTCACCACAGGGGTATACTGTTTTGTTCAAAAGATAAAAGCTTAGTTGAGTTAAAGAATTCTATAAAAACAACAGCACACAGAGCAGTCGAACACAGCAAAAGTAATGAAGGTAGTGTGTGCAAGATTAAATTGTGAGAAACTGTACAAAGTGATGCTGCTTTCATCGTTAATGAATGGAAAATCATTATGACTAAGTGAGCAAGATCTCGAAGAAGCTTCTGAATTGTGACAGAAGATTAGATCAAATTATCTTCAGGAGGGCTTGCTTCATTAATCCACTCATTTAATCAGTCAAAACAGCCATTGGGGATGGCTTCTAAGAATATGCGATTTGAGGAGTCATTTTCATACAAAACATGGTACGTACGGAAAGAGCTTGGGATTTAGTGACAGATGAACCTAGGTTCAAATTCTGACTGTACCAAGATTATGAGCCCTTGCTGGGGCAGGTGGGTATAGCTCAGTGTTAGAGTGCATGCTTAGCATGCCCAAGGTCCTGGGTTCAATCCCCAGTACCTCCATTAAAAAGAAAAAAAAAAGGATTATGAATCCTTTGATCTTAATCATGTCATTTAACTGCTATGAGTCTCAGCCTCTTTTATCTGTAAAAGTACAAGGAGGAGCGGGGTGGGAAGGGACAGACTGGGAGTTCAAAATTTGTAGATACTGACAGGCATATGCAGAATAGATAAATAAGATTATACTGTATAGCACAGGGAAATATATACAAGATCTTGTGGTAGCTCACAGTGAAAAAGAATGTGACAATAAATATATGTATGTACATGTATAACTGAAAAATTGTGCTCTACACTGGAATTTGACACAACATTGTAAAATGATACAACTCAATAAAAAAATGTTAAAAAAAAACCCAAAAAGGTACAAGGTTAATATCTGCCTCTCAATATTGTGGTGAAAACTAGACAGAATGGCACATGTGAAGCACCTTGTTCTGGCAGGCAGTATGTGGTCAGCAAACACTGGTTCCTTTCTTTTGTACCATGCTTTAATTCTTGGGAAAGTGGTATTCTGACCACCCTGGACAACAGATTCACAGTATAAGTAGTTCGGGGGTTTTCAGTGGCTTGAATGATTCACATTGCAATTCTCTTCTGACTCGAGTTTTTCCTCGTATCATCTTGCAAGTCCTTGAAGGCAATGACCAGGTTGAGTTTGTTTTTGGTATCTCCAGTGCCTAGCACATACTAAATTCCAGTTCAGGGTTTAACATATAAATGACAGAAAGAGGGAGAGGCAGTAAAAACAAAAGGACAAGTCTACCCATGTTCACTTCTGTTTTCCTCTCATCAAACTGCAACTTGCACCAAACTGCACAAACTGGCATTCTTAATCACTACACAGCACATGTGATAGTGTAATATAGGCTTGAGATTTATTGAAAGTGACTGACAAGTTTATATCTTGCCTCCAACTCCTGTTTTAACAATGAGAACATTAATGTGCCTTTCTAACAGATATCTATGGTGCAGAAAGGAGTTCACATCTGCCCAGTATTCTTTCGGGCAGAATGGGGATGGGGGCAGGGCTATAACATGAGTGCTTCTGTATAAAACAATTCCAATCACATCTGCATTTGCTAGGCCAGGTATAGAAGACTCTGGGATGGTGTGGAGAAAAAAGATGTCATGCTTCCAAATTTCCCACAAAGTGGAATCCACTGAACACTTGTAATAACTCTTACCCCAAGTCTCCATAAGAGGATGCTCTTAAAGGTAGATTCCTTTATGACAGGAATCATCTCCAAATACTTGAGTTATTAAGTTCCCTTATAACTAAGACAGAGCTGCCTGATACCAAGTCCACCCTGCCTGAAGAGTAATACTTATTTATTCATCTGTCAAATATATATTAACCATCTTCTATGTGCCAGGTTCAAGAATTTACACTGCTTTTACTCTCCACATAGTACTTCCTTCTCTTATTTTATTGCACAAGATAAAACAAGAAACAAGGAAGAGAAATGGGGCTTGTGAGGAAGGTTACTTGCTGAGTCTGAGATTTAGCAAGAATCAGAAGACTCTGAGTGTAGTCCCTATCAAATTTATTTAACAAATTTATTTACCACACTTACACTTTCTTCTCATGAGAGGGAGTGGCTGTAACTTCCTCTGGAACTCCCCATAGCATACAGCAGAACTCCCCTCTTCACTGTCTGGGCCTTTAACAAAAATCCACTTTATCCTTGCTTTTCCCCTCTGCCTCTGCCTTGTACAGAGTGTGTGTGTAGAGGGGTTGGAGGCAAAAAGTGTGCTACCTTTCAGGCAGGTGACATTTTTCAGCTAATGTTCACAAGAGGAGAGAAAAATTGGCAAACATGAATCATGTATCTGAGTAGCTCAGAATAACTAGAACATTAGTTGTTATTTGGTCTAAGTTTGTCCCAATTAAAGCTTCTGAGATATGCAAAACTTTAAGCTTGATTACCCAATATAAAATGACAAGTTTAGGAGATGCAATATACTTTCGAAATCCTAAAATATTCTCACTGTAAATTACAGAGGAAATCAAAACACTCTTGCAAACAATTCTGTGAAGAGGTTTTTTTCAAGCTTGGCTGCACAGTAGAATCACTAAGCAGAGGGCTTCAATCTTAGCCATCATTGGAATCACCTGGGAGGCTTTTAAAACACCAATGCCTAGGCCCCACTTTGGATCCTTTAAAACTGAGGTCAACATCAATTTTTTTTAATTTCACTGGGAACTTCTAATGTGCACAGAACAATGAGAAACCATTTGTTAGACAAATCCAAAACACCTGCCCTTGCAAACATCTTATCATCCTGCCTTTCAGAGTGTTGTCCTCAGTTTCCTCTGGGAGAAATGTGACGTCTCCATTCAGCATTCCTACAATTCCTGGGAGGCAGGTAGAATTGCATTCCCTGCCCCAGACCTAGAGAAGCAGAATCTACTTTCTAACAAAATGGGGTGATTCACATGCACATTAACATTTGATAAGCAGAATGATAACACTAGTTTGCATTTGGATTGTTACTGGGAAGTAGAGTAATACTTAATATTTATTAAACACAATGAATCAGACACTGGGCTAAAGTTTACATCATCATCTTATTTGATGTTCTCCAAACTCTGCAAGGTAGGGGTCATTACCCCCATTCTACAGATAGGGAAACTGAGGCTTAAAGAAGTGATACAACTTGCCTAAGGTCAAAGAGTGGGAGCTCACAGAGTTGGAATTCCAATTCATATCTCTGTGTCTTGAGAGCTTGTACTTCTAACAACTCTAGAGATATGACCATATATCCACTGGCATGTACATGCTCCATTCATGAATGAAATAGATATACTTTGCAGCTTTATACTAAGGAAAAGACATTTGTTTTTTTTTATTTCATGTTACATGGTTATTAAATTAAGCTTCAACCTAGCATTGATTTCCTGATGTTACCAAAGGAGAAAACTGAAATTTTCCACGACAGAAATTAAGCAAACAAAACATTCATTTGGTCAACTTGACTAAATTAAAGGGTAAAGGACTTGGCCAAAGCTTGAAAAATTCATACATGCAGGTCCTTTAAACAGATTAAAATAGCTGGCTTGAGTAATGTTGGAGCATTTTTCAAAGTTCTTTAGGGAACTTTGCTTTTTCTTTGCAATCAAGGCATTAGTTGGAGCCGTCACATCTCCAGGAAACACAAAACAAGTTATTTGCATTACCTCCCGAGGTAACTTTCTCTCAAGCTAATTTTATACTTTTTTCCCCCCATCTAGCAATAGAAGCTTAAGAGTTTTCAGACTTCCTACCTTAGTACTTGACAGGTGAGGGTAGGACCAGGGTAGGGGCAGGGGACTGCTTTACACAGCCACAGTTTTCAGAAAACTCCAGTTCCTGGTTCAGGACAGATGCCTGCTCTGGGCACCTAACTCATGCACTTCTCTTTGTAGGAATACTGCATGGAGACATCTCATCTCAGAAATCCTTTCCCCAACTAGATTCTCCTGCTGTGTATACCTCAGGGGTCAGCAGAAGTAGATTTGGAGGCTGATTATAGGCTAAGTGGAGTGACTCAGGGTGTGGTCCCTGCCCCAGAGTGACCTCAAGCAACACCCTGGTCGTGCCTCCTGGGTTTTATTCATTTCTGGAGGACAAAAAAAGAAAAACATAAAAACACAAATGAAAGATATAAGATTGGGGTTACTTTTTCTTCCAAGACATGACAAAATACAAAAATATTTTCCCTTAAGTGTGTCTGGATTATAACATGTCCTTAGGTTTTGAAATGGAAATATAAGAAAAAAATGAAATGTAATGCTACAGTAATAAAAGAGTGTGATTAATGTGAAAAGATATCCACAAAGAGCAATAGAACAGAATGGAGAAGCCAGAAATAGACCCACACAAATATGGCCAAGTGATTTCTGACAAAGGTGCAAAGGCCATTCAATGGAGAAAAGATAGTCTTTTCAACAAGTGAAAAAATGGGACTGGGGCTGGAGCAACTGGATGTCCACAAGCAAACAAACAAATAAACAAACAAAACTTAACCTTATATAAAAATCAACTCAAGATGAGTTGTAAGCCTAAATGTAAGGTGTACAACTGAAAATGTTTGGAAGAAAATCTTTAAGTCTTAGGTTAGGCACAAGAGTTCTTAGATATGACAATCCATAAAAGAAAAAAATTGATTAATTGGATATTATCAAAATTAAAATCTTTGCTCTGCAAAACACACTGCTAAGAGAAGGAAAAGATGAAAAAATTTGCATAACACATAGCTGATGAAGAATTTGTATGCAGACTATATAAAGAACTCTCAAAACTTAGCCATAAGAAAATAAATAACCCAGTTAAAAATGGCCAAATGATCTGATACGCACTTCAGCAAAGAAGATATATAGACGGGCAATAGGTATGTGAAAATATGTTTATCATCACCGATATTAGGAAAAGGCGAATTCAACCACAGTGAGACACTTCTACACATCTATTAGAGTGACTTAAAAAGAGAAAATGACAATGTCAATACCAAGTACTGTCAAAGATGTGGAGCAATTGGAACTCTCATACTTTGCTGGCAGGAATGCAAAAATGGTATACAGACTATGAACGGTTTGATGGTTTCTTACAAAGTTAAATATATACTTACCATATGACTCAGCAATCCCACTCCTAGGTTTTCACCCAAGTGAAATGAAAACATATGCTTCCACAAAAACCTATATACAAATGTTTGTAGCAACTTTGTTTGTAATTGCCAAAAATAAGAAACAACCCAAAAGTCCCTCAACTGGGTAATGAATAAACAAAATGTGGTACAAACAGACAGTAGAACACTACTCAACAGCAAAAAGGAGTGAACTATTGCTTCATACAACAATATGGATAAATCTCAAGTGCATTATGCTAAGTGGAAAGAACCCAGACAAAAAGAGTATTTAATAAATGATCCCATTTACCTGACATTCTGGAAAAGTTAAAGCTATAGGATAGAGACTAGATAAGTGGGTACCTGGGCTTAGAAGTTGGGGGAGGATTTTTTGTTTGGTGATAGAACTGTCTGGGCCTTGACTGTGGTGGTGGCTGTGTGACTACACATTTGTCAAAACTCATGGATGCTTTTATGAAAAACAGTAAAATTTTAATTCATGTCAATTTAAAAATAAATATTTGAAAAACAAAATGAAAATGTTTTCTGATAGTTTTTCACTTCAAACTTTAACTTATATTATAGATAACACTGTAGAGCATCCACAGAACGTACAAGGAAAGAGTTAATTTCATATGTCTCTAAAATCCCAGCTGGGCAGGGTCCAGTAGAAAGGACACATCAAGTGTTCCTTTAACTACCACTGCAAAGGCAGGGCTGAAGTACGCAGAATATAGGGATGTTCTCCATGGATGACCCCAAGTCGATGTCCTAGTACCAGTCCAGATTGGGCAGCCCAAGGGAGGGAGAGGAACATGACTGGGTAGAGAGTAATTGGGACCACCTGGAAGGGAGGGAAAAGCTTTTCAAAAAGTTATCTGTGCCAAAGAAGGCACTTTTTCTCAATCAAAGGTGGAATGCTGGATGACTTCCCATGGAATCAGGGCTGCTATCATAGAGGACCTAATCCCCTGTATCCGCCTGTCTTCCTCTCTTACCTACTGGTATTCTCCCAGTGTAATTCACTCATGGTCCTGACTGCACACGTGAATGGTCTATGAACTGCTTTCCCCAGAAACGCAAAACTCTTGAAATTGCTTTCCTCCCTGCCCTACACTCTCCAGTAGAACACCTTTCTTCAAAATCCAAAGGCATAACCTTAAGGTTCATTATTCATTTAGACACAAGAAGATTCTGACTTTCCAATTCAAGTAATCCACATTAATGTGTGAACGACCAAAGGCTGCTGATGTTGCTTTTTAAAAGAGAAGGTGTCCCCCTGACCTTTGTCTCCTCACTGTCCCTGCCAGAAGAGAAGGGGACAGCTGTGTGGCATCTCACCTTTCAGGACACTCCACCCATGCCCTCTTGTGTCAGTTCAGAGGTGCACGGTCTGAGTGGTCCTGACTTCTTGTCACTACCATTATTGGACAGTGGGGATAGATGGGCCAATATTCTCAGTCCCTGTGTCTGTAAGACATGGACACGGATATACAAAAGCCACCCTGGGCACCATTCTTTTGGCTGTGCTTAACCAGAAATCACACTGCCTCTCGCAAAGCCTTCAGCCTGAGGACCACAGTCTCGTCCTTGGTTTCAGCTGAAGGTCATTACCTGTTCCTCTTTCTCAGTCCCCTCCCTTTATCCTTTCTTACCTGCTGTCTGATGAAGCTGCATTTCCAGGCTCAGAATTAGCAGGAGGAGGAACATGTTCTGTACTGGATCTGAAACAGACAATTGAAAGTCTCAGAGCCACCTGCAGTTTGCTGGGTCTCATGATTTGGTCATTTGCTCACTCTTGAAAACAAGAAAATGACTCGTAAACAAATCTTTTGGGGAGGCAGTGGACCGTGATGGAGTAGAGCCGGGAAGAGAAGTTAAGGTTTGATCACTTAGAGAAGAGAGGAGATAGGGTAAGAAGAAGCGAGGCCTCCTCTCGATCCAAATTAGAAGCACTTCTTCCTTCTCTAACAACTGTTTCTAAATATGAACCAGTCCTCATGAGTTACCCATACTGGTGGTTATCTGCACCTCTTTGTCTCTCCCATGAAGCCTTCCATAGTTTCAGCAGTAGGCCCTTGAAAACCAATCTTGTTTGTCAAATGAAGGATACACATCACCTTTTCCAGCTGCACTGGAACTCTGGGAGCCAGACACTAGATAGTGTTCAATAGAACAGAATTAGATTCTCAGCAAAAACTTGGGAACTGACTGAGCAGGTAAAGCAGTCAAGCTCTTTACAGTGCTATGATTGAATGTGCCCGTTACTTGAACTATTTGTCATTAAGACGTGTAGACAGGGAGAGCAGAGAACTGGCTCCACTGAGTAGCTGCCAAACCTTGGTCCTGTTTCAACTCCTGTGCTTCCACCTTTGCTCAGCTTTTCCACCCAGGGACTTCTAGAGATTGAAGGCAAAAGGGACAGGGTATACCACTGTCAGCTTTTTTTCCTTCAAACAGGCTTTCAAAATTTTATCAGCCATAGAATCATTTCTCCAAGGGGAAATCAATTGGAGCCATACATCTAAATCAGGTAAAAGCAGAACTGCTCTGTGTATAGTGGAAAGTCAGTGGAGGATTTGGATCAGGAGAATGACATGATCTCATTTTACATTTTTAAAAGAGGACTCAATTTTGGTGTAGACAATAGACCACTGTTGTGAAGGAGAGTGGGATGAGCAAGATTAGAAGCAGAATGATAGTAAGGAATGTTTTTGCAGAGATGATAGTTTGGGTTAGAATGGTGGGGCTGGTGGAGGTAAGAAGTGGTCTGTTGATGGTTTTTTATTTTTAAACATTTTTTCTTGGTCCTTTAAATGTATTAAATTCTTAACAGCTTTATCGGAGTATGACTGACGTACAATAGAGGACTGTGGGTGTGTGCACATAGATATATTTAAGACACAGATGATTCAATGGTACAATTCAGTGGTTTTCAGTATATTCACAGAATTATGCAACCCACACCAGTACCTAATTTTGGATCATTTTCATTATTCCAAAAAGTAACCCAATACTCACTAGCAGAAACTCCCCAATTCCTCTTCCTCTTCCCCCAGCCCCAGGCAATCACGGATCTCCTTTCTATCTCTATAATTTACTTATTCTGGATGTTTCATATAAATGGAATTATACAATATGTGGTCTTTTGTGTCTAGCTTCTTTCAGTGAGCATATTATTTTCAAGATTGATCTGTACTGTGAAACATTATCAGTAGTATATTCCTTTTTATGACTGAATAATATTCCATGTATGAATACACCACATCTTGTTTATTCATTCAGCAATTGATGGACATTTGAGTTGTTTCCACTTGTTGGCTATTACGAATAATGCTACTGTGACACTCAGGTACCAGTTTTTGTGTAGATATATTTTTGAATCTCTTGGGTATATACATAGGAGTGGAACTGCTTCATTAAATGGTAACTCTGTTTTACTTTTTGAGAAACTGCCAAACTGTTTAGCAAATGTACGATTTGCAATTACTTTCTCCCACCCTGTGATTGTTTTTGCAGTTTCTTGATAGTGTTCTTTGAAGCACAAATGTTTTAATTTAATTTTAAAGCATAAATTAATTCTGATGAAGGCCAATTTGTCTATTTTCTCTTTAAATTGCTTTTGCTTTAGGTGTCATCACTAAGAAATCATTGCCTAATCCAAGGTCACAAAGATTTACATCTATGTTTTCTTCAGAGAATTTTATAGCTTTAGTTCTTATATTTAGGTATTTGATCTAGTTTGAGTTAATTTTTACATATGGTGGGAGGTACGGCTCCAGATTCATTCTTTTGCATGTGGACATCCAGTTGCTGCTGCACAATTTGTTGAAAAGATTATTCCTTGTCCATTGAATTCTCTTAGCATCCTCACCAAAAATCAATTGAACTTAAACACTGGAGAATATAGCCATCTTAATAATATGAAGTCTTTCAATCCATGAATGCAGTGTGTCTTTCCATTTATTTAAGACTTCTATATTTTCAGAGATTTGACAGGAATTGTTGACAGGTTGGAAGGGTAGTTTGACAAAAGTAAAGAAATCTAGAAAAATTTCTAGGTTTGGGGCTTGAGTCTCTAGGGCAATGGAGATACTATTTATTAAAATGGAGAAGACTAACAGATTAGGGAGCAGAAATCAAGATTTGTATTTGGAATATGTTTGGTTTGAGATGCCTATTAGGTATCCACATTGAAGATGTTTAGTAGGCAATTGAATAACTGGTAGTCCAGAGTTTGGGGCAGAGATATAAATTTGGGAATCATCAACGTATAAGTGTTACTAATGCCATGGTGCTGCACGATGTCATCTAAAGAGAGATAAGGAAGAGAAAGTGTCAAAAGGACTGAGATGTGGGTCATTCTAACATTTATGGATCTTTGAGAGGGAGGGTACTAGCAAAGAAAACTGAGAGGCAGGGTATAAAGGCAAATGAATCATCTCTTTTATTTTCTGTATTCTCATTTGACTTCTGGAGCCTTGTTGACTGTGGAGGGACTGCCCCCTCAAGAGTACCCAATTCCTAGAAATAGTAAACAACTCACCCTCAAGTGCGCCTTTCATATGCAAGTCAACCATTCCAAAGCCCTATCTTCAATCACCTCCTTACTAGGCTCTCACACTCTGGGCCACTACCTATTTGCCCTAATCACCCCAGGGCCAGATACTAGACAATAAGGGACAGCTCCTATCCCCCCAGAGTCTGCTGAAATTATTCAAACTAGCCCTATTCGTTCCTGTGGAAGCCACAGTAAAGGCTCCTAGCTACTTCCCCACCTTCTCCCAGTGCCTCCCATGTGACCCTGATATTTACCTGTGTGGCTCCCTGTGGTATGGCATGCCCTTTTCTCTTGGAATCTATGAGTATAACAAATTATTTTTTCAATGGCACTCACCTCCTGATCTGTTGGCCTCACCGTACCTAAACAATAATAAAATCTAGAGTTTAAAACATAGTACTAGAAGGAGAAAGTGATCAGTTGAGCCAGCTCCTGAGAGCTAAATTTAGCAGTATGAAGGTCATGGATGACCTTGGTAAGCATGGTACCAGTGGGTTTGGTGCAGATGAATGCCTGTGTGGACTCGAGGGACAATAGGAGGTAAGGATGTGGAGACAACAGAATATAGGCAACTCAGGGAAGAGTGCTACAGGAGAAATGGGGCAGTAGCTAGAAGGGAATTGAGGTGGGCTGTATTCTTAGTTTAGGGAGGGAGATATTATAGCAGGTAACAACTGGGAACAGAATCAAGTGCTTTCCACTGGGCAATGCTCTAGACACAACTTAGCTAGACTTGAAAACCCTCTTCCTTGTTGAAAATAAAAATATGTATAAAAAAGATACCATCTTAAGCTGCACCTGCAGCCTTGCCCAGCATTTTAAATTCTAGAATACAAAAGGATAGCATGTAACATGTGGTCTGGCAACAGAAAAGACTCCAAGTTCACTCACCACTGGTTTTAACTTCCCTTTCTTCCTTGCCCATCCAAGGGGACTTTCCTTGCACACTGCCTCCTTGAGCCAGTTGAGAGACAGACACTTTCATAAAGGTACTTTCCAACAAGCAACCTTCTTTCTTCTAGGGATAATGTGTCCCATGCAACAGTTAAGAGCACAGGTTCTAAAGTCAGATGCATCTGTGTTCAAATCCTGGGTCTATAAATTATTAGCCTCTAACACCTTGGACAGTTATGAAAACTCTTTGTGTCCCATTTTCCTATAGTGCCAACAATAATAACTTCTGCTTCAAGGCAGAATCTTGGGGGTCATCTTAAACCTACTCATCTCTCATCTTAACATCCAGTCCATTCTCCCACACCTGTTAATTCTACTTCCTGGATACTTCTTGGATTATGCCTCTTCCTTCCACCACTCCACTGCCATCACCTTAATGCAGCTTCCCACCATTTCTCATTATACCATAGCAGAGCCTCCTCACTGCCATTTTTACCTTCTAGTCTTGCTTCTTTCTACTCCATCCTCCTCTTACCAAAGTGGAGGACACAAACCTTGGTGTCATCCTTAACTCCTGTTTTCTCTCACCTGCATCTGGTTCATTAACAAATCCTGTAGGCCTTTCTTTGAAACATATCCAGAATCTGACCACTTCTCACTGCTTTCATATCAACCTAAGACATTATCACCTGTCATGGTGATTGTAACCTTGCCTTCCTACAGTTGATTCTCAACACAGGAGCCAGAGCAATTCTTTAAAAATCCATGTCTTCTTAAAACCTTTTGATAGCTCAGTATTTCACTGAGAGTAAGAGGGGCCTCTGTCCTGAGCTCTCCTGTGATTTAGAGGATCCCAGTGTGCTCATGCCTTTCATGCAGTGTGAAGTGTTCACAGGGCTGAGAGGTGTCATCTAGAGCCCGTGATCTCTCTCCACCATCCCCACAATCTGGGTCCTTGGGATGCTGGAATTTCCTGCCCAAATGGCCCTAAGCCTGCTTCCAGGATCTGGCTTCTTCCCCAGATCCATCCATTCAAGGATGGATCTTGCTGCTAATGTGCTCATCCATATGCCTGGACACTTAACTCTTTTTAGTGAGATGACCTTATGGAAAATTGCAATAGCACCACTCATCCAGCATTCCCAGTTTCCATTTTCTGTCTCTCTTTTCCAAAGCTTTCATTACCATCTAACATGCTATATAACCTACCTGTTTATTGTATTATTACCTGCCATCTTCCATTAGAATATAATCACTAAAAGTGCAGGGATCTTCATCTGTTTGCTTATGACTATGTCTTCAGTCCCCAGAACAGTGTCTGGCAATAAGTAGGCACTTGATTAGTATTTGTTGAGTGAACTATCCCTTTACCTAGCAGGCAGAACAATCTCTTGAACGCTGAATAATCGAATCTGACCATGTCACTCCTGCTTAAAAGACTTCAGCAGCTCCCACTATTTACAAGGTAAAGTTCTTAGTGCAGTGCACAAAACTTCCCTGACCTACCACCTTCTGCCTCAGTCACAGAGTAATACATGCACTTTCCATGACTAGGGCCTCACAGGTGCTTTGAGAATTCTAATCTTCTATGTCTAATCTTATTTTTTTAATCTTATTTTTCCTCTCTCTCAATTTCTTCTTGAGTTTAAAAAACTGTATTGTACCTTAAGTAGCCTTATGTTCTCATGCATTCAACAGAAGTGAATAACTCTTTTCTAACTAACTTAGGGTGCTTCTGCCTCAATTGTACCTACTACTCACCCCTATAGTGAAGCACTTAACTCATTACTGGTATGTTGATTTATTACACTTCTGTTTTCCTAGGCTAGAACAAGAGTTCTTTGTACAGTCTGCCTTGGTATCTGCAGGGTATTGGTTCCAGGATCCTCTGAAGATACCAAAATCTGCCGATGCTCAAGTGCCTTATGTAAAATTGATAGTACAGTTGGCCCTATATGTAGGGTTGCGGAATCCTGCAGATATAAAGGGTGGACTGCCCTATATTAGGTCCTTTTAACTGTGTGCTGAATGGACAAGTGAATGAGTGCTTACATGCACAAGAGCTTAGCATCATATGCAGGAATCTGAGGAGTACTGGCTCCCAGTTGACTCCACTCCCTATCAGAGAAACAGAAACCTTAACTTGGTTGTTTATTTTGGCCCCAAATAAGAACTTTCCATTGAATGGAACCACTCACAACAGAATGGGCCACTAATGGGGTGGGAAGGCATCATCTCTGGAATTGTTTAATAAGCAAAGGGTGCATGTTGAAGCAAGAGTTTCCACAAGAGGCAGAAAGTGATCCCTTTTTAACAGTAAAATTATTTACAAAGTTGTCTCCCAGAAGAATGTTTCCACAGGTATCTCAAGCTCCTCACCAACCTCTCTCAAAACATTAGACAATCTGGATAAGACCCCTGCCCTCTGGTTTCCTTAGAAGAACCACGTTTTCTGAAGAAGCAGGTTCTTGAAGCTTTAATGTTAGGGAAGTATGAACTATTAATATTCAGATAGGCAAGGCCTGAAAGAATTTACTTAGAAAATTTATGGAGTGCATTGCCAAAGTTAATTAACTCAATGCATCATTTACAGAGCAGTCATGTGTAAGGCACTCCTTTGGCTAAATGAGCACCGTGTTGCCTCTTCTCCATGATACAATGAACATGTTCAAACAACCACGCTCCCTCTCTAGTCTCCCCTTTTAATATTCACCTTTGTTTTGGACATAAATATCTTACTATCTATACCTGGTCAGCTGTTCATTTTCATCTTAATTGTACATCCCTTATGTACATGGTTGTGTTTGCCAGCCTTCCCATGAAGTTGAGGTTGCTCATTGCCGCTAACTTTATATCAGGCAAGCTGGCTTCTAATAAATACTTTGGAATGTGGGTGGAAAAAGAAGTTTTTAATCAAATGATCAGTTTAGCTGAATTCCTTAATTTCTAGATAATTCTTAATGAATTTCTGGGTAATTCTTGGTAATTCTGCCTGTGAACATGTTGTAAGTGTTGATGTCAAGTCGTGATCTGAAATGGAGCAGAACGGCATAGAACATTTTCTACTGGCTCCAGGAGTAGTCAAGAAGGGCCTTCTAAGTCAGGAAATGATTAGGCTTGAGAGTGAGAAGAAGCAAAAGCTATTCTTGTTAGATTTGTGGAAAGTCCTGTTCAAATTGCTGTCCCATCTCTGCTCTCACTCAGGTCACTGGAAAAGCTGCTTCTCTTGGTGGCATGGTAAGACGGAGTTCTAAGGTAGCTATCAGGAGACAGGAGTTCCAGTCTTTGTTCCCTAATGTCCTAGGAACTCACTCTCGGCTCTGCAAAAAAAGGGGTGAACTAGGTGATTTCCAAGGTCCCTTCCGTGTACCATCTATGCAACTAGTGGCCCTAAACAACCAGTCTCAACCATTTGATTTCCCCATGTTAGGTAACACTCAAGTGTGTAACATACCAAGATTTTTGATGAACCATGAACATTTTTCTTTTTTAAGAATTAAAGCGTGATTCCATTTCTAACTACCACAAGTATTACTGGCCTATCAGTAACTATCGATCACAACGTTTAAGATGAAGTTAAGATACATAAGACTTGACTTATTCCAGCTAAGGTCTTTTACTCCTTTCCTCTAAAAGGCATTTAAGAAAGTGAGTGGAAATGACATCATGGAGATAATTAATGAACTTCAACTTATAAATGTGTACATATATGTATGTGTACATAGATAAAAAGCTAAACTTCTGATAATTTAGGCACTCTGTTATTAGGAACACAAAACAATGTGGGGTGCTGCATAAACTTTGTTGCCTAGGTTGTAGCAGAGCCAGTAGCCAGAAATGTGACATTGGGTAGGTCAGCCACTTCCCTCACCTAGGGAGAAGCAGACCTGGAGACTGCTTCCTGAGTTTATGGAAACCATCAAGTGGAAGGTTCCTACCTCAGTGGACATTTTCCTGCTCCTTCTCCTCCTCCCTCCTCCTCTTCCTCATCCTCCTTCTCTTTCTCCTCCTCTTTCTACTTCTTCTGTTTTTGCTTTTGCTTCTCTGCTTCTTCTGTTCTTTTTCTTCTGTTTCTCTACCTGCCTGTGAAGATTAAGCTCCCCAAGGGCAGGAATTTCTGTTTTTGTTGCTTACTATGTCGCTGGTCCCTCAAATAGCCCCTGATACATGGTGGGTCCTCATTAATATTTGTTGAATGACTAAATCAGGCTCCCGTGGTCCATGAGCCATAAATATAAATGGCCCTTCGAACATGGTGATATTGGGAGGAGTATGTGACAAATACTTTGCAAATGGCAAAGTGTTCTTCACATTCATTGTCATTATTACTCATGGTGGTGACTGATGATCTTTGGTCCAAAATTCCCATGGATTCCTAATATGACCACTCCTTTCACTAACCCATGAAGATCTCACCAGGTAAAGTCTACCTAGTCTTTAAGACTCACTCAGGGTCACCTCCTTCATGAATTTTCCCCTGTGCCTCCTAAGTAAATGTCTGCAGAACTGCTGTACCTCTCAGAGTACTTCTTGTCTACCCTGTATTTAATAGTTTATGTTTAACTTTCTGCTTAGTAGATGTTTAGATCTTGTTTGGCTTATTTCTATATAAAAGAGACTAGTATCAGTTGTATTCAATCATACTGTATTTCCAAAAAAAATCCAGAAAATTTCTGTAAATTCTGAGGAGAAATTTGTCAGCAGAAAATGTAAGCAGGAAAACTTTTCCAAGCAAAATTTGCAAGAAGATCAAAAATCACTGTAGGTGCCAGCAGGTTCACTTTCTGGTTGCTTCAGGCCCAGTTTCTTACCATTTCACCTACCTCCTGACATCTACTTGTGAACTGATAGATGAAATTTATGATTTTACAATAATTTACAGAAGTTTTAATTCTTTCTTTCTTTCTTTTACTCAAAACATTTACTATTTTCTATGTGCCAAGCGCTGGTATGCAGAGGTAAATAAGACCAGCAGAACCAATGCTTTCAAGAATTCTCTAGTCTCTAGAATAAGCAAGGCATAAATACTTTAAGGAAATGTCTCAAGGATCCTAGCAAATAATTTCTTTGTGTAATAATAACCAGCATAAAGGATCATGTTTGTGTAACACTCTATTCCTGGCTGAACAGTCTTAACTCTTTTGACTTCTCCTCCTCAACTGTCTAGCATAGTCCTGGGTATCCATGAAGACCTAGGTAAACACACACCAAGCTGATTTTAAATACCTGAATTAATCACTGTTTTTGAAGCCAAATGTCTAAAAGAAGAATTTTAATTAGCAATGTTTTAAAGTAATTTGGGTTTGAATGCCTTTGGCAAATAATGCAGAGTTTGCCCCAGGCCCTACCACACCCTATTGTCTTACCTACAGCTTGCATTCACACTTTTATTACCTACAGGCATTTACGCTTTTAGGGAATCTTAGCAACAGTGGCTCTGTTTTTAGAGGGGGATCAGTAAACTTTCAGCGTAATTATTCAATCTCTAAACCATCTGAGGCATATATAGACTATCTGTAGCCTTAAGATGCTATTCTAGTCATTTTAAATTAAATTCAAATTTACCTTAATTTAACTTAAATTCATATTGCACCTTAACTTTTTTGGTCAATAAACACTGAGCTCCCATTTTTGCAAGTCTTTGTATTAGACTGTGGAGAATTAATAGAAGGATTCATCTAAGAAAGGATTCGTGCCCTTAAAGACATTATAAACATAGTCAGAAGGTTAAAGTTTATACACATGAAAAACAGTAAGAAGTGGTGTAAAATATTTTGCATGAGAAAGGAACAAAGAGGATATACCAATTCAACTGCAAAGATAAGTTCAAAATGGCAATAAACACACATCTATCATTAATTACTGTAAATGTTAATGGACTAAATGCTCCAGTCAAAAGACATAGAGTGGCAGAGTGGATAATAAAGCAAGAACCTTCAATATGCTGCATACAAGAGACCCACTTTAGGGAGAAGGACACATATAGATTGAGAGTGAAAGGATGGAAAAGGATATTCCATGCAAATGGAAAAGCCAAAAAAGCAGGTGTTGCAGTACTGATTTCAGACAAAATAGACTTTAAAACAAAGGCCATAAAGAAAGATAAAGAGGGACATTTTATAATGATTAAAGGAGCGATACAAGATGAAGACATTACACTCGTTAATATATATGCACCCAATATAGGAGCACCTAAGTACATACAAGAATTACTAACAGAGATAAAGGGCGATATTGATGGGAATACAATCATAGTTGGAGATTTTAACACTGCATTAACATCACTAGACAGATCTTCCAGACAGAAAATAAACAAGGCAACAGAGAAATTAAATACTACAATAGAAAAACTAGATTTGGTGGATATTTTCAGAGCATTACACCCCCCAAAAATAGAATATACATTCTTTTCAAGTGCACATGGAACATTTTCCAGGATCGATCATGTACTTGGACACAAAAGAAACCTCAACAAATTTAAGAAGATAGAAATTATCTCAAGCATCTTTACTGACCACAATGCCATGAAACTGGAAATCAACAACAGAGAAACAAAGGAGAAAAAAAGAAAAGCATGGAGATTAAATAATATGTTATTGAAAAAACAATGGATCAATGAGGAAATCAAAGCTGAAATTAAAAAATACCTTGAGACAAATGATAATGAAAGCACAACCACTCAAAACCTATGGGACACAGCAAAGGCAGTGCTAAGAGGGAAGTTTATAGCAATACAGGCCTTCCTCAAAAAAGAAGAACAATCTCAAATAAACAAGTTAACCCACCACCTGAATCAATTAGAAAAAGAAGAACAAAAAGCCCCAAAAAGCAGCAGAAGGAAGGAAATAATAAAGATCAGAGAGGAATTAAATACAATAGAGATTAACAAGACCATAGAAAAAATCAACCAAACCAAAAGCTGGTTTTTTGAAAAAGTAAATAAAATCGACAAACCTCTGGCCAACCTCACAAAGAAGAAAAAAGAGACAGCACAAATTAGCAAAATAAGAAAGGAAAATGGAGAAATTACAACAAACAAAATAGAAATACAGAATATCATACAAGAATATTATGAAAAACTATATGGAACCAAACTGGATAACCTAGAGGAGATGGACAAGTTTCTGGAAACATACTGTCCACCAAAACTGAATCAAGAAGAAACTGAACACTTGAACAATCCGATCACTAGAAAGGAAATAGAAATAGCAATTAAAAACCTCCCTACAAATAAAAGTCCAGGACCGGATGGCTTCACTGGGGAATTCTACCAAACATACAAAGAAGAACTCATACCAGTCCTTCTCAAACTCTTCCAGACAATTGAAAAGGAGGGAATACTCCCAAACTCATTCTATGAAGCCACCATCACCCTGATACCAAAACCAGGCAAAGACACTACAAAAAAAGAGAATTATAGGCCAATATCACTGATGAACAAAGACGCCAAAATCCTCACCAAAATTTTAGCAAATAGAATCCAACAACACATAAAAAAGATTATACATCATGACCAAGTGGGGTTCATCCCAGGGACACAAGGCTGGTTCAACATACGCAAATCAATCAATGTAATACATCACATCAACAAGAGAAAGGACAAAAACCACATGATCATCTCAATCGATGCAGAAAAAGCATTTGATAAAATTCAACACCCATTTATGATAAAAACTCTCGCCAAAGTGGGTATAGAGGGAACATATCTCAACATAATAAAAGCTATATATGACAAACCTATAGCCAGCATAGTTCTCAACGGTGAAAAACTCAAAAGCTTCCCACTAAAATCTGGGACAAGACAAGGATGCCCACTATCACCACTCCTATTCAATATAGTCCTGGAAGTCCTAGCCACAGCAATCAGTCAAGAGAAAGAAATAAAAGGGATCCAAATTGGAAAAGAAGAGGTAAAAGTGTCATTATATGCTGACGACATGTTACTATATATAGAAAACCCTAAAAGGTCCACAAAAAAGCTACTAGAGCTGATCGAAGAATTCAGCAAGGTAGCAGGTTACAAAATTAATGTTCAAAAATCAGTTGCCTTTCTTTACACTAACGATAAATCAACAGAAAAAGAAAGTAAAGAAACAATCCCCTTTAAAATAGCACCCAAAGTAATAAAATATCTGGGAATAAATCTAACCAAGGAGGCGAAAGAATTATACACAGAAAACTATAAACCATTGATGAAGGAAATTAAAGAAGACTTTAAAAAATGGAAAGATATTCCATGCTCTTGGATTGGAAGAATCAATATTGTTAAAATGGTCACACTGCCCAAGGCAATCTACAGATTTAATGCAATCCCTATCCAATTACCCAGGACATATTTCACAGAATTAGAACAAATCATAATAAAATTTATATGGAACCATCAAAGACCTAGAATTGCTAAAGCATTACTGAAGAGAAAGAAAGAGGCTGGAGGAATAACTCTCCCAGACTTCAGACAATACTATAGAGCTACAGTCATCAAGACAGCATGGTATTGGTACAAAAACAGACATATAGACCAATGGAACAGAATAGAGAGCCCAGAAATGAACCCACAAACTTTTGGTCAACTCATCTTCAACAAAGGAGGCAAGAATATACAATGGAATAAAGACAGTCTCTTCAGCAAATGGTGTTGGGAAAACTGGACAGCAGCATGTAAAACAGTGAAGCTAGAACACACCCTTACACCACATACAAAAATCAACTCAAAATGGATTAAAGACTTAAACATAAGACAAGATACAATAAACCTCCTAGAGGAAAACATAGGCAAAACATTATCTGACATACATTTCAAAAATTTTCTCCTAGAAGAAATAAAAGCAAGAATAAACAAATGGGACCTAATGAAACTTACAAGCTTCTGCACAGCAAAGGAAACCAGAAATAAAACAAGAAGAAAACCTACGGAATGGGAGAACATTTTTGCAAGTGAAACCGACAAAGGCTTGATCTCCAAAATATATAAGCAGCTTATACAACTCAATAAGAAAAAAATAAACAACCCAATCCAAAAATGGGCAGAAGACCTAAACAAGCAACTGTCCAAGGAAGACATACAAATGATCAAAAAGCACATGAAAAAATGTTCAATATCACTAATTATCAGAGAAATGCAAATCAAAACTACAATGAGGTATCACCTCACACCAGTCAGAATGGCCGTCTTTCAAAAATCCAAAAATGACAAATGCTGGAGAGGCTGTGGAGAAAGGGGAACCCTCCTACACTGCTGGTGGGAATGCAGTTTGGTGCAGCCACTATGGAAAACAGTGTGGAGATTCCTCAAAAGACTAGGAATAGACTTACCATATGACCCAGGAATCCCACTCCTGGGCTTGTACCCAGAAGGAAATCTACTTCAGGATGACACCTGCACCCCAATGTTCATAGCAGCACTATTTACAATAGCCAAAACATGGAAACAACCTAAATGTCCATCAACAGGTGACTGGATAAAGAAGATGTGGTATATTTATACAATGGAATACTACTCAGCCATAAAAACCGACAACATAATGCCATTTGCAGCAACATGGATGATCCTAGAGAATGTCATTCTAAGTGAAGTAAGCCAGAAAGAGAAAGAAAAATACCATATGAGATCGCTCATATGTGGAATCTAAAAAACAAAAACAAACAAAAACAAAGCATAAATACAGGACAGAAATAGACTCATGGACAGAGAATACAGACTTGTGGTTACCGGGGGGGGGTAGAGGGTGGGAAGGGATAGACTGGGATTTTAAAATTGTAGAATAGATAAACAAGATTACACTGTATAGCACAGGGAAATATACACAAAATGTTATGATAAATCACAGAGAAAAAAATGTGAAAAAAAATATTTTGCATGAAAATGCAAAAACCATGGAAGCTGAGTGGAGGAAGGGAGACTTCCTAGATGAGAGGGATTTGAAATAAGCCTTTCAAACACTGGTAGGAATCAGAGAGGAGCTACTCTTGAGGGCACTGAGATGGCCCAGAAAGCAAAGTTTCAGAGGTGCAAACACACAGGGCATGAACCTGGCTGGAAATACAGATTGAAACAAGAATGTTAAGGGATTAATGCCAGGAAGAGCTGCCACTAGGAGACAGTGACAGTGAGAAACTGAGTGACAACATCAAAGATGTTTGAAGAAGATTCTAAAGAAGTAGGAAACAGCTACCTTCCCTGATGCTAAAACTGCTGATTCTTTCTAAGAAATCCTGTAATTTGCTTTCTCTCCCTTACTGCTTTTGTGCGAAGGACCCCCCCAAACTTCTCCCTGACATTCTTTACAATAGTTTTAACCCAGAGGCTATGCAGCAGGAAGAAGATAATGGGCCAATAATCTCAGAAGAATGGACAGACCCTCTGCAGTTCCCCCATGATGTCAGAAAGATTCATGAGATTAAGGAAAATGTACCAATGTACCAGCACCCTGTAAAATGCCCTGATTGTTATCACCTTTTCTGTTCCACCCAGTTTTTTTCTATAAGAGGGACTCACAGTCTCTAAGGGATTAGCCTGTTATGACTCCCCTTTGCCTGGCGAAGCAATAAAGCTGTTCTTTTCTAATCCTCCCCAAACTCTGCCTCCAAGTTTCAATCCATCTTCGGAGTACAGAGGCCGGTTTTATGGCAACAATTTAATCTGAGTTTTTTGGGTTGTTTTTTAGCATATAATGAGGGACAGTGGAATTGGGGGCCAGCTACTCCATTAGGTGGTATTCATCCAGAAGTTTGGTAAAGCCCCTGTTTAGGGTCAGAAAAAAAAAAAGAAAGGGAAAAGAAGGAGAAACTATAAATTGATCGAGGCAACCACTGACAAAACGATTGGCAAGTGATCAGCCAGATGGGAAAGAAAGAGAAGCAACAAGTTGACTGGTTTTGAGGCTAGACTATCAAAACAAAATTGATGCCTTGGGGTGGGTGGAAGAGCGGGAGGAAATACAAGATCAAGAGCTGATTTTTAGAGGGAATACAATGAGTTGGATTTGAGTCATTAAGTAATGCAAGACAAGAAAAATGTAGGTCTAGAGTTTGGTACACAATTCAAGACTAGAGATAAAGCTAAGTTATTTCTAGTATGGAAATGTTAGCTGACATTGGGGGAAGAGTTAACTCTCTGAGGAGGGGGAGAGTATAAAAAGAGAGATTAGAAAGGAAAGGTCTGAACTCTGAGGAATGCCCCCAGACTTGGAGAGCAGAGCTGGGGTAGGAGCCTAGAGAAGAAGGCAGAGAAGAAATGGTCCTAAGAGCCAAGGGAGGAAAACCCTGAGCAACAAAAGTGGTTGATAATAGAGGCGTCAGGAGAGTGAGAGCTGGGAACCAGCCCCAAGGGGTACTAGGAAGGCTGGAGGGCATTTAGATGATTGACCTGAATAACCTTTCAGATTCCTTTATCTATCCTGGAATTCTGTGAATTCATTTGAAGATTAGGGAAATACAACTTGAGGGAGCCCCACTGTAATGGAGCAGGGTGAGACATAAGGAAAACAGGCTGCAGCTGCCTCACTGCAGGGTAACCCAAATGTGCCACAGTTAAGGCATGTGCTGTATTTGGACATTGCCATGTGGAGTAAAAATGACATACAACACTCTATGGATCACTGTCTAATGCATCTTAAAGCAAGTCAACTCAGAAGCATGACCCCTACCTACTGTCCCAGAGGACATTTACACCTCCTTCTTCTCACATCAACCCCACGGCCCCCTGTAATATTAGGCAAACATCCCACAACTGGGGATTCACCTGCCATTTCATCAAATCAATTAATTCAACAACTCAACAAGCACTGAATGAGCAACTATGCACATTGTGAGGCACTGTGATAGGCACTTGGGATTCAAAGAACCTAAAAGATGTGGTCCTTGCCTACAAGGAGCTCCAGTTTAATGGAAAGGCACACAGACAGGAGAAATCTTGGGAGAAGATGCCTTGGAGAGTAACCCAGGAAGATTCTACTGATAATGAAAGTTCAGGTAATGAAGGCAAATAGACCAATTCCAAGTGGCAAGAGATATGGTTCATCTATTCATAGAATCTTAGGCTTAAAGAACTATCCAGGTCAATCAGCATTTGACCACTGAAACAACTGTCTGAGTACTTACTGCTCACACTAAGTATTTTACTGCGCATTTTGTCAATTTATGTCTATGACTCTCTTCCATAGAACCACAGAATTTCAGGGTTAGAAGATCTTATTTGTAGGTAATTTAATTCAAGCCTCATCTCCTCACTTCAATCCTTTCTCATATGAATTGTTCTCTCTTTTCTATTATGTGCACCTGAGTAGTGACCAATAAATAGCGATGGTTGCAGCTTTCTTTCATTTTGCTAACATTTCTTTCATCATTTTATGCAGAATAATAAGCCCTTTAGTAGGTCCAAATCATGCTTTCATTAAATAATGGTTGCCTATCTCATAAGTTAGTGCAATTAGAGTTTTTTAATTTTTAATTTTTAAAAAGCTTACTCCTAGAACATAGCTTGTAAACACAGGCTAGCCTGGAATGTTGACAGCCTGCCAAAGGGATAATCACAAACAGATGTTAGATGCAAAAAACTCAAAATTTTAAGTTCCATTAACCCTTCAAAATTCTAAGCTGAGAGACAATCTCAGGAAAAGCTAGGTTTTTTCAGTGCACATTTATTTTGTGCAAAAAAAAAAAAAAGCTCCCCTCATAAAACTGCTCAACAAGAATCATAAACATAGGGACAAGAGAAATCCTACTATTTTGAGGACAGGAAGAAATTTCCTTGTTTGTGCACCTGAGCACAATTTCTGAGGCAGTTTCTCTCACCTCCAATGATATTTAGAGAAAGTGTGCCCATACTCACCTGGCTGTGGCAGCCTCATCATAGTCTACAAAACCGACTCAAAGTACAAGAAAAATCTCAGCCCACTCAATACTCACGTCAGGACTTGGCACAGCTCCTCAGGCAAAGACGTGAAAGAAAATAAAACAACAAACAGTTGCTCTTTGTCAGATTCCCTCATAGAAGTCAACTAAATAAACAGCCAAAACAAAATAAAACAAAAACAAAAACGCATAGGTTGCTGCTTAGACCACTGCAACAAGCAGTAGCTTCCACCCAGGGTTCCTTCTAGCTGGCAGAGGGACATACGAGGATGGATAACAGAAAAATGTGGGGATAAGGTACATTAAGCAGGAGAAGAAGAAATGTCTTCTCCATACAGCTCAGGCTTCCTTGAAACTTGAGGACAATTCAAACCGAAACTGATTCTAAGGAACTGACTAAAGCCCAACCTACTGGGAAGTTTTGGTTTTACTTTCAGCATCACTTCTCTGCGTGCAGGTACCCCTTGAGCTGTGTGTGCGTTTAGGAGTAAGAGAAGGGGAGGGAAAGAAGGACAGCAGCATGTCCCAGCTATGCACCAAGAGCTTTATGCAGGTGTTGTTATTTGTTTTCTGGGGCTGCCAAAACAAACTACTACAAACTGGGTGGCTTAAAACAACACACACTGTACTTTCAATTCTCTCAATTCTGGAAGCTAGAAGTCTTGAGATCAAGGTGTCACATGGTGTTACTCCTGCTGAAGGCTCTGGGGAAAAGTGCTTTCTTCCCTCTTCCTAGCTTCCGGTGGCTCCCATCAAGCTTTGGCATTCTTTGCAGATGCATCATTCCAATCTCTGCCTTTATCTTCACATGACCTTATTTCCTGGGCATATCTTTGTATGTCCTCTCCTCTTCTTATAAGACACCAGGCACTGGGTTAGTGCCCACCCTATTCAGGTATGACCTCATCTTAACTAATTACATCTGCAAACACCGTCCTTCCAAATAAGGGCACATTCTGAGGCTCCGTGTGGGCATGGAATTTGGGGGGAACACTATTCAACCGCTACAGTACTTCATTTCATTATTGGAGCAACTTGTGGTCTAGATACTGTAAGACCCCATATTACATATGACGAAACAGTTGACGTCAAGCATCCTTTCCTTAGTTGCATGTCTGAGTTTGAACTCAGGCCACTGACACCCCACTATACCATGAGACTTTTCAACAGTGAAACTAAAACGTGGTGGCAAGAAAAGGCCAATTTGCATGCAGTCGAGGATGATCAATCCCGTTCCTACCACGCCATTTCCCTGGGGCTCACACAAGTAGGGTCAGAAGAGACAGGGTAGGTTTTCTTCGCCACATTTTTCTAATATTCTCTAGTCTTCTTAACATGACTGGCCTCTTCTCTGCCTATTTTTCTTCTGAAAAAGCAGTGTTCTCCTTTCCTCCTTCTCGTTCTTTTTACTTTATCCCTCAAAGAAGAAGGAATGCAACTTGTAGTAGCTACAAATGAGAGTGGCTGCCTAGACCCCATGAATGGGGCTGCGTGGGGAACTGCTTTTCCACCCACAGCTCCAGGCATGTGGTTTCAATGACCTCTCTTCCCCAGTTACCATGATTGTCTTAGAAATGGGCATGTGTCCCCTGTGAGGCTCTAGGAGTTTTCTATCAACAGGATCCACACATCACTCATCAGAGATCCTACCCCTCTTTAGGAGGGAGATACACTCCCCATTGTTTCTCTTCCTCTGCATCATATAGGCTCCCTCCCGGCTCTGTGTATGTCTTTCCAATCTTTTCTCTAGGCAGCTCAGTTATTCCACTACACACAGGCTTGGGAAAACAGACTTATCTCAGAGCAAGGGAAGGCCCAGCTGTTTTCACAATGGGGCCCAAATAAAACTCAAACTAATATCTCAGCACATTTTCCTGCCTCATAAATCTATATACCTCAAAAAAATACTGGAGGAGTAGACACCAAAGTGTTAACAGGGGCATTTCTGGCTGGACAACTTATATAGAAAGTGCCTGGTGCTATCTCCCTCCTCCACTCCAAGATAACAGAGCCACAAGCTCAGCCTATTCTGGGAGAAGGGGAGATTTGTGAAAAGGAGATATGATTGGAATTTCAAGTGGGACTGGATTCTGGCAGTTCCCCTAAAAGTTAAATACAGAGTAACTGTATGACCCAGCATTCCACTCCTAGGTATATACCCAATAGAAATGAAAATATGTGTCTACACAAGATATATACATGAAGATTCATAGTAGCCCATTGGAAAAGTGGGAAGAGCCCAACTGTCTAGCACCTAGTGAAAGGACAAACTGTGGTATATCCATACAATGGAATATAACTCAGCCTTAAAAAGGAATGAAATACTGACACACACTACAATATAGATGAACCTGGAAAACATCATGTTAAGTGAAAGAAGCACATATTATATAATTTCACTTATATGAAATGTCCATAACAGACAAATCCATAGAGACAGAAAATAATGATTGGTTGCCTAGGACTAGTTGTATAGGGGGAAGTAGACAGGTGATGATGGGTCAAGGACATGGGGTTTCATTTCAAGATGATGAAAATGTTTTTCAGTTGATTGTAGTGATTTCTGCACCACTCTATACATATACAAGAAATCACTGAATGGTACACTTTAAATGGGTGAACCGTATGTATGTACATTATATCTCAAAAAGCTGTTAGAAAACATGGGACTAGACTGAGTCATCATAACTGACCTACAAATTGTGAAACTGGGCTGGGATGTGATGAAGTCACTCTCTACCCGACAGTAGGATGTTTGACAGAATACTGTTGGCAACAATTATCAGAAAAATTAAACTTTTCAATGAACTGAGTCTCAATCAAATTGGTGACATAAGGATGGGCGGGGGCTGGAACTGGCAGCAACACGGTATCAGCATCAGCTGAGCTGCTTTACTAGCCCACTTCCCATGGTTCAGGGAGTTGTCTTTCCCTCTGGTTGTGTCTGCTTCTCTCTGAACATCTCATCTCTTCCCTTCTCACTTTCCTCCTTCTTTCCCTTCACCGCCAACCTCTTTTCTCTTCCTGCTGCTTCTCCTTTCTCAGCATTCCTGCTACCACAAAGCTGTATGTATGGACTCTAACAAATTACTGACCTCAGGCTCAAGTCTAACCATCTCAGTCTTGAGAATCTGAACAGCTGACTCAGCCTCTTGAAGCCACCAGCTACATCCTATGTCATGGACCAATCTATAGATGAACTGCTCTTGGGCTCAGTGAGCATTTGTAGGAGGTGGGTCACACAAAATGAAACCTGTCTTTCTAGGGTGGCCCTTTGAACAGAGGCAGAGGCAGGGACATTTCTCTCAGAAAGGGAACAGGTGCCCTGAAGCTTGACTAAAGAGAAAGTGGGGAGGAAGGTAGAAGCCTATGATGAGGGCATAAGCCTGGACATTGGGCCTGGGCTGGAGTTACAGTTCAGATACTTATAAGGGGTTTCACCATTTCAGCAGCTCTTCTGGCTAAGAGCACAAGGTCAGACATCTCGCTCATCCCCACCCACGGTAAAAGAGATCTTTGTGTCTTCTCAGGGCATAGTGATCCTCCTCTTCTCTGGAAACTTCCCTAGATCATAAAATTGGCCTCTGGCAGCCATATATGTACTAGGTCACCTTACCTTACCTCCTACCCACGTTGGTATCTGATCCCAAGCCTATCAGATTTCATTGTCCTGGGCATTTGAAGTAGATCTGAGAGCCAGCGACTTACTTCATGTGAAAAGAAGGAGATGCAGAATGTAACTGTGAAGGTCATATGTATGTGTGGGGGTGAGGGTGGGGCTAGGGGGGCAGACAGCATCTTCCACCGTGTGGCCCAGAAAGGCTCTTCAGAGAGAAACTAAAGAAAGAAGCAGATGAGAAAGAGAGACAGCCCTGACTAGAATCCTGGTCATCAGGCTCTTCTGCAGTCTGAGCTGTGGGCCCTGTGTCAGGTTTGTCTAGATACCTGTGTGGAATTATAATTTTTGCTCAAGTAAGTCTCAGACAGCTCTAATAACCCAAAGGAGAAGGATGACTGAGATTTACATACAACTGCAGGCTGACTAGGTCTGACCCTATTTTTAGGATGTTTGGTAGGAGAAGAACATGCATTCCAAAGTCTTTCCTTTTTCCTGGTCCTGGCTCATCTCTGGGAGGACAGAGGGAGGCAAGACTGTTGAACTCAGACATCTAGGCCTGCTGTAAGATGAACCTGGTTTTGTCCTAGCAACTCAGGAATGAAGGATCCCCAGAGTCCACCTAAAATTCTGCACCCAATTCCAGTGTATGTGTGTGTAGGAGGGTGGGTGGGGGTTCCACATCACCAACCAAGCAATTCTCACACACCAACTGAGTGTCCTACAATTCAACTCAGTTCTGACACTGCCTACAGGAGACAGCATCAGAACTCATAGGTTGAGGGCTACGTCCTTACAAGACCCCCCTACTTCAGACACCAGTTGCAAGCCCAGGCTGTCACCTGTGCTTCTGACTGACCAGCTACAGATTGAAGGTTCCCATGATCCCCTCATGAACTCAGGAAACCCTTTTACTCACTGCATTACCAATTTATTACAAAGGATATTAAAGGATATAAATCAACAGCCAGATGAAGAGATACGCAGGGCGAGGTCCCAAACCAAGGATCTTTTGTCCTCATGGAGTTTGGGCCCAGCACACTGGCATATGGAAGTGTTCTGTTCACCAGTCTGGAAGCTCTCTGAATCCTTTCTTTTTGGGTTTTTATGGAGGCTTCATGACATCGGCAATTGATTCAACCTTTAGCCCTTCTCCCCTCCCTGGAGGTCAGGGGGGTTGGACTGAAAGTTCCAATCCCCTAATCACAAAAATGGTTCTCCTGGCAACCACCCCCAGCTTTAGATGGGATCAAAAAGTCACCTCATTAACATAACAAGAGATACCTTTATAGCTCTCAGCTGTTAGGAAACTCCAAAGGTTTTAGGAACTCTGTGCCAGAAAAGGAGACAAAAGACCAAATACGTATTTCTTATTATAAATCACAATATCACACAACCATTTCACCCAGGAGCTTCCTAACCAGGGCTGATCAAGACTACATGTTCCCGGGGCTAAAAGAAGGGAATCTATTGCCTGAATCTTTTGACCTTAAGACCTAGGGGAGCAGATGCAGTGCTTGGATCAAGTGGAAGGGACATCTGAACTCAATACCAGGTAAAGGAAATCAGAGGTTCTCACTTTGGCTCTTTGGTTTCAATTCAGTTAAAAAAAAAAAAGTGAAATGATGATTCATCTCTTCAAATACAGTCAGGGGCAGCAGAAGACAGCTGACTCATACTTTGGCATCAGATCAGTGGTCCCAAATCTGGTTGCATAGCAGAATCCCCTGGGGAACTTCAAAAACATACAGATACCTGGGCACTACCCCAAACCTCCCGATTCAAAATCTCCAGGGGTGGGGTCCAAAAATCTACATTTTTCAAAACTTTGATCAAGTGATTCTGAAGTAACCAGCCAGTCCTAATTGGTGAATCGACATTAGGGAATCCCTAGGTTTGATGATGTTGGTCACAGCAATCCTTCCGAAAGAAAAGTGAGTGAAAGGGAGAAAAAGAAGGTGAGAACCCAGAGACAAACAGTGGCTATTTCAACATGTGGCTTAGGTCTGTCGAGACCACCTCAATTTTCTTCTGCTAAGATACCATGACATCACGAGCCACAGTTTACCAGTGGGGAGAAAAATGGAAGCACTCAGATATGAGTCCATGTCTCCAAAAAAGCCAGAGTTAGTGTCAGTTGGCTTTAGAAACCATGGTAACTGGTTAGAGAGGTGGTGCTGGGTGGAAAGCGGAGGCTGAAAAGCTGGATGAGGCTCCACTCCTCACCCAGCTGTGTGAGTTGACTGTTCTGAGCATTGGTGGTAAACTGCCTGAACCAAAAGTAGGAGTTCTATTAATGAACAGGTTAATGAATGTTTTGTAATGTACACAGAATGCCCAGAACTTTTTACATTAGGTAATTAATGTAAAATAGGGCTTGCTGGTCCCTTTTGCTTAAGTAGCAGGTTAAAAAGTAGTGACTTCTTTATTGAATGATCATTCTTATTCTGAACTTGGTGTCAGATGAGGTGGAAAGCAGAAAACAAAAAATAAACTAATTAACATGCAAGCACTTCTTTCCTCTGGAATCATAAGACCACCCGGCAGTAATTTTCAGATATTCCCTCCACAAAGAATGTTAATTGAACCCAATGTTATTTTCCAGGCACTAGGGATGCAGAAGTGCACAGGACATGGTTTCTGCCTTGAGGGGCTCATGTCTGGTGGGAAGAAAGACACAGGAACAGAATTCTCACAGAAGGTGGTAAATGCAGGCACAGAGAATGCCCAGCTGTCGTTCAGTCTCTCTGACAACTTGTCCACTAGGGAAGCTGGGGCCAGCCTCTCAGCCTGGGATGGGATGTTGGTGGTGACAATGGGGGCAGTATAAGTGCCACAATAGAAGTAACTGCTAGGTCAGTACACAGTGTAGAGAGGCGGCTAATTAATTCTAAGTTGGATGCCCTAAGAAGGTTTCCTTGTTTTTCAAGAAGAAGCTGAAGCTTAGAGGGGTTAAGTAAACAAATGGCCAGTGGGAGACTGAGGAGCCTGTAGGATCAGCAGGGGAAACAGGACAGAGTCCTGCTCCCATCACCCCCACCCCTCACTCCTTCTCAGACCTCAGCATCTTCACTCTTCCCCACAGATAAGGAGCAGGCAAACTATTCAGAGCAGCACAGGGATCATGATCAGAGACCTCTGTCCAAATCTCTGTTCCATTGAATCCCAGCCCTGAGAACTTGAACAAATGATTTTCTCTCTTGGTTTCTGTTTCATGATCTGTGAAATAAGGATCATAAAAGACCTGCCTTATAGTGCTATTATATAGATTAAATGATTTGAGATGTGGAACGTGCTTAGGACAGGGCCTGCTGGTGCATAGTAAGTGCTTGATAAATGTTAATTATATTGTTCTAATGCTATTACCTGGTTGATGAAGCCAAGCCAAGATCTCATCCCCAAAACCTAGCTCATTTTTCCCCCTCAGAATTATAATGTAAAAGGCTTAGTATTTTTTCAGATTGTAAAATGACCCATTGCATCATTGTAAAATATTTTTAATGAAAAAAAAGTTAAGTTTACCTAACTAGCTAACCCCAGAGATAACTGCTTTTATATTTTGGTGAACATAATTCTCTATAGCAATCTGGACACAGCTATATGAATGCAGCTTTAGTAAGTGGCATTTTATTAGGATGCTGCTCAGTGAATGACTATTATCACTCAATCAAAGATATTGTGGGCACCTTTCCATGTCAATAATTACAGATCCCATAATTATTTTTAGAGACTGGTAAGTATTACATTGTATGACTACACCATAATTTACTTATGCTGTCCCCTAGTGATGGCCACTTGGGTTAATTCCAGTGTTGCTGATATTACAAAACATTGGCACCATTGTGTTGACCCCACAGAGTCAGCTGTGAGCCCTTGTCTGAATATTTCCTTGGGACAGCTTGCTGTAAGTGGGATCTCTGGATCAAAAGCTACTAACCTGAAGATGCATGTCCCAGCAGAGTAACTCATGCTGTGAGAAAACAGACTGGCTAATCAGCTGGCTTGACAGGGCTTACATGAAAGTGGCTTTCGCAGCTACTAGTTGTAGGAGGGCAATTAGGCCCATGGTCAGTTTGTGGGAGAGGGAATATTTGGAGGGAGTCCCAGGTCACAGGTTTCAAACATGTTCCTATGCTAGCAGGCAATTTTTCATGTCTGAGAAGGAACTCTAAGAGAATTTAGTGACCTCTTTGTCAGACCACCAGTGCCCTATAGTTTCTCTGAATATCTGGTTTTTCCAGGAAATCAGGTTAGGGAAGTTCAATCGGCTGAAAAGCGTCACTTAACTTTTAAGGAAGCTTCTAAGGGTATGATGTCCAAGGGTATTTTGTTCCTTTCAGGCTTGGGGAAGATTTTTCCTAGCCCCAAGCTTTCTTCACACTTGGCCAGTGATATAGGCCAACATTCACAGAGGCCTAAATATTGCCAGGGCAGTTCCAAGAGCTTTATGTGTATTAACCCAATTAACTCTCACAGCAACCCTAGGAGGTAAGTACTGTCACGGATCTCATTTTATAAATAGGGAAACTGGGGCACAGAGAGGGTAGACAATTTGCTGAAGGTAACACATCAGGCAAATGGGAGAGCTGAGATTTAATTAAATCCCACAGTCTAACTCTGGAGTTTCTTTATTTACTACTGCTTCTCTTCATTATTGTAAAAATGGGCACCTATGAGTCTATCTTCAACCAGACACTCCTGAAATAATCAGAAATACATATATATATATATATCAGGTCTGAGAAGAAATTGTGTGTGTGTGTATGTGTGTGTGTATATATATACACACATACATACACATACATACCTACATATCGGGGGCAATCTTAGAGAAGCTAATAGCAGTTCTTGAGCCTGCTGTTCAAAGTGAAACGCTTTAAGAGTGATCAAAAGCTGATAAATAGATAAAAGAGGATTGAATGGAGCCCCTCCAGGCCTGGGATTGGGAAAGAAAACACCATCTTTAGGGGCAGAATTGTGGGAATTCTAGCTGGGGGATTTGTGACATTATCTGCCAGCAGCATGCTTTGCATTCAAAGTAGGAGGTAAGTGGGCATTTTGCTTTTCACTCTGTCAACTCTAGTTTCTTTACTTTTCTCTTCTTGTTTCTTCTGTCCCTTCCTCATGGGCTGCAACTGTTTTGTATCCAATAGACACACACACTATTAATTTCACATACATGCACAAGCTCAGTGTATGTATGTATATCTATATCTATATCTATGTACATATATATATTTATATTTCATACATACACAATTTGTATCCACAGATTGTTAATTTTCTAAAAATGATGTTAAGTAATGAGGTTTAATAAATGTTTTTACTCAATGTTCTCTATGTCCAAGGTCATGAAATTATGACTTCACTGCTCAAGAAAACAGGAAAATAGTTGGGTCAAATGAGGTACCCAAGACTGAGGCTCAGTCAGAGGCCTGAGCCATGACAGGAGATAAAGAATAAAGAGACAGAGATGGTGGGAGAGGTGACTGAAGAGTGATAGAGTCAGCAAGCCATTGTGTGATGGGTGGGAAGGAAGGATACTGGGTTGGCTGGGAGGTCTGGACTGAAGAGGGCGAGCAGTGCATTTCCATTAGGGATACAACAGTCAGGATATTCACTCCCTGTTCACATCCACTGGGCAGTCAAAACCTCTTCTTCCCTAGAAGGAGATTTTAAGGGTAATCGTGCTACTTTAAACTGCCACAAGCTCACTTGCAAAAGACATTTGTTATGTCTTCTTTTAGATAGATGTGTATGTGTGTGCACGCATGTGTAGGTAACTATTCATTTCCAGTAACTTCTTGAAGCTCAAACCAGAGCATTCTCATAGCTATCCTGATTTTGAGGAAGTAGTCTTCTGTCTCACTTCACCCTCTCCGTGTTCACCCATTTCCCCAGTTGTAACTCTTCTCTTTGTAGCTACCAAACTTGAGGCTTCCCTGACTGTCCACAGAATTTCCAAATGTTGTCCTTTCACATAACCCAAGAAAAATATCAAAGAGAAACTTTTTTCCAAACTTCATGACCTACATTCATAAATTGTTCTTAGTAGCAATCTGGGTTTTCTGGATCTACTTTCTCTACAGTCCCAACTGTCTTCACAGTTGGGACATAATTAATCTACCCAGAAATACCAACCCTCTTGATAAACAATAAAAAGCAGTATTTTTTTTCTTCCTGGGCAATATAATGAAGTCATTTTTGGAACAAAGAGGGATCTAGATCTTAGGATTCTAGGACAATCTGAGATAACCAGAAAGGATTTAGGGCTGTTCACAAGGGTCTATAACATACAACGAAAGAGCATAAATAAAAAGTGGGCTAAAAAAGGGAAGGGAAATTAGAACAACCCCAAGTAACAGTCTCCTCTACCCCCTAAGCACATGCCAGGAACACATATTTTCTGTCATACTGCACAGGCTTCCCATGGTTGAGCTACCACCAGCTTTTTCCAGGCTTATGTCACCTACTGTTCTCCTTGCTTCCATGTCCCTTTACTGCTTCCTCCACATGCAGCAAAAGTGATCTCATAACACAGGCTGGATCAGCCATTACTGTACAACAATGCCCCACTACAATTAGAATGGAATCCAGACGCTTTACCATGATTCTGAGGGTCCTGCTAGCTTTCTAATCTCAACTTGTGCCTATCCCCCCTTCACTCACGACTCTTCAGTCACTCTGGCCTCCTTTCTATCCTTTGATCATGCCAAGCTCAATTCTAAATACTCAGAGGTTTTGTGCATATTGTATCTCCCACTGGAGGCATACCACCTTTTGTATGGGTAGCTCAGCTTAAATGTCACCGTTTTAGAGAAGTCCCTGTCGTACTCATCCTATTTAAAATCAGTTCCCAATTCTGGTATCACTTACGTTGGCCTCTTGTTTATTGTTATTGTTGCACTTATATAGTCACGTATTTGTTTATTATATATCTCCACCCTCAACCCAGGCACCCCCCCAACTAGAATGTGAGTTCCATGAGGCAGGAGCCATGTCTGTTTTGTTTTCTCTTATATTTTTTTCTTTTTCTAGCTCAAAGCTTAAAATGTAGTAAATGCTAAGTAAATATTAATTGAATGAAAGAATAAAACTGGCTCTAAGCTGTCTAAACCAACATTGGACATTTAAACAATATTTCCAAGGTTGGGTCGGGGAGCAAAGCAAAGTAACATCTCACTTGGGGAAACACAACTATTTTGGCATTAAGATCAAAGGGAGTTTTTCCCCTGTGTTCTTTAGAAAGCACACTATGTAGTGAAGTGAAGAATGCCTTCATCAGTATTCTTAGACTAAATGACCAGTTTCAAAAAGCTGTTTTATTAAAAAGAAACTTAATAGACACTGCTGATATTATAGCTATTGCAATTCAGTGTACTCTGTTGCTAGGATACCACTATAAACATAGTGTTGTCTAGATGCTCAGCTGTAGCCAAACTGATAGCTCTCCCATCAAATCCATATAACCCCTCTTCTTCCAGCCAGACTATATTTTCCAGCCTCCCTTGGAATAGGTATGATCACATGACTAAATTCTAACCAATGAGACAGGAGAGGAAATTACATGCACCATTTCCAAACTGACTAATAAAAACCTTCCACTGAGCAATTCTCTGCTCTCCTAGTTCAGTAAGCTTCCAAAGGAAGTCTTGGAAAACATATGTTTATGGCATATATGGAATATAGCAGAGCCATTGTCAATCTGGGTCCTTGAATTACTATATACAGAGTAGACTGCCTCACTAAGGGGATATTGACTTTCTCCCTTTGTCTATATCAGTTTTACTCCATGCCTAGTACAGAACATATATATTCTTCTACCAACTCATATTCAGCATTTACAGTGTGCCAAGCCCTATTTTAATATTTTTACACATATTATCCTAACGACTCTCTTGAGTCAGGTGCTTTCATTGGTTCCACTACACAGATGAAGAAATGAAGACATTAGGTAACTTACCCAAGGTCAGGTAAATAAGTAGCAGCAGAGCCAGAATTCAAACCAAGACACTTTTCCAAAGAAGATATACAGATGGCCAACAGGCACATGAAAAGATGTTCAGCATGACTCATCATCAGGGAAATGCAAATCAAAGCTACAATGAGATATCACCTCATACCTGTCAGAATGGCTACTATCAAAAAGACAACAAATAACAAGTGTTGATGAGGATGTGGAGAAAAGGGAGCTCTTGTATACTGCTGGTGGGAATGCAAATTGGTGCAGCCACTATGGAAACCAGTATGGAGATCCCTCAAAAAATTATAAACAGAACTACCACACAAATCAGCAATTTCACTTTCGATATTTATCCAAAGAAAACAAAAACACTAATTCAAAAAGACACACGCACCCTAATGTTCATAGCAGCATTATTTACAACAGCCAAGCTATGGAAGCAACTTAAGTGTCCATTGAAATATGAATGATAAATAAGATGTGAGATATATATATGCACACACACAAAAACAAACAATGGAGTATTATGCAGCCATAAAAAGAATGAAATCTTGCCATTTGTAACAAGGATGGACTTAGAGGGCATTATGCTATGTGAAATAAGTCAGACAGAGAAAGACATATACTGTATGATTTTGTATATATATGGAATCTAAAAAACAAAACAAATGAACAAAAATAACAAAACAGAAAGGGTCATAGATACAGAGAACAAACAGCTGGTTGCCAGATTGTCAGGGGAGGTGAGGAGAGAAATAGATGAAGAAGATTAAGGGGTACAAACTTCTAGTTGCAAAATAAATGAGTCACAGGTATGAAACACACAGTGAGGGGAACACAGTCAATTATTATATAATATCTTTGTATCATGACAACTAGCTTAACATGGTGATGATTTTGCAATTTATAGAAACATTGAATAACTATTTAGTGTACCAGGAACCTACAAGGTCAATTATACTTCAAAAACAAGCAAACAACTCCCATCCCCAGTCCCACAGCAGGCAGCTGTGCACATGAGCCTGGATTCTCTCTAACGCTCTAAAACAACTATATTAAAGGTGCTTAAAGATCAAAGAAGAAATACTGAGGGAAATTAGAAGACGGGAGCTGGCTATAGTCCCTGTTACAAGGGACTAGAGAGAAGGAAGAATAGAGTGGATTAGCCTCCACTCTGTGGGGATCTTGAATAGGAAGGCCAAGGTGTTTGGACTTTATCCTTCAGTCAGAGGGGAGCCACCTAGGACCCCTGACCAAGAAAGTACTACAGTGACAGAAATGTGTTAAAGAGGATTGTCCTGGCTTTATTATAAATATTGAGAAAATTGGGGCTAAAAACAAAAGGCAGGGATCATGGTTAGGGAGGTGGCTGCAGTTATTCAAGGTAAGGCAGACACTGTTATCTGCTAGCATTCAAACTCCATCTTCCATGGTGACAAGTGCCTGATTTTGTTCAGGTTTTTTCTCCTCATGTGACCCAGAGGAAGATGACCTCATCCCTGGATACTGGGTAAATCCTTGCCAACAATTGGTTTGGGGGAAAGGCATGGGACCTGGCTCTAGCCAATGAGACATGAGGGATTATCTGGTAGGTGTGGAACTTAAAAACTGCTACAGCTATCTTGACACAAGCCTGGGCATAGAATTGACCCACCAGGAAGGTGGGGCAAGAGAATTGCAGAGAAACAAGACACAGAGCCATTCTATCTGCATATTTCTTGTTACATGAGACAATGATCTTTCTTTTTGTTTAAGCCCATAGGAACATCCTGATATAAAGGCCCAGAGAGGACAGTAACAGTGAATTCACAAAAGAAGTAATTGGAACACGAGATTCTGTGAAAGGGAATTAAGTCAATATAAAAGCTGAGCCATAAGGAAGAGGGAGGAGTAAACAATGGTCCTGAGGTTTAAGCTTTGGAGACTGGGAACTTGATAAAACATTTACAGAAATGGGGAAATGATGAGTAAGGCCCACAGTCTCTGTTTTAGTCAAGTCATTGTTCAGAAAGTGAGCCACTGAGGCCAAAAGACATCTCAACAGGGGATCTGCTTTGCATATTGCTATAGACTCTGCTCCAAACTTGTGAACAAAAGATAAAGTTTATTTGACCTGACAATATTGTAGCTGTGAGCAAATGTTCTAGGAAGCCACAGTTATATACAATATTCTCTTTTTGTTGTAGATTTTTAAATTATAGTAGAAACAACATGTTGTTAGATTGGAATTAAATAATTTATTTTTATAATTAAAGCAACCATGTTGTTTTAGGGTGAGTGGAAAATACTTTTCTAAAATCAAACCCCATTGAATTTATAGTAGAAAAAAATTTCATTGAAGCCTATACAAATAAATATAATCTTTTTTATTTTAAAAGATATGTTAAATCCTTCATTCATCTGCTTTTGAAATAATGCACAAGGAAGAGAAGATATCCAATAGATAAAATAAATGATAAGAGTATACTTTTATACTTATGGAGAGACAAACACATTCAGAGAGAAAGAGACTGAAGAAAGACTTAGGGTGAAAGGGGAAGGGAAAACAGCGGGAGAAAAAGATATGGGTATCTTTGGTGTAGCACAGATAGCCACCGGATGGAAGCCTTGGTGGGTGCCATGACATGGCTAGGGCTGCAGATGAAAAAATCATAAGTTCAAGTATTTTCCTAGCCTCAAGAGGCAAAATTCAATCTCATTAATACAGGTTTAACAAAATTTTCTAGATATAAAACCAAACAAGCTGATCAGTGTAGAACAGAGTCCAGAAATAGACATAAAGCTAGAGCAAACAGAGAGAGAGAGAGAGAGAGAGAGAGATAAAGAGAGATACAAGAGATACAAAGATATAGACACAGTCACCTGGTTTATGATACAGATGAGTGCAGTACAGTGAAGAAAGTATGGTCTTTTTAAATAAATGGTGTAGGGACAACTGGATATTCATATGAAAAAAATGTACTTTGACATCTATCTCACATGATACAAAAAAATTAATTCCAGATGGATTGCAGATCTAAACATGAAAGCTGAAACAAAGAAACTTCGGAAGAAAACATGGAGAAAGTCTTCATGACCTTGGTGTAAGGAAAGTATGCTTAAATGAGACACAAAAGAAGTAGAAGAATAGAGGAAAGAATATCAAATTTTGTTTACCATTCTAGCTATTAAATTATGTATACATACAAAAGATTATAAGGAATACTAATGGTTAGTAAATATAAAAATATTCTCTAATTCCATAACATTGTCAAGAGCACAGCAAGATGAGTATAAATGAGGTATAGCTAAAGACTGACTGCATAAAACAAAAAGACATTTGGTCAAAACTACAGTAGAAGTGACGCTTCTAGAGAAGGATATAAAAAATATAATCAACTCTGAGACTCTAAAACTGAGATGTTGGAATTTAGTCCATTTCTTCTCATGGCATCAAAACACAAGAGGAATCTGAATCAAGGGACAGTGCTGATACGTTAGGTCAAAGAATAGAGCAAAGACAGTAGCCATGCCAGAAGAGCAGATCTGTACCCCACCTCACCCCAGGCCTCAAAAATTCATCTTGAAGACAAGGAATGAATAGCAAAATCTCCTGGAAGTTATGTCTGGTGGGATAATAGAGACATAAACCCTTAGTCTGCTCCCAGAGCCAAAGCAGGAGACTTCAGCAGCTGAGGACAATACAAGCAGTATACTGTACAATAGAGTATTTGATAGTACATGAAGGCATGTGATCTTATGAGGAGCTGCAGTGACAATTTTCCAATGTGGCTGTTTTCCATGCTGTTATAGTCCCCTGAAAAGTCAAATGGACCTCTACCCCAAATTTGGTTCTTACTGAGACTGACACCACACACATGAAAAGGGTATTAGAAAGTTTATTACTTACATAATTGAGGCCTCTGGGGAATATACAGCAGTCTCTTCGGCAGGTCTGAAATGGCTTGAGAAAGCAAAAGAAAGGAGATTGGCCTAGGTTTTTTTTTTTTTTTATCATCTTTACAGGATAGGGCTACAGTGGGGGTTCACGTGCAAGAAGAGGCTTGCATGGTTTGAATCTCTCACCTGTGCCAAAGGAGGGCATCCCAGGTCTCCTTATCAGCTTCTTCAGATACGGGGCTTCCAGGGAAGAGGGAGAAATGAGGCTTAAAGCTGTCAACAGTCAGATATCAAAAAACATGGAGTCAGACTCCTCATTACACATACCAATACACTTTGTACCATTATCATCATTTAAATTATTCATATATTAATATTGAAAGCACATATAAAGAATAGATGAAATATATCATAATTCTATCCCACAAAGACAATCATAGCTAATAACTTAGCAGATAGCTCTGTATCTATAGTTCTCAAACTTAGCTGCATAATGGACTCATCTTAGAAGTATTAAAATAATATTGATAATTTTACCTCACCCCCAGAAAGTCTGATTGAATTGGTCTCAATTAAGTATTGATGATTGGATTTTTATAATCTAAAAAGAAAAAAAAAGGTACTATCCATAAAGAAAAAAATAGGTAAACTGCACTATGTAAAATTAAGAACTTTTATTCATCAAAAGAACCCATTAAGAGGGGGAAAAGATAACCCACAGAGTGGGAGAAGGTATATTCAACTCATATATCTGACAAAGGTCTTATACCTAGAATGTGTTAAGAATTCCTACAAAATCAATAAGCTATACAACCTAATAGAAAGTGGATAATAACACTTGAAAAGACACTTCATAGAAGTTTATTGCCAAATGGCCAATAGACATACAAAAAGGAGCTCAGTTCATTAGTTTTCAGGGCAATGCAAATTAAAACCATAATGTAATACCCCTACAGGTCCAGTAGAATGCTTAAAATAAAGGAAACAGAAAATATCAAATGTTGCTGAGAACATAGAGCAACTGGAATTATCCTACGCTGATGCTAGTAATGCAAATTGGTATATTTTCCAGCAATTTCCACACTATGCCCCAGAAATTCCACTCTGATGTACATACTAAAGATTCATGAATTGTACCACCAGGTATATATTGAAGAGAAATGAGTTCAAAGATGCACTGAAAGATCTATATGAGAATATCTGTAGCTGTGCTAGTCAGATTAGCCTCCATTGCCTAGAAAAACAAAAATTCACCGCTAACAAACCTTGGACTGCTCCCGGAGTTGTGCAACCCAGACAGGTATCAGTGTACCATACTGCTCCAAACCTCAGTTAACATGACTCAGTTATTCAGGTGTAGCAGAACTGTTTATTAAGAGCCGAACTGTTGTCATCCTGGGGCCCTAATTTACTAGCAGTGTGACTTTGACGAAGTTACTTAAACTTTCTGTTCCTCAATTTCTTCAACTGTCAAGAGAAGATAATAGCAGTACTTTGCTCACAGGGTTCTTAGGAAGACTCAGTGAAGTGATACACATAAAGTACTCAGAACATTGCCCAGCATGTAGTAAATGCTAAAACAAAAACCTTAATTAATACTATTATTAAATCTCTTCCATATGTTTTCTAACACTGTGATTATGCATGAGAACACATACAACTATAAAAATACCATATTTGGATTAGAGCCATTGAGGCACCAAAACACATGAGTTAATTTACAGGTTTGATAAAATATAACTCAAGTAGTAGAGAGTGTAAAGGTTGAATTCAAACTGCTTTCATTATTTTATGGCAATTCAATGGTTTGTGTTTTTTATTTCTAACAATCACAGTTACTTGTGTCTTTTTGTTTTGTTTTGTTTTTGGAGGGGGAGGAGATATGCCCATAACTAATGATAGTGTGTTTCAATCTTCATGTTTTTAAGGGTAGCTTGGATATCTGGGCCATCTCTGCATTCTTCATAATGCCTAGTGAATACAGTAGGTGCTCAACCAATGTGCAATAGAGGGGATACATTATCATTTACAGTGCGCTCATTCCTGTGTAATTACAAACCAAGCGGGATCATTGTTCTGCTATGTTTTGTTTTCTATTTGACTGGAGAATAGACAAATATTTAACTTGAGGTACAAAATGAGGAAATGCTTTCCACTATAAAGCTGTTCTGAAACTAGCAAAGAATGAACTATCTTTATTCAAAACAAAATAAAACAAAACAAAACAAAATATGGTTTATCCAAATAAACATTTCCTAAATTTCCCCTAAATAAGTTTTGAGTTATCCTATGTAAATAATTTCTGCTTTACAGTAGCTCAATATTTACTGACATGAGGGACCCAGATAAATCAAAAAGGAATTAATGCCAGAATTTTAAATGTACAGATTGAAAAAGAAAAGGATTTCTAGTTATTTTGACACTATAAAAAACTCAAAAATTGGGTCAAGATGGTGGAGTGGTAGGACCACGAGCTCACCTCTCCCAGTGACTATAAACAGACCACAACTGACTGCTAGACAACCATTGAAAAAAGACTGGAACCTAGCAAAGAAGATCATCTTCAACTGGAAACATAAAGAGGGAACCACAGCAGGACAGTAGCAGGGGCATGTTCATGATATAATTGGGCCCCATACCCCCAAGGTGGGTGTCCCACAAGCTGAAGAATAATCAAGTAGCAGAGTTCCCCCCACAGAACTGATAGTTCTAAGCCCCACGTCAGGCTCCGCAGCCTGGGATTCTTGTGTTAGGAGGAGGAGGAGACCACAGGACATCTGGTTTTGAAGGCCAGCAAGGAGCCTCCATGGGACTGTGGGAAACAGAGACTTCATTCTCTTGGCAAGCATACACAGAATCTTGAGTGTGCCAGGTCCAAAAGCAGAGGCAGTGATTTCATAGGAACCTTGGCCAAACCTGCCTGCTGGTTTTGGAGGGTCTCCTGGGGACGTAGGGGACAGCTGCAGCTCACCCAGGGGACATAAAAGCTGGTGGCAGACAGACATTCTGAAAGTGTTCATCTATATGAGCTTTCCTGGAGGCTGACATCTTGATTGCATCATTAGCACCAAGACCTAGTCCCACCCAACAGCCTGTAGGGAAGCCTCAGGCCAAATGACATACAGGGTGGGAACACGGCCCCACCCATCAGCAGACTTCCTAAGCCACAAAGGCCACTAGACATGATACTACCCACCAGAGGTCCAGGACCAAGCTTCACCCAGCAGTGGGCAGGCACCAGTTCCTCCTGCCAGGAAACCTGCATAGCCCCTAGTCCAGCCTTATCCACCAGGGGCACATACTAGAAATAAGAAAACAACAATCCCAAAGCCTGTGGAAGGAATCCATAAGCACAGGCCAGACTCTACACTAGGACTGGCTAGACACTGGCCCTTGGGTGACACAAGAAGAGTGTACTGCTGGGATGCATAAGACATCTTCCACAGAGGGCCACCTCTCCAAGGCTGAGAAACGTAACTAACCTACCTAAAAATATAAATAGAAAAACAATATGAGGTGGCTGAGGAATATCTCCCAGGCCAAGGCACAAGATAAAATTTCAGAAGAAGAAATAAGTGATGAAGAGATAGGCAACTTACTGAGAAAGAGTTCAAAGTGATGATGGTGAAGATGTTCAGAGACCTCAAGAGGAGTACAGATGCATAAAATGAAATTTTTAGCAACAAGTTGGAAAATATAAAGAATACCCAAACAGAGTTGAAGAATAAAATCACTAAAATGAATAACACACTAGAAGGAACCAAGAATAGACAAAATGAGGCAGAAGAATGGATCAACAAGCTAGATGATAGATTAGTGGAAATCACTACGGCAGAACAGAAAAAAGAAAAAAGAATGAAAAGAAATGAGGATAGTTTAAGAGAACTCTGGGACAACATGAAACACGCTAATATTCACATTATAGGGGTCCCAGAAATAGAAGACAGAGAGGAAGAACCTGAGAAAATTTTGGGAGCGATAATAATGGAAAACTTCCCCAACTTGGGAAAGGAAACGGTCACTCAAGTCCAGGAGGTGCAGAGAGTTCCATACAAGATCAACCCAAAGAGGAGCACATCAAGGCACATAGTAATTAAACTGACAAAAAGTAAGGATAATGAGAAAATATTAAAATTAACAAGAGAAAAACAACAAATAGCATACAAGGGAATTCCCATAAGGTTATCAGCTGATTTTTCAGCAGAAACTCTACAGGCCAAAGGGAGTGGCAAGATATATTTACAGTGATGAAAGGGAAAAATCTACAACCAAGAATATTCTGTCTAGCAAGGCTCTCATTAATATTTGATGGAGAAATCAAAAGCTTCACAGATAAACAAAAGCTAAAAGATTTCAGCACCACAAAACCAGCTTCACTATAAATGTTAAAGGAACTTCTCTAGTCATCAAACCATAAGAAAAGAGAACAAAAAAGAAGAAAGAGGGGGGAAAAAAAGACCTACAAAAGATTGCTTTGGCAGTTTGGAGTCTTTTATGGTTCCATATAAATTTTGGAATTGTTGGTTCTAGTTCTGTGAAAAATGTTGTGAGTACTTTGACAGGGGTTGCACTGGATCTGTGGATTGCTTTGGGTAGTACAGCCATTTTGACAGTGTTGATTTTTCCTATCCAAGAGCACAAGATATCTTTCCATTTTTTTGTATCATCTTTAATTTCATTCACCAGTGTTTTACAGTTTTCACACTATAGGTAACCTCCTTGGTTAAGTTTACTTCTAGATATTTTGTTCTTTTAGATGCAATGGAAATGATTATGCCAGTTGTAAAATTTTGGTTTTTGAAGTGGAAAAAAAAGTGAATGAAGGGCTGCAAATGGCTAAATATCCTTCTTTCTTTTGGGTGAGTTGTATTCCATTACATATATATGCTGCATCTTCTTTATCCATTCATCAATTGATGTGCACTTATGATTCTTCCATATCTTGGCAATTATAAATAATGTTGCTGTTAATAGCAGGGTGTATGTATTTTTTTGAATTAATTCTTATTTTGTGTTTGACTTTATTCCTTTGATAACTATATAAGTTTAAAAAGCTAAAGCTTTAAATGTTCTTAGAAACAATGAACAGTACATATATGTAAATTTTAAAAATATGTGCAGTATATTGTGTATATGTATTTACATGCAATACATTGTATATGTGCAGTCAAATTGTAACAATTCTACCTAATAAAACTAAAAAACCCTAAAAAATTATGAAGTCTATCAGTTTAGACCTTCAACTTGGCACAACTTAAATTCAGTTATTTTAAATTATAAGATAGAAAGAAAAGTTAAACACTTCAGCTTTCAATTTTTTTATTTAAAAATAAAAAATTTAATAGTAAATAACTTTAATTAAAAAATAATTTTAAGTCATACAAAACAATAACAGCCTGGCTGGATTCATATAGCTCTTTAACCTTAAAATAATTTAATAAGCCATTTCTTGGCATTAATAATAAAATACACAAATTGATTGCAGGCTTCTTAAGCACCAGGCATTGTGCTAAGTACTCTAGATGCTGCCTCATTTAGTCCTTACCCCATTTTACTCACAAGAAAACAGGCTTAGTAAAGTTAAATGACATACCCATGGTCATAGAGTTAATTAGACTGGAACCTGGGTCTGACCAACTCCAGATGTTTAGAACCACCTTCCACTCTTCCCAAATATATATACATTTCTCAATTCATCCAGTTTTTTTTTTTCCCTTTCATAGTCACCCGGAATGAAGCAACTTTTCAAGTGGTGATAATATAAACAGGTGTTTGTTGTTTTTGTCCTTTAGTGTTTTGCATTTTTTTCTTCTAGGTGCTGAATCATTTTAATCAAGTTGTTAAGTCCCCAAACACCTTCAGTGTTCTAGAAAGAGACCATTTTATTCTTGCTAAGTCATCTATGTCCAAAAAGGAAGAGAGATGGTTGATTGATGAAGCCTACTCTTAGTCACTTGCTGTTGCTGATACTAGTTTTTTCATTACTTGTTCCTGACACAGCAATTTCTTTAATTCTCACAACAACAAAAAGTTCTTACCAGTTTCAGTTATGTAAATTTTGTTGTCTATTTGGTAACTTGGCATGATGTTTCTCTTTATTTTTTTACCACTGCAGAGCATTGAGGCGAAAACAGCTTTTTGTATCTTGTGAAAGGCTGGATGCCTGATCTGAGGGAAACAGCGGAAGCTTTCCATGGAGAAGCCAAGAGGCTGCAAGAGGTAGCCTAGGCTTGGGGGTTTTTGATAGCCACCAATAGCCCCTAAAATGCTGACCAAAAGCTTTACTTTGCAGTTATGCAAAAACTTCACTTGTGTTAAACTCAATTCTCAGACTGGATAAATGTAAGTTAGGATCATTCTTGTAAGCTTTTCCAAGGTCCAAATAAGTAAGTTCATATCTAGGGAAGCATATTTCATGTCTATGGCACCATAAACAAAGGGTTGATTTGGTGTTCATTCTTTTATAACAGTATCCTTTATTATCATGAGGATCCAAACCCATAGCTGCTTAATGAGAGCACATAAACTAATCATGCTTCCACATACTAGAGGCTGTGCTGGGAGTGAGACCAGTGAAAAATAGGGAAAAAATAAACCAAAAACAAACTCAGTCCAGTTGGGCTCAAGTCCAGATTTAAATCCATCTATGGTTGAATTTAGTTGTTCAAACTGCCTCACTGCTGATGTCTGTATTTGGTGTTATACGTTATGAGAGCTGTCATTTTGGCGTTACACATTAATGAGTGTTATCATTTCCTTAAAAGCATACAAAAGTCTCTGGAAGACAAATAATTGAGCTCAGACTTTAAAAATTATAATTTCTTTATTTGGAATAAGTAATAATGTGATTCAAAAGTCAAAAAGTTACACCAGTAAAATTCTCCCACCATAGACCCAATATGCTACCACAAAGGCAACTGGTTTTAACAGTTTCTCATGCATACTTTCAGATATATGTTTTTTATACAAGCAAATATAATATCTACATTTTTGCCCTTTCAAAAATGCAAAATTTATATCTGAAATTATGCAGTCTACATAATATGCAAATTAAGTGTGCACTGTATACTAAGTACTTGTTGTGCAAAGTGTTCATAGTATACATGTTGTATACATAATTAATACAATGTACAAATTATAGCATATTGTACACTTCTGTAACTTTACTAACAATAAATACATCTTGGAGATGCTTCATGTCAGAACAGAAAGAACTTCCTTGTTTGTTGATGTGGCTGTCTAATACAGTATTCTGTTTTTTGGATGTGCCACCACATTTATCTAATCAGTTCCCTTTTGATGGACATTTGGGTTGTTTCCAGTGTTTTGCTGTTATAAAGCTGCAATAAATATCCTTATACATATGTCATTTTGCACATATGAGAGTATAGCTGTAGGGTAAATTTTTGCACATGGAATTTCTGGGTCATTTACAATTTGATTGATACTGCCAAATTATTTTTTTCAGGAGTTGTATCAAGTAAATGTAAGGGATCACAGATTTTCTTCGATAGTTAAGTTTATCCTGTATGAAAAGAAAAGAAGCTGCTTTCCATACTGCTATTGTCTGAATGTTGGTATCACCACTCCTAAATTCACATGTTGAAATCCTAACCATCAGAGATGATGGTATTAGAATGATGGGGCTGTTGGGAGGTGCTTGTTATGAGAGTGGAGCTCTCATGAATGGGATTAGTCTTTTTACGAAAGGGACTCCACAGAGATCCCTTGCTCCTTCCACCATATGAAGCCATAGCAAGAAAATGCCAGCTGTGAACCAGGAAGAGGGTCCTGACCCCAACACAACCACTCTGGCGCCTTGATCTTGGACTTTCCAGTCTCCAGAAAGATGAGAAATAAATTTTGTTTATAATCCACCAGTCTGTGGTATTTTGATATAGCAGCCCAAATGGACTAACACACACACCATCCGAGGTAGGAATCCTCTCCATTCTTCAGGGTCTGAGTTGAATCTGGCTTCCTTAGTGAAGGCATTTTAGTCCCTACTATTTCCTCTTTTCTGTACTTCACAGCATTTGCTGTCCTCTCTTCTGTCTTGATTTTTTAGAAGTCTCATCTTCTCTAAAACTTGACTTATTACTTGATTCTTCCTGAATGTATGTATTGTCTCCTCAGTTAGATGGAAGCTCCACAAGGGCATGAGCCACATTAAATATCTCTGACTCCCCGACAATGCCCTGTAAATGCCTGACATGTAGAAGATGCCCAATGAGCACTGGGACCCACTGAGATGTTTGCAATGAAACTGTGGGAAATGGGAGTGGAATTTCAGGTATTAGCATGGTACTTTCTTTGTCTCAGCTTTGGCATGGGACGGGGGAGGAAAACTGACCCTCAGGCTACAAAGAGGGAGGAAGAGGTGGAGGGAAATACACAGAGAAAAATCTTATTAATACGTTGAGATATAATACAGTCCTGCCATAAAACATTATGGCAAACCCTTTACGTCTTATCTTGAGAATTTTCCTGCCCCAAAATGGAGGCACTGGAACACTGTCCTAACTCAGTTTTGCCACCATTGTAGTCATCCTCAGATCCTTTGGCTCGTCTCCAGCCTAGAGATTATGCAAGTTTAGAGACTGGGTACATCTTCACCTCCCTTTACCTCCCCTTCAACCAGGATGCTGCTGCCTATTTCCTCAGGTCTATCTTTGTAGTAGGTGTCTCTGCTGCAAGCCCTAGGGTCTTAACATTTTCGACCTCCCCTCCCCGTCAGGTTCATTTCCTGGTTTGCCACCTGGGCTGAAAAGGTCTGAGTAGGAATTGAATCCTGGAGTCATAAGTGAGATTTCACTCCACACTCCATGCTGCTGCCCATCTCCCCAGACTGATTCTCTCCTTGGTAAGACAGGATTAGCCATTCTTATTTTCTACCAAAAGAGATCTCCCAGAGAGGTCGCATTGACTGGAAGGAGGAGGTCAGGGATTTATTTACCAGTAATGTTTTCTTGAATGGAAATGGATATTTCGAACTTCCTACCCATCCAACTATATTTTTCTACTATAGAATCTGCAGTCAGATCATAAATTGGTGGAAGATGGAGCCAAAATACAATAGCTTCACAAGAATAAGAAACTGGGAAGTGTATACTTCAGCCAATGTTTGGCCACTTACTCTCCATACAAAATTAACATCATGGTTTTATACACATAACATTTAAATGGCCATTGTATATTTTTCTGTTGAGGAAAAATATTAAAGTAAATAAGCAGCAAGAATTATAATAAAAACTTTTTTTTTAAATAAAGCTTCCCATTATATCACTGTAATTATGCAGTTATTTATTTTTGCCTTTTTAATGCTCCAGTTTTCCTTAACTATCCTGATTTGGTAGCTCTTCAGGTAAATGTGATGCCCTTTTTCGGCATGCCTCATTGCCAGCCCATGGCATTAAATGAGATAATGTGTGTAATCCCAGTGCCTGGCATAGAGTACATGCTCAATAAATGGTAATTATCATAATTGCTAATGATAAAACTCCACCACTAACAGTTCAGTTTGGTCAAACCTCTAAAAATATAAATAATTCTGGAAATATTTAAATAATAATGGAGTAATTTGGTTTGTATTATTAATTTCCTTGAAACTTTGGAGGCCTGGAGTGGGGAAAAATTACAAAACCAGAATGTATCTGTCTTCACAAATTTGGTCAGAGATATCTATAGTGAAAAAGCTAATTTTGAATTCTGAGTTTTAAAATGGTAGTAATCTATAAGTTTTCTAAAATATTTAGATAAAAATATATTTGGCCCACTTATGGCAGATAATCACATGCTTGTAAAATGGATTGGAGGAAAAGCTTAATGAAAGCTTATGGTTCATTTTCAGGCTAACTTTCCTTTAATATGGACCCCCTCCCCCAAAGTCACAAAATTCCATACAGAACCATGACTACTAAAAACCAGCCAGGAGGACTGGTCAGAAAGGTGAAACATCCTAATGCCCACCACACATTTTTATTGCTTTGATTTCTAGCAGTGGCATAAATATTATTTCTATAAAGATACTAATACTCTTTCTTTAGAACCACCTAGAATCTGACATATTCTTAGAAACAGTCATCATTTTTTGATAGTGTTTAGTTCAGAGAAAGGATTAAAAGTTTCTTTAAAGTAACCTTGATGACTAAGTAATTAAGTTAGCTGACACATTAAATCTTCTTAGAGTCCTACCTGTACCAGGTCTTAATCCTCAACTTGACTTCTAAGTTTCTCACTTTCTTTTCAGAAACTGATGACTGAAATATACCCAGCTTCATATGCACAGCCTTGCATATCTACGTCTACTGATCTGAGATTACTCTTGTAAAGGAAAGCCCGTTCATTTCCCTATAGTTCTCTTAAAGACCACTCCTCTCCATCTCCCTTCCTTCAGATCTTCAATTTGGATGACACAATTTTTACTCTTTTCTTGGTATTGTCCCAAAGGAAGTTATTGAGTGAGAGAGGATGAAAATTTTCAATCCTTTAAAAAATTATTTTGATATTTTTAATCACACAAGATTCAAGACTATGCTGAGTAAACACAGAAGCTATGAAAAAGAGACCTAAGAAGGTGGCTGAAGATTTTCCAAGTAACTGTCTCCACTGGGATGTTAACCTGGGAATGGTTTTATAAAACATGTAGAAAATAAGAAAATGGACATGTGGGTTCATTGAGGAGCAAAATAAATAAGAATATTTTATTAAATTAGTGAAGGCATAAATAGTGACAAATGCAGAATTAGGTATCATCTCTGCCTATGCCACTGACAATGAAATAAGACAAAGGGATAAAGTGCCTTGCAAATCCAACACCACAAGAAGGCATTAAGATTTGGGAATGAAGTAAATAGACTTTACATCTTGCTGAACCAGAATCCTCGCTTGTACTTCACACAAAGGGTCTTGTCACATAAACAACAGATATTGTACACATAAACATGTACAAAAAAGATAACAGAAGGAATTCTGCTAGAGATTCTGTTTCTTCAGCCTTGATATGAGGCAAAGCGAAGAAGGTTTCCCTTGTCAGGTAGATGGCTAAGAGGGAAGAAATAGTCTGGAACCTCCTGAGAGGGCATCTGAACCTTTGGAAAGCAATGTTTCAGGACGCCTGTGTAGTGGTGAGAACTGGTGGAACGCAAGGGTTCAGGCATAGCTCATGGGCCTTTTCTGGCACAAATGAGGGTCTAAGATCAAGGTACCCATACTAAAATTTCCCCAAAAGAACATATAAGTTTGCAAGTGCAACATCAAAGTCAAGCTAAAACTCAAGAGAAAGTAGAAAAAAACAAGTTCCAGACAGGATTCTATCATACAGAGTTAACAATAAAGACATCCTTTAGGGCTAGTTTGACCTCACTGTACCCTGGAAAACTCATTTTGAGAAACACTCTCTCCTTAAGAAACACAAAATGAACCAAATTCAAACTTAGTCACAGAACAAGTACTCAACAAATGTTGATCGTCTAAATGCAGATATAGCAACTATTTAGCATATACCAAGTTGTATGAGAGATACTAAGAGGCTATGGAAAAGATGACTTAGAAACAAACAAGACATAGTGCTCAGCCCCTGGGAACTTCAAATTTGTTCTGTCTGTTACATAAGAAGTAGTATATTAAATAAAAATAGGAAAGTGCACAGTAGATGCATAATGTATTACCACTTATATGAAAAAGAGCAAAAAACTAACAATGTATATACATTTTACAAATATTTCCACATATATTCATAGAATATCTTTAAAAGACAAAAGACAAGAATGGTTTCTTCTGGAATGGGAAACCAAATGAGTAAGAGGATGGAATGAAGTCTTATTGGACTTTTTGAATTTTAAATCATGAAAAAGTATGAATTCAAAATTCAATTGTATTTAAATAAAAAAGAAAACTAAACAATTCCGGACAGTATATAAATAAGCATCAAATTGCATGACAAAGGCAAGCAAATCAGGGATAAATATAACGATAGAAAATGAATTCAGGAGCTGTTTTCCACAATTTTAAAAAATGTTGACTTCTCATAAATTAAAACTGCTTTGATTAGTGAAATGTTTAAATATTTTCAAATGTCCAGGAACACACTGGCTGGCCACCCAGAGCATCCCCTCCTCTGGCAGCATTCTAGACTTTCCTCCTCACACCATCATTCTCCTCCACTACTTTATGCTATGATACTGCACTACACTGAAGTAATACTTTTTTTTTCCCTTATATCTCCGGGCAGAGCTTCACTCAGCTGGCTCCTCACACAGCAGAACAGAGGGTCGGACTGGCGGCTCAGCTAGCGGGCACACCGCTCCCTCCCTCCTGGCCTCGGAGGTGAAAGAGGAGGGAGGGAGAGGGGTGGGGCAGGATCGACAGGCACGGCAACCTCGCTCTGGGCCCCCTCCCCAGCCAGCACGCCCCCGAGCCAGGCCAGGCAGGAGCCACGACACATGCTACATTTCCTTATTGATGTCCCCATTATACTACGTGCTCCTTGAGGAGAGATGCTTTATCTTGCTCACATCTGTAGACTCTCTGCCTGGCAGGGTGACTGACATGCTAAGGCACTACCTAAATGTTTGTTGAATGAATTAATTTCTTAAAATAAAACACATCTGTAAATTTTATTCTAAAAGGACAGTGGGTGACAGTCTTGAAAATCTGAGGTCTGCTATTTATTGTCTTGGGCAAGTTACTTTATCTCTCTGCTCCCTCAGCTGCAAAATGGGTATAATAATCGTGCTTACCACAACACCCTTGTAACAGGGATGAAATGAGACTATGTGTATACATAGTTGTAAAGCTGATAATTAAATGTAACAGCTATTTTGGTAACATCTTATTCTGAGGTCTGAGAATAAGATTATTCAAGTCAATCCAAGTATCAGTGGGTTATATAAAGTAATATCCTATGCAAACAAGTGGTTCATTATCTATACTTCCAATATGCTGATAGTTATAAAGTATATCAAGCACTTCACAAATAGTATATATTCTACTGGACTCACACAATTCTATAATCAGTAAGTTTGGTTTGGTAACAAGATTTAACTTAGGCTACAGTATATCTTCAAAAGAAGTCACCCACACTCACATGACAAGACCACACAGACTCAAAATAAATAGAAATAACTCATACTTAAATAGTGTTGCAACATCAGGACTCACAATCACCCAGAAGACAACACAAAATATTAAGTGAAGGCAAAGGGCCCTTCTGCAGGAACTGACCATTAATTCAGGGAATCTCAACCTGTTTTCCTAGGATGAGTGATGGACAGTTTGTACGCGGAGGCTTATCATGCAGACGCGTCCTTCCTCCTTTCCATATGCGTTGATGAGTCATTTTGAAGTACCAAGGTTTCCTTGCAGGCCACCCTTTGTTCTCCTCCTCTTCTTTCCCAGCTTCCATTTTCAGAGACTGGGCCTTTTAAGTTCTACATCATCTGCCTACTTCATGTCTCTGGTCATGCTCAGCCCTGACGAACTCAAACGACAGGCTAAGAACCCCTCTTTAAGATCAGAAGCTTCAATGCTGGATTACGTCTCCTCAAACTGGGGATCTGGAGAGCGATAATGAGAAACTTAAGTTATATTTGCTAGATGATACAATAAACTTGCAATAAGAGAAAGAAACAGGTTATATTTATGCCTAATTCCCTTTCCATGATAAAGTGTAACCAACCATCCTGGTTTGTCAGGAACTACCCTGGTTGTAAAACTTGAATTCCTATGTCCTGAGAAAACCCTTAGTCCTGGGCAAATTGGGATGGTTGGTCACCCTAGGATGCTCCAAACAACATCCACTCATTAGCTTTACAACACAAATGAGTGCCATGGGCCACATAATGAAACCTGCTTGGACTTGTCCAAGATAATCAGACTTTAAACTTGGGCTCGTTGTGAAGTTTGGTTTCTAATTACATTTTTAAAAAAGAATTAGAACTCTTACTATAACTTTCTTCCCAGTTCAATCATCTCAGTGAGGTCTTCGTTGATCTTTTGTAAATGTAGACATTTGTGGTAAAATGGATTTAAGTGAATAGGTTAAGAGTAAGGTTCTGTGATCAGGCTAGTGGGCCCCAAAGTCTGATTTTTGTTAGATTTGTGTTCTTGGGCAATTTATATTATCTTCTTGACCCTCTGCTTTCTCTCCTATAAAATGGGGTAATTGTAGTATATATCTCTTTAATTTTATGGAAGGGGGAGATTAAATGAGGTAATGCACATGAAGCAGTTAATATAGTGCCTGATACACAAGTTTTACCTATTTATCTATCTATCTACCTACCTACCTATTTGTCTATCATCACCCATCCACATAAATCAACTTCGTCCCCTTATTACAGGGAGATGTTAGGATGCAGAGCAACAGAGACTTAGCAGAGAGAAGCTGCCTCCTTCCCTCACCTCCCCAAAAGGCCATCCCTAAATCTTAGACTGTGGGAATAGTTCTTGAGTAGGGAGGCAAAGAGGAGCCAGTAGTTCCAACAGTCAGCATTATGTAAAGTGAGGGGAGAGTAAGGCTGATAACTTTCTCCTTGTTATTACTTTAACTTTTGGTTTCCTTTTCCTTCAACTTCTGATCCCCGCTAAATTCTTACCATTTTGTTTCCTTGAGTTTGTATCTCGGGTGACACATTTTTCCACATCCATCATTCTCACTTGAAAAAAGAAAAGTTATTTTTATTTCCACATATCACAACTCTACATCCCACACAGTGACTCAAGTTTAAATCCCATGTCCTTATGAAACATTTTTAATCCCTTAGGAAATCTGGTAGACTTCCTTATTCCATGGGTCCCAACCTCTGAGGTTAATTCAACAGTTTAGGGCACATGCTTTTGTTCCTAGATTTTCTTCAGGTGTATATACTTTTATTTTCCAACCCTACCCCAAAGATGGACCATATCCTGAGATACTTTATTATACACTGATTTCCTAACCCTTCCTAATGCGAACTAATTATTTTTCACATGGAAATGCAAGTTGGCAACAGCAACCTCCTTGAACAAATCAATTCTATCTCAGGATCTTCCTGTCACTGAAACTTGATCCTTATATTCTGCCCAACTGTCTCAGTTCTGTTAAGTACTCCTTCTTTAGAAGAAGCTGACCTCCACTCCCTCAATTACACCACTTCCCAGATCTACCCACCCTCTTAAGGGGTTGTAGGGAATTTCTCAATGACTCCTGGAATTCCCTTCCATTTTTCACTTCCCTATTTGACATCAGACAACTCTGTACACAGATCATCATTGGCTCCTTTGGTGTACTTCTCAAAGTATTAGGGAAATGTTTGATCTGAATCATATTAAAATGAGAGGAAATTATTTGAATGGACGCATTTTCCTTAATTTTAATTGGTCCCTTAGGTAAATAGAAAACACACATGAAAATTATCTTAAAAAGCATATAATACCCTTAGGCAGAAATCTTGCAAAATACTCTACAGTAAAAGTATCACTACTCTACATAATGAACTATGTTTATTACTTAAAGCTCCCTGAAACCAGCTCAGTATAACAGTGCAACTCACGCAAGACAAATTTAACTGAAATCAACAAGCTTTTTAGCTTTTTCTCTCCTGTAAGTCTGTGGTTATTTGCATGACAGAAAGAAACTGTATGACAACCTCCACACACACCTTTTCTCTCACCCCTCACCCCTGTACTCATGATCTTCACCCAGCAATCATGCACAGCTTCACTACAACTGCTATGAAACAGTGGAATGTCTGTGCACCACCTTGCAGAGAGGCAAGTCAGCTTTGCTTGCAGTCATGATCCAACTCTAACTCCCTTGGAAATGTTACTACAATATTCACTGTCACCCTCCAATGTGGGTGATGCTGCAGAACAGCAAAACAAGCAGGACTGGAGGAAGAGATGACACACAGGTTTGTGTGGTGGTATAGGTAAAACCTACTTTGCATAATTAAAAGTTGGCTCTGGAAGGGAAGGTTAAAAGGTAGGCATTGAATAAATCACCATTTCCTGCTGGAGGCACCCCTAGCATGTTGGGTAGGGCAATTCCTTATTACATGGGATTGTCTTGCATGTATCAGCAGATCTAGCATTCCTGGCTCTGCCTACTAAGTGACATTGTGAAAACAGTACCACCCTCATACATTTCTCCACAACCCCCAGTGGAGACTAACGCAATAAAGGAAATACCATCTCTTTTTAGACAGAAGATGACTGTCAGGATTACACCAAGGACCAACAGGGCAGCTCCCAGAACCACCAAGTGAGTCCTCTTTTTTGCTGGATCCACATATGGCTCTGAAAAATAAAACAAAGGAAAAAGAAATTGATAAAAAGATAAAATCTTCTTGGGAATAGGCCAAGAGAACAATCATCTTTGAAGTTTAATTTAGGTTAATTTTCTTAAATACTGAAAGTTCCTGGCCAGTGAGTGGTTGGAGTGCTGAGATACCTCAGATACAAAAATAGGAGCAGCATGGAAAATTGGAAGCAGCTCAAGCTTTGGACAGGTGGACCTAGGGTTAAGTTCTGGTGCCAATCACTAGCTTTGAGATCTCCAGCAAGTCCTTTAACCAGCCTATAAAATGGAAATGATAATGAAATTTTTGTGACACTAATGTTTATAAAGTGCTTTTCACAGGGAGTGGCTGCTCAGTACTATATGGTAGCCTCGATTATTTTACTTCTTGCATTCTTTACTAGAAAGCCTAGCAGCTGACTGTACATGGCAAAGATGGAACACAAAGGCCAACTAGCACTGCCAAAGAGCTCCAACTTCTCCATATCTGTGGCCATGACTGGGGACCATTGTTTGCTATCTTTTTTTTCCTCCACAGTTGGCATAGCTCAGGACATCTAATCACTGGCACTTCTCACCAGTCTCTCTGTCTCCAGTCCCATGCAGAAAGGAAAGGAGTCTTATGTCACATGACTCTCAGAGACAGCTAACTGCCGCCTCCCACCATTAGCCATGATGCCTGACTACCTAGTTCAAGCTTTAAACTCACAACAGCAGTCAGCCTTTCTCTAATGGCTTGCAGTTTACAAAGCCTGTTCATATCTATTTTATTTGAGTCTCAAAAATAACTTTAAGAGTTAGGTGACACAGGCATTTAAAAAAAACCTCCAGGGTACCCATGAGGAAACAGACTGAGAGTAGTTAGGTGAATTACCCTAGGTCTCCTTACAAATAAGCTGTCATAAAACAGCTTTTAGATGGCAGAAACAAATTGGTGCAGCTCCAACCAAAGCCAAAGTGACTCATACCCAAGTAAGAGCATCTCTTTAATTTTCTAAACTTTTTTGTTCATAGGTCCATCCTGGATTGTTGTTTCCTATTGTTTGACTTTTCAAACCAATTTTTTTTAAGTCGTTTTCTCTGAAGTACTAAGTTTTACTGTCAATATCTACTGGGGGAAAGGTAGTGAGAAGTGATTCTTGGAACACCTCTGGGTTTATAGTAACATCATGCTCACCAGTCTCACTTTCTCTAAAGGTCTGAGCCTCTCACCAGACTCTGCATCCTGCCTTACCCACTTGTATAGGAGAGTGAGATTAAAAAAAAAAAGTTGAATCTGTGAAAATAAGAATCTCAAATCATTTTCATACACAGTAACTAATTTAACCCTATGATGGCATTGCCCAGTAGTTTATAACTATATCAGAAAAAGTAAGCACATAGAAGTCGAGTCACTTGTCCACGGACTTATGTCCAGTTGCCTTATGTCCTATGCACTAAGCAGACTGCTTTGAGTTGAAAGGTCACAGACTACCTTGGGGGAGGCAGGGAGTGAGGGGATGGGGAAGATCTCTCTTGTTTGGAATAAGACAGAAAAGTACATTCCATTTGCTTCCTGCCACAGAAACCATGGAAAGAAAAGAAACAGCTCTGATGTGCCCAGATTTCGATTCCTGAAACATGGCCTGAGCTGAGCTTTCCTCTCAGGTGCTCCCCTAGGTCCCCCAGCCACAAGATCATTTCCTATATGAAATGGGATTGCCTGTTTTCTTATCTATTTCCTGGAGAGTGTTAACTGTGTTTTATCTTCTATGAGCCCCCAATGCCTGGCATGTAGAGCATATTCAATAAATATTTGCTGAATGTTTATTAAGTAGCAATATGACTTGGTTGAATGGAGGTGAGGAAGCAGGATGCATTTTGTAAATATAATGTTGTTATTCATTCATTTAACAAACAATGAATGCCTACGATGAGCAGGCATCTCAGGCTAGATACCATGGGACAGTACAAGGCACGTTTTAACTGAGACATTCAGAATATTACCTGGGATGACCAACTCAGCTGTACTGTTTTCCTCATGACCTAACCTCCGGAAAATGCAGTAGAAAATCTCATTAGCTGTTGTGTTGATTCTCAGCGAGCTGGTCACATTGAAAAGCTTCTCCTCCCTCTGGGAACTGGTGATGGTGGTTTTGCCACTCAGGACTCGGTGGTCATTGCTTGTCCAGATGACTTCAGCCTCAGGGTAACCCTCAGCCTGACACGTTAGTTCGTGTTCAGCCGTGACTGGATCCATAGAAATTCTTTGGTTGATTTTGCGGTATGGAGCTAGGTCATGAGCAAAAAGGCATGGCTTTAGCTTAGCACGGAATGAGACATGTGGCTTGGTGCTGTCTACTTTAGAAAGAATGTCAATCCAGGCTGTTCTCAGAGAAATAAACTTAATGTTCAGACATCTCAGCATGTGGGAAATACCTGGTAGTTCTGCCTCATCTCTTCTATTTATACTTGAGCCAAGTTTGGGCTTAAAGGAACAACCATCTTGCTATAAAAAGCATATTGCTATTTTCATTGGGCTCAAAGTAAATGTATAGATTAAAGAGAATTGTTATTTTTAAATCAGCAGTCTTTCTATCCAAACATAAAATGTCTGTCCATTTACTTAAGTCTTTGTATGTTTCTCAATAAAGTTTTATAGTTTTTACAAAGGGCCAATCCATTTCTTCTTAAATTTATTTCTGGATCTTTTCTTTTTGTTGTTGTAAATCTGTCTTTATAAACATAAGCCTTTCCAGCACTGTCCAGCACTCTTTTCTTATACATTATTTAATAAACAGAAAATCTCATTTTGATGTGCCATTCACTTCTTCAACTTTAGGTTAATAAGAAATTAGGTATGAAAACAACATTATGTCATTGTAAAAATTGATACATGGTCCTAAATGATACTTTTTAAAGTTTAAATGTATTTTTTTAATTTTAGAATAGTTTTAAATTTACAGAAAAGTTGCAAAGATAGTACAGATTGCCCACATACCTCCCACCCAGTTTCTCCTATTGTTAACCTCATACGTTACCATGGTACATTTGTCCTAAGGAACCAATGCTAGTACATTACTATTAGCTAAACTTCACACTTTGTTCCATTTCACTAGTTTTTCCATAATGTCCTTTTTCTGTTTTAAGATCTCATCTAGAATACCATGTTATGATACTTACTTTTTAAAGTTTTTATGCTGGTTATTTTAATATATCATTTAAGTATACTCGAGGAAGAAATTTTAATTAATTTTAGACCATTAGCTTGGGATCCTTTTAGGATTGAGATATCCAATGTACTGACTATTGAACTTTATTCATGTTTATTCATTACAAGTATGTGAACATGTTATTATTCTGTTGGTATAACCTTTATTTTACTCTTAATATTTTAGGGTAATCACTAGTGGTCCACCTAGAGCCTTAATTCTCCACTCTTTTACCAAAGACACAACAATGGTTTTGTGATATGATATCTTTAGAGATTTAATACAAAACAGTCATGATCAAACAAAACTGAAATAATGATGTGATGTTTCTGTGCTCTTAAATCAATGAAACCACCAATGGAAACATTGGAAATCAACATAATCACAATTTCAAACCACATAAATAATGGTTCTCATGGGAACTTGAGTCTTCAACCTTGTATCTGTTATGTTTAAGAATCTTTTAAAAAAAACAAATCCACTGATTATACCTTATGAAATAATATTACTATAACAGGTTCTTATACTACATAGCTTGATTTCTAGACAATTAAAATTCCAAGCGTAGAATCAGTTAGTAGTAAACTTTGAGGGTAAAATATTTGATTTTTTACTCTTCTGTTATCATTTTTTAAAGAAATAAGAATAAAGGAGAATGTTGTTTCATGCCTGAGCATATGTATAAATGTGGCTTACCTCTAAGGGCCCAATATATTAGTGAATTCATTCTACTCACTAATTAAATACCCATTTTATTAGTGTCTCAAGTGGGGCACAGGTATTGGGATATAACAAGAAAGTATTAGAACCTCCACTAATATTTATTTTTATCATAAAAATTAATAGTCTAAGCTTAATAAACTCGACTGATTGACACTGGGTCTCACTTTGTGTGCCATATGTGGGTCTTACAAAAATAGGGGAGTTTTCTAACACCAAAGGGAGAACAGTGACTTGTTTGGGAATATTATAGATTTTCAGATTCTCTCATTTAATTTTAACTAAACTAGCCTGCTTACAAAATGAACACTTAAACTTAATTACTTTTAATTAATCAATTATTAGTAATGAATTAATTTAAATATTAAAGTAATTTAAAACTAATTTTAAATTTTCCCACAAAGAAACAGAGGATTGAAGATATTACCAATAATTCAAATACAAACCAAAAGGAAGTGACAGGAGTGTGGTAAACACAACTTTATGAAGTAAGACAGTAGGTACCTAATTGGGACTGATAAGATATTGGTTAAAAAAATCTCAAGATTGTCAAGACCCTTTGTTAAGAGAATTTCACCTAAGGTATATTATGCCTTGATATATTAGCTAATGATAGTGAACCATCATAATTAGTAAGACATTGAAAATATTGTTTATTAAATTTTCATTTTATCTTTTAAAATGTCTATTTTTGTACATTTATAAAATGTACAATATATTAGGTTGAAGTATATGAAATTGATGATGTTCAATTTCTTTTACCTTTTAAAAATACCAATTTCTTATGATATAACCCTATATATTAGCACAAGTATATTCTTTATAAACACACACATACACACATACACACGTCAGTTTTAACATGCTGTACTGATGGGATAGGTAATCAAAAACATTTGCAGACTCCTGGTTTACTAGATCTAGCATACACATGTGCTAATGCAACTGTTCTATCAAGACCACAAAAAGCTGAAAAGTAATTCTGAAGTCAATGTACCACTCAATATATACTCTAGAGGTACAAATACAGCAAATAAAACCTAGTTGTTAAGGGCACAGACTTCAGAGCCAGATTGCTTGAGTTTAGCACCTGGTTTCATCATTTGACAGGAGAATGAACTTTGCAAATAACTTAATTTCTTTGGATCTCACTTTCCTCATTCATAAAATGAGAAGAATAACACTACATATCATTGTATCTAAAATTCCACCTACTGAAAGACACACTCAGATTTCAAGGATAGTAAAATGTGAAAAACATGACCTGATAAAGCCCCTACTCCACAGAGTCATTTGAGGATTAAATGAGATAATAAAGGCAAACTGCTTAGGACAGGGCCTGGCATGTAAGCACGACCTAAGTGTTCATTACCACGGCTACTACTGCTAGAGCTGCTCTTCTTCTGAGTATTACCATTTAAATGCGCTCACGTGGCATTCTTTAGAAAGTACTGACAGCTCCTGATGAACAGTCTTAGAAATAAATTTTCATGTATACATGTTTCAAAAATTTTAGGCTTATCCTATTTGAGGAAATATGTCATTCATTCATTCATTGCATTCATTCAACAAATATTTTTTGTGATTTATTGTGACACTACTACTCTCATATGCCAAGTCCCAAGGATATAGCAATGAACAAAACGACAAAATCTCTGTGTTTGTGGACTATATATTCTAGAAGGAGAGAGATAATGAAATATATAGGTATATATATATGACATATTAGATGAGGGTAAATGTTACAGGAAAAACTTAAACAGGGCTGGTTGATGAATTTGGGGGAGAGATGGGCTTGGTCAGAAATGATAGTGGTTAATCCTTGGTCCAATGAACACATTAGCTTTAATAGGATAACTACACATACTTTGTTCTTTCAGTTGCCTAATTCCATTTAAGTTATTGAAAGTATAAATGCTCATTTCATTTTCCCTATTAGTTTCAATGTTTAAGGAAAAAAATTCAACTCAAAGTCTGATGCCTGAGTGTCTGGAATTTAAACAATCATTAAAGATGCAATAATACCCAAAGTAATTATAATAATTGAGTTAATCTAAAACTAAATGCTTTCAAATTTCAGTTTCGAAATGTTTCACCTTTGAAATCCCATGGTGAGTAAACTCCCTGTGGGGAAGCTGTGTTACCAAATGTTTGCAGTGATGGGAAGAGAAGCCTGCTGGCGTTACTGTGAAATTATTTGCATGTGGAGGTGACTCAGGAGTTCTACTTCTTGAGTTGTAAAGCTCATGCAAGATGGTCACCAAACTTCTTTGGTGACACTGCCTCAATGCAGTTGAAACTTGGTGGCTATCTTGCTTTCAGTGCATTTCAACCTTCAAGACTACTGTGTGCAAATGACAACTAGATGTACTGGGACCAGGATGCCAATTTAGTAATTTTTAATACAAAATGGAATCGTCAAACAAATCACATCCTCAAATCCGGTTGGTCATTTCCTTTGTTCTATCAAAGACCTGTCCTTGGAAAAACCATCAATGCCAAAAGAGTTCCTATTGTGTCAAACCATAGCAAAAGAAATTACAAATCCATAAGCAACGTTACAGATCCCAGATAACCTAGAAGAACACCCTTTCTCACTGCAGGGACAGCTGTCCCACTCTCTACATACTCCCTAAAGGCTGAGGAGAGACTCTTTGTGGAAGCAGGAAATCACACACTATATTTCCTTCTATCTGACTGCCAGACTTATGCTCTTCCTCCCCACCTGAGATCCAGCAATGCTGACTGTTCATGGAGCTAAATCTTGATAATTTCTTTAATGTCCTGAAACGAAGTATGCTTTGATGTTTGCTGATGGACTGAAGAAAAGTTGAAAATCCCTACCTGGGATCCCAGCAGCTTGCTTTCATAAATATCTGTTCTAGAGAAGCACACAGTAAGATACAATTAAAATTAAATCTATGCCACAAGACAAGTGATATTTTTTTTGACAACAGAAACATTGAGCTAGAATTAGAGATACAGCAATGTACCATAAAGTAGATGCATTTCACCTACTCCCTATATAATTTTGATTTTGAGTTTATAATTATTAGTTATCCCTCTATGATAAACATAAACTTTTCTACTTATATTACTGACCTTCAGATTGATGGTACTTAGGCCAGGAATAGAAAGACTGAGGACTGAGATTTAATTTTAGTCACATATTAAAAGGTCATCATGTAAACAAAAGAAGCAGGCAGATAATCTCAAAACTTTAACTTGAGAGGATAAACTTCAGTTCAATATCAGAAAGAGATTTCAATAGACTGTGGAAGGGAGGTCCAAATGACAAGAGTATCACTATTACTATGTGAGCAGAAGATCCTTTGGAGGAATTTCTGTTCTTTGGACATTTGTATTAACTGCTTTTGCCTTGGATCCTTTGAGCCCTCAATTCTATAAACCTTAACAGTGAAAGCAAAGGTAGTTAGCTTTTTCCTTTATTTAGCTAGAGACAACCCCAAACTATGAACCCAGGTGACCTGATGTCATATTCATAGGTCAGTACCCATGAATTTGACACTCACAGTTTCTCTTCAACACTCCAAGGTAACATTGGTATAGATTTTTAAGATGAACGTGTGCCCAGTGAGCATAATTTATACTATCTGAGGAAGAAGAGTTTATTCAATACTTGACATGATTTTTTTCTTTTGACTTCACAGATTGACTTCAAGTCTTTTTGCATGTGAACTTTACAATGAGGTTTGCTTTTAATATATTTATTTGGGTTTGACATAGAGAGATTTAAAGGAAAGAAAATGCTGGCAGATCTCATAAATTTAAAAAATGCGTATTGCATTTAAAAATTCCTGGAAGTACACACAAAGAGAGATTATTATCTTTTAATGCCATGGAAGATAGTAGTGAAAGAAGAAGAGACACTTTGGTGGTTTATTTTATTCCCTTCCATGGTATCTGAATTATTTGCAAGTATATGTATTACTTTTATAATAATAAAGTAAAGACTAGGAATTTATTTTTAGGAAAACTGAACATAACATGAAACATGGCTCTGTCAGGCTTGCCTGGGGAATTCCAGGGACTGTCAAACAGGATGTGCTCAAGCAATGCTCATTGGACGGTTGTGTGAATGAGTGAATGAAGAGACTGCTGCTGTGAGAAGTCTGGACTTCCAGGAATGAAAAGCTCTCAACATTGGAATGTGGTTTTAATAAAGGCTGTGCCTCTTTAACTATAGTAAGTCTTACCATTGACTTTCAAAGTAATCCGCTTGTAGTCGGCACCTCCATAGCTGATCAAGCAGCAGTAAACACCTGCATCCTGCAATTTCACATCTGTGATCTGAAGTGCGGCCTTTCCCAAGAAGAGCTGGTCCTTCAACAGCTGGGCCCTCTGGCTGTAGCTACTGTGCTGAACATTCAGGTCTTCCTCCCCATTCACAAATTGAATAATTTTCTTATCCTCCATTTCCCAGTAAACAACTAATGCCAACAGGTTTAATTGCTTGTCTACTGGAAATTTGCATTCCATTGTCACATTGCTGCCATACTCTACCACATACAGGTCCTTGGGAACTGTGATAGTAAATGCTGAAAAGAAAGATGACCAATCTTCAGAAGATGGCAAATTCCTCAAAAAATTTATAAAATGAGCGCAGGGTTTATAAACGCTTTATTTGGTCACTGACGTGATAACTGCATTTAAGGACCTACTTGCCTGAAATAAGTATTTTACTCAGTGGACTTAAGACATATTTTAGGATGCTAATTAGAATAATAGAACTAGCTAAACAAGTTGTCCCAAAATTCATAAACACATATTACTATAGAACTATTACAGTATTATACTATAGAACAATATATATTATAAGGGTACTTATAACCAGGGAGACTTTGGACAACCCCAGAATGTCATTTGACTAGACACCTATTTGCTTTTTACATAGTCTACATCATAGATTCCAGTAGTCCTGGCTTTTTACTGTCCTAAACTCTTAATCAGTTGTCTGGCTGGAGGTACATGAAAACGGAGATTTAGGGAGGGTCTCAGGATGATGCCAGTACTGTGTTATCCTGATGCTCTGTATATACTATAATTCTTCCTTAGGATATACTCATTGGGAAAAGCAGGTCATAGAGTAAGGTGGATAGAATGATCCTGCCCCTGCTTAAAACAAACATGTAAAAGTATACTCTTAGGTCATTTCCCCAGATATTTTCAGTAATTATCCTTGGGAAATGGATAATGGATAGTGAGTAATGGACAAAAGGATATGGGTTAATTTTGTTTCTTTCAGTGTGTCCATACATTCTATATCTTTGTCCAGTGAAATGGGCTTATGAAATGTTTTTGAATTATAATGAAGGAAAAATAGAATGTCCTCTCTATAAAAAATTACATCCATTTTTATTGTTTGTTTTTATTTTATAGTTAAAATATTTAAAATACAAAACCTAATGAAAGGATCTGGTGTCTTACCTTTCAGCAAACAACAGTAAGCCATGAATGTAAAAACACTATATATCCTCATTTTTCTGGAATGACCTAATTATGGAAAACACAAAAAGGAAACTGCTTTACTCAATAATTTAATACCCAAACATTATGGGGCTTGGCAGTTCATACTGAAATAGTCTTCAGATAACCAGACAATGACTGATTTCTAAGTGTTGAAATTCAGCATGGAATTTTAGAAATTCAATACCGTCACTTAATATATCATAGCCATATAAAGCCAAATGAAAAAAAAAAGGTACTATCTTGAGAATTTGTAAGTTTAATTACAAGGCCTGAAAAAAACTTGTACACTAAAATGAAGCCAAGAATAAAATATTACACCAAAATCCTCTCAACTATTTTATGTTTTCTCTATAGTGTAACATATCAAGAAATCCAAACTGCCTTATACAAAATTTCAAGGCAAGGAGAATCTGACCTGAATATTTCCTACACATCAATGCCTTTTTTTCTTCCTAACAGCTGAATACTTTCATCCTACCCTTTAACAACTCAAAATAGTTATCTCTGCCACTTCCAAATCATTATCCCAACCATGCCAGTGGTCCCCCAGGTGCCATCCTTCAAAAAGCTCCTCTTTTGTCCTTCACTTATTCCAAATTATAAGTTATACTCCCTCAATAAATTGATTCCACTAGTAGCAGGGGGAACGAGGAGAAATAGTTGGATTCAACCACTTCATACCAAGATGTGAATGACTCACAGACACTCTTTCAGGGGTATCTGCCTAGATTCTACTCTTTTTTTGTCATCCTCTTTGTCATCCTACTTCTTTATTTGAGGAAGCATTTATTGAGCTCTTCTGTGCCATGCACTGTTTTAGGTATTAGGGATATAGCAATGAATAGCAGGGAAAAAAAAAAACAAACCACTCTCTTCTTGGAGCTTATAGTTCAGCAGAGGAGTAAATAAAGGAGCTTTGTACTACAGCAAATCTGTTTATTTATTAACATATTTTATTTCTTGTGTTATATACATATTTACACTTTGAGAAGAAAGTCAGTTTTTCCCTCTTAGGGTCTCTTTGACCTCTGTATCCATTACAAAAACTCACAACTGATCAATTAATCAATGTTATACATATATAAGGCAGAAGATTTATGCTATGCATATAAAAACAGCTCCTAAAAATCAGTATGAAAACTATACACAACTCAATGGGAACACAAGCAAAAGTTTTAATATACAGTTAAGAGAAAAAATACAAATGACATCTAAACATAGGAAAGGATGCTCAATCTCACCCATTAAAAACAGTGAAAGTTTAGGACATGAGATACCATTTTTCACTTACTAATTTGATCAAAATTATAACGACTGCTAATATTTAGCATTTGTGAGAATATGAACAAATGGGGTTTCTCATTCACTAATGACAGGAATGTGAGGTTGTATAACCTTTTGGGGGTCACTTTGGTAACTGTCATTAAAATTTTAAACGTAAATCATATTAGCTTTCACTTCCTCTCTTCACTTCTCCTTTGTTGGAAATGTATATAACAAAAACAAAAACACACATGTATAGCAATAGATGTCAAGAGATTAGTGTTTCTAATACTAGTCCCAAGCTGGGAATACCCTAGATAGCCTAAACGGTTAAATAAATTTTGGTATACTCATACAATGCCATACCATAAGGACAGAATGCATGTAGATGTGCTGATTTTGCAAAGATGTAGAAAGTAAGTTGCAGAATGGTATGTGTATCAGAAAACCACTTTTGTCAAAAAAAAAGAGAAAAATTTGTGTTTAGGCATAGAAAATATACAGAAAAATCCATACCAAAATGATGACAATGATTATTCCTAGGAGTGAAATTAGAGGAAGGATAGGCAGGTTTTCATCTCTTTGTAGTTTTGAAAAGGAAGAAAGAATGGGAGAAAAGAAAAAAAAGGAAGATGAGATTGTGAATGATTTCTCTGGTGTTTTTCTGTGAACAAATTTTCAAATAAATGGATATGTTTCACTTTCATTAGAATAAAACCCCCCAAAATTTAATGAGCCAATATATAGAAAACAGATTGGTGATTACAAGAGATGGGGGAGGGGCAGAAGGGGTGTGAAGTGGATGAAGGGGGTCAAAAGCACAAACTTTCACTTATAAAATAAAGTCATGGAGATGTAATATACAGCACAGCAACTATAGTTAATAATACTGTTTTGCATATTTGAAAATTGCTAAGAGAGTAAATCTTTAAAGTTCTCATCACAAGAAAAAATTTTTGTAGCTATGTATGGTAACAGGTGTTAACTAGACTTATTGTGGAGATCATTTTGCAATGTACACAAATACTAAGTTATTATATTGTACACCTGAAACTAATCTAATATTATATGTCAATTATACCTCAGTAAAATAATTAATTTAAAAATTTAATGAATCTTTTCATCTTGCCAAGCTGCAAAATGTTTGGCAGACAAAGGAGTATAATGGGAAGAATCCCAGAATCTCCAACATCATAGCTGAGGAAGAACAATAGCCTTTGTTTATTTTTCTGGTTTTCTTCATTATTAAAGTAATATAAGCATATTACAGAAAATGACAAAAGAAGGGGAAAATTACTGACAATTCCATCACTTTAACCCAGGGAGTATTTGATAATCCTGGAAACACTTTTGGTTGTTAGTGGGGTGAGAGAGAGGGTGCTACTATCTAGTGGTAAAGGCCAGGGATGCTGCTAAACATCCTAGAGTGCACAGGACAGGCCCCACAGCAAAGATCTACCTGGCCCAAAACATCAGTAGTGCCAAGGCTAAGAAACCTTGCAACCACTGTGAGCATTTCAGTATGTACTTTTCATCCATTCTTTTCCCCTATGAATCTTTTTTTTTAATAACTGTAACCTTATTATACACTTAACATCCATTTTTTCATTTAATATTATGACATAAACATTTTCCATTTTACTACATAATATTCATAAGCATCTTATTTAGTCATCCCATAATACTTAGTTTCCTTGTTATTAGGTATAGGATTGTTTCCAATTTTAAAAATATCCTAAGTATTTGTGTACTCAGCAAATATTTGTTATATACCTCCTGTGCACCAGGTCCCAGGCTAGGCCCTAAGGATAGATTTCCCCAAGTGGAATTGCTGAATAAGGAGAAAACATTTTCCTGGTTCTTGATACATGTGGATAATTGGTGCTGGTTACATTCTGTCTTCACCTAGCACTAGGTATTGTTTAAAAATTTTCTTTCCTAATTTAATTATAAAGTACAACTTGAATTTTTCATGGGTTTGTTGATTGTTTTAGTTTTTTTGTGAATTATCTGGTCATTTTTTTTTTGCCTGTTTCTCTTACTGGTTTCTTACTAACCTGTACAAATCCTTCATGCTCATATATATACACACATACAAAAAGGAAAAAATAAGTCATCATCCTCCTCTTGCTAGTGATAAGTAAATAATTCTTACTTCTCTTCTTTGTCTGCCCTCTACATGGGAATAGGGATGGCAGCCAGGTCTGTGATAACACAAAGGTCATTGAAATGATGCTGCAGCAGCTATCTGTGTCCTTTCCTCAAACCAGAGTCGATTATACCACAATTATAAAATACTAATATGATATAAACACAAATACACTTACTGGGCAGAAGAAAACTTAAGATACCCTCAACTCCAAGGAAAGAACCACTGAATAAAACAGAGGGACATTAAACCCACTCGTGAATTACAACTAATTTTCCCAATGTTTATGCCATACTCTGCTGGAATTCCTATCCTTGAACGAATTTGGCTGAAATTTTTAGAGGTAATAAAAGTTTACTGGAAGGTGATGGATTAGATCTGATATTTACCTAATTCCTCACTATACTTCCTCTTCCAACAAGGCACCATTCCCTTGAAGTGCAGGCTTTGTTAGTGGAGGAACAGTGGAGGGAAAGATAGAGACCATGTGAATAAACATGGTCTTTGACTTCTAAATTCCACATCAGGGCAATTGGTCTAAAAGAACATGAACATCTTCTTCAGGTAAGAAACTCTGATGGTGTATCTGAATTCCCAGACAAAAACTAAGACATTGAAAGAGTAAGGAAATGTGAACTAGGGAAGAAGTGATGGTTCATTAGGATGAGGAACTAGGTTTGTCCCTGGGAGAACCCTGTATACCATTATGGAACTGATACTACTCTGTCTCCCTAAGGTAGAATGGGTAGGAGGAAAAAGGGGAAAGAACTCAACCTTTTGTTCTCAAAAAGAGAAGCAAGGAGTATCTTGATATCTGTTGGTTCGGGGACTCCTTTAAATTTTACCTGGTGTATATGAACTATGATTTGAGTAAAAAAATTCCTGGAGTTGGAAAATAGTCTCCAAGTGAACTGAAAATCCACCAGGTTAAGAGATCTGATCTATTAAACCTCTACTAAAAGAGAGCTGATCAAGAGAGCTGATCTATTAAACCTCTACTAAAATATCAAACTCTATTGTACTCAACAAAACCCTGTGTCCAGACTCCTTCCCCTCAGTTGCACTGAGACATTCTTGTATATTTCCCAGGTGTGGCTTCAATTGCCAACAGTTATTTCTGTGCCTTCCTTTAAGAACACACTCTGTTTGTTGTCCTGTAACCTCTGCCTACTCTCTTCCACTGAAAAAAAGGTAACTTTTTTTTCAGAGTATCACAGTTCTTCTTAAAAACTGTCAACTGTCAATGTGAACTGGAACAAACTTTCTGGAAGGCAATTTTCAATTTGTATCAAAAAGCCTTTTAAACATCCAGACTTTGATCAAGTAGTTACACTTTTAAGAGTTAATCTGAAGGAAACAGTCATCAACGTCCAGAGATTTATATGCAATGATGTTCAGTGAATGGCTAAGATAGCGAACCACTGTAAATAATCTTTATGTCCAGCATGAGGGATTAATTTTGTTTGATTATCCAGAGCCATGGCATGTAGCTATTTTTTTAAAAATCACATTTTTAGAAAGCAATTTAATTCATGGAAAATCATTCCCCTTAGGTGCAAAAAACAAGGAGGAACAATGATACATGAAGTGCTCTCTGCGTTATAAAACAAATCCAAACTCAGCTTTGACACAGGCTAAGCTCAAGGCATCTAAGAAACATTTTCCCCCTTAGGCTCCTTTCTTCCATCTTCAGGACTACTTTAGGTCCTCAGAACAGATAGAGCGAAGAACTTCGGTTCGAGTTCGAGTATCCTGGCTCTCACAGCACGAAGGAACTTTAGAAGATGCTGCAGGTGCGATGACTGACCCACAGCAGACTGCTAGTGAGCCGCAGAGGGTGGACTAGAACCCAGGTGTCCCGATCTCCAGCCTAGGAATTTCCCTCTAGCGCCGGCTACCTACCTCAGGGCCACATTCATGAACATGAAGAAACATGTATGTACTTACAAGACTGACATTAAGCAAAACTGAATTCCGTCTAGTGAAAGGCTAAACGTGTTCCTTGCTGTTATTAACCTCGTCAGGTAATCGGTTCTCCTGCACCCAAACCATCACGCTTCCCCTTTCCCTTCTCCTCTCTCCACCCCAAAGAAAGAGGCTATTGACAGTCTGTTTTAAAGTGCCGAGCGAGATGACCAAAGATGCTGGCCAGTGAGCGAGAGCGTTCCCTACCTGCGAACGCGGACTCGCGGCGGGCGCGGAGGCTGCGGCGCTGAGCCTGGGACTGTGATGACCCCCCGCGGCGGGCGGCTAATAAGCTTAGCTTTTTCGGTGAGTTCCCCGCCCACCCCTGACCGAAGAGCCAACCCGCTGACGCTGGCTGGGTAAATTTGGACTTTAAATTCTTGGAATAAAAACCGTAATGGAAACCAAAAGTGAAACTTAATCCGGTTCCCGTAAAAGAAAAGTTTCAAGGATTAAGACAAATCAACATCTGATGTTTTAAACAAAGGTTTAAAAACAAAACCACGTCTTTGAGATGATTTCAGATGGTTTTACCTTTAGAATCCGCACTCTAAATTCTGCCACGAGGGGGAACCTTTTCTGATAAAACATTTTTTTACAAGACCATCTTGTAAAAAATCATCTTGACATAACTTGATATAAATCTACACTATATAGAAAGTGAAATGACAGGCCCACATGCCTTCGATTTTTATTCTTGAAAGTAGTTGTGTATGTATAATAGGAAATATATTTTTAAAACGTGGATTTGGTCACTTCCTCAAAGTTCCTCGACATAGTGAAATTTCAATTGCTTTGTCATTAAAGTAACTTCCCATGATGACTTAACACCTTTTAAGAATGTTTGGGATCGTTGCTATCTTGCTGTCTTTGAGATCCAGCTTGGGGTAGCACACGCTAGGTGAAGGTTAAGAAAATCCTCTGGTAACTCCGGATCAATGATGGAGCCCAAGATGAAACCCCGTGACTCACACAGAGGTGCTGACAGAAAGCACCCCCACTACTTGAATTTCCAGATGCTGCTTTCACCCTTGCTCTTCCCTCTCCGGCTCTCTAGTGCTGTCTCACTCGTTCTTTCCTCCTCCTTTCCTCCCACCTTTCCTTCCTTCTTTCCTTTCTTTCTTACTTCTTTCTTTGTAATTTTAAGTTGATAAATTAGACTCTTCATTGTTTGCCTTTCATGTTTATTCTTTTCAACTGCAATCCGAAATACTACATAGTGAATGAATACTGAGATGTCCTTGGCTTGATTATGGCATTTGCTTCGCAAGTAAGAATTTTTACATTCTTAGAATATCACCTATTTTTATTTCTTAACCTAGAAAAGTACAGATGACAATACTGTCTTTAACATCTGGTGGGGAATGTGAAATTCTCTTTAGCTTCAATAAAATTGTGATGGACTTGGAGATTCAGCTCAGATGCTTCCTCTTTCATATTTCTTTTTGGGGCCAAATAGTGGAATAGTGTATAGTTTTCTCAACTTTATTCCCTGTGATATTTTCTATTTAATCAATTTTATTTTTCTAAAAATGACAGTCAAGACCCAGCACATAGATTTCAAGACCTACTAGTTTGGTCATGATTATCAAGTGGGAAAAAGCCGGCTCTAGAGCCACCTACAACTAATCAGCTGAGCTTCCTTGAGCAAATAATTTACTGAGTAGGCAGGATTAAGTAGTATCCTCTTAGATGGCCCCTATGATCTATGAATAGTTTTTTTAATTGGATGGGGGGGCACAATGCTTACTTGCTTATTTATTTCTTTTACCAAAGCACATAAAGATCAGTAGGGAAGGCAGGAGGTGAATGGAATTTGTCTTTTTCTAAAGTTGTTGAGGGGAATGGAAGGTATTTACTCAGCTTGCTGCTCAGTGATTTACATATTAGTAATCTGAGGACCTGTGATTTTGTTCATCTCACCCATTTGTTTCCACCCCTCAGCCATTCATTTTCCTACACAGTTTATCAAGTTTCTTAATGAAGTTTTTATTTCCTCTGGAGACAGAAAAACAGGATGTGTTTAGAAAAAAAGAGATTTTACCACTTCAAAAAAGTATATGAAAATCAGAACAGCCAGGGGGGCATTCGTACCAGAACTTTGCGCAGATTTTGTGATTTGGGAGAAGTGGACGGAGAGGTGCTGAGATTGGAGACAAGCAGTGGGAAGCCAGAGGTGCAAAACTAGACACCCTGATCATCTCCAGCATCACCATTTCCCATTCATGCCCCTCTCATTCTGTTCATTTTTAGGGGTTAAAAACTCATCTCTTACGGAATTGCCTCCAGGAATATTATTTTATACTCATTCTTGGTTTTAAACTAAGAACAATATGAGTTCCTAAACTCTTCAAAACCTCTACTTTAAAGGGAAAAACTGTTTTTTTGTTTTCTGGTATGAGTTAACTGGTTATTCAAAGGCCAATTATAGTAACATCGAGGTTATTGGATATAGAAGCTAATTAATCTGCCACTCATGTCTGTAGGTAGACTCATCATAAAAGAATAAAAAGTACTTTTTCTTTTCTTTTCCCCACCCTTTCCTGAAAGGACAGCAAGGCCTTTCTGTTCCTCAAGAGAGAGAGATTCTAAACATAAACTAATAAACAGAAATTTCAGATACTGGAAAGTCCCATTAAAAAAACAAGAAAGAAAATGAGGTGAGACAATGTGGTAGAATGCCTAGATATGAGGCTCCTTTAGTTATCGTGACCAGGGAAGGCTTCTCTAAGAGGTGATATTTGAGAAATGAATTATGAAGACAACCATAAAATTATCTGCAGGAAAAGCACTCCTGGCAGAGGGGTCAACAGAGGCAAAAACCATAAGGAGAGAACAGACTCGGCAAATTCTAAGGATGGAATGAAGGTCACTGTGGCTGGAGTACAGAGTGAAGGGAGAGGTAGTGATCAGATCACACCATGAAGGGTTTTAAGGACTAAGGGAAGAGGATTGGATTGTAATCACAATGGAAAGGCACTGGATAACTTGAAGCAGGAGAGTTACCTGATGAATGTTCCCAAAATATCACTCTAACTGTGGTCTGAAGCATGGAGTATAGGGGTGACAGCATGGAAGCTGGGAGACCTTGAGGAACTGTTGCTATGGACTACATTCAAAATGTAATTTGGAAGTAGAACTAATAGAACTTGTTGATGGATATTAGTAGTCAGAAAAAGGAATCAAGGATGATAGAAATATTTTTAATACACTGTTCTGGAGTAGAGTATTATAGTCAGAGTTTCAGGCTTTCACAGTATTTGTGAGCTCTTTAAATTAAGGAAAGCCTAAAAATGAAACATATGCTCTCCCACTAAATTATCAATTGGAAATCTGTTTTAACCCATCAAGAGACTCAAAATTTCTTAAGAAGAAATTACATTCCTTTCTAGAAATGGAAAGTTGGTGGCATTATGTTGGAAGTGGCCCAAGGCCTTGGTCTTGCTCCTGAGACTTGCTATTAATCGGGCTGCAAAATGACAGGTCCAGGTCACTTTTTATGAGAAGTGGAAGAAATTCATTGGGAGCACTGTGCCAGAAATGAGAGGAAAAGGCTCTGAGTAGTGGTTAGAACATTTCTTTGCATGGTATGCAGAGGGAAGGCCTCAGAGGCTGAGACATGCCATCAGCTAAGGCATTATTATTAAGAGATGTGTGTGTGTGTGTGTGTGTGTGTGTGTGTGTGTGTGTATGAACTCTAGGGATGAACTGTTTTAATTTACAGAATATGGCAGAGTTGAGAGTAAGTGGAAAGCACAGGTTTCATTTGTGCCTGTGCATGAACAAGCCAAGTAGAAATATGTGAATTACAGACTAGAGTTACAGACATTTTACAATCCCAAGCGAATGCCGTTGACCCAGAAAATCTTGCTAATTTTGTACCAATCAGAGCTGATGAAGCAAAACAGAAGAATTTAGCAGCATTTTAAGAGTGCGATAGGATAGTGCCACTGTGGCTTCAAACATTGAAGTAAACTTGGAAAGTCAGAAGCAACATAAGGCATATTTTTACCCCTTTAAGTCCAACTTGCTCAAGGGAAAGCCCCAGGGGGTGAAGATAAGCAGTTTCCCCAAACCCAGTGAGGGCTGGCCTAAGTTTGGGTTGGAAAAAGCAGTTCTGGTTTGCTTCTGGTATAGTAGGGTTGGTCTCAAGCAAAATCACTGGGTATCCATTACTCTGTATTTCACAAACTCAAACAGTTATGAAGTAACCCTTATTTGCTTGGTTTTGATAAAGGGGATAATTAATGCCTGCTGTAACTACAAAAAATTAGCACAGTTAACTCATCTTCTTTCATGTTTTCCTGGTGGGAAAGAGGAAGATGGGGAGTTGGCATGAGGAAGAACAGATTCTAAGATTATTATTATTATTGACATCCTTGTTCCCAGGGTTGCTTTGAAAAAATTTAATGGATATGGCCAGGCCAAGCTATGCAGCACTTCCAAGATGCTTGCCATAGAAGGAGGAGAAAAAGAATAAAAACTGAAGGCTGGGTATGGTTTTCTGATGTCCCTGAATGGCACAAACAGATGTAGTATCCCTCTTGTGAAGAGATGCAAAGAAGAGAGACTATACAATAAGGTAGATCATTTTATCCATTAGAGTTCAGGGACTGTTTTCAGTTTAAAAGAAAAAAAAGGTATTCAGGGTAGGAGACCATGCTGAATTTGTCACAGGTGCAGGAGGCTTAGAGTCACTGGCTAAAATTATGTGAGTGGCATGAGCTGTAGATGGAGGAAGTCTTCAGGAGTTTAGTCTAGTGATATGGAGAATTTATAGTTGAGAAGTAGGAAAAATATAAGCAGTTACTGTGAGTGGAAAAAAATTTGGAAAGAGAAATATCTAGAGAAGAGTTTAGGAGTTTCCTGTTAAATATGCTGTGCAGAGCGTTTGCAAGGACTCCTTAAGAAAGCTGACATATCATTCTTCAGTGCTTCAGCAGTGAGTTTATGTTTTCTTAGAATGCTATTACATGCTTGGACTGAACTATGTAAAGCCTCAGTTTTATACACGTTACACTCTGAAATATAATCACCCTCTGCTCAAAAAAGCTTTCCTCGACTTGGCCGCCTCCTTAAATTACTGTCATCTCTGATTATTCCATTTCAATGGCAATCCTCAAAAAACTACATCATCACTTTTTCAACTATCAAATTAACAAGACAAAATGCAATAATTATAATAAAGACTAAAAACAGTAATAGTAAAACATACAGCATTTTTATAAGTCAGACATTGTCTTGGTGATTTACATATACTACCTCATTTAAATTTTACAACAATCCTATGAAGAAGATACCATTATTGCTCCTATTTTATAGATGTGGATACTGAGGTACAAAACTTAAGTTACAAGCTACAAAGTGATACAGCTGTGATTTGAACCCAGGTACTCTGGCTTCATTGTCTATGCTCCTAACTACTATATAATTGTATGGTGAAATTAGTATCTTTATTCACTGATGGTAGTACCATATATTTGTTCAACCTCAAAAAATTAAATGTAGAGGTATATTTAGTCCAGTAATTCCACTCCTACATATATAACCAAGAGAAGTGAAAACATATGTACAAAAACTTGTATACAAATGTTCATAGCAGCATTATTCTTAATAGCAAAAAAGTGGGAACAACACAAATCTTCATCAATTTTGAAAGGATAAACAAAATATGGTACATCCATACATTGAAATACTATTCATTCATAAAAAGGAATGAAGTACTGATACATGTTACAACTTGGATGAACCCTAAAAACCTTATGCTAACTGAAAAAAGCCAAATATAAAAGGTTGTATATTGTACGATTCCATTTATATAAAAACATCTAGAATAGGCAAATCTGTTGTGACAGAAAGCAGATTAGAAGTTGCTAGGGGGTAGGGGATAAGGGGGAGAATGGGGGAGTGACTGCTAATGGGTATGGGTTTCTTTCGGGGGTGATGAAAATGTTATGGAATTAGGGGTGATGGCTGAACATTTTGACTATACTAAAATCCACTATACCATATACTTTTAAATGATGAATTTTATGATATATGAATTATATCTCAATTAAAAATTTTCTAGGTGGGGAGAGAACAAGATCTGAGCCCACTGCTGCCATTATATTACACTGCCACATGGTGTCACTGTTGAGAAATGAACAAAGCCCAAACAAGGCCATACAAAGCTCAGTGATGCTCCACTGCTTCAGATTATGCCCAGACTACAGGTGTGCCCCATGATTGAAGTCTAAGGTTAAAATTCAGACAGTGTTCCAGAGCATGGGCAACACCATTCTAGAATAGCTTAATACTGAAGAGCTTCTAGCCTTAGCCCCACACTGTGCAATTACATGCTCTCCTTCACAGACTCAGGTTTTGGGCTAAAGCCGGTTCCCATTTTAATGGAGAAATTCACACTCCCTTCAAAATCATCTCTGTTAAAAGGAAATACCTCTAAGCATGTCTTGAACTTTCAAAAACTTTGTTTACAAAACTACTTAGTAGATATCCAGGAAAATACTGAGTAATTTTACTGTTCTGGGGTAGGGGACTTTCTAAAATATTTATACTTTTTAAGCTAGTATTTCCAATCAAAATATTAAAAAGCTATATATATATATATGAAAATCATGATTTTACTGATGGTAGCAAAAAAAACCCCAGAAATATCCAACAATGGAAATTGTATACATACTTGCTGGAAGTCTTATATACGTTAAAAATGGTACATATGAATGCCATTTAATAACATGAAAATCCTTATGCTATAATAATGCAAAGTGATTTTTAAAAATACCTATTTGTATGTGTGTATAAAACATACATACATTCACAAATTCATACAATTAAAAGTAATGCAAACACCACTTAAAGTTATATGTTATTTGATATTGACACAATTCTCCTTTAATATTCTTACCCCACATTCTATAAAACATGTTAAAACAGTCTCCAGGAGAACACCGATCCCCCCCGCTTTCTTTTCTTAAATCTGTTTTTACCTGTTCTATTTTCTATTACCCTTTTAATTTTTACTTCTTAATTCATTTTTATTTCTCTTGGTTTTGATGTCCTGTTGTTGATTATACACAGGTTTCAAATACATCATTTCCTCTTTTCTCCTTTTTTAAAGGTTTTTAAAGGATGTCTCAACCCGGTTGCTATTCTGCTTCAACTTGCTCTTCTATTATTCATTATACACTGTTTTCAAACCTTTTTTTCCTCCCTTCTTTTAAAATTCTTTCTCTCTCTCTCTTTTTTTCTAAGTCTTATTTCTACACAGGCATTAGATAGATAAACTCCTTAAGGACACAATAGATGACTGATACTCCATAAACCACAGTGCCAGAGAGGTAGGAGCAAGATGAAGAAGCAGAGAAACCATTCCCAATTAAAAGAACAAGAAAAATCCCCTGAAAGAACAATCAATGAAATAGACATCAATAGCCTACTAGATCAAGATTTCAAAAAAGGAGTGATCAAAGTACTAAAGGAACTAAAAGAGATAGTGTTTAGAGATATAAAATATGTCAAAAATGAAATTGAAACTATAAAGAAGAGCCAAGTAGAATTGGTAAACTCATTGACTGAGATGAAGAATGATCTAAAGGCTGTGCAAAGCCGACTAGATAATGCAGAGGAATGAATTAGTGACCTAGAAGACAGAACAATAGAAAGCACCCAATCAGAAGAGCTACAAGATAACAAATAAAAACAAATGAAAATAGCATAAGGGACCTATGGGATAATATAAAGCATGCCAATCTTCACATAATAGGGGTCCCAGAAGGGGAAGAAAGATAAAAGGGGATTGAAAAGGTTTTTGAAGAAATCATGACTGAAAACTTCCCAAACTTAAAGAAGGAATCAGATATCCAAGTACAGGAAGCTCAGAGGGTCCCAAACAGGAAGAGCCCAAATAGACCCACACCAAGACATATCATAATAAAGATGGCCAGAGTCAAGGATAAAGAAATGATCCTAAAGGTGGCAAGAGAAAAGCAAAGAGTGAGTTATAAGGGAACCCCCATAAGGCTCTCAGCTGATTTCTCTGCACAAACACTACAGGCCAGAAGGGAGTGGCAAGATACACTCAAAGTCCTGAATGAAAAAAAGATGCAGCCTAGGATACTTTATCCAGCAAGGCTATCCTTTAGGATAGAAGGAGACATAAAGAATTTCACAGACAAGAACAAGCTACAAGAGTTTAGCAACATTAAACCCATGCTAAAAGAAATACTGAAAGGTCTACTCTAAATAGAAAAGCAGCAGGATGCTACAGAAATGAGAAACTCACAACTGGAAAGGTGATAACTCATGAATTACAAATAAAATAAACACAAAATTATAAAAGAAGACATACAAATCATTGAGAGTGGGAGAGGGAGGCAGGAAAATATAGAATTTTTTTTCTTTCTATTTTAATTTTTTGTTCCTGGCAGGATGGGTTTGAGATCATGTTACTATCAGTTTAATAAAAACAGTTATAGTAATGGGCTAATAGACTTACAAAAAAGGGTAACCACAAGCCAAAAACTTATAATGGAGTCACTAAAACTAAATCAAATCCATGATAATACAAAGGAAAATCACCAAACCACAAAAGGAAGAAGAAAGGAACAAAGAGGAAATAACAAATTAACTGCAAAGATAAGTTCAAAATGGCAATAAACACACATCTATCATTAATTACTGTAAATGTTAACGGACTAAAACTCCAGTCAAAAGACATAGAGTGGCAGACTGGATAATAAAGCAAGAACCTTCAATATGCTGCATACAAGAGACTCACTTCAGGGAGAAGGACACATATAGATTGAGAGTGAAAGGATGAAAAAGGATATTCCATGCAAATGGAAAAGCCAGAAAAGCAGGTGTTGCAGTACTGATTTTAGACAAAATAGATTTTAAAACAAAGGCCATAAAGAAAGATAAAGAAGGACATTTTATAATGATTAAAGGAGTGATACAAGATGAGGATATTACACTCGTTAATATATATGCACCCAATATAGGAGCACCTAAGTACATACAAGAATTACTAACAGAGATAAAGGGGGATACTGATGGGAATACAATCATAGTTGGAGATTTTAACACCGCATTAACATCACTAGACAGATCTTCCAGACAGAAAATAAATAAGGCAACAGAGAAATTAAATAATACAATAGAAAAACTAGATTTGGTGGATATTTTCAGAGCATTACACCCCCCAAGAATAGGATATACATTCTTTTCAAGTGCACATGGAACATTTTCCAGGATTGATCATGTACTTGGGCACAAAAGAAACCTCAACAATTTTAAGAAGATAGAAATTATCTCAAGCATCTTTACTGACCACAATGCCATGAAACTAGAAATCAACAACAGAGAAACAAAGGAGAAAAAAAGGAAAGCATGGAGATTAAACAATATGTTACTAAAAAAACAATGGGTCAATGAGGAACTCAAAGCTGAAATTAAAAAATACCTTGAGACAAATGATAATGAAAGCACAACCACTCAAAATCTATGGGACACAGCAAAGGCAGTGCTAAGAGGGAAGTTTATAGCGATACAGGCCTTCCTCAAAAAAGAAGAACAATCTCAAATAAACAATTTAACCCACCAGCTGAATGAACTACAAAAAGAAGAACAAAAAACCCCAAAAGGCAGCAGAAGGAAGGAAATTATAAAGATTAGGGAGGAAATAAATAAAATAGAGATTAATAAGACCTTAGAAAAAAATCAACCAAACCAAAAGCTGTTTTGAAAAAGTAAATAAAATCAACCAACCTCTGGCCAAACTCACAAAGAAGAAAAAAGAGACAGCACAAATTAGCAAAATAAGAAAGGATAATGGAGAAATTACAACAAACAAAATAGAAATACAGAATATCATACGAGAATATTATGAAAAACTATATGGAACCAAACTGGATAATCTAGAGGAGATGGACAAGTTTCTGGAAACATACTGTCCACCAAGACTGAATCAAGAAGAAACTGACCACTTGAACAAACCGATTACTAGAAATGAAATCAAAATAGCAATAAAAAACCTCCCTACAAATAAAAGTCCAGGACCAGACGGCTTCACCAGGGAATCATACCAGACAAACAAAGAAGAACTCATACCAGTCCTTCTCAAACTCTTCCAGAAGACTAAAAAGGAGGGAATACTCCCAAACTCATTCTATGAAGCCACCATCACCCTGATACCAAAACCAGGCAAAGACACTACCAAAAAAGAGAATTATAGGCCAATATCACTGATGAACATAGATGCCAAAATCCTCACCAAAACATTAGCAAATAGAATCCAACAACACATAAAAAAGATTATACATCATGACCAAGTGGGGTTCATCCCAGGGACACAAGGGTGGTTCAACATATGCAAATCAATCAATGTAATACATCTCATCAACAAGAGAAAGGACAAAAACCACATGATCATCTCAATAGATGCAGAAAAAGCATTTGATAACATTCAACACCCATTTATGACAAGAACTCTCGCCAAAGTGGGTATAGAGGAAACATACCTCAACATAATAAAAGCTATATATGACAAACCTATAGCCAGCATAGTTCTCAACGGTGAAAAACTCAAAAGCTTCCCACTAAAATCTGGGACAAGACAAGGATGTCCACTATCACCACTCCTATTCAACATAGTCTTGGAAGTCCTCACCACAGCAATCAGGCAAGAGAGAGAAATAAAAGGGATCCAAATTGGAAAAGAAGAGGTAAAAATGTCACTATATGCCGATGACATGTTACTATATATAGAAAACCCTAAAAGATCCACACAAAAACTGCTAAAGCTGACCGAAGAACTCAGCAAGGTAGCAGGTTACAAGATTAATGTTCAAAAATCAGTGGCATTTCTTTACACTAATGATGAATCAACAGAAAAAGAAAGTAAAGAAACAATCCTCTTTAAAGTAGCACCCAAAGTAATAAAATACCTAGGAATAAATCTAACCAAGGAGGTGAAAGAATTATACACAGAAAACCATAAACCACTGATGAAGGAAATTAAAGAAGACTTTAAAAAATGTAAAGATATCCCATGCTCTTGGATTGGAAGAATCAATATTGTTAAAATGGTCACACTGCCCAAGGCAATCTACAGATTTAATGAAATCCCTATTAAATTACCCAGGGCATATTTCACAGAACTAGAACAAATCATAATAAAATTTATATGGAACCATCAAAGACCTAGAATTGCTAAAGCATTACTGAAGAGAAAGAAAGAGGCTGGAGGAATAACTCTCCCAGACTCCAGACAATACTAAAGAGCTACAGTCATCAAGACAGCATGGTATTGGTACCAAAACAGACATATAGACCAATGGAACAGAATAGAGAGCAGAAATAAACCCACAAACTTTTGGTCAACTAATCTTCAACAAAGGAGGCAAGAATATACAATGGAATAAAGACAGTCTCTTCAGCAAATGGTGTTGGGAAAACTGGACAGCAGTATGTAAATCAAGGAAGCTAGAACACTCCCTTACACCATACACAAAAATCAACTCAAAATGGATCAAAGACTCAAACATAAGACAAGATACAATAAACCTCCTAGAAGAAAATATAGTCAAAACAGTATCTGATATACATCTCAAAAATGTTCTCCTAGAAGAAGTAAAAGCAAGAATAAACAAATGGGACCTAATGAAACTTACAAGCTTCTGCACAGCAAAGGAAACCATAAGTAATACAAAAAGACAACCTACGGAATGGGAAAAAATTTTTGCAAATGAAACCTACAAAGGCCTGATCTCCAGAATATATAAGCAGCTCATATGACTCAATAAGAAAAAAATAAACAACCCAATCCAAAAATGGGCAGAAGACCTAAACAAACAATTCTCCAAGGAACACATACAAATGATCAATAGACACATGAAAAAGTGCTCAATATCACTAATTATCAGAGAAATGCAAAGCAAAACTACAATGAGGTATCACCTCACACCAGTCAAAATGGCCGTCATTCAAAAATCCACAAATGACAAATGCTGGAGAAGCGGTGGAGAAAGGGGAACCCTCCTACACTGCTGGTGGGAATGCAGTTTGGTGCAGCCACTATGGAAAACAGTATGGAGATTCCTCAAAAGACTAGGAATAGACTTACCGTATGACCCAGGAATCCCGCTCCTGGCCATATATCCAGAAGGAACCCTACTTCAGGATGACACATACACCCCAATGTTCATAGCAGCATTATTTACAATAGCTAAGATATGGAAACAGCCTAAATGTCCATCAATGGATGACTGGATAAAGAAGAAGTGGTATATTTATACAATGGGATAGTACTCAGCCATAAAAACCGACAACATAATGCCATTTGCAGCAACATGGATGCTCCTGGAGAATGTCATTCTAAGTGAAGTAAGCCAGAAAGAGAAAGAAAAATACCATATGAGATCGCTCATATGTGGAACCTAAAAACAAACAAACAAAGCACAAATACAAAACAGAAATAGACTCATAGACATAGAATACAAACTTGTGGTTGCCAAGGGGGCGGTGGGGTGGGAAGAGATAGACAGGGATTTCAAAATTGTAGAATAGATAAACAAGATTATACTGTATAGCACAGGGAAATATATACAAGATCTTATGGTAGCTCAAAGAGAAAAAAATGTGACAATGAATATATAGATGTTCATGTATAATTGAAAAAAATGTGACAATGAATATATAGATGTTCATGTATAATTGAAAAATTGTGCTCTACACTGGAATTTGACACAACATTGTAAAATGATTATAAATCAATGAAAAATGTTAAAAAATGTGTTCAATATCTATATCAAGATTTCTCTCAACTCCCAGGGTATATATTCTCATGGTTACTTTTTTCACTTATATTTTAAGATACATAAAGAGTATTTACAATGTATGTATACAGATTAAAGTGCATCCTTTGGGTTTTGATCAGGAATTGGAACTCTACCAAGTTGGTTTGACTAAAGAGATCTTAATATAGACACTATTTAAAAAGTAGGGTAGCGTTAAGAGAACCATCTAGTTGAAGCATCCCAACTGCCAAATTGGGGGTAAGAACCATCAAGTTGAGAGTCTAGCAACAGCAGGAAGACCATACATCTCTAGATCGAAGAACAAGGAAGGAGAGCATTTCCGGAGCTCTGTGAGCTGGAGACATGGAGGTGGGGCCTCTGGTTAAGAGCTACAGTTATGGAGGGACACAATCACTGATCCTCAGCCCCAAAGAAAGAAAGAATTGATAAAACATACCCTCCTGTGGATGCCGCCACAGTCCAAACCCAAACAGAAACCAGCTGAGAAGAGCCCAGGTGATGTTTTCCAAAGAGGTCAGCTTCTGGGGTATAGAATAGTGCAGGGAAGGGAGGAGAATGGATATGAGGGGAGGCAAACAGAAATCACAGAATGTCTATCTGTTTTGCCACCAAGGATTTATTCTTGCCCTTTGCTCAGATGAAGAGGAGCTTATCCCCTAAACATAAGAATCACTGGGTCCCACCAATGATTATATTGCTTTGAGGCGATGTCAATTTGGGCATACTCTGATCTAGAAACTAAACTGCAATATGTCTCCATCAGTACTCTTCATACAAGGGAAAGAAGGGCAAGGAGGAAATAATTAATATTTTATATACCGAGTTACAATAGTCCCTGCCTCTACAGCTTGTTACTAGGTTAAAATTGATAATCACAGCTTCCTACTTTGTTCACTTATGTTTCCCTTACCCTATGCAGTATTATAGTAGATCAGGATTTTTTACCTGGTGTGGTGATGCAACACTTCAATTTCTGCATGGTCTGAAATTTAAGTGGCCCTTACTTTATCATGTTAAACTGTAGCTATCTAATGACCAATATTATTGCACATAGGAGTATTGAGATGTGCCCTCCCATGTGCAGTAATATTGGTCACAATTTATAGCTGCAACCCAATTTCTCCTTGGTAATTGGGATCAGTTATCCCAATTCCCACTCTATGAGGAACTGAAATGATCAGAGGGCAGATACAGCTTCCAATTCAATAAAACCATGCCTGGGAAGCATTTCTTCCCTTTGAACTAGGACTTCAAACTATTATAAAACCAAGGTTGTAGAAATGGTGCGCTGGATATTTTCCATTTGTCCCTTATGTCTTTGTGCCTAGGAAGCAGACTTCTACAGGCTACACAGACTAGGCTCCCTCATCTTCTGGCTTTCTGGTAGATCCAGCCAATGGGTGATTCAGCAGGATATCAGAGTGAGAAAGGATAGAGGGATGGGTTTTTCTTCTCCACTCTATCCCCATGTGGAACAGAGGTCCCAGTGGTGGCTACAATCTGAGGATCTTACCCTGTAGGGCCAAAGGTCAGCATTGACTGTTTTCCTCTACTGAACAACATAGCTCCTGTTGGGTAGCCCTCTCATAGAGCTGCAGCTATTGCTCTCACCTGGTTTTAGTAAATGTTCCCTCCCCTTTGTCCCTTCAGACCTAGAGTTAGTAACAGGTTCCCACTGTTGCTGATTACTATTGTTAACTTAATGCTAACTGTGTGCCAGACATTGTGCTAAGTGCTTAAATATATTATCTAATGTAGTCTTCACAATCCAATAAATTAGATGGCTTTAGTCCTAGCATAGAGATGATAAAAGTAAGTTTTGGAGAGGATAACGAATGACAGTGATGGAGCTAGAAATCAAATATAGGTATGCTTATGCTACAGTCTGCACTCAAATGCTATTGTATCCATTGTTATCTTCTCTTAAAGAGTTAAAGCTCCACATAGCTTTGTTCCTGTGGTGCACAAGTCACTCTGATAATGAGAAACAGAGATGCTGATGAGATTTCCCTAACTAGTCATTCAACAAATACGCTCTGGAACGTGAGTGCCAAGCTCCAGAATAATGAAACCTGGTGTTGAGAGCATCAAGGCAAGCACAAGAGGTCAGTGTGGTGTTCACTTACATGCAGAGCCTGGAGGAGGTTAGATCCCTTCACTGATTTGATGGTCAGCCAGGGCTAAGTGCAGGAACCTTCCTCATGGAACTTCCTCAAGGCCAGAGCCTTGTGAAGTCCATGCTAGTCTTCCAAGCCATTTAGCAGCTAAGGACAGAATGCCAAGAGTTCCTCAAGTATTCTCTCAATGAGGCTGGGAGGGAGGCTTGACTTACTCAATACAGAAATTACTGGTAGGGGTGAGAAGAAATGGACATCTCTCAGAGTAGCAAGGGAGAAAAATAGTTCTGTCCAATAAAATAAAATAGAAAGAAAAAAATTGGATTGGTAAGTCTGTTCAAGTCTGTTCTTTTTCGTTTCCTGTCTTAACCTTTTTACCACTTTAATTGTGGTAATTTAACAGGTGCGGGAGACGGAGGCTCCAACAGATTGAATAAGCTGTGTGGAGATTCAAACGGGGAAAAAAAAAAGTTCACCCTCAACATTAAACCTATTCTGTAAGTAGAAAGGCTATTACAAATATTTATAACGGTGGGTTTATACGTTTGTGACAAACTCACACGAGACAGATTCTCTTCTCCAAACAGACCCTACAGGTTGACATCCTTTCTGGAGAATAACAGTGATATGTCTCACTCTTGGAGGTTTTAGCCTGGCTCAAGAGCATGGATTGCTCAGGTTCCTCGTGGGTAACTGCAAACCTCACTGAGGACTTTGAGTGAGATTTCCATTCTGTTTCCTCGGCCTCCTCTCAAAATTTGACAGCTTCGTCGCTGTGGTTTTGAATTTGCCTCTTTGACCCGGCCCTCCCAGGACTCCAACGGGATAGAATACACCAGACCTCCGTCAGGCAAGCGGGCCCTTTAAGGAAGCCGAGGGCTGCGCTGATTGGCTGAAACTCGGGATCCTGTCATGACCAGCCAATCCTGAGGCTCTACAGGCCTGGTCCCTGACGCCGTCGACGGAACCCCGGGCCTGGAGGAGGCCTCTGCTACGATCACTGTCTCGGAACTCCAATTCCCGCTGCCCAGTGAGTGAGTGTCTGCAGTGCCGGTCGGGCCAGCCCCAGGCGGGTGGGGAGGGCAGTTTCGTGCGGCTGCGTCTGGCCGCGCGGAGGTCCAAGGCCCCGGGCTGGCCTGGCGGAGCTGAGCGCCCTCTCCTAGTGAGCGCCAGCCCTTGCCTCTCCTCCTGCCCCTAAAGATTCCAGGCCTCTACCGTATCGCTGTAATCAAGTGAGGGGAAGGTAGTCAGTGCAATCAACGGAAATCAGCATACCCTTGAAGGAATTACCCAAGTTACAGTAACTGTGTCCAGGATATGTGGGTGTAGTTAAATTTAAATTAGGGAAAACCTTCCGGAAGCTGTGGGTTCTGGACTGGAATTTGCAGAGGAAGTGAGCTGGTCTGAATTGAACGCAAAGACTTATTGAAAATGATTGCAACCATACATCCAGTCATAAATGTAGATAATACGTCATTTGATCAGGACATGAGTCAGTACAGAAATTTGGATGACAGAGCTTTTAGGTGAAGGAATTGTCTTTTTTTTTTTTTTTTTTTTAAGTAAAATCAAATCCTGGTTCCCAGGTGTGACCCAAGGAGGGCTGCCTGGAACTTGCAGCCTCAACATTCCTCCTCAGAAATATCCTTACCTATTGTAATCTATAGCATAGCCGAGGCAGGACTGGAGCATTAAAGGGCCCTAAGGTCTCAGAAGTAATAAAAAAGGGGGAAAAAAAAAAAAGACAGAAGGAATCCAAATCAGCATTTTTAGCCCTCTGAGGCACACTGGTGTCTAAGTTATACATAGCAAGGCATTTGTCACCAATGATAAAGTGCTGGAATTTTTTGAAAGACTTACTTTATACAACTGAGTGAATTCAAAGTTATTCCTACTGCAAGGTCATTCTTTTTTATTTTCTGATATACACTTTGTGAATGGGAGAGAGAAAGATGAGAGTATTCTGGACACCCTAAGGAACCTCCTGGACTTTGGAAAATGGCTTTGTTAGGGTGGGGAAGGAGAGCAAAGTTGAAAATACTGAACTCCAAGACATAATTTACAAGGTGTGGTGCACTCACTTTCAGGTGTGGTCACTTTTAGGCACTGCAAGGAAGCTTTTCTCCCTGCTTGGCTTCTACTTTTAACCCGTGGGAACATCCCCTAATACACCCAAACTACAATCCAGAACCAAGAGAGCAAGGCCAAGAAAGAGGTAAGCCTAGTCCTAACTTCCCAGATAGTTTCTCTTCCCTAGATGACTGACATGACGGTTGTCTCTCCAGGGAAGATCTCATCTCCTCATAGATAGGGGCACTCTAAGGAACACAGCTCTGTGACATACAGGGTGTGTGTGTAGGAATGGGATTAGAGGACAGTTGTTTTCTTTATAAATGCTTGCTGCATATGTAAAAATTCAATTAGCTACTCCTATGTGCAGAAGAAAAGTAACGAATGGCAAGTGCCTGAGCTACAATTTATTCTGTATCACTCATGCTTTCTGCAGCATTTATAATAAGGGAAAGAGACACTTTGGGGACTGCCAAGATGGATAATATATTGCTCCTGCCTTTAGGCACGTTCTGGTCTGCTGGTGGAGATAGTGGACATGGGGCTGTCAAAGTCTAGAGACAGAAGAGAACTTCTGCTAGATCTCCCTAGCATTAATGGGAGGCCTCAACCTCTGGTCACAGGCTGGAGTTGGGCAGTGGCAGAGGGGAAGGGAAATCTAAGACCTCTCAGGCCTGTTCAGGGCTGTGCCTCTTCTCTGTGAGTGCCTCAGCCTCCCATGTCCAGCTTTGAAGCTTACTCTGACTCAGGGGCACCTATAAATTTAAGGTGCATCTTTGGCCAGAATACAGGGAAGCCACTGAAGTCTGGCTTGTAGTAACCACTCACTTAGGCCCCATTACAAGGGACAATCCATTCTATATGGCATGAAATGCCCTCTCTCTCCTCTTATCTTCTCACCAGTTAGCTAGAACCCAGGATTTCCTGATAAGGATATGAAAAATAGGAGCTCTGCCTGGGCTTCCCACAGAATATTGTGGGTCCTGGGCGAAGGCATTAAGAATGGCCACTCTGACCTGAGGTTCACAAAGTGCTCAACAGCCTGCCAAAGAGAATCAGTAACATTGTTGAGGAGTACAGAGCAACCATAGCTTCCCTGAGTTTCTCAGTCTTCTTAAGGTAGAATCAACAACTAACTGAAGGTCTTCTGTACCCACCCAATTGGATTAAGAACAAAAATTGGAGTTCTGGCTCATCTAGAATTGCCAGTCACTTAAGAATTTCTTAAGTAAGATAAATAAGATAGACTACCATATATTCACCTAAAATTTGTGTTTCCCAGGACATTTAAGTATCCTTATGTTTTCCCTCTTCTGAGAAGTAGCTTAACAAGGAAAAGGTGAGGCTGAAGGAGGATGGCCAAGGGATGTTAGCAGTGGGTAGATGGAAATAGCAAGTGGGTAGGAGAGGTTTGGGATTACAGGAAGAGTACTGATATAGTGACCTTAAGACACCAAAAACATCCTAATATACAAATGCAAGGAGCACAGAGAAATCAGTCTTCAAGGTACACAATGCATCTTCTAAATCACCCCTCCTCAGAAGCAAAGGTTCTGTCATCCAACTGTACAGAAGGTAAGAGGATGGATGGTACTCACCCTGCCTCTCATAAAAATGAGGTTTTGTTTGTTTGTTTGTTTGTTGTTTTTAAACATTCAGTTCTTCAAGATATACAGTGGGAAGAAAAATCAGAAAACATGGAACTATACACTTATAGAGCAGGAAAAGATTTTGGAAATCATCAAGTGCAATCAGCTGGTCTTAGGTGAGTAAGTGATGGCCAGACTGGTTAAGTTTGCCCAAGGTCAGATAGCTAGTTAGGAGCAAGGACTAGAATCCACACTGTGTTCCCAGGTCAGAAAATTTGCCTTCTTTTTTTTTCTTTTGAGAAAAAAAAAAAGTGAATGAAAGGCTGCAAATGGCAAAATATCCTTCTTCCTTATGGGTGAGTTGTATTCCATTACATATATAAGCTGCATCTTCTTTATCCATTCATTTATTGATGTGCACTTAAAATGTTTCCACATCTTGGCAATTATAAATAATGCTATTAATAGCGGGGTAAATGTATCTTTTTGAATTCTTATTTTGTGGTTGGCTTTATTCTTTTGATAACTATGTAAGTTTAAAAAGCTAAAGCTCTAAACATTCTTAGAAACAATGAACAGTACATATATAAATTTTTAAAATATGTGCAGTAGATTGTGTATATGTATTTACATACAATATATTGTATCTGCTTAGTCAAACAGTAACAATTCTACCTCACAAAACTGAAAAATGAAAAAAAAGAATATTTGTTTTTTTTACTTTGTCATAAGTTCATGGTAACCTGAAACAGGGTATATGAGGATGCATGTAGAATATATTATTTTAAGCCTCTTTACTTTTTTATATTTTAGGTCAAGATGGGATTTATATTTTCAAAATCTATGAATGAGAACATGAAAAGCCAGCAGGAGTTCATGCTTATGAATGCCCGACTTCAGGTACATTTTTAAATAATTAAGCTTTTATGTTGCTACAGTGGTTAAACTTTTTGTCACATGTGCTGCAGCACTATGTTCTCTTTAACCCCAAAAGGTAAAATGCTTTTGAGGCTTATCCTCAAAGCCAAGATGAAATGGATTACTAATTATCTGGTAAATGGGTTTTTTAAATCTCTAATCCAGATACTTAAGTAAAAATTTCCGTATTACAGGAATAGATAACTTAAGAGTTTATGGTAGACAGAATGATGCCCATTCACAAAGATATCTGCATCCTAATCCCCTGTGAATATGTTACCTTACATGACTTTACAATGTGATTAAGTTGAGGAGTTTGAATTGGGGGAGATCCTGAATTATCCTTATTTATCTGGAATGGCCCAATGTAATCACAAGGGTCCTTATAAAGGAAAGAGGGAGGCAAGAGGGTCAGGGTCAGAGAGAGAGAGACATTTGAAGATGCTATGCTGCTGACTTTGAAGATGGAATAAAAGGGCCATGAATCAAAAGATTCAAGCAGCCTCTAGAAGCTGGAAAATGCAAGGATATAGATTCTCATCTAGAGCTTCCAGAGGGAAAGCAGTCCCTCCAGTCTATTCTAGACTTCTGACCTCCAGAACTGTAAGGTAATACACTTATTTTGTTTTAAGACACTAAGTTTGATAATTTGCTACAGCAGCAATAGAAAATTTTAATACAGAGTGTGAACATTTGACACTGGATTTATACAACGGCTGAATAGAAAAGATCAAGCAAAGTAGAAGATTGTCTAATTGCCTAATACAGGTTGTCAAAAAGTATTTTTAAATGTTTTAAAACAAAATCAAGTATTAATAGTTTGACTGAAATTATTTTCCTAAGATTTCTAACAAAGATCTGTAGACCTCTGTGGTTCATTACGGCTCTGGGAGTAGAAGGTCCTAGGTGAGACATACAGTAAGTGGTTAAAAGTGAGGACTAAAGCCAGGCTGCCTGGGTTTGAATCCTGGTTCCACCTCCTGACTGACTGTGGCTTGTGCTTCAGTCTCCTAACCTGTAAACTGGAGATGATACTGTCCCCCTCAGAGTAAAAATGACCATGTATTGAGAATGTGTAGAACACTGCCTCAAGTCTTTAGAACAGTGTCTCTCAATCTATAAGCATTAGTTGTTACTCTTGTTATTATTGCTTTTAAAGAGTGATAGAAAGTGTCTTCTGTAGGATAAAGATTTCTTTTGGGGGAATGGAACTATTGAAAGAATGGGCAACTGAACTATTATAACAGAGCAAAGTGACCTAGAGGAGATCAAACGTTTAGGGTTATGAATCAGTAATGTATGTCATATACTCAGAGAGTCCTTGTCCAAGATGTCCGGAAACTACAGGGCTTTTACGTCGTAAGTCAGGGTCTGTGAAGAGTTTGGGATTTTACCCTGCTTGCAAGCTAACAGATGAGCCTATTACTATTCCATGGACGCTGGCAGAACACAGGAGACACCTACATCAAACAAAGGACTTTATTACTCACAGCACAGCAAGAGCACAAGCAAGAGGCTGGTGTCAATTCCTCATGCCCCTCGAGTCTCACAAAGGTGACAAAGACAGGCTCACATGGGTGCTGTGTATTCAGTGCATTGTGAAACACTGGGCTTGGGGAATCTACTGCTTTCCTAGTGAGTGGGGAACTGGTGGAGTTGAGGTGGGGGAAATTGACCTCCTTCCTCAAGGTTGTTCACGGCAAACACAACCCCAAGAAATGGTCTGTGTAAAGAGCAGTCTTCTGGGCTTGCATTCTTGGCTTACCCAGAATGTGCAGGGACATTCAGGGCCCATGGCAGATTGCCCCTCAGCCCGATTGACGAGAGCTTTGAGAACAGCCTTGACTTCTGCTCACTGATCCCAGGGCCCACTACAGTTGGCATCTAGGGTATAACCGGCAGGTGCAATATCACTATTGGCATCTCTACTTTTCAGCTCAGCTGAACCAAAGGTGAACCAGGCCCAGGCATTTAGAAGAACCTCTGTGAATCCAAGGGCCCTATAGAGCCAGTAGCTTTGCTTCAAGTGGCAGCGTGGGGGATAAAATTTTCCCCAAAAAGGTAGCTACTACTCCTTTATACAAAACTGAGATGACACTAAGGCCAGGCCAGCCACACCCTCAAACACATTATTTTCATTTGACCAGCAAAGGGGTACTTTCCTTGTAATTGCCATGTCCCGGTTGTCCTAGTTGTCCATGTCCATGTCAGGCCTGAGAGCCACAAATTCTCCAGGGGTCAAGTGTTTATTTTTAACAAGATCTCAGTAATAGGCCAATAACTGCCTCCTCTTTTTGAAAGGGATACATTTTGGGTTGAATTGTGTCCCTGTCCCCCAAATTCATTTGTTAAAGTCCAAACCCCCACTACCTCAGAATGTGACCTTATTTGAAGACAGAGTCTTTACAGAGGTAATCAAGTTAAAATGAGGTCATTAGGGTGGGCCCTAATCCCAAACGACTGGTGTCCTTGTAAAATTTGGGCACAGAGACATGCATACAGGGAGAAAGCCATGTGAATATGAAGAGGCCATGTACAAGCCAGGGAGAAAAGCCTGGAACAGAGCCTCCCCTCAAAGCTCTCACAAGGAACCAACACTGCTGACACCTTAAATTTGGACTTCCAGCCTCCCAAGTTGAGACAATAAATTTCTGTTTCTTGAGCCATCCAGTTTGTGGGACTTTGTTATGGCAGCCCCAGGAAGCTAATACAGCATATATTTATTTGATGCCTGTGTCCAGCATGTGGTGCCGCTATACTGGCAATGGCCTCTGAAGAAGGCTGATTTTCTTTTTCTTGCTAGAATTCTATATTGTTTCTATTGGACCACTTGGAAGGGGTCAGGGACTCCCTGAATGGGAGAATGTCCTCTCATTACTATGAATGTTTACAGTAAAAGCAAGTAACACAAAATTTATTATACATTTATATTCAGAGGACATAACTGCAGTATCTTGCATCAATTCAAAGGCCATTTTAATTTCCCTTCTTCACTGCAAACTGCTCAAACCTTATCAGCTGAATTTTGCTCTGAGAACACAGATCAAAGATTTTAACATAGGGGTTATTGTAATAGTTTCAGGAGATTAGGCTGTTTTCCCAGCTGGGGGAGATTGGGAATACAAATTTTTTTGCCCTTTGGTTCCTCATCCCAGAACTGGTGGTGCTTCCTCCCCTGTGCTCCTCTGGCCTCTGGAGAGCACTGGGGCTCAGAGGCATCGTTCTTTTAGCCAACACTGGCACTACTGCCCTGCCCTGCATCCTCAGCACTTTGGGCCATCCTGGCACTTAGCACACCCTCCCTGCATAGGGCCAAGGAGACATGGGGCCTGGAATCCAACAGAGCCATAAATATAAACAGTTGAGGCCCTCCTCTCCCCTCCCTGAAGTTCCCCTGCATATCCAACCTTCTTCCCTAAAGCAGCTGAAGTTGGATGAGTGGAAGAAGGAGAGAGCAGCTCGGTGCCAGTAAGCAAAGGTTTGCAGTTACTCTCAGGTTCAAGAAGCCTCTTGCCACTGGACTCAACAAATTTCTAATGTATTTAGTCTATCCAACGTTGTATATCCTCATTGTTTACACCATTATTTCAGCTTTGGGGACCCTTGACCCATCAGCCATTGCTATACTGCATGCCTTCTGGCTGGGGAGTGGGGCTTGTTGCCCCTATGATGTCATGATAACATCCTTTCCTTGTCCCACCCCAGAGGAGAATGTGCCACAATCAACACACAATCTGGGAGTCTTGTTTGGACCCTACCTTTTGTTTCTCAGCCTCATTTAAGGCAGTGAGAGATCTTTACCCTCCCACCCTCACCACCACCTATGCAAAAGCATTTACTTCCAGATCTTAGGGAGTCTTCCGATATCCTCTAACCCAGCCAGCAAGGGCCCTTCTACTTTCTCTTCCAGAACACCATGTCTCTATCAGCACCTCATCCATATCACCCAAACTGGCAGGTCTTGTGAAGGGTCTGGGATTTTACCCTGCTTACAAGTTAAGAAATTAGCCTGTTACTATTTGATGGATGCTGGCAGAAGACTTACTCACAGCACAGCAAACATCATGAGCATGAAGTTGGTGCCAGTTTTCTATGCACTCCAAGCCCCGTGGAGGGGATGGAGGTGGGCCTAGTTGCATGCTGAGGTGGACACATGAGCTTGTAGAATCCACCACTTTTGTCATGAATGGTGAGCAAGGCTGCTCTTTGATTGAGAAGAGGTGTTACTTCATCCTTAAGGTTGCGCCCTGCACATACAACCCTGACGAATGGCCTGGGGAAAGAGCAGTCAGGGCCTGCATCCTTGGCCTGCTCAGCAAGAATGCTCAGGGTCCATGGCTCCCAGTAAGTGTGTTGGTTTAGATGATTAGTTTTTCCTTTTGGCCACAATATACTTTATTATTTATCTTTTAATTTTAAGGAAGGATGACAAAAAGATATAAATCAATACAGTTGAAGCAGCCTTCCAACCCTAAAGCTACTTGAGTTCTCATCCTAAATGGGGCAGCCTAGGGAGAAACAGACTCATCTGTAGCAGTTTGGAAGACTGGATTGGTCCTTGAATGTTCCCCCATTTAAAGGAATTAAATACCTAGCATCATTTTTAAGGCTTAGAGCTATTCTTCTTTTTGAAAAAAGTATCATTAATTACTTGAGATATATATAAGAGAATATATTTATAAATTATGAAGCATAATAAAATGAACACCAATGAACCCATCACTAAATTGAAGAATTATATTATCACAATACCCTTGAAGCTACCTATGGATTCCTCCTCCCTGAATGTTGAGTGAACCCAATCAGCTAAAGTTGGGCTGTAACTGACATCGTATCATATCCCAGAGTTCCTAGGACTATGTATGACTCTGTAAGTGGAAGGAATGGGCCAGGGGAAGATGTGGGTGGGAGATGACATGTCTTTCTAAGTTCTTCAAAGGAGAGGTTTAAAAAACACCGATTGAAACACCAGGCCTACTAACATCTTTAGCCTGTGATGGCATGTCTTTTGGCTCTTTTCCTATTTAATGGCATCTCAATAAAAAAGGGTAAATAGAAGAAACAAATGTTTATTAAGAGAAACCTCATAATTAGAATCCTTTTCCCAGTGGGTTTTTTAAGTTCTACTTTTTTTTTTTTTTGGTAAAAAATGAAAAATTGTAACTTGATAATTTGGTATTATTGGTATTTTTCTTTCAGGAGAAAGGGCCAGAATCTTATACCAGTGGCCAGGTTCCCAACTCTGGCTGTACATTTGTCTCATGCAGGGGCTTTTTAATGTAAAGGTTTCATCGTAGATTGGTCAGATATCTACATGCCCGGGCATGCAGTTGCTTTAGGCTCTCCAGGGGATTGTGATGCAGAGCTTGGGTTGAAAACCTTTGCCCTTTCCTTTTCTATGATGCTACATAATTGTAATTGGTGATTGGCAGTGACTTAATACAACATACATTGAAGATGAAACCAAATAAGTTTTCAATTTAGGTAAATTATTCATGAAATTAATTAAATCAATCACTGGAGTCTGGCTTCAAATCAAAAAAGTTCCTTTTAATTAACAAGTTGGTTCTAGTTGAGCTAGAGAAAATTTACACTATCCAATATAATAATGTTTTCAGATCATCAGCAAAAGTCAGTTTCCCACTGCTTTGTCTAACCCCTGTTACCAGGGATGGTGGATAGCTGGCGTATTCGGTAAACCTCAGGTAAAAATGAATACTTTCTTAAAATGCCACTAGATGGCACATCTAAACCAATTTTATATGATCTGAGTGGCCAAAAAAGCATTCTGAAGTTATAAAATAGGATGGAAACTGAAAGTGTAAAGCAGAAAAAATGAGGGAAGAAAAGATTCCATGAGTCTCTGTCGTGCTGTAGTGCTACTATACAGGCAAAGCAGTTATGGTCCATGTAAAGATTAATAGGGCAGTTTTTTCATTGTTCACTGTGAGCAGGACACAGACTAATGACAAAAAATACAGGCGAGCCAGTCATTGAGCTGAATGTCTGTGTAGTGTTTGGTGTTAAGGAAATGAAGTATAGCTATAAATCAAAAGTATAGGTATTTAGTATATATAAAATAATGTACTATATGCTAAGCAGCTTTCAGATGTGTATAAGGTACAGAAATTTCTTATCTAATTTGGTGGGGAGAGGGCAAGGTATACTGAAAATACCCAGATGTTATGTTTGTCTATCTATGGCAGGTAGAATAATGGCCCCCTACAGTTGTTCACACCCTAATCCCTGGAACCTGTGAATATATTACCTTATGTGGTGAATAGACTTTGCAGATGTGATTAAATGAATAGGCCTTGAGAAGGGAAAATTATCCTCAATTATCAATGTAGACCCAATCTAAACACATGAATTTTTAAAAGTAGAGATGTAAAGACAAGACTCAGAGATCAAAACAGCATGGTATCGGCATAAAGAGACATATGGGTCAATGGAACAGAATAGAGAGCCCAGAAATAAATCCACAGACCTATGGTCAATTATTCTTCAACAAAAGAGGCAAGAATATACAATGGAGAAAAGACAGTCTCTTCAGCAAATGGTGTTGGGAAAACTGGATAGCAACATGTAAATCAATGAAGTTAGAACACTCCCTCACTCTACAGACAAAAATAAACTCAAAATGGCTTAAAGACTTAAATATAAGACAAGACACAATAAATCTCCTAGAAGAAAACATAGGCAAAACATTCTGACATAAATCCTAGGAATGTTCTCCTAGAGCAGTCTACTCAGGCAATGGAAATAAGAGCAAAAATAAACAAATGGGACCTAATTAAACTCATAAGCTTTTGCACAGCAAAGGAAACCATAAGCAGAATAAAATAACATCCTACGGAATGGGAGAAAATATCTGCAAATGATGTGACCGACAAAGGCTTAATTTCCAGAATATATAAACAGCTCATACAACTTAATAACAACAACAACAACAAAAAACCAAACAATCCAATCCAGAAATGGGCAGAAGACCTAAACAAGCATTTCTCCAGTGAAGACATACGAATGGCCAATAGACATGAAAAAATACTCAGTATCAATATCAAAAATGCTGGTGGGAATGTAGTTTGGTGCAACCATTATGGAAAACAGTATGGAAACTCCTCAAGAAACTAAAAATAGACTTACCATATGATCCAGCAATCCCACTTTTGGGTATATATCCAGAGGGAACTCTAATGTGACAAGATACATGCACCCCAATGTTCACAGCAGCACTCCTTACAATAGCCAAGACATGGAAGCAACTTAAATGTCCATTGACAGATGACTGGATAAAGAAGTTGTGGTATATTCATACAATGGAATACTACTCTGCCATAAAAAATAAAATAATGCCATCTGCAGCAACATGGATGGACCTAGAGATTGTCATTCTAAGTGAAGTAAGCCAGAAAGAGAAAGAAAAATACCATATGATATCACTCATATGTGGAATCTAAAAAAAAAAGGACACTATGAACTCATCTACAGAACAGAAACAGACTCTCAGACTTAGTAAACAATCTTATGGTTACTGGGGAAAGGGGGTGGGAGGGGATAAATTTGGGAGTTTGATATTTACAAATGTCAGCCACTAGATATAAAAATAGATTTTTTAAAGTTTCTTTTGTATAGCACAGGGAACTATGCTCAGTATCTTGTAATAACCGTTAATGGAAAAATATGAAAACAAATATATGTATATATATGCAATACTGGAACATTGTGCTGCACACCAGAAATTGACACATTGTAATTGACTGTACTTCAATTAAAAAAATAAGAGTCAGAGAGATGTGACGTTGCTGGCTTTGAAGATGGAGGAAGCCCACTCCCGCACCTTCTCCAGCCAAGAAATGCAGGTGGCCTCTAGAAGCTAGAAAATGCTAGGAAATAGATTCTCCGCTAGATTCTCCAGGAAAGGAAGACATCCCTTGATTTTAGCCCATTCCAACCTGTGTTGGACTTCCAGTATCCAGAAGTATATAAGATAATAATTTGTGTTGTTTTAAGCCACTGAGTTGATAGTAATTTGTCTACACAGCAGCATTTGCTATGATTATTTTTACAACATAAAATACAGTGTAGACTCAATAAATGCCTTTTCAAATGTATAAAAATTAAAACAACAAACAATAGCAAATAACATGAGAATTTAAAATTGCTTAAACTGTTTTAACTCCCAATACCTTTAATTCTTACGCCCTCCCATGTGTTTTTTTGAGGTGAAAACTGTACCAACGAGTTATAATAAGGAGGACAACACTTCAATTTTTAAAAGAAGGGCTGATTTTCTGAGGAAACCAAGAAAGTACAGTGTTTGCTTTGTAGAGAGTCTTGTGGCAACAAGAAACCCAAAATGTAGAATAGGTAGTGAAGAGGAGAGGAAAGCAGTCAACTCCATCTGCATTAGAAGGTTGAGCAAGTGGGCGTTGGCTCAAGAACTAGAAGTGTCAGGGGACTTAACCAGGAAGTGCCTTGAAAAAAGGGGCAGCATGATCAGTATAAGTTCACCCACAGTGGGGTCTACAAGGAAGGCTACAATGGCTTAATTATGGTACCTGGGTTCATAACCATCTTCAGCTTATCCCTCTGAAACTCTTTTCTGCCTATGTCCCCATACCTATTACCTGCTCTTAGACTCCCTATGTCCCTCACTCATAATCATTCTTCTGAGATTCTTATTTTTTAATTGTGGTAAAATATAAAATTCACTATTTTAAAGTGTACAATTCAGTGGCATTTAGTACACTTACAATGTTGTGCAACCATCACCATTGTTTAATTCTGTAACATTTCTGTCACCCCAAAAGGAAACCCACTAAGCAATTGCTCCCTGTTCCCCCTTTCTCCCAGCTCCTGGCAACCACTAATATGCTTTCTGTCTGTATGGGTTTGCCTGTTTTGGACATTTCATATAAATAGAATCATACAATATGTGGTCTTTTGTGTTTTGCTTATTCCAATTAGCATAATCTTTCCAAAGTCCACGTCTGTTGTAGCATGAATCAGTACTTCATTCTTGTTTATGGCCAAATAACATTCCTTTGTATAGATACACTACATTTTGCTTATCCATTCACTTGTTTATGTACATTAAGATTATTTCCACTTTGGGTTATTGTGAAGAGTGCTGCTATGGAAATCCTTGTACAAGTCTTTTTGGAACACTTGCTTTTCAATTATTTTGAGTCTATATACCTAGGAGTGGAATTGCTAGATCATATGAAAATTTTATGTTTAACTCATTGAGGAACCACAAAGTGTTTCCCACAGTGGCTGCACCATTTTATATTCCTACAACAATGTATGAGGGTTACAGATTCTCCACAATCTTACTGATACATGTTATTTTCCTTTTCTTTTTTCTTTTTCTTTTTTTTTAAATTCTAGACATGCTAGTGGATTTGCAGTAGTATCTCATTGTGGTTTTTATTTGAGTTTCACTAATGACTAATAATATTAAACATTTTTCATATGCATATTGGACATTTGTATAACTACTTTGGAGAATTGTCTCTTCTAGTCCTTTGTTATTTCTAAATTGGGTTGTCTTTTTCTTGTTGAGTTGTAAGAGTTCCTTATATATCATGGATGCTAGATCCTTATCAGATATAATATATGCAAATAGTTTCTCCCACTCTGTGGGTTGTCTTTTTACTCTCTTGCCAGTGTCCTCTGATGCATACAAGTTTTCAATTTTTATGAAGTCCAATTTATTTTTCCTTTTGTTGCTTGTGCTTTTGGTGTCATATGTGAGAAAGCATTGCCAAATCAAAGGTAATTAAGATTTGCCCTTATGTTTTCTTCTAAGAGTTTTATAGTTTTAGCTTTTTAAGTTTTTGGTCCATTTTGAATTAATTTTTGTATATGGCGTGAAGTAAGGGTTGAATATCATTCTTTTGCATGTGGATATCCAGTTATCTCAGTACGAGGGTCATTCTTTATCAACATAAAGAAATCAAATGTTGCATAGTAAAGATTAGGGGTCACACAGTAAGTCTGTAACTAAGTCAGGTCAAGAATTTATTCACCAGGGTCCAGGCCCTCTGAAGAGAGCATCTTGACTTTTTAGTGGTCTTCAAGTGCCTAAAGTTCAAGATGGTGGCAGCCTGCTGGTGTCTTTCTTTTCCAAAGTTGGAATGGGTGGAAATAAGTTAATTTAATAGCACTATGAAGGATTGGGTCTAAATGCAGAGAATATATGTATTAAGTTACTTGACTTTTAAAGAGACTGCTAAAAACGTTCAGCATGACTCTTTAAATATAGGGTAAGATATTAATATGTCTGGAATCACTTAGAGGAGTTAATGAAATTACTCTTGAGATTTCCTGTATACTGTCTATGTTCAGGAATGGTAGGAAATGAAAGTAAAATAATTAATAAAAGTCACTGGAACATAGGCACTACCTTATACAAAGGTAAACAAACAACAAAGAAGGGTCAAGCCACCAAGTTGATGCTTTGCTGCTTAGTCCTTCCATGCTGACGGTGGGTCGAGGACCCTTCCTACAGTCAATTTTCCAAGGGGGACACTGAATTTAGGTTTGTTCACAAACTTAAATGAGACCAGTGACTCCACTTATAGATTATCACAAAGATTTTCTTTTTCTTTTACTCCCTCAACTATAATTCTTTTTTCATATATCCGATTGGAGTGAATTTCAATTCATTTTTAGCTTTGCATTACTAGAGCAAGGGAGGAGGTCACTTATAAACTCAGTAGAACATTTACTGAATGCCTAGAGTATACAAAGTTTGGGGCACAAAACTATTAAAAATGATCTTATAGTTCTAATAATTATTTTGTTTTCTCTATAAATCTTCATATGTACACACACACACACACACACACACACACATACATACTCCACTTTATTTCAAAAAAAAAGTAAGGTAGGCTTGCTGTTAAAATCTTTAGACTTCTCACATGGGTCTTGTTTCTACTTCAGTTTCTTCCTTAAGATAATTGACAATATGGGGTAAACATTAATTTTTAATATAGTGGAACAATCTAAAGTTTCAATATCTTGAATGAACTTACTAAATGTAGAATAATAGTGAATCTACATTTTAAGAAATGTTTTAGTTTGAAATAATTTCAGATTTGCAGAAAAGTTGCTAAATCCATATAGAGAATTTACACACGGCCTTTAGTTAGCTTCCTTTAAATCATAGTGCAATGATCAATACCAGGAAATTAACATCAATACAATACTGTTAACTAAATTACTGATCTTTCTTAAATGCCACCAGTTTTTCTCCTACTATTCCTTTTCTGTTCCAAGATCCAATCCAAGATCTCACATTGTATTTAATTGTTGTTTCTGCTTAGTTTTCTCCAGTCTTATAGTTCCTCGTTCTTTTTTTGGTTTTCATGATAAGTACTGGTCAGTTATTTACTAGAATTTCTCTCACTATGCATTTTTCCAGTGTTTCTCATGATTAGATTGAGGTTGCGCATTTTTTGCATATTTTTTAAACTGCAGGATGCTATTATGTCTTTCTCACTGCATCATATCAGAGGATACCTGACGTTGATCTGTCTTATTACTAGTGATGTTAGCCTTGATCACTTGTTTAAGATGATTTCTGCTAGGTTTCTCCACTGTAAAGTTACTATTTTTTCTTTTCTAACTGATAAATATCTTTGAGGAAATACATTAAGACTCTGTTAATATCTTTCTTCTTCTCAAACTCTCGCCTGCTCATTTTAGCATCCATTGGTGGGATCTTATATGCAACAATTACTGTGGCATTTGCCTAATGGTAATTTTTTTAATCTCCTTCATTCTATCTATATTTGTTCATTGGAAAAGCTGTGCCTTCTCCATGTATTTATTCAGTTATTTTTATCAATATGGTCTCATGGATATATTATTCTGTGGGTTATACTCTAGTACCATCATTATTTATTTTATGGCTTAAATTGTTTTGGCTATTGGGAATTCTTTCCAGCTGGCTACCATGTCCCTTTGACATATCCCATCCTTTTTTGCTAATTCTGTGATCATAGGATTGTCCATATATATTGCCCCTGCCCAAGGCCTGGAATTAATCACTCATTTAAGGATGCCTGTTTCTTTCTATTAGAGAATAGTATTTAGAACTCAAGATCTGGGTTCTAGGTGTGCTTATTGATATGACCATTGTTCCCAGATCCTCTCATCAAAGACATGTTCATATATACTAAACCATGCATATACACACACTTATACCTATAAGCATGTATATTCTAAACCATGAGTTCATAGTGATACCTCTAATTCCAACCTAGTATGATGTTTCATTCTAGCCTTTCTTTTTCTCTATTTTTAAGTTCTTTCTCAAACAATAAGAAACCTGGCTCTCATTTTCTACCATATAGTCACTTCAATCCTAGTAGAAACATGAAATAGTTACAGAATTGCCAGTACACACCTCTGTGGGAGACAGATTCACTAACCAGGGTACATTGTCTGTATGTTCTTTTCTCCTTTACAGTATTCAGTCAAAATACTTTTCTGTTAATTAGGTTAGTTCTTCCTGGGCTCCTTCAAAGTGGTTAGGTTATTCATTTGCAGAATACTTACACTTTGTATTCTCTCCATGTTTTGGTTGATTTAAATTAGATATAGAATAGAGGAGTATAGGAAACATAACTATGTTCTAATGATTAAAACTATCCAAAAAGATACATTCCAAGAAGTGTCCCTCCCTCCTCATCTTTGCTCACCTATTCCCATTCTCTTCTTTATATATAGCCTTTCCCATATTGTCTCTATGTGTTTAATCTCTCTAGTCTTCCGTTTATCCTTCCTGTACAATATCCTTTTGTACAATAAACAAATACACGTGTAATTTCTTCTGTCTCCTTCTTCCTTACATGAAGGGTAGCATACCATTGATATCCTTTTGTATCTTTCCTTTTTTCATTTAACAGTATGTCTTGCAAATCATTCCAATCAGTTCATAGAGATCCTCTCCATTTTTTTAACAGTTGCATAGTGCTCCAATGTGTGGGTATATAATAATTTACTCAAATGATGTATAGGCACTGTATTAGTTTCCTATTGCTGTGAAAAATTATCACAAACTTAGCGACAATACAAAATAATTATCTTATAGTTTGGGAAGAAGTTTGAAATGGGTCTCACTGGAAGAAAATCAAGGTGTCAGCAGGGCTGCATTCCTTCTGAAGGGTCTAGAGGATAATCCTTTTCCTTACCTTTTCCAGTTTCTAGAGGCTGCCTGAATTCCTTGGCTCATGTCCCCTGCTTCCTTCTTTAGCCAGAGTGTAGTATTTTCATCTCTCTCTAATTCTGACTCTCTTGCCTCCATCTTTCACTTTTGAGTATCTCTGCAATTATATTGGACCCACCTGTATAATCCAGGATAATATCCCCATCTTAAAATTCTTAAATTAATCACACCTGCAAAGTCCCTTTCTGCCATGTAAGGTGATATATTCATGGGTTCTGGAGATTATAATGAGGACTTCTTTGGGGAGCCATTATTCTGCCTACCACAGATACTTAAGTTATTTCTAATATTTTGCTGTTATAAATCATCCTGCAATGAATAATCTTGTGCTTTTACATTTTTGTACTGCTGTAGGTATACCTTCAGGGTAGAATTCTAAAAGTGGGATTGCTGGGTCAAAGCTGGTGCCTTGTAATTTTGTTAGGTATTGCCACATTCCCCTTCAGAAAAGTTTTACCAACTTGAGAGCACCTATTTCCCCAAACTCTCACCAATAGAACATGTTGTCATTCTTTAAAATTTTTGGCAATCTGATAAGCAAGAAATGGTATCTCAGTCTTGTTTTAATTTGCATTTCTTTAATTATGAGTAAACCTGAACATTTTCTCACATGTTCAAAGGTCATTTATGTATCTGATTTTTGTCAGTTGTCTGTTCTTTGGGTTTTCATCCCCTGACCCTCAATTTTTAAGAGCTCTTTATACATTAGAGATACTGATCTCTTATCTGTGGAACATATTCTAAATATTTTCTCCAGACTGTCATTTGTCTTTGATTATGGTGGGGGTTTTGCCATGAAAAAATTAAAAAATTTTTATGTATTCAGATTAACAATCCTTTATTGCCCTTGCATTTTGAGTTTTTATTTAGAAAGTCTTCTCCTATACCAAGGTTAAAGGGGCGGTCACTCGTATTTCCCTAATGTATTTCTATAGCTTCATTTTTAATATTTAGATCCCTAATCCATTCAGAGTTTGTTCTGGTATATGGTGTAAGATATGGCTCTAATTTTATCTTTTCTCAAAAGGCTACAACATTTATTAAAAAGTCTATCTTTACCCCCAGTGATTTGAGACGCCACCTTTACTAACCTTCTAAATGTACCTGGGTCTGTCTCTGGACACGCCATTCCACTGGCCAATTTGTCTATTTGTGTACCAGTACCACACTATTGTAATTACAGGTGCTTTGTAGTATGTTTTGATGCCTGGTTAAGATAGTATACCCTTGTAGTTTATCTTTTCAGTGTTTATTACATGTTTGCTTTTTCAAAGAAACTTTAGTATCAACCTACCCAACTCTACAAAATAGTTTGTTGATTTTAAAAACTAAGATTGCATGCATTTATAAATTTATTTAGGAAGAAATGTAAAGTCACCCTGTCCAATAACAGGGGATGTCTTTTCATTTGTTTGAGTCTATTTTTATATATTCCAGGAGTTTATAAGTGAACTACAAACTAAACCAATGTTTTTTTTTTGTTAAAAAAAGGAAAAATTTAAGTTAAATTTTAAAATTTCCTGTAAATGATTATAAAAGTATTCTTGCAGTTGGATTTCTTGCCTATCTGGCAAGGGACTGTGTTAGCAGTGCACATGAGGGAGGGATGTTCTTACTCTGAAATGTGCGAGACTGAAGAGTAGGAAGAGAGAGAATGGCAGAACTTCTCGGCAGGTTGGGGTGGCACAGAGGGAAATCTAGAAAGAAAAACTGGGCTCCAGACTGTTGCTTGCTGGATTTACGGCCAGGATATGGGTGCTAAGGACTGTAGATTTACTCTTCTTGCAATGAGATGTTCGCAGGCATTGGAGCCAAGCACACCCAGGGCCAGCCCTGGCTCCATCACTTACTTGTTAGCTGACCTTTGATAAATGAGTAAACTCTCCGAGCCTCAGCTTCACCACTAACATGAAGAAAGGATACCTAAGTACTAGCTTGTATGGTAGAGGAGATGTCAGTAAAGGTTCCCTTCTTTCCTGTTTATCTACATCCCTTTCTCTTATTTGCTCACAGTCACTACTTCATTCTTTCTTCCATCTCTAATTTCATTCTCTATTTTTCATTCTTCATCATTTTTTATCTTTCCCCATCTCTATATGTATTTTCACTTCTGTGGTTAGGCATATGCTTTTCTAGTTCCTTTTCCCCTCTAACTTGCAGGATATTTTAGCACTTTAAAAAGTCAATTCTGGGAATGAGGACGGGGGCCAATTAACCTGTCAGTCCCACAAAGTCTCATAGGCACTCCTGATCCCACTGGGCATGCTCAGCCTTCTCAGCCTTGAGACACTAAGGGACATTAGCAAGTGTCCCCTCCAGAGCCAGGACAGAATTTAAGTCATTTCAAAAGATCCCTGCAACCTGGTCCAGAGGACACCATTCCTACATGCTAACCTTGGTACAAAAAGGAATTGCTTCTTGTTAATTCCTTTTGCACATATGCTATTTCAAGGGTCTTATGGGTATTTTTCTAGGAAATTTCAGAACAAAAAAGAATCTCAAAAAAGAATCTTAAAACAAGTTCACTAAATACCAATTTACTTGTGATGTATGTGAAATACTGCAAAGGAATCAGCACAAATTTAGGAAGGTACTGAGTAGACATTGTTCTGAAGACCCAGAGTAATTGGGGGGAAAATAGCTCCTTTCTCTTAAGAACCATGTATTTTAAGTTTGACTAACTGTAATAGCAATTTAAAGTATGCTTTTACTATAATCACTGAAAATCTTAAGAGATTTGACACCTATCCCAATACTTAGAATTTACTTTACAACTAATATTGATTTGTACATAACCATAACTTCTTATTAAAAATTTTTAAAAGTGATTTAGAACTTGTTGTCCATCTTTAATACTTAAGACTTTTGGATCTGATCTAAACAAGAACTCTGAAAATATTCTCTCACACAGAATCAAACCATTACTTCATATTAATCAAGTCACCACTTTGTTGGTTATTCTCTGACTCTCTTTCCCTGCCCCCACCTAGATCCTCCGAGATCTCTACCCTTCTCTGCCCTGTGTTCTGGGAGTCTGACCCTTGGCCTTGCATCTCCCAGGCTTCTTTTCCCTTTGGCTTCTGGTTGGACCATCTAGCAGGAGGCAGCAGCAGGAGCCTGGAGGGTTTAGGTATGTGGTTCTGGAGGTAGCAGTGGTTTCCATGAGCCACAGCTCTTTTAATTTCTTGCTTCTTCCTTAGCTCCATCTCTCACTGGGCTCTGGTTAACACTGTTTCCTTCCTGTTCCCCTGCTAGCCTAGGAGAGTTCATGGCTTCCTGCTGTTTGTTTGCCCCTGGGTGCCTCACTATCCCTTGTGGTTACCTTAAACTGCCCACACTCAGTGCTGTCCTTTCATCAAATTCTTCTCAGTTAACCTCTTTTGAGAAAATATGCTACATCCTGGTGACACCTTGTGAACAAGATAATGGGTGTGTTGATGTTTTTGTTATGAATAACTATCTAAACCTTTAAAACTAACTGCATTTATCATGAACACCAAAAATATACACTTTTTAATTAAACACTTAATATGCTTCTGGCAATTGTAACTTTAGTGTGATGCTCCCTAAACTGTATGAGATACATGCTAAAATTACAAAATAAAATTTTGGGTCAGACTTTGCTCTAAGTCTGCACTCAGCTGGACTCTTTGACTAGTTGGTAATTTCTTTTTCATTTCCCACCTTAGATGTATACGTCAAATGAAATGAGAAGTGTCTGTGCTGACCAAAGAGAAAACACCTAGAACACAAGCATAGTACATGGAATTTACAACACAGCAGCTGCTTCTTTAATAAAATTGATGTCCCCTTTCAGACACAGATAATAACTAGAGAAGAAAACTACAACTTATAAGCTACATACTGGCCTCCAAATACCTAGTTTCTTCAGCCATGTAACAATTAACAATATAACATCAAGCTGAAGTAAATAATGCTCATTTATTTCATCCATGAGCAGTATATATTAGTCCCTAGGTGAAAGACTTTGGAAAAAAATTGAAGACAAAATTCCCTTGTTCATTTGTGAAGCTTCTGTGATATACTGGAGCCATTTCTAATATTTTTGTGGCATACAGATTTTTACTAGATGTGAACTGTCTTAATTTTCTACCGTTCATCTATTTCAAATGCCATGCAACAAACAATTGTGTTAGACAAATTTTCCATGTGAACAAATTAATGTAGTTTTATAGAGAAGCATAATCTAAAACATAATTTTTATAGCCCTTCTTACATGTAAGCTTCTCATTGCTTAAATTATTCTTCTTGCCTTTGGTGAATGTCTATTAATTTTCACGTTTGGGCTTATAGTAGTGACTATTGCACAGACTGGTTAGTAGAACACTAAACTTCTGTGTCGAAAACAATAGCCTTAAAAGCTCCTATCAGTCTCTCTGTCTCTGTCTCTGTCTCTGTCTCTGTCTCTCTCTATCACACACACACACACACACACACACACACACACACACACACACACACACACACAAAGAGGTACAGTCAACTCCAGCAATAGTGTATTTTCTTTTCTTTCAAAAATAAAGTTTCAAAGTCAAAAACATTATTTTAAAAGTCTAATCCAAATTTTATGATCTAAGTTGGTTTCTAGCATTTTTAAGAGTAAACTCTCTGAATACCCCAGCTCTACACTTGTCCTTAAACTGAGACATGAATTTGCAAAGCAATGCCTCAGAATATTCCTGGAAAAATATGTCATAATGACATTAACCCGCTGTCTAGCATTGCAATGGACATGATGGCATTTCTATTAGCTTTTTATTGATGTTAATGTAAAATAACAGAACCCCCAAAAGAATATTCTGATAATGATTTATTTATTCACAGACTGTATGCCAGGCCCTGTGCTAGTTAATGAGGATGTAAAGATAAGAAGACAAAAGTTAAGTAGTTTTATAGTATTTCTATGTTCCAAAATGGTTCATGTTATTTCATGTAGTGCTTTTTCTTAGAAGAAGAAATGGTTGGATCATTTTCAGTAAAGAAAAATTTTGTGTTCTCTTTAAATCTATTTGGTAAATTAATGATAGTTTTAGGTTCGTGGTTAGGTTCAGTTCAGATATATTTACTGATGATAAAAATATATAGGCCATTAAATTCTGGATTTATTACATTAATGGTAATATAATTATATAATTTAGGATTTGAATTTTTATGTATGGGCACATTCACTTGATTTTTGAATCACTGTACATGGCTTGGAAGCCAAATTATATAATATGGAATATTTATTTTCAGTTATGTACCCAAAAAGAAAAGTATTAATTTGAAATTAAAATTGTTTTAAGGAAAATTAAACATGAAGACTTCAAAGCTTAAGAAATTATATTAGAGTGGGTGATTATCAGTGTTTTTTCCTCTCTTGAAAAATCTTTCTGTAATTATATGTATCTTTATAATATACACAAACAAATAAACAGAGCTGCAGTTGTACGCCCCATACCATAACACTGGCAACTGCTAATCTCCCTATAGGATTTTGGTTAAAGGTTTTTTTGCACATATTATAATAAAAATCAGTTTCACCATAAGAGCTGATTGGGAATGTATATTTTAATAGAATATTTTGTTCCTATTTTTAGAATTTAAATATTTGCTTATTTAAAGCCGTTGGGATTTTTAAGGCAAAGGAGACTCCATCAGGTTAGGTATTTTTTTAACCTGTTAAAATTGATTTCTAAGTACTCTCTGCTGGCATGCCCCTTTAATAAGTACATCGATTAGAACTTCTGTTTGCAAGAACTGTTGTTTTCAAGAACTGGAAACCCAAAATGCACAAATATGAAGTAAAGAGGAAAACAATATGCCTGTTGTGATACATAAAAGGGAACAATCAGTATTATTCAGAAACAAGGGAAAAAAGGTAAAATGAGGATGGCAGTGGTTTTGTCTACTTTATTTGTATATTTTACTAGATGAAAAACTACTGCCATTTGGTGTGCTCAGATGCTCACTCGCTCACTCTCTATTTAAATATAAAGATGCATATATTTAAATAAATACTTGCTTAAATATGATATACTTTTGCCTAAAATTTATAATGTGAAAGGAAGTATTTCAGATGCAGACCTCTCCAATGAGAGGACCCCAAAGGCACATCTGTTTGGTTTATGACCCTCACATTCTATCATGGGGTGAGGTGCAGTGGAAAAGAATGCCATCGTGTTCTTAGCTGTATGAAACTGAAAAGTTAGAGCATCTAAGTAGCAATCACTTCAAAATCAAATTGTTATGGACATCACCAAGGGGAATCAAAGCAGTTGCTTTTTTAAAGAGGGAAGATCATTGCTCATTTCCGTTTTCCTTCCTCTAGTGGAAGCTTGGTGCCACTTTCTTTTCCAACAAAATTTCCTCTCTGGATCACATGACATGGTCCTTTTAGATAGTTCAGTATCTACATGTCTTCTGTAATGAAGAGCCTATTACTTCTAGGGGGTCCCTGGCAAATTGAATTTCCATAACTGGGAAGTAGGTTTCTCATTCTTCCTAAATCTGAGCAGCACAGCATTTCTGGAGGATAGAGCCTCCCCTGTTACTCCCCTTTCTTGGAAGGGGAAGAGAATGCAACTGCTGCCTTACCAGCTTACCCAAAGTCATTTGGATGGGACCTTATTCATTGTTTACTCCCATTTTGCTGTTCATCCACTGGATATCCCAATCTCCCTTGCTTTATGCCTTCAGAAAGTGTGTTCCAAGCTTAGTTTTAACCCATCCAAATTTTGGTACCTCTGCTACAAAGTTTTTATTTGCACAGATCTCAACTATGCCACTTTTCAAATTCTACGCTCACAGTTTTACCCTTTAAATAGAAAGAAATTAGATGGAGAAAGAAGTAACCAGGGCTCCACAGAACTGTCTCAGACTAGGGACAGAGATGAGGAAGAAGTTCATAGACCTGACAAGGTATGCTGAGTACAGCTGACTCCAGCCAACACTTCCTGTGTCTTTCTGCCCCATTCATTCAGTGAACCTCATGGCAGCCCCTCAGACAACTGCCTGCAGCAACTGCACTTTTCCCTCCCCTATCCACCGTGGATTTGTTTAGGCAAATACTTGCATGTCCCCCAACATGTCTGGCCATTGCTTCATTATTTCCTTTATTTATTCATTTATCCATTATGCAGTCAACAAATATTTACATAACACCTATCTCAGGTGATGGGAATATAAAATTGAACTAAGTCACTGCTCATACAGACTCTACATTTCAATTGATCTGACAACACACAAGGAAATAAAATGTTTGGCTGAGAATAAGCAGTATGATGAACATTAAGGCTGGATGTGGGGTCAGGGAAGAACTGTCTCTGAAGAAGATGTATTTGAGCAAAGACCTGAGTAAAGTAAGGAGAAAGCCTTATGTAAGATGAAGGGAATGACAATAGTGGTTCCTTCATTCATCTTACCTGGAAGAAAGTACATGAGTTCATTTCCTAATAAGGTGATTCACCTGTCACCACTAGCAGGAACCCCACAATTTTGTATTTTAGCCCTCATATACATACTTAGCACTAAGATATTTGCTCTCAGGGTAGAAGTTTGCTCAAAGGAGAAAACAAGAATGGAATTAAATTTTAAACTTCTGGTTAAAACTGATTTTTAAAATTATGCTTCAGTAGAAGAATATTCTTATTTTAGCCTTTATCCTCATGTTGAAATATGAATCACTGAAATTTACAGCTTTAAGAATGGGGATCATTCTGTGATCCTTCAACTTACTGTAAAACAAAGTACCTAATTTTGGTGAGATAAATTGATTCAATCTTTGCTATAGTTTTAGAATTATTAAGCTGGTTTCCATCTTGATATAAATGCAACAATATAATACTTATTTCTACATAGCCTTCCAGCACAGATTACCGAGGAAGCAAAAGTATTTTTCTGCTAGATTTCTGTCTTTCCTAAAAAGTTCTTTATTTAGTATTTTTAAATGCCCCCTAGATATAAAGAGCCTTTAAATTTAATAGTAAAAAGTAGATTTTCACATGTGAAAATGTTATAGTTTTTTGTTTTCTTATTAATGTTCATAAACCACCAGATAGATTCATTTAGATTGTAAAGTATAATTTAAAATGCTATGTTAAGGAATACAGCCCTAGTTCATTTCTTAATAATATCTAACCAAATAAAAACCTACTCTTTAGGATGGATATGTACATGAGGATTTTTTTTCTTAAATGAGAACATGCAAATTAGGAATAAGAAACTACATCTCCATTTGGTCCTTACTGCCTATGTCAAGAGACAGGCTTCCAAATTATAATGATGTCACACAGGAGGGCAAGAGAAAACACACTGTGAAGTTGTCAACAGAGATTATAATATAAAGAAAGCAATGTGCCCTATTCTAAAGATGTTGTTAAATTTAACATTTTCTTTTCACCTTCTCTTACATTATTTTCTGCTTTATGAGTTCGTACTTTCTTTTTTCCTAATGATTACTGCCCTTATTTTCTAAAGAAATTGCTCCATGTTTCTGTAAAGTTATCTACAGAGAGACGATTAGAACTACTAACCAGGCTTTCAGTGACTTCTGGATTAAGTAATTGACTGGGTAGCTTTCTTACCAATTATTGTAAATAAACTAATCATACTTCAAAGTATGATCACACGGTCAGGGAAGATTCATTTTTCAGTTACATGTTTCTATAGCTTACATAAGTCATTTAACTTGAACCTTAATAAAGGTCTATCTGCTTAATGTGTGTGTGCACGTACTCAGCTACCATTAATTCTTGGATACTTCTCATGAAAACTGATAAAGAACCCCCTCCCCAACTTTTATAGATAACAACTGTTTGGAGATAGTGTTTCATTAAGTTTTCTTTTAGCAAAGTCTTTTCACAGCTAGGAAAATCTAAATGTGATATTTGTTTTTATTGAAGTACAGTTCATTTATAATGTATTAGTTTTAGGTGTACAGCAAAGTGATTCATTCAGATATATATTACTTTTTAGATTCTTTTCAATTACAGGTTATTAAGTATGATGTTTTGAGTGTAATGTTTTGTTGCAATAATGGCTTGCTAATAAAATAACTAGTAAAATAAAACATATCTGAATCTGTCATCGCTGCAAAAAAAGCCTTACAGAATGGGCAGACTAGAGAAGCCTTTTGCCCATGAATAAGCACCACTTTAACACAGGTGTCTGTTGCAGCCAGCGACACCTCAGTTTACTATTTGGAAATAGTTCAACTTTAGGCTCTATCTCAGGCAAAAAGAGAGTTGATGAAAAAGAGACATGTTTAAATCAGTGCTAGAAGACTGATGGTGAATTTTGTTTAGGGTATCCAGTATTTGGTTTTTTATTCTAAATGAAAAGTTGATCCAAAGAAACATCTCATTAAGAATGTATATTCTGGTGGGGTTTTTTTGGGGGGAGGTTTGTTTGTTTGTTTGTGTGTTTGTTTGATGTAGTGTCCTATAGATATCTATTAAGTCGAAGTCTGTTGTGTCATTTAGGATCTCTGCTGCCTTACTGATTTTCTGTCTGGAAGATCTGTCCACTGAGTATGGGATTAACAGGTACAAACTACTCTACATAAAACAGATAAGCAACAAGAATTTATGTATAGCATGAGGAACTATATTCAATATCTTGTAATAGCCTATAATGAAAAATAATCTGGAAAATATATATATAATGGAATCATTCTGCTGTACATTTGAAACTAACATAATATTGTAAATCAACTACATTTCCATAAAAAAGAAATGTTAAAAAAAAAAACCAAACTTTTCATGAGACCTCACACTGAAAAGTTTCACTGTTAATATTACTTCCAATTATTTCCCCCTCATTCTTTATTTCCTTACATCTGGACCATTTGTTTTGTTTTTTTTCTCAGTGACTGTGTTGAAAAACTGAAGTGTATTTTGCCTCCTCTGCTTTTTCTCTCCTTATCCCGCAATTGATTAGCAAGTAATGTAGGCCTCATGTTCTTATTTCCCAAGAATTTAAAAAAATCTCAGTCACCACATCAATAAGTCTAGACTATTGGGCCTTTGAAAAATTCACTTAACAAAGATAAATTATAACTAATGTTTTCACAGTTCCATAGTAATGCGTTCATATAATACGAAACATGATGTTCATAATAAAAATAGCGATACTAGATAGAATGCTGGGCTAGGGAGATGGTCATTTCTACATATTTACTAATTGAAGGAGAATGAATCTCAATAAAATATAAGATTCTTTCCTTCCCACATCATCACATGTCTAGATACAGTTATCACAATTTAGTTTTTTATGTTCATTTCCATGAAGGCATAGTCTTCTATTTGATTAGCCTTTTCGTTATTACCGATCATAAAAATCTTTAAATAGAAATATATTGTCTTTGGAACCTACCCAGAAAGAACTAGTTTTACTTTAAATCAACAAATGGTTAAATATTATTAGAAGGAAATTACTTGATTTCTTGAGTTTGCTAGTCCTTATTATCAGCTTGTTAAAACAATAAGAACCTGAATATAAACTACAAACTAGTAACAGCATATCTGGAACCAAAATAAAATAATAAATATGAAAAAAAATAAAATTGTTAGTTCTGTTAATCTGCAATTCCCTTTGAGAAAGCACATGTTATCTGTTGCTAAGTAAAAAGTCAGATTAATGTTGAGAGACCATATTAAATTATAGAAGAAACTGCTTTGAGGGGTATGGTTATGCAAAAGTAGTTAGAATCATTTACACTTTATTGAGATTTTATGGCAACATTATTTAATTGCTAGAGATATTTTTTTAAAACCTACTCTTTCACGGTAACCATACTAAAAATCAACACGAGGTATAAGAAATACACAGAAGCCTTTTAAATTTATTTCATATTATTATGAGATGTTCATTGTTCAAATCAGCTATTTCTTGTTACTGGATACATGGTAGGAGAAAAATAAAGAATATTATTCATCACTTCCTCTCCACTTCCATCCACCAAGAGGGAGAATGAAAACGGCAGGGTGAAGTTCCTTTATTATAATGTTGCAAATAGTTATTTCTAAATCCATGAGTTATTTTAATAAAGAAACATGTCACTAATAACTAATTTTTACTGAGTGCTTATTAAATGCCAGCCACAATTCTGAGCATTTTATATATTCTCATTTTTTTTCCATCATAACCTACTAAAGAGATCCTATTACTATTCCCATTTTATAGATGAGGAGACTGAAGCCCAGAGAGGGTAAGTAGCTTGCCTCAAGTCACACAACTCATATGTAGTGGAGTCAAGATTCGAACTAGAGAGTCTGAAAAAAAGAAGAAGAAAAAAAAAAAACTAGGGAGTCTGACTACAAACTTTCACTTTTACATAACAATACCTGTCTCTTTCTGCTTCAAATATTTATTTGCAAAACACATACAAAAGCCAGGGCATTAACTAACACGAGGTGAGTTAACTTTAAACAGTTTGGCTGATGAATATCTATGTAATAGTTGCACAATAATGATAGAGCGTATTAGAAAGTGTGAGTAAGAGTTTTAAAATAAAATTTAGGATAAACTGTGGAAATAAGAAATACACCCTTCTGGAACTTATTGTCAATGAAAATTAATTTATATGAGCATATCAGCCCTGAGCAATTAATCAGAATTATGACAGCATCTTATTATGAGCATCTATAACAACTTGACAAGTATCACTTAAGTTATGATCAGTTCCTCCCTGGAGCAGTCCTGGGGGGAACAGTTAATTAAGATGTCTAAAATATACATGGGGAAAAAAACAAAAGGCAAGGAAAAATCAGGAGATTTGTTCCAAAGTGTTCAGCCTGCTTAAGTCTCATTTTGATTAAACTCTAGCGCCCCAGCATTGTTGTTCTAAGAGAATTGCTGCCTTTCCCCCTCTGGATCTCATAGTACAAATGTCAGAGCTCTAAGAGATGAGTTCAGTGCTGCCCAGGTCAGGCCAACTTCTACCTTCTGTGCATCCTTGCAGCTAAGGTGACTAGCCAAGGATTGCCCAGTAGAGGAGAACATGCCCACACCCTGTAGCAATAGCAGTAGCAGAAGTGGGAGATGTACACAGATTACCTGTGATTTTTTCCAACCAACCCTTCTTCCCCCAAATTTTATACTGACCATAGTAAGCCGCCAGCTTCCGAGTGTCTGGGCTTGCTAAAAGATTAAGGACAGCTGAGCTAGACAAAGCACAAAAACAAATGCACATATCAGGACACCTGTGTGGCTGCCTACTTTGTTTTGTGGTGTAGTTAAGAACCAGTATTACTCTTGCTTTCTTTGACTCTGGAGGATAATCTCAAAAATGTGTGCTACTGATCACAGGGTGATGCAGAGAATGCAGAGCTCAGTGAACACCAGTTTCTTACTGCTTCTGACCAAAGACTGTAAGAATTGGCCAACGTGACAGCACTGTTGTGCCCAACAGCACAGCTAACTACAAGTAACAAACTACTTCTGTGGAATTTTCTAACAAAAAATCAAAGTATGCTACCCCCATGAGAAATACTGTGATAATCCAGATAAAATTAGTATTGCAGTAGGTTATGACTTCCTTCTGTTATCTTAACTTTTTCCTGGAGACAATGTTTTTGGACATCTTGGCTATTTTCTTTTCTCCCCTGAGTAAACAAATGTCATCAATTGCGATTGCTTCCGAGAAAGTAATCTTATTTTGATTTAGCACAAATCAAAACCATATTGCTTCATCCAAAGTTTCCTCAAATCAATGGTTTTAGATAAACTTAGTGATGCTTTAAGCACACATAAACATTTAATCATTGGAGCCAAATTTTAAGGTCTTTTGTGGCCAACATCAGTTCAGCAAATTATTTTTCTGGCTGTTAGGATATGCTATATATCTTTCAATTGCTGCTCTTAGAAAATCTTGCTACTTTGATATTAATGGTAGGGAGAACTATTAGTGTCCCTTTGTTACAGTTTTCTGATAGTTCAGTATTATGTTCGCCAATAGATTTTTTTTTAGTCATTTTATATTTCGAAGACATTTAAAAATTTCTCCCCCAAATGTTCCCACTTTGCAAGAGATGCGGGAAGCAGGACAGATGTAGATTTAACTGAACGTCATCATCCTTTGTTTTCTATGTCCTCAGCTTGCCTTTTTATAAATGTTATTTCTAAATCTCACAATAACTTTGCAAGGGATGTGTTACTGGCTGCATTTTACAGGTTGAGAAAACTGCAGTGTAGAGTTCCATGTTTGAGGTCAGATAACTAGTAACCAAAGGAGCCTGAGTTCAAAATCTGGATCTCTCTGGCTCCAAAGCCACAAACCCAATCCCAGCTTAATTTGGTGAATTATGTAATGCCATGGAGAATAAACATTATAGAAGAAAGGTGAGAATGTTCTAACAGTATTCACATTGTGCCCTTGGACCTCGTGGGGATAGAGTCCAGGCAGGAAGGGTCTCTAGGCTCCACAGCCTTCCTCTTTGACTCTCTCTGCCTGAGGCTGCTCTGTTTGGCCTCTCCTGTGATCTTTCAGATTCTGCAATTGATCCAATATCAGGCTGCCTTCATCAATTCTGTCAAAATGTCCACATCTTGTCCTGGCAATCTATGGCTTTACAGGATAATTTTCATGGAGAAACACAAATAAAATATAAACAAGGACTTAACTAGATACAGAGTGGGCAGTTGCTGGGATTCTAAACGAAAACACCCTCCTAGCCTGAAGCAGAAGAAGGCTGGTACCAGTGTTTCAGAACCTTCTAGACAGCTTGCATTAGGTCCCCTGTTTCTACTGTTCCCACAACAAATATCTGACCCAACAGAGTCCTCCCTAGCGCTACTGGCCACACTGCAACAAACTTCCTGGGTATTTATGTTTCAGACCTCTGGAAACTTCACCCTTGCTCCTTACTCCTTGATATTTCTCCTTAGCATTTCAGTTTTCCTGATGTACATTCTGGCTGGGTATTCCAATGGGCTCTCTCCCTCAGAGGTCAGTCTTGCCTACTGTGAAGCTAGTTTCTCCACTTCATCTTCACAATGGCTTTAGGTCACCAAGGGGAATTCCGTCTTATCCTAAATTATGTGCCAGGATCTCTTCCCTCTGAGAGCCAGAAGCAAACTCCTGTCACGTCCTGTTTTCAACCTGGGCTCACTTTGGGGTCACCTACTAAATTTCTATCTTTTTCAGAGAGCTTCTAGAGAGCAGATCACCTGTAAAGCAGAGATGATGGACACATCTTAAGACTAAGCAATCAGAGTTCTCCTAAATCAGTTTATCCTCTCTGCCCATCTCTCCAGGTTCTCTTCAATGACTCGTTACTCAGATGTTGTCAGAGGAAACTGTGAAAGTCTTCCCAAAGTCTTTTAATCACTCCCTCAAAGCACGTGTCATTTTACACAGAGTGAGAAAGAAAATTATACCACTGGTAGCCAAGAGCTGGCCTGGCACTATCACCTAGTCCATGGCATTCTCCTGTGTAACAGAAGCAGTTTCACAGATCACCACCATCAAGCACCATCACTCTGTAATCATGTCAGGAAACAGATGAAGATGTGAACATTGTCCAAACTGCAGAATGACCAAGTATCCCCCGACACTGACTAATAAGAGTGCTGCTGCATCTTTATAATTTACCACTGAAACCTGTTTGGCCCCTCTCACCTTCTAGATAAGACTTAAAATATCCAGTCATGGAATTACTCCCACTTCCTGGCAGCACCCAGTCCAGATGATCTTTGAACCACCCCCAAATCACTTGACATAAGTCCATATGTTGTAAGTCTTTTTCTAATACCTTCATTTGGAGATGCCCCACAGTTCCCTATGGTGTGTGTCTCCTTCACTGCAGCAGGTCCACAAACCCTACTTCTTTTGACTATAGGTATGTCCCTGGTAGTCTTTAGCTAAAGGACACTGATATCACTATAATAATATAATAAATATCTACTGTTTACTTAGCACTTGTGCCAATAACTATTCTGAGCTATTTGTATATATTAACACCTGTAATCCTTGTTACATACCATGAAATTGGCACTATTATTAATTCCATTTGAGGATGAGGAAACTGAAGCACAGGGAGGTTGAATAAGTGGCAGTCCTGCTTTCCTGAAGAAGTTCCACTTTCTAAAAGCATTGACACTTAAGCTTTTCAGAAATACAGAATCATGTGTCCCTCCTTGACCTACTGAATCAGAATCTGCTTTTAACACATCCCTCAGGTGATTCACATGCATGTTTGAGAAGCATTGGCCTTGGTGATCTATCCCTTCACCATCACCTCTCTGACCTCATCTTGTACCACTCTCCCCCTTGCTCACTGCACTCTAACCACACCAGTTACTTTACTCTTCCTTAGAACACCCAAGACATGCTCATTGTTGAGAGGTTGTGTGAGCAGGACCTGGTCAGCATTTCTTCTTGACCCAGTTGTAAGCTTACTATGTGACCTTAATTTCATAGTATGGTATCTAACATCTTTATACCCATAAAGAATGAACCCAGAGAATGATTATAGGTTAAGGACACGGGGAGACTAAGAGCAAGTAGTGGTGATGGGGGAAAGAGAAGAAAGACATATCAGAAGAAATACATACATATCCATGCATACATATATATGATAGGCTGAAAGAAAGTGTTTATGTCTATTTATATGTATACACACACAAACACACAGACAGATGTGGATACTGAGCATTTGAAATGTGACAAGAGCACCTGAGAAACTGAACTTTAAATTTTATTTAATTTTAATTAACTTCAATTTAAATATGCACATAACTCTAGTGGCTACCATATTATACTGCACATCTCTATAGTAACTTCAGATATCTGGCAGATAAGATATTTTTCAAATTTTTTTTTCTGGTATTTTTTTCTCTATGTAATTTTACAATGAGCTGTCCAGTTCACTGAGGTAAATTTTAAATTTTTGTATGTTGATCTTATATGACATCATGTTCAACTATCTTATTGATTCTAGTTGTTTTTCAGTTTATTATCTTGAATTTCTATAGAGAGACAGTCATTATCCATTTGTTTTCATTTTTACTTTTACTGAACTATGGTAAAAAAAACATTTTGGTCTATGTGATTTCTGTTTTGCTAAATATTTATATTCCCTGAATATAAAGAATATTTTTCTGTATTCAGGGTATACACAATAACCATAATTAACCTTGTTAAGTTGCTCAAATCCTCAGTCTTCCTACATTTTTCCTATTAGAGCTATCAGTTTCTGAAAGAGTTGGTTAAATCCTACCATTAGTATTTATAATTTGTGAAATTTTCCTTGTTTTGCCAACAGTTTTGCTCTACATATTCTAATGCTATATTGTCTAATGTACAAGAAGTTCTTAACTGTTGAAGCTTCTTGAGTAGTTGTATACAGGTTTTATTGATGTTAAAGCATACACCTCAATTAGTTTTCACAAACTGCACTACCACTTAAGCCTCACTCCAACCCCTTGCAGTCACTTCTCCCCATTTAAGGATAATCACTATCCTGACTTCCAGAGGTACAGATCAGTTTCGAGTCTGATTTTGATCTTTATATCGCTAGAATACTATGGTTTGTATTCTTTTGTGTTTGGTTCCTTTTGCTCAACATTATAATTGTGAGATTCACTGATATTGTGCACAATGCCATCACCTTCTCTGTGGGCTACCCCAGTGGAAACTGAAACTGTAAGACAGCTAGAGAAACCATGCGGGTAGTTTCCCTGTAGAGATGCATCCAGATAGAGAAAGGAGGTTCTAATAATATGGACTGCATTGTTTTCTCCTGTCCCATATTATTTCTTTTATCTTCTGTTCTAGGTTCTTCTCTATTATATACCCTGATTCTTCTCTGTTATGTTCTTGGTTGCCTTCAATTGTCTGGTAGCCCTTGGTTGCCTGTTCACATATAAGAAAAAGTACGTTGATTAATGTAAGTAGCTGGCGATGGATTTCCTCTGCATTCTGTGGACTTTGTGGAATGGGCAATATGTGCCAACACAAGAGCTTCCCTTTAGGATGGATGAGCAAAAAGCAGGCTTAAAAACTCCACAATTTGCAAAGAACAAAGATTTTACTTTGGGATGGAGCATAGTGTCATATTCAGGCCTGAGAGGAACTGCCTTCTCTTTTTCCTTTCTTCACTGTCTGTTATTGATGTCTAGAATTGCCTCGGTATTATCTCTTCTCTCTCTGACCCCAACCCCTAGAATAGGAGCTTCCTCCAGATTTTCCACTCTGGAGAAAATCTGACCAGGGGTAAACATTGCCGCCTCTCTGTGTGTTGGAGGGAGTGGTACCATTCATCATTATGTAGGTAGTTTTTAAACTAATTCCCCAAGGTTGGAGCTTCTCCAGCGGAATGCTCCTATAGGCAGAAGGTTCTTCCCCCGACAGTGTTTTATTTTTTTTTTCCAAGTGTGTTTTAGTTTGTAGTTTCTTCTATTCTGCTCTTACCATCATTCCCTGTACCATCTGCTTTCTTTCTTTCAGAAATTCCTCAAAATTTCTGGCTTGCTGATGACACACTTTTTTTTTTTGTTTTTCAGGTACCATTTTGAATTTCTTTTTTAAAATGTTGTTAGTTTATTTTTTACACAGATAAGCATAAAGCAAAAAAAAAGAACAACCTATAATCTCACTAGTTAGCGCTACTTAAGTTTTCCCTTTTTAGTATAATTTTTTCATTATAAAATGAGTGAAAGAACTCATGAACAAAAAATTATAAAATACATAAGTGTAGAAAGAGGAAAATATGACCATAGTACTATAGCCCAGAACAACCATGCTTAACATTTCTCCTTGTCTTTTTTTCTGTGCTACATTTTGTTAGTTTACCTGTTACCATACTCTATATACCATTTTGTATCATGCTTTTTGCACTTGACACTGTATCTAAGCATTTCAAAGTTGTGCATAGCCTTCACAATGTGGACTACCATTGTTAAGGCTGTAGATTATTTCATTATATGAATATCTCATTACCCCCTTATCCATTGCCCTGTTGCTGGGCAGGAAAATAGACATCTTGCTTTCTGCATAGCCCAAGTGCAAGTTCAGTTTGAAATGGGGCTTATTTCTTTAGAAAAATTATAAATGTTTGAATAGTTAATATGTGCCATGATACAAAGTTCTGAAAGAACAAGAAGGTATACAGTGAAAATTTCCACTCTTCTTCCCAGCCATCTAGTTCACCTACTTAGATGCAATCAGTTACTAGTTAATTGAATAGTCTTCAAAGACAGTTTATACATAGTTAGCTATATATAAATATGAATATGTGTATGTGTATATACACACAAATGACAAATAGTAGCATATTATACACGCTTTAACAACATGCTTTTTTCATTTAACAATATACCTTACAGATTCTTCCACATCAGAATGTATAGCTGCATAGGAATGATGATGATGATGACAGTAAGAAGAACAGGAAAAAAGTAGTTTTTATTGAGTACTGACTTGGCCAGAAAGTGGAATTGCTAGATCAAAGGGTAGGTGCATTTTAAATTTTAATAGATGTTTCCAAATCAGCCATAGGGTTGTATTATTTCTACATGCTATTCTTATTAATAATGAAGTCCTCAAGATAACCCCATGAGGTAGTCACTATTATTTTCCATATTCTACAGATGAAGAAACTGAGCTACAGAGAAATAAAGTGACTTCTGCAAGTCACCATGTTAATAAATAGTGGCATTAGGACTCAGATGCAGGCAGTCTGATACCAAGGCCCACATTCTTAACCCCTTCATCATCCCTCTACCTTGTATAACCATCACCACTATCAATCTCTAGAACATTTTCATCTTCCACAACTAAATTCTGTACTTTTCAAACACTAATTCTCCACTCCTCTCTCTCCCCAACCCCTGGCAACCATCATTTTCCTTTTTGTCTCTATGAATTTGACTACTCTAGGTCCCTTATATGGTGGAATTATAGAATATTTGTTATTTTGTGATTGGCTTATTTCAGTTAGCTTAATGTCCTTGAGTTTCTTCCATGTTGTAGCATGTGTTAGAATTTTCTTCCCTTTTAAGACTGAATAATCATCCATGTATATGCCACATTTTGTTTATTCATTCATCCCTTGGTGGCCATTTGGGTTGCTTCCACTTTTTGGCTAATGCTGCCGTGACCATGGGTGTATAAGTGTCTATTTGAGTCTCTGCTTCCATTGCTTTTGAGTATGTACCCAGAAGTGGAGTTGCTAGATCACATAGAAATACTATGTTTAATTTTTTTTAAGGAATTGCCATACCATTTTCCATAGCAGCTGCACCATTTTACATTCTCATCAGCAATGCACAGGGTTCCAATTTTTCCACATCCTTGCCCTTTGCTTATACTTGTTATTTTCTGTTGTTGTTGTTAATAGCCATCCTAGTAGCTATGAAGCAGTGAATTTTTTATTTTTCATGTATAAAATCTGTAACCTTTTCCTTCATATTTCCTTCTTTCCTTGGAAAGGTCTTTGACTCCCTAAGTTTATATAGGCAGTCTCTAAATTTTACTTACTTTATTTATCATTTCATTTGGTATAGTTGGAGCTTTGATTCACCTGGAATTCATTTTCTATTTGATTTGAGATAGGGAGTGCTGATTGTCTTCTTCCAGACTGAGAGTCAATGTTGTTAGTGTCATTCGTGACAGTTCATGCCCTTCTCTTCCCACCACTCTGTCTTTGCTGTGGTCTACCCACCACCGCTGACCCAGGGTCAATACGGAATCAGTATTGTTTTCAATACGTCCCATCTTAGCTTGCTAGTCCATACTATCATATTAGGTTTAGTTCTGATCACAAGGAAGTCACTGTGAATAAACAGCCCATAACAGAAAATGTACTTCTTTCTTATTAAAATAAAACATTCAGGAGGATTATAAAAGAAAATTTTATGATATAAAATGCTAATTATATTTATGTTTCTGTTTTTCAGTTTGGCCTCTCTCTCCCTACCTGTGGCTGTTCAGTTTGAATATTTATTTAGCATTGTATTTGAAAAACAGAGAGTCACTACAGGGATTAAACAGCAGTAAATCTAAGATTTATTGCTTATGACTGTGTCAGGCTCACCTTTCTGCAGAACTCTTAGATCCATATAAATCAGAATAGGACAGCATGCAAAAATAACATTTTTTTTTCCATCTCAGGAATTAATGATTATTTGCTTATACTATGGGATGATTATTTTTAAATCACATGTTAACATGAATATAGGAAGCTTTTTTTTACCAAGAAATGGACAACTAAATAATGAATTCTTTCTACAAGCTACTTTGTTTTTGTATTGAAATCAGGTTTAAGTAAGAAATTTCTAATTTAAAGACTTGTTTAAAATTAACTAGAATTGGAAATGACTTGCCCCATGAATTCTTCCTATTAACAATTATTATTTCATTAGATTAACCTTCTAATGTTAACTGGATTCTGATTTTAGCTGCTGTGTAAATTAATTTTCTTCTAAATATAAAAGAATCTCCAGACTAACAGCCATCCAATCTGAGCTCCCATAATACTTTGCAAAACTGGTGTTAGCTGACAACTGAGCAGAGACATTTAAAGGAAGATAGATCAGCTCAACCCATCCTCTTAACTAATAATTTGCTGTGGTGTAGATTGGACCTCTTTAGAGCAAATAAGCTCTAATACCCAGGGAGGGTGATATTAGTACTGAAGTTATGAAAGCTTGAAGGAAAAATAGAAACATTTCCAGAGAAAAAACAATATCCTCCCCACCTCTTGATACCACAAGGAAAATTTTGGTGGTGTGTTTTAGTATGAGAATAGGAAAAGTATGGAATATAATAAGCTTAAAATAATAATTTATGAAAAAGAATACATATAATGCTGAAGTCTTTTCTTCCTTCCTTGATAAATATAAAATATATTATTATAAAAATATTTATAAAGTCTTTGCATCTGAATAGAGTTACCTCTTATAAGTGGCCCAGATGATTTTGAAAAATTATTGAGAGTAGAACATGAAAGACCTTGCTAAGACACAGGAATAACTGTGTGGTCAGACAGCTATATCACCACAAATCATCCTCATTTTTGTTAATGATTTAAAATAAACAGATGCTGTTATTTACTGATTCAACTGATGCTGAAAGGCTTCCCTGCCCCATTTCTATTTTTTAAAACACCTTTATTGAGGTATAATTTACATACTATAAAATCCACCCATTGTAAGGTACAATTCAATGATTCTTAGTTCATTTATAGAGTTGTGCAACCATCACCATAATCCACCAAAGGACATTTCCATCATCCACAAAAGTTCCCTTGTGGTCATTTATAATAAATCTTTGATCTGAATCCCACATCCAGGAAATCACTAATCTACTGTCTCTATAGATTTGCTTTTTCTGGACATTTCACATAAATGGAATCCATACACTATGTGGTCTTTTATGCCTGGCTTCTTTCACTTAGCATAATATTTTTGAGGTTCATCCATGTTGTGGCATATATTTTTCCTCCAAGAAAATTTTAGAATCAGCTTGTCAAGCCAAAAAAAAAAAAAAAATTCCTTTCCACCAGGTGGAAAGGGTTTTGCTCAACAAAGCTTTTAATCCCTCTTACTTGTTTCTTGCTTTGGATTCCTCTATTTTCTGAAGCATTTTAGAAGAATTATTTTATACTACTTAAAAATGTAATAAAACCATATCAAAGCACAGAAGTACCTTTTAACTGGATAAAAACCTCCTTAGTTTTCAGGATTCCATGAAGATACTGACATGTAGGATCAGAAGCACATACAACTCACTGAGAAGATAGAAGTGAAACTAATTAAAGAATGTCCTACATGGTAACAGTTGTATTCCGTGGGGTTTTGTTTTGTCTTTTTGTTTTATTTTGTTTACTTCTCTTTTGCTTTGGTTTGTATTCTGAAAATAAGTATCTGATAAATTTTTATTACAAGAGTCACAAACAGTATTACTGAGGCAAAAGAAACACTCAATATGTTCTAGAGCTGCAGACACTGGCAAGTTACCTAATCATTCTTACCACCATTTTTTCATCCCAAAAAGTAGGCTGTTAGAAATACCTGCCAAACAGGTATTGAGCCTTAATGGCTCAATAACCATTAGCTTTTAAGAATACTATATTCACTTCTGTGAAAACTTTGTCTTTTCCTCCCAAAACATATTTTTACCTTCCTAGGCATCAAGATTTACAGAAATGTATTTCTGATTGACACTATGTAGAAATGCTGCTGCTTTCCCCATACAGACATGCTCTCCGCCAACAACTACAGGCACGCTACAAAAGATGCTCTTTACACATAATTCCTTTTTAGTCGCATAAAAAAAAATAAACCCATCAGGAAGCTACTGTTATTATCCCCATTTTAGATAAGAAAACGAGAGCTTTTTAGATATGTTGTGACTTAAGGAAGAGACAGATAGAGCCACATCTGGAAAACTGCAGGAAGCCAGGCTGACCAAAGCTGGGAAGGGCCAGAGCAGAAACTGAAGTTGTCCCAGGGCACGGATCTGGTCCAGGGCTTGGAAAGCTGAGCAGAGCATTTACACATGATGTGGTAGGAAATAAAAGCACTAGAAGTTTTTGAGCAGGCGCATGACAGGAGCAGAACTTATATTTTTAAATAATCTTGCAATCTTGTATCTATTTTCTAGGGAAATAATAGCATCTAACTTTTACTGAATCTGTATTAAAGCTTTGCTCTAAGACCTTTACATACATTTGCTAATTTAATCCTTACAACAACCCTTTAAGAGAGGCATTGTCATTTGCCCCATTTTACAGATGAGAAAATTGGCACACAGGAAGATGTAAGAACTTGACAAAAGCCACACAGCTTGCAAGTGGTGGAGCCAGACTTCCATTGCAGGCCATGGTATTATCCTCTGGGTCGCAGTGCTTTTGTTACTGGATACATACTACAGGCTAGATAGATAAAGCTAGCATGTGCCCCATGCGGTCTGAGGTAATAAGAATTTGGATTTCAGGGGAGGCAGCAAGAATGGAGAAAAGGGGAGATTTTATAGAAAAAGTTGGTGGAATTTCTGGACTAAATGGATGCTTGGGGAATTAAGAAGAGTGAGTTGAAGATGAAACCAAAATTTTCATTCTTCAGGGAGTCTCTGAGGAATACAAAGAGCTGACAGGGAAGTTGGTCTGGAAGACATAAATGATCGCAGTGTAGGGAGTGTTAAATTCAGGGCAGTGCCAGGAATGTGAGTCAGTCAGCTGCAGTTGGCAGCACTGCTCTGTGTGTGGATGGGACTCTGGATAGAGATGTGGGCATCTTCAGTAAAAACTTCAGGAAAACAGCTGAACTACCCAAGAAAGAAAAGGGACAGAAAGTGAAGGAAAAAGGCTCTAAGTCTAGGTAACCGCTGGGGACAGGAGACAAGAGGAAAAAGCAAGACAAAGGGGCTAACGTATTCCAGTGCTTGCAGTGCATCAGTCCCTTTCAAATATGCCATCTTATTTAGGAGGGCAGCCCTGTAAGGTAACTATGTTGCTATTAGAGATAGAGAAATTGAAGTCAAGACATTTAGGGGGCTTGCCCACAATCACACAGCAAGTAAGTGACAGAACTAGAATTTGAACCCAATCCATGTGACTCTAAAATCAATCTCTTTCTATGAGCAAAAAGGTGTGGAACAGTGAACTTGCCTGGCCTGGGTGAGGATTGGTGGCTGTGGTCTAGGGGAAGACTGGCAGGACAAGAAGTCCAGGACGTAAATTAAAATAGGATTTTTAAAGGCCATGAAATATCTAGGAGTCAAAGAACCAGTAAAAGTTTTTAAGTGGGAAAGGAACATGAGATTCCTTTTGAGATAGGAATAGAAATGTAAATAAATATAAAGAGAGCAGTATAAAAGAATGGATTGGAGGGAGAAGAAACTAGGATAGAGACACAGACTGGTGGTAACGTAGTGCTTCTATTGATGGGTAAGGATGCTCTGAGCTGGAGCAGGAACAGCAGGAAGAAGACTAGATTCAAGAGGTGTGCAGAGACATTTTGGTAAGACTTTTCTGTCCATCTCCCAGTAGAGATGTCCAGAAGGCAGTTGGAAATATGATCTACCACTGAAAAGAGTTCCAGGATGGAGATTTAGAATTCTTAAGTCATCAGCAAGAGGTGGTAGTTAGAGCCTGGAAGGTGATTATATTGCCAGGAGCTGAGAAGACCAAGATGACATGGCTGAGAAAAAAACTGTGGACGAAAGCAAGCAAACAAATATAGGATTTGAAGGACTTTTCTGGAAAAGGTTCCAGTGCTCATGTGTTTTTAGGAGTTGCCTTTCCCCTTTGTATCCCATTTATGGAAATGGAGTAGGTCTTGACCTTTCAGAACTTCCTTAACTTCCTATTCTGCCCTCATCTTGAGCACAGACACTAGTTTCCTTATAGAGCCACAAGCTGGCCTTGTTCTCTCCCAGGGCCCTTGGTCTGGAGCTCTAAACCCACGCTTGTGCAACAGTGTAGAGGAGGCCACATTTCAAGAAATGTTTAGAAATCAAATCTGCAGGCCATGGCCATTATTTGGACATAGTAGTTGCTCCCAGCTCTCCGAGAAATCACATATGGCAATGAGGAGAGGTCACAGGGGCCTTGGGAGGCTCACATTCAGAGAGTAGTGATCACTGAAATCCCTACAGGGATAAGGGCATGAAATGCTGGTGAGAAATTAGAAACAGTGTGTAAGGAGGCTTTTTCAAGGAGAATTTGACAAATTCAGGTCAGTCTGTATTCCAGGTAAGTTTAGAGCTCATTATGCAGTGTCTTTCTAAAATTCTTGAATTAATTATAATAGAAAGCCAAAGGCTTTTCCGATAATAATCACATATCCTGTCCACTTTACCCCTATTTTTCACATTAACTTGATTATTGCCAGTGTACTTATAGCTGACTGCAAGGTTGGACTCTGGAAGAGGCCACAGGGAAAATCACTCGAATTTTGATCCATAGTTTCCTCAACTGTAAACAGAGCCAACGCCTTCTCAGCTCAACTTCCATTCCATTTCAAGGCCTTCATGGTACTCCTGTCCATACAACTGAGGCTGGAAAGCCGAAGGCAAATTTCTCAGACTCCCATGCAGTTGGGGTTCACATATGACCTTGATTCTCTCAAGTAGACAGGCCTGAAGGAAACTTGGGAGGTGGACATGGGCAGTGTAAAGCTTCTATAAGACATTGGATCTTCTTGTAATCACTCTAATGGAGATGACTGGTATCTGGGGAACGTGGAGGTGGCATTTCAATATTTGGCCCTGAGCATCTGTGACAGGAGGGAATAGAAGTGGGGTTTCCCCAGAAGAGTCCCATGTTTTGGCTAAGCATTTCTCTTGGCTGTGTTGTTCCTAATAGTGCAGAATGCAAACTAACTTTCATGGCTCCCTCAGAAATTCTTCGACCATCAAATATCTTGCAATAATTCGTATTCTATTTAAGCTACCAGTTGGAATGGATTCCGTTGTCTTCAACTCATAGACCAGCCTCATAAAATTTTCTAAGAAAGTCTATGTAACTGAAGTACAGGGCTTAGCACCTTGTGAGCTACGTTATTATTTTATTACTACTAGTGTATCAGCTGCCATAATAAAGTAGAAGCAAGCATCTTGCAATTTCTTAACGATTTTCTGATTTTATTTTTGAAGCACATTTTGGTTTCAAGATTCTTTGTTGTAAGTGTTGTAGAATAGAGGGTTTAGATTTACGCACGAATAAGAATCACATTGTGGAATATTAATAGTCAAACTAAGAAATATGTCCTCTTAAAAATAAGGAAATCCAGGATAAAAGAAAATACCCTTATTATTTTTCATTTAAGTCCTAGAATTGTCTTCAACTTCAGTTAATAGTATTTATAATATATCAGTCATGATTAGGAGCTATGTCTCTAAAGAATTTTAAATTGACCTTTTATTTTTTCCCAGTGTCTGCTCATCTTGTCAGCATCTTCTGATCTTGTTGGGTAAAGTCCATATATTTTGGAATCCATAAAATAATACAAAGGGTTTTTGCCAAACTGGAATTCTTACATTTTACTTAGATTGACCTTATTATTTACAAACATCTGAGAGTAAGGATAGATTTAATTGTGTTGTAATCTTTAATGGAAGGTATGTAAGAAGATGTTGTACCCAAGGCTTTTAGGCTTTCTGAATAATACTTTTATTTTGATTATCCTCAATTATTTTCATAAGTCATTGATAAAAAAATAGTCTTTTAAAAAATGCTTCAATTTATTACTCATTTCCCCTTCCAGATTCTTCCCAAACTACTTCCTGGATATTGAGCATTCAAAATATGCACAGAGCAAGTTTAAGTTAAATATCATTTGTAACACCTTTCATTATGGTTGCTTTATTTTAATGGTTTTGTTTACTTGAAATTCTGATTTTGCATTTACTTTAAAAGGTACCAATAATCCCTATGTTAATTTAAAAAAGGCATAGACAAACATAAAATATTCTGATTTCTGATAAAAACAAAACCTCTTTTGTGACAAGACATGTGGAATAACTTTTTTGCATTGTTCAATTAAGCAAATAACTTTTCTATTACATGTGAATATATTTTGTATTAGTTAAAAAGGCAATTGGAAACTAAAAACAGAAGTAAACGAGATTTTTTTCTCAAGGTTGGCCTAATTATTTCTCAAAAATATGAAAGGCTCCAATTAATAAAAAACTTAAAACTGCAGTGAAAATAATGTATAGGACGATGTCATTGACTTCTTTATGCTGTAAAAATGTTTTATGTGTCTCCACATGAAATTTAATCATATGAATATTGTATTGTGGGGAAACTTGTATTGAATGCTCTGTCATCTTTCGTTGCCCCTTCTGAAACTCAAAAGATTGACAAATTACTCAGATCAGTAATTTTGTAACTATCCTTAATATTTTTAAACAAAAAATTTGAAGAATTAAAATACATAAGAGCAGATGTAACAGTTTTACAAAGGTGGTCAGAATGGTTTCTCCTACTATGAATAATAATTAATTTTTAATAAGGCTACTCCCTTTTATTACATTCTCTATACAATAATTGTGGTTCTGTAATTGTTAAACCAGCATATGCTATTCCTATAAAATCATGACAATCTGAAGTATAACCAGGAATATTTTCATTTCAAATTGTCATATAAAGGGAAACAATATCAAAAGTAACAGAGATAGAAAAATTCTTATTATAAAAAGGTCTCCAATTCTTTTAAAATAGGATCCAGAAATTTATATTTATGGTTTTCATTAAAGACTGTTATAGAAACTTACTATATATGTTATGTTTTATTTTTGTTACTAGTGTCAATATTTGAGGAAGAAGGGTGAAAAATGAATGTACATTTAGTTAAATAATGCCTATTATTGTTAAATTAATAATAGCATTAATATAATTATCCCTTTAAGGCTAAGGAAAAACTTTGGTGATAAAATTTTTTAATTAATTTCAAATATATAAAGTATTTGGATCTGGACCTTTGACCTTAAACACAATTTTATAAAATATGGGGTAATTCATAAAGTTTTAATTGTTAACTAACATTACAGGTCAATGATGTCTTTCCTCAAAATTTCTTGCTTATGGAGAGGGTCTGTGTATATTTTGTTTTTTAAACTCTAGGCTTAGAGTTTCTTGGAGATACACAATCTTGATTTTCACAATTTACCTGTGATATATGGAGATGACTGCCTCTATTCTTATCAGTAGGCTGTAAAGACCTATAATATAAGATTTGTTCATAACACTTTTTAAAACTAAACAAATTTTTTAAAGTTTTAGATTTAGAGAAAAGTAGTAGAGTTCCTAAGCACCTAACTTAGTATACTCTACAATTAACATCTTACATTACCATGGTACATTTGTCACAACTAAGAAACTAACGTTGGTACATCCAAACTTCATTAGATTTCCTCTAATGTCGTTTTTCTGTCCAAGAATCCCATCCAGATGCCACATGACATTTAGTCTTCTTGTCTCATTAGCCTCCTCTGGCCTGTGACAGTTTTTCAGGCTTTCCTTGCTTTTGATGACCTTGACAGCTTTGAGGAATACTGGTCAGGTATTTTGTAAAACAGCCCTCAGTTTGGGTTTGTCTCGTGGTTACATCGAGGTTATGGGTTTGGGAGTGGAAGACCACAGAAATGAAGTGCCCTTCTCACCAAATTACATCAAGGATACAGACTATCAGCGTGTCTTATCACCAGTGATGTTAACCTTGCTCACTTAGACAGTGTTTGCCAGGTTTCTCCACTGTAAAGTTACTTTCCCCTCCCTCCTCCCGCATTTTCATACTCTACTCCTTCTTAGAAGCAAGTAACTAAGTGAAACCCACCATCAAAGGGGTGGGAATTAAGCTCTATCTCCTCGAAGTGAGGCTGGGAAATATTTATAGAGATGATCTGGAATTCTTCTGTACAGGATATTTTTCTCTTCCATTTATAATAGTATGGATTCATAGATATTCATTTTATACTTTGGACTGTAATCCAATATTATGTTATATATTTTTGTACTCAAATTGTTCCAACTTTGGCCATTGGGCACTCCTTTAGGTTGGCTCCTATGTCTCGTTGACATAGTCCACATACATAGTTTTGAGCATTTCCTTGCTGTCCAGCACTACAAGATGCTCTAGGCTCATTTTGTGTATTTTCTGTCCCAGTCTTAGGTCAGCCATTTCTCCAAGCAGCCCTGCTTCCTCTTACTGGAGAGTAGTCTTAGAAACCAGACTGTGGATGCTGGGTGTGCTCAGTGCTACAAGGGTGTTGTCGCCACTCTGTCCACTAGTGGACACAGCAAGGAAATACGTGTACTTACACTAACCCACGTATCATGCATACCTATAATTTTAACTTTGTTCATCTGTATCTACATTAAGCTACACATGAATTCATACTGATGTCACTGACTAATCCAATAGTACATGGTTCATTCTAGTCATTTCCCTGTGTCTTGTGTATGTGTGTGTGTGTGTGTGTGTGTGTGTGTGTGTGTGTAATTTTCCTCTCATAGTTAGAAACCCTGCTCCCACCCATCTCCCATCAATTTGTTCATCTCCAGTATCATATAAAGCAATTTCAGAATTGTTAACCTGTACTCTGAGAGAAATACCTTCAACATCTAGAGCATAATGTTCATGTACAGTTCCTTTTGTCTTTAGCTTCACAATTTCCAGTCAAAACACCAATTTTCAAAGTTAGTTAGGTCACTTCCTCACCCTTTACCCACTTTAGTGATGTTATAGCATATATTTATAATACAATTAGGTTGTCACCTCAGTCCACATTCCATCCTCTGGATCCTCTGACCTTCTGGCTGGTTTGTAAAGTTTGTATACACTAAGGTTCACTCTTTGTGGTATACAGTTTTATGGGTTTTCACAAATCCAGAGTGTCACGTATCCACCATGACAGCACCACCAGATTAGTTCCACCACTCTTAAAAAGACCCCTGTCCACAACATTTTAAGAGTTCCCAGAGGATCAGTTTTCAGATTGATATTTCAGCTTGATCTCTGCTGACAAAAACCATAGATTCTGAGTTCTTTCATCCCAGGCACTGGTTCTCTATCCTGGCTGCACACTGTAATTACCTGGAAAACTTTAAAAAGTACTGATGATGGTCCTACCTTCAGATCCTGGTTTAATTGGTCTGGGGTGTGGATATGGGCACTGATACTTTGAAAAGCTCCTAGATGCTCACAATATGCAGCCAAGGTTCCAATCTTGGCCGCATATGTGCCTTGATTCGATCTAGCTGTCTTTTAATAAATGATTTATTGCTGCGTCTATTTAACTTGGGGGGATATTATGAACCAACATGTAAACATTCTGAATAAGTTATGTGGCAAGGGAGAATTTCACATGCTCAATAATCACATATGCAAAAACACTATTTTTTCTTTTTGCTCTCTAACTCAAAATGAACTTCAGTTTCTAGTGATGAGGGCAAATTTAATTTTGACAAATCAAAGTGACTCAATTTCCTCTAGTTTAAAGCTGATTTCTTAGTAGATAAAGGCTTGAATTCAGCTTGGTTCCGTCCCCTTCTCTGTCCAGTTTTTCCTAGAACCAATACAGATTTGGGCCCAGGTGATTTCAGCTGGCACTGGCACTGGGGAAGCCACATCTGATGGGAGGGGGCTTTTCTGCAGTTGTTTATTTTATCAACCTGAGCTGTGCCAGGTGATTTGCTCTGCGGGTATCTGACCATAGTCTAGGTCATCACCTTTGCACTCAGGGGAGCTGCTGCTCCCTTGAGATCCAGCAACCTTTCCTGCCCAGGCCTTCGTTTACAGTCTCTACCCAAGTGTCTGTTATGGCATCACTGGGTCCTAGGCTTTGGTGACTCCCTAGTAAGCCACTTGCTTTCAATTATCAGCTACTTTCTGTGCCCCTCCCCAGGTTGACACGAGAACCTCGCAGACTACCTCCACACCCCTCAGCAGCTGAGGGGTACTGAGATGGCTTCTCTTAGTCCTTCTATAGGCCTAGATCTGCCCTGCAGCCATTTCTTCTCTATTTTAGATGCCCCTTCCCAGAATTCTCGACAGGAGGCAGGACTGCAAGTGCTCTCTGTCTGGGGATTCTCAAACTCAAACTCCATCACATCCCCTGGAGCTTCCACCTCCAAGGGGCCAAGAGACCTTTCTCCTCTTCCAGTCCCTTCCCGCAGTAGAGAAAAGGCATGCAGGCAAAACTGAGTTCCATTATTAGTCAGCCCTCCCCACCTGTGCTTTGTATGCTTGCTACCTTCTAGGTTTTGCTAATGATACACAGTGCCCAGATTTGAGAATTTAAAAAGAAAACAACTTTTCTCTCTCAAGAATGTAACTCTTTCAAAATAGTCAGTGTGGGCTTTGAGACTGTTGCTTCTCCTATGCATTTTCTGAAAATCCATTCACAAATTTACTCTCGCATTATTAGAGCAGGTAGGTAGCTAGATAGGAGCCGAGAAAGGGGGACACAGGCCAAATGGCAGGAAACCATACATCTTGTGAGCAACGAGGTCTCTGGGCAGATCAACCTCTCGAATGATAAGAAACCATACATTTTGGGTTGACAAGTGTCCTGGAGACAAACAAAGAAAAGCCGGACAAGACAGGAATCTCCACCATCAGAACGTAACCCTTCACTCATCATACCCTCATCTGAATGTAACCTTTTGCTCATTATGCCCTCATCCAACTTCCTGATCAAGACTACATAAGGACATTAAAAAAAAATCCTTCCTATCCTCAGGAAGGTGGAGCTGGGATGAAGATCAGGAAAGACAACCCCAAGACCCTCCCCACCAATGAATATTGTGCCCATTCATTTTTACACCCATATAACCAGCTTGCCAAAGAAATCCGGGGCAGCTACCCACCTGGGTTTTCCCGCTCTCCCCTTGAGAGCGTACCATCTATCGCTTAATAAATCCTTGCTTTGCTTTCTTGACCTCCGGGTCTTGTTTCTGAATTCTTTCTGAGATGAGACAAGAACCTGCTTCCCGATTACACTATGATCTGGACCGTATTTGCTTTCTATTCTAAGGCAGTGAAAGGCAGTGACTAAACTGGTGAAGGACTTGAGGCAACAAGAAAAATATGGCAAAGCAAAACGTCTATTGATGTCTCAAAATACCATCATAGCACAATGTGATATGGAACTGATATTTCAAATGAGCTTCATTTTGGAGTTGGATGGATTTGGAAAGCAAAATAATTTTAATGCAAATGGTAATAAAGGCCAATAAAGTGTATTTGTATTTAAAGGCACATAGATCTTTTCTCACATGTCATATGGTAAGCGGAACAAATATTTTAGGCTTGAATATCAAGGCTCCAGACTAGATGCATTCAAGACCTCAGGATGCAGAAGAAGAATACACATCTATTCCGTATATATTCCAGAAGGACTTCAGTCAGAGTCCCTTGAGGGCGAAAAAAAAAACAACAAAGATTCAAAGCCACTGAAGAATGAAAATCTACTGGAAAACACGGTTACTAACTGTACTGGGATTCAAAAGATGAGTAATTACACTGTCCTTTGTTTTGTCCTCAGCTGGAAAGGCAGCTAATGATGCAGAATGAAATGAGAGAAAGACAGATGGCGATGCAGATTGCTTGGTCACGGGAATTTCTCAAATATTTTGGAACATTTTTTGGCATTGCAGCAATCTCTTTAACAGCTGGGTATGTTTGCTGTTTACTTTAGAATTTTCTTAAATCATTTACTTGTTTTTGTCTTTGCCATTATCTTATTATTAAGTTGGCCAAGATAGGACTTTGATCCATAGAACATATGTATGTAAACAAAGTAACCCTTATAGCTTAGTCCTTGACAGCAACTCTGTAGAACCAGGGTAGTAATAGTTAATTCTGCCTTCAGTTTCTTAGATTTCTTCTGTCCTTTTCTCCATTCTATAAGTTAGAGAGAGGACTTATTTAACACCAAGGTAGAAAGAGGTCTCTACAGATTTACCTCCACAACCCCTAAGGGATAGATATCAATATTTAACCACTTTTAAAATGAGTAATCTGAGACTCAACATCAAACAAAGATGAACAAAGCATAGACGCTATCTGAGAACTGCACAATCTGCTGAGGGGTTATGAGTTAGGAAATCCTATTTCCATACAAGACTCAAATGGATTAAGTAAATTCTGAAATGGAGGATATTCTTCCAAAGGCAGGTAAACTTTTTTTTCATGAAGTGTAGAGATTGTATTTACACGGTATTCCTTGATATTCATTCTTTTTTGTTCTTGAATCAGAGCAATAAAAAGGAAGAAGCCAGCCTTCATCTTACCTATTGTTCCATTAGGCTTTGTCCTTACCTACCAGTTTGACTTGGGCTATGGAACCCTTCTGCAAAGAATGAAAGGTAAGTCTTTGGTAAACCAGAGTCTCTATTTCCGATTCATTTTCTGACTCAAGGATCCACTCCTTATGATCCCTTGACTTATGAAGATTCTGACAAGACTCTCCCTGAGCTTCCAATGACCAATATGTCTACTTACTCTCACACAGTGGTGTGCTGGAGGCAGCTCATACCAGCTCACAAGGACCAACTGTCAACTTTTCAGGAATTTTGTAAGCGTATTGTTAAATATAGTCATTATCAAAAATTAAATCATATAAATTTTAAAAATATTATTACATTATATTAAAAATAATGATAATAAATACTCGAACTTAACAGTTTCTAATTATTTTACTCTTATCTATACACTTATGTTATATATATCTCTGTTCTCTTGTTATGTATATCTACTATCTCTATATGATAATATTATAGATGCAATATACAGACACAGTAAAATACAAACACAACTCTGACTTCAGTGACATCCCATTGGTATGTCAGCTTGAAGTTGGTCACCATGGGAACCCGCAAATGCCAATCACCGTTTCACTTATTATTCTGTTGACTGTCTACACTAGGGGTTGAAAACTATGCACTGCAGGCTGGCCACTTACTATGAAAATGAAGGTTTATTCGAACATGGACTTGTCCATTCATTTATGAATTGTCTGTGGCTGCCTTCCCACATCCATGGCTGAGCCAAATCATTGCAGCAGAAATGTAAGACCCTACAAGAATAAAATATTTACTGTCTGGCGCTTTAAGGAAGCTTGCCAACCCATGGTCTAGATTTAAGAAAGTGATGAAGAAAAATGTTAATGCAGATTAGGCTTAAAAGTGTGTCGTGTCCATAACCGTTTACATTGTGAATAGCATAAACATTCAGAAAATATTGTCCTAACATTTAAGAGCTGTTATGTGGTGCAGCAAACTTCACATCATTCTCAAACAATTAAAGTTCCAACTTATATCATTGTTTCACTTTTATACTACTCATTACCATAACTGAACACACCAGCCATCATTGACGTTGAAATTACACTTTCTAATCAACTGCAACTATAGGTTAGCTATGGATACAAGAGTTCCACAACAATCATTGAATGTTTTTAATTCAATGAGAATTAATTTGCTATATGAAATTAATGATAAATTACATTCTACATTTTATTATTCACAAATTGTGTGCTACATACACTTCATATAATTAAAATTTATAATAAACTATACACTCTTGGTTTCTGGAAAGCTGGTGGGTAAGATTTCATCAGTACTGTGCTGTTCTCACAGAACCCTGGCTCTTATAGCTCTAGAAAATACCCCTGCAGCTACAGAAGCCATTCCTGTCTCAGGAAGATACAGTTTCCCATTAGTCTAGGATATTCATGTCTTCCAAATTCCCACCATACTACACCTCTCATGAGGATCCCTATTTCCCTACTCCTCCAGCCTTCAACCCAGAGCATAGTGGAAACAGTACTTTCCCAAGCCTTCGTTTCTACCATCCTGTACTCTCCTGGGCTACAAGCCCACCACTATCCCTGAGGCCCTGTGGGGACCTGTAGGGTTTGGAATCCGAAAGGACAAGGTGCAGACTCCTCTGCAGGTATTGGGAGTAGGGAGCAGAACGTCTCATTCCCAGGTCTAGGGAGATAGAGGGTTTATATGTTCTTAAAAGTTCTCACTTGAAAATGGAAGGACATTTTCCACATAGAAACTATATTACAATGTCCTTTGAGTGCCATATTGGTAAACCATTGGTTCAGCTACAATATGGGCTAAACAGTTTTTTGTTGATGGTCTAGAAGTTGATTTATAGCGTTATGACTATGGGAAAAACGTATTCTGAGTTCTAAACCATGGATCTATAAATTAACTTTTGGAGTACAATCTCATTTTAAGTGGGACACTAACTGTACATAACTGATTACTACTGTTTAAACTCATTTCAGTACCCTGCTCAGTTTCATCTTACTCATCTGCTTAAGAATTCATTAATCTGAGATCAACTATGTCTCACTGTTTATAAGGACATTAGAATTCTCAGTGCCTCATAAAAATTAATATGTAGCATTAAGAAATTTCAACTCTATTACACAGCACTCACTTGACCATATTACTAATGGAGAACAAGTGTGTTTTATAAGAACATTGTGATTGTACATTTGCAAGGTAATTTCATTAAAGGTCCATCAGAGTCTACTGAATATAAAATTTTACACTTCCAAGGCATGTTGTGAGAACTTCCTGATTAAAAAAACAACTTTAGAATCCACCAGGAAACTTACCATACTAAAAATTTTAGGCTATAATATTTAGCCTTCTTAACTAGCGATGACTCTAAGACACGCACTTCATATGTAACTGAATTTATTATCAGCCATTCTGAAAATACATACTAAGAATCTGTCATATGGAAGTCACACTGACATGGAAACATCTAGTCTGTCATTAATAGCCTGCCTAATTACATACAATTTTATAGTGACTTTTAATTACTATTTAAGACTGACGGGAAAAAAAGCTGTTTGCAGATGGTTGTGATGCTGTGATAACTTGCCAATTATAGTCTGTCCTGTTGGGTCTGGAATATAAATTAAATTGTGTGCTAAAAGAGGAGGGCTTAAAGAAACAAATTGCCTTCAATCCCAAGGAGAGTTTATGGAATGGCGACAACATATATTACAGGTTTTCAAAATTTTGCTCATCTGTCGTCCACAATAAAACCTGGCAAGTATCACTGGGCCCGAGAAATTACTAGCTCTTATTTGAAAGAGGACATGTTTATAAAAATGGGTATATGTATGTGCGTGTCTATGTATGTGGATACAGACTAAAGGACATTTAATATTAGTTTGGGTATTTACAAATGGTTTTGAGTCAAAGATTAGCTTTCCTGAAAAATTAGACCTTTTAGTAAACTTTATTTTCTCTCATGTCACTTATATTAAGAGGCAAGACGAAGAATTATATGTGATTTCTCCACCCTAAACCCCTCCTAAGACAACTAATTCTTTACTTGGTATTTTTTCTCTCCTACATTTTAAAATGCTGTCTTCTGTTAAATAAAGTCTCTGGCATCTGATTTCTCTCTCTAGGAAATTTCAGAATTCATGATTGCGTTTCCTTTGGGAAGTGACTTCTGGGGACAATGGGTGACCTATTTAACTGTGAGATCTGGGGGCATGCCTCCACACACTGTTACAGCGTGTCCCTGGAACACAACAAGTAGGCCTTCTCACAGTGCCGACGGCCCCTTTGTCACCTTGCACATTTCTCTACTTTATTTAAGGTGAAGCCGAGAACATACTGGAAACAGAAAAGAGTAAGCTGCAGCTGCCAAAAGGAATCATCACTTTTGAAAGCCTTGAAAAAGCAAGAAAGGAACAGAGTAAATTCTTCATAGACAAATGAAATTATGTTTACCCACCAAATCTCAAAACACAGAATTGTTGACTTCAATCATGGCCTTTACAATTTTTTAAATGGTTGAGACTTTGATATAATGGATTTTATTTTAAAATAATAAAATGCAAGATGAGTTCTGTTAAACTATTTTAAAATAAAATTTATAATATTCAACACAAAATCAAGGAGGAACTCTAATCCTTCAGATTTCCTTTATATGTGTGTGTATTACAAAGTTCTAAATCTAAACACAATAAACTCTATTGTTTTGAATTCATGGAATAAAAGTCCTGCTACTCATCACTTCTCTGTCACTCACACTTTCCCCATCACATTAGGCTCCCATAGTTACCCCTTCTAGTTGGATTTGTGAATTCTGTCCTGTCTCCACATGACAGAAAACAACTAAAATTAATGATTATCATGTATACTGAACTTACTGTGGCCAGACACTGTCTGATTGTTGGCACATATTCTGTAATGTTCCCACAAATCCCATGAGGCAGGCATCATTTTGTAGATGTGGAAACTGAGGTACAGAGAGATTGAATTACTTCCCAAAGATCATACATGGACAAGACAGGAACATGAATGTAAATGGTTTGGCTCCACTGTTTATGCTCTAAAAGGTCTTGAAAAACTTAGGTCTTAATGCATTCTTGACACGCAAAGACAGTTGTGAAAGACAAAAGGTGAAAACATCCAAAGAATGACACAGAACATAGTTGCTAGAGAGGTGGGAAGAAGGGGAAGGTTGACTAGGATTCCCAACATTTTATTTTCCCTCATCAGGAAATTTATATGCATAAAATAATCCTATTTATGTCCATTCCTATGGTTACAAACTCTACATATGATATACTAATCCCAAGGATTTTTATTATTACTTACCATGTGTCAGGAACTATTGCAGACATTAGGGCTACATGCGTGAATGAGCACATAAGGTTATTATATCCCAGGAAGGGAGGTATATTCTAGTGAGGCATGAGAGAACTGGGGACAGAACAAATAAACACAAAGATAAACAACTTCATTTCTGATGGTGACAAATACTTCAGCAGAAATGGAACAAGATGACAGAAAAACGTAGGGGGAGGCTACTTTAGATATGGGACAGTAGTTACTGCCTCTCTACAAAGGTGACATTTGAGTTGAGATTTCAATGATACATCAGGCAGTCCTGTGAAGAGCAGGTATGGGGACAGGGAAAGTATCTCTAGGCACAGGGAAGAGCCAGGGGACAGGCTCTGAGATTTGGCATAGCCATGCAGGAGATGAAATTTAAAGGGGGGAAAAAGCACGAATACAATGTCTGATACCCTCAAGCACAACAACGTATGGTTTTGATACAATTATAGTTGTAGAGAACTAGGGCCAGTTCTTGAAGGACGCATTGAACTTGTCCATGAAGAAAAGGAGGTAAAGAGGAAGGGCATCCTGGGTAGGAGACTGATTAAAGGCAGCTCCATGCGTGCCAAGTCCAGGGATCTGGTGCTGGTAGTTTCGTTTGCCTGGAGCAAGAGGTTCCACAGAGGAGGTACTTGTTAACAAATGAGCCTGGAGGCACAGCTCAACAAACAGTCCTTGGGTGTAACACCAGGAAGTGTTCATTCTATCCTCAGAGTGATGAGCATGAAAAACTCTGCACTGGGATTTTATTGGGAGTAGTGAACTAGAGAGGAAAGATCCCATAGCCCCATCCCAACATCTTAATTAGCCCAGGGCTAATGAGGAACTGCAACGGTCCACCAGGACCCATACTAAGGCTGTGACTTTCGGGATGGATTCACAAAAATGAAAAGGACAAATGGCAGGACTGGGAACCAGTTTGAGCTTGTAGAGTAAGGAGAAGGTGATTTCCTTCATTTAATCCATATGGATTATCTGGGGCCTCTGGAGGACATGGGAAAGAAGTGATTGGGAGGCATACTGGTAATCTAACACATGCCTAAGATCTAGCACTGGTTTGTAGACCATGTCAGAATCTGGAATTACAAAGTGTTTCTTTCCTCTTAAAATTCAATCATGCTGTCCAAATAATCCTGACATAGTCTAGCCAGGGCTCAACAACGGTGGGTTTCACTCCCTACAAGGATAAATAAGTAACTTACAGGGATTTGTGTTATTCTGCAATATAGTGAGGCCTGTCTGAGTCAACAGGTCATTCATTCTTCTTGGCTTCTTACCCTGGAACTGACCCTGAGTTCATTCTAATTGTTACTCAGTACAGCCTGTGATAAACACACATACACTCACACTTTCGTTTGCTTCCCAATTGTGTGGTGAGGTAAAAATCAAAGCAGAGTGACTAACTGATGGCTTTGCAATTCAACTATATTAAAATGTAATCAACAACACCAAGCAAAGCTGAAGAATGTTGGCGAGGGATTTTGCAATAGAAAAACAGTTGAGTTACCTCCTCTGGTATCTTGGGAGCAGCTGGTACCAAATTCTCCCTCCCTTTTTCTTTCCCATCAGCACCTGGCCAAAGACCTCCATGACTTTGCACCCTGATACACCTGGGAGTCAAAAGAGTGTAGGTAACACAGCAAGGGAAGCAGTAGCACCAGAGACAGCCACTAACTCTGCCTGAGCAACAATTCTTCTTAAGCAACCAGGGTGCCATGCCTAATTCTCTCCAGGATGGTGGTCTCCCACCTTCTCACAAACCTTACAGAGGGTCACCCCAGTGCCTGTCCCAGGGGTGCACAATCAAAAACATTATCTTCATGACTGCCCCCAATCTGCCAGTGATGATTACCAGGCTAGATGAAGTGAATGGAATGTTCTAGCTGGATCCTTGGTAATTGGGACTCAAGAGCCAATCAGTTCAGGTAGTTGTTCCCACCTTCACAAATGGGAATGTGGGAGCCTCAGAAACCACCTGCTAAATACAGGCCAAACCCAGCAACATGTAAAGCTGTGGTATAGTAAATTGATGACAATTCTTGTCTTGGGAATGAGAGTATTTTAGGGTGGGAAGAGTTGGCAAAACTGGCAAAGACATAAATTATGCCCAAAGCATAAGCCTAGAGGAATTGGTCGTTCTGTCTCAGGTGGCCTTTGCCATTTCATGGAACCAATTAATTAGCCAAGAGCAGTTCATTAAAGCCAACCAGACGTCCTCAGTCATGAGTAGTCCATCTTCTTTTTGATGCAAATTCTTTTTATTGCCTCCTATTCAACCAGTTGGTTATGGCATGCCCATATGCAATATTCAACACTGATGCTGGAGAGATGAGACTGGCAGCAGTCTATCAGTCACATACTCACAGCCCAGGATAGGAGGTCACTGCATGCCACACAAGGCTACATGGGAGCTGCACTCAGAACGGAGTGAACAACCAAGGGCTGTGTGAGGCAGGCCTTGTAGCATCAGGAGAGTGAGGTAACCCCTGGTTAATGTGACAGAATGTAACTTGCTCGGAATACTTCCACGGGCTGGCAAAGAAATGAAAGCCACTACTCAGAGATAAGCAGGAACTGTGCCTGGTGCTCTTGATGAGGGCAGTTGTATGGCTTCGGCACTTTACTGTGGGAGCAGAGTGGGGAGGGCAACTTGTGGTTAAGCCATTTAAGCCCACCTCCCAGGTTCACCTGACATTAAAGCAGCATGTAATATCTAATGTTGGGCCTTAATTTTGGACTCCGTATATTAACATTTATGGTGATCAATAAAACTAGTATATTGGGGGACCTCTTATTGAGTGTCTACTACATGACAAGCGTGTATCATCAATGAACAGAACTAAGACTCCTATTCACAGGGAGTTTCCATCTGGTGGCATGATTCTTTCTGAATATTCCCTTAGCACATATATTATTGAGTAGATAAAAGGAAAAAGAAAATAATGAAGTTCCTTATCTTTTCTAATCTCTTAACCAAGAGATTTCAAAAGGTTTGTTAACAAGAGGACTTTCTGAAGATCCCGAGTTTCTTTCATTTTGTTGTTTCAGTGTTCTTGGTAAAGCAACATGACAACCTGAAGTGAAGCACGTACACTCTATCTCTATGAAAAATACAGTCAGCACTGATTTTTGACCAGGATGCTTGAAATAATACAAAGATTCACCTCTCCTTCTTCCCCAAATCTCAAATAAATAAGAGAAATATACAAACCAAAATAGATCCAATGCAGCACTGAGTATCATGGGGATGGAGTGGGGTTGTCTGCTACTGACAGATCAGAGAAAATCGGAATTTACTATACGACATAAAGCTTGTGAAAAAACTATTAGTGGTGAAACAGAAAAGATCAGAGTCATTTTTAAAAGAACCGCTGGCCAACACCAACTGAATGTAGTAGAGGCTGGAGGGTGCTACAGATAGAAGGCTATGAACAAGAGAATTCAATAAGGGACTACAGAACTTCAGAGGCTGTCTGTCATTCAGGACAAAGATGTACGTAAGTGGACGTTCTAACCCAGAAAAACAAGGGAAGTGGCCAGGAAACATATAGCCTGGGAAGGACAAAATGCAGCCCCCCAACACAAAAAAGCAGCTCCACAAGTACTGCCCCCGCCCATGCCCCTCACCCTCTCCTCCACAAAATCCCGGGAGGCAGACAGGGCTCCTCGCCCCAGAGGCTGAATTCACTACTTCTTATTATATGACCAGTTTTTGAGTGGTACAAAGATAATCTGTGGTCACTCATCAAGTATAGCAGTGAAAGAATTACTTTTCAAAGTTTAAAATATGTAATTCAAGAGCTACTAAAGAATACCTAAAACTCTCATGAGAAACTGATAAGTGTAAGCTTAATTTATTTCTTAGATAAAAATTTATTTCACACATATATATGTATCACTTAGGATTGTGTTCTCTATAGATAACAGAAAATGCTACAACAGTGGCTTCAAAGAAGCCTGTGGAGTAATTATCTAGCCCTGTTAAGCATCTGAATGATGCCAGCAGTGTTCTCAACAGTTTTCCTGTCAGCTCGTATTTTCCTCCTATTTTCCACACATTCTTCATCCAAAAAGGATGCTGCACCTCTGGGTCTCAGTGTTTGAGTTTCAGGTAGGAAAAGGAGGAGGCAGAAGTCTTAGTGCCTGGATTACAAAAGCAGAGGCTTTGCCAGAAACTTCCATATGACCAGAACTATGTTACATGGACACTGCTACCTGAAGGAGACTTTAGAAAAATCATTTCTACTACTAAAGATTGAGCTGAAGTAGACAGAGTTGAGACAGACAAGGAAGGGGGAAGGGTCTAGGAAGAGGCTGAGGCAGTTTCATTTACTAGCACTGTAGGTTTGCTTACTGCTTTATCCCTCCAGTGACTGTTTTAAAGACTCTGATGTTTACCTATTAACTTTCACCATGCAGAATAATTGCACCTGGAGTTGGATCCAAGGAATTCAGTGGAACCAAAGAAAGCGGGCTTTGGAATCCGGAGGACGTGACTAAGAATCTCATGTCCAACACCTACCTGATGTGTGCAGGGTGTGCATTTGGTTTTTCTCTTTAAAAGAGTTTCCTTGGTTTTCAATTTTTTTTAAGTATATTAAACGCCTCTTAGTTGTGTCCATGAACCCTGCATTTCCCTGTTACACGTAACAGTAGGGCAAGCCCACATCTGGCACATGTGCCAAAAACAAAGTCACACAAGTTACTTGACTACTCTCAACTTGCTTCCTCTCTCTGTAAAATGGGAGGATGGTCGCTTCATTGAACAGCTGTGAGGATGCTTCAAGACCACCTAAGTAAACTAAAAACTTATCCCCCTGGAAATGTACATTTTAAATGAGAAATTACTTTGCAGGATAGCCTTACAAATAGCTTATTTTTTGAAATGACTGTCAATTCACAAAAATACCATCAAATCTAAGTTTCCAGGTCTGTCCCAAACTGCTTGTCATAGGGGAAACCAGTCTAAAATCGCTACCTGTGACAATCCCACAGCTTTGGTCGGGCTTTCTTTCTTTCTTAAGAATTATGCAATGCTTAGCATTTGACCAACCTAGAAATTAGAATTATTCTATTCTACAACTGTATTTATAACTAAGTGATTGTTGACTTTTTATTTTAATTCAAAGTTACCCTAACTTCCTCCAAGTCTCTAATTTACATTGTGGAGCTGAGGTAACCTAGTACATTAGGAACACAGCAAACAAATTATTGAAACATGAATCTGTTTGCACTTACAAGTTAAGTTTTCATCCATCTAGAAAGGTGTAGTGAACATATCACCTCAAACTGTGTTGGATTTTTTAAAGTTAAATTAGAAGGTGTTAAAAGATTTCTTTCACAAAATACAGCAAGCATTGAACAATTTTTTAAAAAGAACATAGTTTTTGTGGTGTAACCTGTTACCAAAATATTCTTTCTGGAATTGTGAGACTCATTGCTTGCTGGCTTGCTTGCTTTTTTGTTGTATTTTGATTGGTTTCTGTATTTCTCCTTGTGTGTGTTCTTCAGTCTCTAGGGATACGGAATACAATCTCAAATTATAGTACTGAAGTAAAGAGTTTCAGTCAAACTGTTTCTCACAGGAGTCGAAAGAAAGTCAGTGGAGAAAGTGCATTGTAAACTAAGATAGTATACAAGCTTAACGTGACGCACTGAGAATTTCAAGGTGTTACCAGGATTTCATAAAGAAAAATCATCAGTTCTCCCTCTCTTGTCAGCAATATATCCATTCATTCATTATATTTTCATGCATTGATACACCAGACACAATAGTAATTCATCTAACTATAATTATATTTAGATTACAAAGTTATGCAGCAGATGTTCATGTTGGGTTGTAACAAGATGGGTGATTTCAATTTTACTTCTGTTGCGATAATTCAGTGTAACGGCCATGTTTGGTTTTTTAATAAAAACTTCAAATATTGACTAAGTTTACGTAAGTAAAAAAAAAACTGTTTCAGAATAAGAAAAGAAAGAAAAACACAACTGTAAATGCGCCAATAATCTAACCATGAGCAAACAGATGAAAGTTGGGAGGGGTGCACTAGTGCTGGGAAGAGGGTGGGGAGTGCGGAATTCCAAGGAGGTAGGTTGGGAAAGGGGTGGAGCTTGGACCCTTAACTCAAGGTCTAAGTAGTAGCCAGAGGGCTATAAAAACGTGGAGGAGCCAGGCAGGGAAAGCAACCGAAGGTGTAGGATTTGCACGCAAACGGAGGCCGGTAGGCAACAGCAGCTGCAGTATCTCCAGAAAGACTGAAACGCCCACAGCAACACAGATCAGGTCCAGGATGCCGCGCCTGCTCTTGTCCCACCTGCTAGGTGTCTGGCTGCTACTGAGCCAACTTCCTAAGGAGACCTCAGGCGAGCGTTCAAACGACTTCGTTAAGGCATGCGGCCGCGAATTAGTCCGCCTCTGGATCGAAATCTGTGGCTCTGTCTCCTGGGGGAGACCGGCTCCGAGACCGGCTCCAAAACCCGCTCCGAGACCCGCTCCGAGACCCGCTCTGAGCCAGGACAAGAAGCCTCGGCTGAGATCTGGACCGCCAGCAGGTGAGAGCTCCCACCCCGGGTTCCCACTGGTTGCTGTCGGTCGGCCGACCAATCGGAACGGTAGCCCGCCCTACCTCGAGACTTCATTGGCTGCCGCGCTCAGCCCTTAACTCTAAAGCCGGTGCCTCCAAGTTTGGGCTTTTGCCTTGTATCTTGCTTTTTCAGTGAGGAGCTCACCAAGGATTGCACCAGAGGGAGGGAGGGAAAGCCCCGAGACCAGAAAATGGTCTCACCTGAGAGGTTCTTGTTGCCCTTCACCTCTTGGCAGTCAGGGTGACGGTGTAAGGAGAAGGGGGAACACAGACCAGGTAAGTGTCCAAAGACCGCAGGAGGTGGGGCGTACTCGGAGGGATCCTAGAGACAAGATCCCAGGGCATGAGGGCAGGCTTGCTGGCAGCTGGGGCAACTGGACTGGGCATCTCGACCTGGGGCGACAGGGGGCAAACAGTGAGGTGTGAGCTGGTTATCCAGTATTTGCACACCAAAGAGCATAGGGCAGAGACCTCTAATTGGGTCCTGAAGTGGTAAACACGAAGAGCCGTCGATTTGATGACTCTCCCCTTCGATTTAAAAACAAACAAAAAAACAAACAAACCTGGCTGTAACCGATGACATCGAAAACTTCCCCTTCAATTTTATTTTTATTTGTAAGCCTCACCAAAGGGGAGAGCCTAGCTTCTGACTAATTTGAACTGGTTCTTGAAGTTCATTTGTAACAAAGGGGACTGAAAAGAAAGAAAAGGGCCTGATGGCCTATAAGGAAAACTAAAGGGGACAGAGAGTGTAGGGAAAGTGTGCCCTTCTGACAAACACAGCTGAAAATCTGACTGATGCTTCTAGCATTTGGAAGGTGCAATGGATTTTCCTTAAAAGCATGAGCAAGAACTGAGAACTGAGTACAGCTTAAATCTGGAATTTTGTTTTAAACCCACTTTGTTACTTATAAGGCATTTATAAAGATATTGGAAGTTAAGTTTAAATAGCAGGGGAACTTTCATTGGAGGCATAGGCTAGTGTCATGAGTGTAGGAGCTCATATTAAATTCAGAGAAGGCAAGCTCAATTATGAATACGTGTTTCATATTTTGTAACATATATGCAATTTATGATAAACCAGAACTGTATTTTACAGGCTATATGTATATTCTGTAATGGTGACACTTGGAAAATTATTGTGAACATTAAGGACATTTACTTCCCTTTTATGGGATTTAAAGCACGATTATAAAATTACTTACATTTTGACATCATTGGTCAGAGATTGATTTACTTAATGCAAGTGCTTATATAATTTTTGTATCATATTAATAGATGAGTACTGCAGAGTTTAGGAATTTAGTGATTCAATGTAGGGAACACCACATTGCGTTGCATTCACTGAATTCATTAATTCACTCCTGAAGAAATAACGTGCTCGTATGAAACGCTGAGAAGTATACATAAGACAATGAGAAAAATGCAAAGATAGATATTAAAGACTTTGAAAAAATGAGAATTTAATGAGAAAATAAAAATATCTGTATTAAAAGAGGAACTGGAAAGCACTGTTAACATATGGAGATACATGTGTATATCTCCTGCATTTTCATTTAACATCATATAGTGAGCACTTTCTCTCATTGATATTCTCCAAAAATAATTTAAAACTTCTTCCTATTATTCCATATCATAAATCTACTTCAATAGACATTTCTCCAAGGAAGACATACAAATGGCCAACAGGTACAAGAAAAAATGCTCCATATCGCTAATCATCAGGGAACTGTAAATCAATACACCAGTGAGATATCACTTTAACCTATCAGGATGGCTATAACCAATAAACAAAAGACAAGTGTGGTTGAGGATGTGGAGAAACGGAAACCCATGTGTACTATACTTTTAAGAAAGCAAATCTGTGCAGCCACTATGGAAAACAGTGCGGCGGTTCCTCAAAGAAAAAAAAAAAAGATCCAGCAATCGCAATTCTGGGTATTTATCCAAAAAGAATTGAAATCAGGATCTTGAAGAGACATTACTACTCCCATATTCATTGTAGCAACATTCATAATAGCCAAGGGGTGGAAACAACTTAAATATCCATCCACAGATGAATGAAGAAAAAAAAAAGCAGTGCATGTATACAACTGGCCTAAAAAATGGAGGAAATCCTAAAATATGCAACAACATGGATGAACCTGGAAGACATTATACTGAATGAAAAAGCCTGTCACAGAAGGACAAATATTGCTTGATTTCACTTCTAAGTATCTAAAATAGTCAAACTCATAGGACCAAAGAATAAATGGTGGTTATCAGGGACTAGGAGGAGGGAAAAATGGGGAGTTGCTAATCAACATGTACAAAACTTTAATTATGCAAACTGAATTAGTTCTAGAAATCTGATGTATAACATTGTACCTATAGAAAATTATGCTATATTGAACACTTAAAATTCTGTTAAAAGAGTAGATCTCACGTTAAATGTTCTTACCACAATTTAAAAAAAAAAGATACCTGAGATCTCTGACATATTTTCGTGAATTTCTCTGTAACTTTAAAAATATTTCAAAATAAAAGTTTTTCAACTGTAAAAGAAAAAGTGCCAAAAAACATAACGTATGAATAAATCAGGCAGACACTACAGATGGTTTGCTTGATTCATTAACTAACTGGCTTTAAGACTATGGAGAGTTACTATCAGGTTTTCTCTGTATTCAATAAGGCCCCAGCTAGAGACAGTTTGAGTTAGAGCCAGGAGAGTTTTTTATCAGGAGATTGAATTGAACTTGGGATGTCTTACCCAGGGAAAATGCAAAAACTTCTGACTACCAAAAAGTAGTATAAATTCTCATCTGTCATACCAGTTTAGAACTTGAATGAGAGACAGCATTAGAAGGAAAAACTAAATGCTAGAGTATTGTTTTCTTTCTACTGAAAACTCCAACCGTTGAAGCTTGTTGTTGATTGAAAGGAGAGTTAACTGAGATTCTTGCTACAGAACTCACAGAAAATGGACCATTACTGCCTGGGCGAGGGGGCATGTTGGTTACCCAGGAATCCTCCTTCCATGCTTAGATTTAGATCTCTTAACCTCATTGTTTTCACTATTTCAGGAGAAATGCCTTATTAATAAGTTGGAAAGGACAGTTTTGCTGTCGATGAAGAACAGCAAGAACTGATCCAGGTTGCACTATAATTTAAACATCATCTGTGTTTCTCTCTGTTTTTGGTGCTATAACTCTCAAAAATGATGTAATAAGGATAGGTAAGGTTAGGAGAGTTTTTTGAGTGCAGGAAACGTTTACTATTTATTTATATCTCCTATTTGGTAGTGCTGAAGACACGAAAAGAGTCAGTGAATGTTCAACTGAACTGAGTGGGTATAAATAAGGAAGATGTCAACTGGTCCCTGAAGGTTCCCAGCCTTCCAACCTTCCATTGTTTGCCCATCCTGGGATGCTGCTTAAGAATAGATTCCCTTCTGAAAGAACACACAGAACTTGCATAGTTCCTGATCTACAACACTGGAACAAAAACCATACACAGTACATCAGTCAGGGGACGCACGCCACAACAGATAATAATCTCTTAGTCAGTGATTTGTTGGTTAGTGTTCTTTTAACCCATTTCTCTATTTATATATATTTTATTTATTTATTTTTATTAGTGGGGGGAGGTAGTTAAGTTTACTTTTTTATTTTTAGAGGAGGTACTGGGGATTGAACCCAGGACCTTTTGTATGCTAAGCATGTGCTCTACCACTTGAGCTATACCCTCCCCCTAACCCATTTTTCTATTTAATGTAAAATACTATTAATTTGTAGTAAGTACTCTGGAGAAGAAAAATTGTTAGACAGATGCATAGGGGAATCAGACTAGTATCTCCTGCCAACTATATCAGAGCAGTTGAAAATTCTGCCTTTTTAACTGTATCCTGAAGCAGTAACTTGGCACCATGTGCCATGATAGTTTAAAATAATTAATATGTTTTTCAAGGGTGACTATCATAACTCAGAACTTGCTTCGTCATGGTAGAAGATTACTCAGCTAAGAAAACGTCATGTGTGTTTTGGATGGTCAAGATGACTTCAGAAGTGTCAGGGAGGGAAAAGTGCTATGAAGAATGTATTAAGGGGACATAAGGAGAGAAGACAGAGGGTCCGAGTGGAGTAAAACAGAACCTTGGTAATGTTCTAGTACTTCAGTTTAGTACTGCCCAACTATAATAAATTAAGTTTTTTAGGTACTGGGGCACTTGCTGATTCCATTTTACTGTTTAATTGTATTGAAGCAATGCTTTCCTTTATGTCTGTTCAAAATTTTAGAGTTTTCCTGATGTTTCTTAACATGAGTGTTTTTTCTCCTCCCCTTCTTTTTAAACTTAGAAATCATGCCATCCTCCATCACCAAAGATGCAGAAACCTTAACTACGATGTTGGAATTCACCCCTAATTTGCCACAGGAGCTGACGGCCACACTGTCTGAGAGGCAGCCATCGGCAGAGCCACAACAACCTGCTTTAAAGGACTCAAACCTTAATTTCGAAGAATTTAAGAAAATCATTTTTGACAGACAAAATGAGGAAGAAGACGAGAGTCTTTCAGAATTAAAAAACTTAGGCTTAGATAAACATTCCCGAAAAAAGAGACAGTTACAAATGACACTGGGTGAGAGATGTTGTCAAAAAGGTTGTAGCAGAAAAGAAATGGCTACAGTATGCTGAGCTGAAGCCAGCTGCGTATTCCATCTAATGTTCACATTTTTCTCAATGGCACATTCACTGATGCCTCTGTCACCCCACTGATTATCAGAATATGAGAAATCATCTTTAGTGCTTAGATTTCCCATCTGATGTGTAAAAATATGTCGCTTATATTACTGTACTTTCTGCCAATAAATTTTTTATGCTAGATGGTATTTTTGTCTTTTTAAATTCATGATATCATTATGTTACTACTATTTTTTTTAATGCTGCTGGCTTAAAATTACAATAAAATCTTAATCACTTTCGCCACACATAATATCTCAAAGAAAATTTTAAAAATAGGTAGCTTAATAAAACATCATGTCTTGTATTAGTGAGAATGGATATGTCTACTTTTAAAATTTGTATCTGATTAATTATAATCTGCCACCCACTCTTTTTTCTCCAATCCTAATGCCCAAATATTCTTTCACTACTTAATGTCAAGTGAATTATTTTAGTAGCAAAAAATAACTTACACAGCACCTAACACAAGTTATATAAAAAGCACCAAAATGTTTTTATTGATATTAAGTCTTAGATTGAATATACAAAGAGTCACAACACTTGAGCTTTTCTGATAAATTTGAAAATTTTTGCGTCTTATTGAACTATTACAAAAAATCAAAAGGGACCCTAAATCAATTTAATTTAGTTAGGGCCATTATAAACTCAACTATTTTTCAAACTAGGATTCTTATCTTAATTCTGCTGTCTAAAACACTAACAAGTAAATTATGTTTTTAAAAGAGAATATTGTATATATATGGAGAGATAGAGAGAATAAGCAATTTAGTGTCACATATTACAGGAAAAGTGGTTTAGCAGGGAAACATACTTCATGTTTGCTATTTTAGAATTGAGAAACCATTTCTGAAACAAAATAACTGTGAAATGATATGAAACCTTAGCACAGTAAATAAAGAAATTTATCACCTTGTACTTAGCTAGTTCCTTTGACTTAAATACACCTAAATTTTTAGGCAGTATTTATTTTAAAAAATACACTTAACTAGCAATTTAATTTCCATCAAATGTCTGTAAACAGAATTTAAAGGGACTGAAACAGCAACTTTCATACTTCAAATTCTCATACATGATTAATCAATTATTAATCAGTAATTAATCCAAAGCTTTATTAAGTCTTCACTAAGGTCACCTTGTAAAACTTTGTAAATGGCTGCAGAATCTCAGAGTCCATAAGCCACCTTGGACACAGCCAGGAAGAGTGCTGTCTGAAATGGAAAATCCAACACAGAGAACAAGCGACCAGGAAATTGACAGCCCAGACAGGACAAAGTCATCTCCATGCACAAGAGATATCTCCTCAGACTGCTTTGGCCCTTGTCCTCATCTGCTTCTCCACAAAAGCCCCAGAGGCAGGACTCCTAATCCCAGAATCTGTATTCACTACCTCTGATGAGATGATCACTTTTTAAGTGGTACATAGACAGTCTATGGTTAACTATGGTTAACTATCTACTATAAACACTCAGATAATCAGTTAACATCTTTAAGATATCTAATCCTCAGGCTGCCAAAGCCCTCCTAAAGCTCTCATGAGAAACTGATGAATGTATACGTAATTTCTCATATTAAAAAATATACTCTATTTACATATGTGTGTCAGTTAGGATTGTGTTTTCTGTAAGTGACAGAAAACCCTACAATAGGAGTTTCAAAGAAGACTGTGGATTAACATCCAACCCTGTTTAGCATTTGAATGATGCCAGCAGACTCCTCCCACACTTCAGCTCCCACACAGTCAGCTCTGCTTAGTATATAGACCTTCTTCCTTACGCTCCCACTTCAAGATCCCAAGATGGCTACTGTACCTCTGGACCTCAATACACATGTTAGGCAGAGGAAAAAAAAAAGGAACAAAAAGGCTTAGTGCCTGAATCAGAAAAGCAGAGGCTGTGCCAGAAACCTCCACATGTGTACTTATTTTGCATTGGACAGAACTGTGTTGTGGACACTACTACCTGCAAGAAATGCTGGGAAATCATTTCTACCACTTACAGTGTAGACAGTTGAGGTAGGAAAGGGAGAAGGATCTAGAAAGGAGACTGGGTCAGTCAACCTATAGCTTTGCTCATATTTGCTGCTCTTGTATCTACAATGACTGTTTCAAAGACATTAATCTTTATTTATTAGCCTTCACCACTAAGAATAACTTCAACCATAGTTGGATCCAAATGATATGGAAAAAAAGAGAAGTCTTTGGAATCCAGTGGACATGGGTAGAAATGGTTAAGAGTTAATTTTATCCCAAATGGCTGGTGAATTCTGCCAAGTGCTTTTTCTGCATCTACTGAGATAATATGATTTTTTTCTTCCATTCTATTAATGTGACATCACAATGATTCATTCACATATGTTGAACCATCCTGCATGTCAAGTACAAATCCCTCTTGATTATGGTGAATGATCCTTTTAATATTCTACTGAATTTGGTTTGCTAGTATTTTCTTGATATTTTTGTATCTATATTCATCAGGGACATTGATCTGTAATTTTCTTTTCTGACAGTGTCCTTTTCTGGCTTTGTAATCAGGGTAATGCTATACTCAAAAAGTGAGTTTAGGAGTGTTCCCTCCATTTGATTTTTGGGAAGAGTTTGAAAAGGAATGGTGGTATTTCTTTAAATAGTTGGTAAAATTCATCAGTGAAGCCATCTGGTCCTAGCTTTTGATTTGAGTACATTTGAGTTACATGATGAAATTATATACAAATATTTGAAAAAGAAGACTGTATGACTAATTGGTGAATATGAATGATAGCAAAGGAGATGTCATCAGCATGTCAAGTCCATGCCAAGGCGACTGAACAGTACAGCAAAACCAGAATTTCAACCTCATATACATTTGTTCATATTTTCCTTATCCATCTAGACAGACAGACAGATGGAAAATCAGTCCAGTTTTCCGTATCTCTCTCTTCCCTGTCTTACACTTTGTGAGAGATATTTGTGTAATCTTTAGGATTTTCATGCATTTACAAATGATAGGAAGAGGAGTTTTAAGAAGATCTTCCTTACTCCTCTCTATATTTCACTCATTTTTTGTAATAATTGGTATATTTATAAACCTTATAAATTTATCATTTCTTGAGGGATGTATAAGCAATAAAACCAATGGAATTACTTTTAAAATGTTGCAACAGGGTCTTTGTGCAGCCTCTAGCTGGTGGTTCCTCAACTTCATAACACAGTGGAGACAAGAGAGGGTCTTTAAAAATACTGATGCCTGGCTCTGACACTATGATATATGGATTTAATTGTTTTCACATGCAACATAAGTATTTGGATTTTTATTGAAAGCTCTTCAGGGGAATCTAATGTGCTATAACTCTGGGGAATCATTAGGTAGAGGTTACAGCCTATATTGGGAGACACGGCCACATAACACTGCCTGAACTCAGGCACAAGTCACGCTATTGAAGAAGAGAATCCAGCTTACAGAAGATGGACTTCATTGGAAACCTAGCTTTTCCTAATGAACAGTTGTAGAGCATAAATCCAGTGACTGGTTAAAGTAACCATGGTATATCACATTGTGGAATACTAGTCAGTAAGCAAAAGCAACCAAGTATACTGATAAATGCAACAACCTGAGTGAATCTCCACAGAACTAGGCTGAGTGAAAAAAGTCAATTCTAAAGATTACATAGTGTATGATTTCTTTATAAACGTTGTTGAAGTGACAAAATTCAATGGAGAACTATTTTACCAAAGGTTAAGGCCAGGGGAAGTCGTTTGGGAAGGAAGCTGGTGTGACTATATGAATCTTTGTGGTATTAGAGTAGTTTTATATCTTGAATATATCAATGTCAGCATCCTAGTTGTGATAGTGTACTAAAATTTTACAAGATGTTACCACTGGAGAAAGCTGGATCTCTCTGCATGATTTCTTATGTTCATATGTGTGAACTTTTATTTTCTCAAAATTTAAAAATTAATTTTACAAAGTCCACAAAACCCTAAGACTCAAAGGGACAAAGTTTGGATTGTTTGCTATGGGCAATCAGACAAAAGGGTAAGAATTCATGGAAGATATTAAGTAGTTGGGAAGATACTGGCTGTGAAATCTAAAAGAACAAGAGATTCAGTCTTTACATTCAAGTGCTACCACAGTATGCCTAAAACTCTCCTGAGAAACTGATGAATATAACTCAACTTTTTTCACATAAAATAGTCACACTAGTTATACATTTGTATTGGTTAGTATTGTGTTCTCTGTAAATAACAGAATACCATGAAACAGTGACTTAAGCCTTTGGAGTAAACATCCACCCAAAAACCCTGGTCCAGCATCTTAGTGATGCCAGCAGGTTCCTCCCACTTTTTCTGTTAGCTGTGCTTAGCATATAGGCCTTCTTCCATATGCTCCTGCCTCATGGTTCCAAGAAGACTGCTGCAGGTCAACTGTCAGAGTGCATTATAAGCAGGGAAAGAAGAGGACACAGGAAGGCTTAGTGCCTGGATCAGAAAAGCAAAGGCTTTGCCAGAAACTTCCGTAGTTATTTAACGTTGTATTGGCCAGAACTATATCACACAAACCCTGCTACCTGCATTTATCAGTTAGCTAGAGCTATAAAAAAACAAATACCACAGACTGGATGGTTTAAAGAAGAGAAATGAGTTTTCCCATAGTTTTGGATGCTGCAGATGCTGAAAATCCAAAATTAAAGTGCTGCTTGCAAAATTAGTTTTCCTGAGGCCTTTCTCCTTGGCTTGCAGACAAAAAGACAGACTTCTTGCATGTGTCTTCACATGTGCACTTTTCTCTGTGCATTCACATTCCAGGTATCTCTTCCTCTTCTTATAAGGAAACCAATCTTTTAAATTACAGCCTCACCTATATGACATTTAACCATAACCAATTCTTGAAAAGATCTATCTCCAAATGTAGTCATATTCTAAAGTACTAGGGTTTAGGTCTTCCATATATGAATTTCAGGGGAACACAGTTCAGTCTATAATATTCTACCCTCTAGATCCCCCAAATTCATGTCCCTCTCACATGCAAAATACATTCACTCCCTTCACAACAGTCCAAAATTCTTAACCCATTCCAGCCTCAATTCTAGGTCCAAAGTTTCATCTAAACATTTTCTAATCCATGCATAGCTGAGAATCCAGGCCAACTTCTCTCCAGATGACAGACTGTGAAACCAGACAATTTGTATGCTTCCCATACATAATGAGGGAAAACAGTGGGACAGGCAGAGGATAGACATTCTTATTCCACAAGGAAGAAATTAAGAGAAGAAATAAAGAAAGAAATTAAGAAAAGAAAGGAAGAAAGGAAGAAAGGAAGGAAGGAAGGAAGGAAGGAAGGAAGGAAGGAAAAGAAAGAAAGAAAGAAAGAAAGAAAGAAAGAAAGAAAGAAAGAAAGAAAGAAAGAGAGAGAGAGAGAGAAAGAAAGAAAGAAAGAAAGAAAGAAAGAAAGAAAGAAAGAAAGAAAGAAAGAAAGAAAGAAAGAAAGAAAGAAAGAAGGAAAGAAAGAAAGAAAGAAAGAAAAAGAAAAAGAAAAAGAAAAAGAAAAAAAGGAAGGAAGGAAGAGCAAGAGCAAGCAAAAGCTGACAGGTCCTAAGCAAGTCTAGTCCATAACATGACAAGCCTAATTCCATTAGATTTTAATGCTAGAGTATAATCCTCTTTGGCTCAATGCTCCTTCAGGCCCAACAGGGCTCTACTTTAGGTGGTGGCCCTGCCCCACAACTGTGGGTATTAGCTTTGCCCCTGAAGCAATGCGAGGCAGTAGTATTTTGAAACCAGAGAGGAGAAAGACTTGCCTCCTGAACTTTGGGTGCAAGGACAGCCCTACCAATTCCTGAATCACCATCGGGTCATTCATTGATTTTCTTGAAGGATAATGTATATTCAAAGCTGAATACCTCTATTGTCCCACCCTGTAGACTCCTAGATATCCAAAAGCCTTCCTTCATTTTGTTCTGTTTGTCCCTTTTGTCCAAGCTGGAAATATTTCTGCTGGTATAGCTTCATCTTTCTTCCTGTCTTCTGCTAGGACGCCTGCTTAGATCCATGGGTAATCTCTTTATGGAATGACTGTACAACTACATTCTTGGTTTCCTTTCCAGAAACACTTTCCAGGCTTTGCAATATGGAAAGACTGAAAATTTTCCAAATCTTCATGTTCTGATACTTTTTACTTAACAATTCCTTCCATTTATCTGTATCCTCTAGCATTTAACTATAAGCAGCAAGGAGAAAACAAGCTGATCTTGAATATTTTACTTAGAAATCTCGTCTGCTAAATATCCACATTAATTACTTTTAATTTCTACTTTCCACACACACTAGAACAAAATTCAGACAAGTTCTTTCCCACTTGATACAAAGATGGTCCTCCCCCTAGTTTCAGTAACACATTCCTCATTTTCTGT